>NC_139554.1:20422986-21083437 GCF_965112155.1 Podarcis liolepis
AAGGCTTCCTGTTATATATATAGCAGAGGCCATTGATAGTGATGTTACTTGTTGCAACTGAAAATCCAACGCCCTTCATTCCCATAATGAAATCCAGTGCCATTCATTCACAAATTGAGATCTAATACCATTCGCTCATATTGGGACCTCCCTGTCCCAAAGGCTTGATGTGGGCAACAATATTAAAAAAAAACAAAAAGAGTTGTTTAATCTTTTAAATACGTCAGTAATTGCATGAAAAGGATCTAATTCTCAGCTGGTCCAGAGAATCACCATCAAAGGCATCTCTCTATAGTCTACTTCTCTTCAAACGTACAACACAGAGAGCACTATCGAGAGGTCATTCTCTGCTGATGGTAAAAAACCACAAGGAGGCATAATGGAAGCCCTGTTTAGGTAACAATTACATACACAATGAATGCATGGAGAAGAAAGTTGTGGCACACCTGCTGTGCCCCTTTTCCTATTCTCCCACCATGCCTTCAGCTGAAGATCTGAATTGAGATTCTGGTGCAGTTGAATTTGCATAAGTGCCGTACCTGCAACAAGGAATCCACCATTTGCAGGGTTCCCAATTGCTGTGCAGAGACAACCCAGGCACAGTCAACGTGTCCATGCTGGGCCTATATTCAGCAGCCATGATTCTGCCTTCCCCTCCAGGTGCTTCAGGAATATCAATAAGGTGTTTTGTTTTTGTTTTTAAGGTGTGTACGTCTCGAGTCATGCTAGCCTTCTGGGCTATTTAAAAACCAGCATTAAAAGTGGAACTCCTAAGAGGCAAGCAGCCCATCAGGATGTTAAAAACATTAAGCACAATTTAGAGAGTCTGCATCAACTGCACAGCATGTTTCTTGCTTTTAACAAAAGCTGATGGATCTAATAAGCAAGAGTTTTCATTTCAAGGGCAATTTAATTTAAACAAACCCAACCTGGCAGTAACCTCTCATTGTTATTGCTAGTATTCTAAGCAATTAGCTAGCTTTAGCGCTAATTGACAAGCTCTTACAGCAAACCACTTCTGAGACCACGGTGTGCTTCTTGGCAACTCTGACTGGCTTAGGAGGCAGAACTGCAATCTTTGGGTGGGTTATTTAAGTTCAGTTGGATGCCAAATGAACTTGCTCTATTATTATTTTTTGGAAAGTTGTTTGCATCCTAGGATTTCCATCCAGAAATCCACTTGGAGATATTCAGATGGGGTGAAACTGAAACAGGGTCGACTGAGACTGGCGTCTTCAGAGAGGCTGCAATTCCCCTTTTTCTAAGAGCCAACAATTGGCACTCAAAATAACTGCACGTTCCATTGACATGTAAGTGGTTTGGTTTATCTTCCCACTCAGCAGGACCAGATCCCTCCTGTGCTTGAAGCAAACCTTTCTGTTACCGCCTGTCCTTGTGAATAACTGGCTTTTATTTCCTTTTCCCTGCTACAAAGGATGTGAGGGAGGTGGCATTGTGCCTAGCTGCAGATGGGAGCATGGCGTGCAGATGTTGGTGGATGTTCACCACCCTTGCATGCCAGCCAAAATGGAGCAAACAGCTGCTGGAGTATTTATGGAGGGAGGGACTTTGTCAGCTGAGCTACTGGGGCAATTTCAAGATGTTAATACTAGCATAAAGGTAAATGTAAAGGGGACCCCTGACCATTAGGTCCAGTTGTGACCGACTCTGGGTTTGCGGCACTCATCTCGCTTTACTGACCGAGGGAGCCAGCGTACAGCTTCCGGGTCATGTGGCCAGCATGACTAAGCCACTTCTGGCAAACCAGAGCAGTGCACGGAAATGCTGTTGACCTTCCCGCCAGAGCAGTACCTATTTATCTACTTGCACTTTGACGTGCTTTCGAACTGCTAGGTTGGCAGGAGCTGGGACCGAGCAACAGGAGCTCACCCCGTCATGGGGATTCGAACCACCATCCTTCTGATCGGCAAGTCCTAGGCTCTGTGGTTTAACCCACAGCGCCACCCGAAACTAGCATAGAACTAGCATAGAACACCCCAAATGGCTTGGGACCCAAGTACCTAAAAGAGCATCTTCCCCAAAGCCAACCATCTCTGACCCTTCAATTGGCAGATAAGGCCTTGGTGATGGTGACGCTCAGTAGGCAGTGCCTTTTGAATAGCAGTTGCCCATTTGTTGGAATGCCCTCCCTTGTGAAGTGTGCCTGTCTTCTTCATTGCTGACTTCCAGCAGCAGAAATGTAAAAGCTTTCCTTTTCACTCAGGAATTTGATAGTTGAAAGACACAGTTCCTGGCAACCCTGATATATAATGAGATAATGTTTTTGACTGTTTTTAAACATTTTGCTTGGTTGGTTTTATCATTACCATGTCTGCCACCCAGGGCTCCTTCAGAAGGAAGGATGGGACATGTATTGCAACAACAACAACCCAAAAAAGACAACAAGAAAACTTTGTATGAAATCGGAGTCTTTTTATTGGACATTGCAGAGGAAACACTTTGCTTCATCAATCCAAGAGTGGTCTCAAAATGTTTTAAGATCATTATGAAATATACATAGCACTGCATGGTATGCCATAGTTGCAAGTTAAAGTTAGGGATATAACTGTGCAGTAAGTTTTAGAAATTGTGGCTCTATCTTTGCTTTTTGTTTGGTTATAACAAAAGATGTGATAATTTAATATGCATCCTTTCTTCTTCATCAATTATCATCATCATCACCATTGAATAAAAAGCACATACATGAATAAGTATTCAAAGCTTCCCCATTCCCTTTGCACTAGAATGATAATGGATATCCCCTTTTTTAAAAACAACAACAACAACAACCACCTGGAGTATTTGCATCTGAAAATCATTTCCCCCAAATATTTTAAAAGAGATAAGAGGGCAGAAGACACGCACAGCATGCGTGACTTTATCTCTTTTAGCTACCAGAAAATTGTCAAGTCCTACAGCAAAGCCTAAGGCACTTAGTAAGATGCATCCCTGAAGCCTCTTTGCTAATCAGGTCTTAAACCAGTGCTATTCATGGCCGATTTCATCTCTGTGTAAGAACAAAACAGTGCCAAAGTAGTCTGAAGGCTCCGCCTTCCAAGGGTGAGATGCTGAATGCAATGCAGCTCTGTCTGCTCCTATGGGAATTGAGGGAACACGGTATCACCAGGAGATGCTACTTGCTTGCAGGATGAGTCTGTGTATGAATATTTTAATGGCAAACTGCTATAAGCAATGAAAACAAGCCACCATGCTGAGCAGCGAGCTTTCCCTAAACCTGTCTGACAGCAGTGGTGTTATTACCTCCATGTGTCTATTACGCTTTGGGCAACTTGCTCTTGAATGCTAACAACACGACAGTTGCTGTTAGGCACCTATGGAAGGGCTGCAGCTCAGGGGTAGAAAACATGCTTTGCATGCAGAAGGTCCCAGGTCCCATCCCTGGCATCTCCAGTTTAAAAGGATCAAGTAGCAGGCATTGTGGGAAACCTGTGTCTGAGATCCAGGAGGACTGCTGATGTAGCTCAGTGGTACAGCATCTGCTTTGCACACGGAAGGGTCCAGGCTCAGTCTCCAACATTTCCAGGTAGGGTAGAGATAGAATCCCCACCTGAAACCTGGGGAGCCACTGCCAGTCAGTGTAGACATTACTAAGCTAGATGGAGCAGTAGTCTGATTCAATATAAGGCAGTCTTCTATGTTCCTAGATGGGCAAGTGATCTGTCCCAGTATAAAGCAGTTTCCTTCGAACCTTCTTCTTCCCCTGCCCCACAAAAGATGCAAACAGTTCAGGAGAACAATGAAGCATCTTTCTGTATCTCTGAATCATCACCATCACCATCTTTATCAGACTTACTTGTCACTTGTTACCTAAAAGGTCTTCAAGTGAGTTATAGTCCAGCCACATTTACCATCGCTCTGCATTTCTAGGTCTAGGTCCAGGTCCAGGCTGTCCAGGTCCAAGCACTTTTTAAGCATTTGCCCCACCACTTTCCCCATGAAAACCCATTCTTTACCGCTGAATTGGAATCAACAGCAATCCGTGGAAAAACCTGAATTGCCATTTGCTCCAACTCTGCAGTAAAGATCAGGTTTGCCTGGGGAAAGAGACGTGGCAAAAAAAAAAAAAAAACCACACCAAAAACGCTAGGACACAGACCGGGAAATGCAAACCTGTGCTTAGAAAGCGTAGGGCAGAAGGTAAATGTGGATAAGCCCTTACATTTGAAAAACATAAGCATGAAATGCCAGTATCTAGTGTAAGCCCAAATCTAGATATTAAACAGTCTTGGGATATGTGTGTTTTATAACTAAAAGCACCTACAGGAGATTGCAAATTTGACAGGAAGAGGAGGAGGAGGAGATGCTTAACCATTTTAGAACATATGGCTTTCCAGTCAAAATCATGCTCCCCCAAGTAGCTTTTCTATCTTCAGGCAAATATATATATATATATGCAGATAGTTTGGTCTTCATTTAGATCAAGGTGTACATATACGTTCTTCATACAAGTTTCATTGGATTTGGATGAATACTAACCCAAAGTGGGGTGCTTCTGGGAGATGTGGAGCTTGTCAAAAGCAAAGCGCAATCCCAAATGGGTACTGTTGAAATGTGTTGTGGTGCTGTGGTAATGCAGACTTTGGGGTGGGGGTGGGGGGGGTGCTGCAGACAAGTGCCTGCTGAAAGCAAAAGTAATGTCTCTAAGCTTGAAAGGGGCCCAGCACAAATTCACCTGGCTCTATTTACCTGCAATGTGGCAGGATTTCTTATGTGACAGGGCTGTTATTTCTGCAAATTCCATCCACTTCTGCCAAGAGGCGGGGCGGGACAGAGTTATAGCTGTAATTTGATTTCCCAGTAGTGAATTGAGGAAGGGAGGAGGATACAAAATGGACTTGGATGGATCTCTAGCTGAATCAGGCAACTATGAACCGGATTGAGGAGGGCTGTTTTCTGAAGTAACAAATCAAGGCCTGAACTAAATCTTGCAATTGGTACACTAATTCCACCCAGTGTTTAAGGATGGGCTTTGCACAGGCATTTCTTTATGCTCATGAGTCTTACAGTCATACCTCGGGTTACAGATGCTTCAGGTTGCATTTTCTTGGGTTATGGATGCGCCGAAACCCAGAAGTACCAGAATGGGTTACTTCTGGGTTTCAGTGGTCGCGCATACTCAGAAGCGCTAAATCGCACTTTGTGCATGTGCAGAAGCACCGAATCACAACCCGCGCATGCACAGATGTGGCGCTGCGGGTTGCGAATGCTGCTGGTTGCGAACGTGCCTCCCGCATGGATCATGTTCGTAACCCGAGCATCCACTGTATTTTGAATAACCAGAACTAATGGAATAATGAAAAGAATAGGAAATGAAGACTCTACACCCATTTACAGATATGCTTTTGGGGATGACATCCCTGTATCAGTGTCCAGTGCAGTGCAGCAGTTACCCAGAGCCAGCCCCATGATACCAGCAGCCCGGCTGCTTGCCATTTTTCCCACGTGCCCCCTCAAAACATATTAGATGTGTTATTTATAAAAACATAGAGTATGCAGAAATTCTGAAACTAAAAAATATGTGGGAGTGAGTGCTCCAAATGACCCTTGTTGCCTTGTAGATGAGAGAACAGGCTCTCCCAGAAGCTGAGTCTCTCAGTCCTGAGAGCAGAGGATTCCCTCAAGCGACAGCCTTTGAGCGCTCCAATTTCTCTACAGGAATCTGCAGCCCGCTGTCTAAGTCAAGTCACAACATTCATTTTTTTTCTTATGAGCAGTGAGGCAAAAGCTCCAGGCAACATGTATCTCATCTGTCACTGTGTCTTGCAACTTAGCATCCAGTGCCGAGGTGGTGATTGTCATCACGACATCTTCCCAAGGATAGGAGGCAAAATTAAAGGGTCTAATCTTCCCATGACCCTTTCCCCTGTCCTTTCCAGCAGGTCCCTCGAAAGGAGACACTGGCCCTTTTGTGTCTGATTAATTCAGCCCATATATAGCACCACATGGTTTTTAAATGGTATGGGAGCCACCACGTCAGCAATGCCAGCGCCAGCAGGAAAGCCACCAGTGCCTGAGAGCAAAGCAGAACTCACAAAGTCTCCTTCCCTTACAGAACTAGCAGTGATGGCTGCGCAAGTGTCTGTCTCTGTCTTTGCCATGCCACTCTGTCTACCAATTTCAGTACCCGAGAAAACAGGAAGGGGGGGGCGTTTTTCAGCCTGAGGGTCACCCTCCCTTCTAGGCAAGCTTCCAAGGGAGACATGCCAGAGACGAGCAAGGACAGAAGCAAAAGTGGGCGGAATGAACAAATGTTAATTTTACCATTCTACAGGAAGCTTGTTTTTCTAAACACACACACACAAGAGAGAGAGAGAAAGAGAGAGAGAGAGAGAGAGAGAGAGAGAGAGAGAGAGAGAGAGAGATGCGCCTTTGGTTTCCATTTTCCATCCAGGCAAGTCGGAAGCATTACCATAGTTCAAGGCCACATTCCAGCCAAACAAAAGCACCCAAGAAGGTGCAGAGCACAGCCAATGAAAAGTGTGGCCTGGGGAGAAAGGGTGGTGCTTGAGAAGGGGCGTGGCTTGAGGAGAGTCCCAGGGCCACCTGAGGTTCCAATCATTGAGTATAAGCAACCATTCATGCCTCCAGTTACAGATAGTGTGTATCTGAAGAAGTGTGCATGCACACGAAAGCTCATACCAAGAACTAACTTAGTTGGTCTTTAAGGTGCTACTGGAAGGAATTTTTTTATTTATTCATGCCTCCAGTCAGTAGAGGGCAGAGTTGAGATTAACAGATAGGGGGAAATACACTTTGTGGTTGTCCACAAAGTGTCCACAAAGCTCTGCCCCTTCCTCTTGCTCACTCTCACCTCTCTTCCGCACAAGGCAGCCATGAAACCAGCTCTCACCATGTGAGCTTAAAATCTGCAGCCATCCTTGTATTTATGAAAAAACTGTAAATAACCTCCCCACCCCCGTCGCATTACCAACGGGACCTTTGTCTGTTTTGTTTATCTTTTTAAGGAGTGCTACTGATGGTGTGAAAGAGACAGAAGAGATGGTGGAGGGACTGAGTGGATTCAGCTTCCAAGCTTAATAGCTGCTGTAAACCAGTCAATATTATTATTCTAAAACCCAGGACCCATTGGCTATGCTGACCAGGGCTGATGGTTATTATTATTTATTGAATTTATATACCGCCCTATACCTGGAGGTCTCAGGGCGGTTCACAGAACAAAATCAAAATATAAAACCACAAAATATATAATCAAAATGAAAACAACAACCCAATAACCACCCACTAAAAAAACTACATTTTTAAAGGGCAAATCAACCAAAGGCCTGGTTAAAAAGGAAAGTTTCTGCCAGGTGCCGAAAGGTGCGTAATGAAGACTCCAGATGAAATTCCTTGGGGAGAGTATTCCACAGACGGGGGCAGAGAAGGCCTGTTCTCATGTTGCCACCCTCTGGACCTCTCAAGGAGGAGGCACACGAAGAAGGGCCTCAGAAGATGATCTCAGGATCTGGGTAGGTTCATATGGAAAAAGGCAGTCCTTGAGTTATTGCGGTCCTGAGCCGTTTAAACTCCTGATGAGTTCCACAGTACAGTCGTACCTCAGGTTACAGATGCTTCAGGTTACAGACTCCACTAACTCAGAAATAGTACCCCAGGTTAAGAAATTTGCTTCAGGATAAGAACAGAAATCGTGTGGCGGTGGCACAGTGAAAGCGGGAGGCCCCATTAGCTAAAGTGGTACCTTAAGTTAAGAACAGTTTCAGGTTAAGAACGGACCTCCAGAATGAATTAAGTTCTTAACCCGAGGTACCACTGTATCTGGAAGGTCACAAGTTCTCCATCCCATCCTGAGCTAGAAGATATGGTGGCCAGAGTACTAGGTATCACATGCCCCATCTCTTTGGTTAGCCTGGAAGATCCAGTTTTTCAGCAAGTGCATAATGGACAGAGATATAAGACAGCAATCCTAAACCTACTTGGAAGTAAGGTATAATGAGCTCACCAGCACTTGCTTCTATGTAGACATGTATAGGATTGTGCTGCCAGTTTTGTGGCTGGCTTGCGAAGGAGTCATGGTATGAAGTTGGGTTCCGAGGGTGCCCTATTTTTCTTCCTTTTAAGAAATCAGTGCTGTTTCACATACTAGCACGGGCTATGCCTAGATACTTGCCAGATCTTCCATGCTTGGCATTTGTATTTGGATATAAACACATCTTTTCCAAAGATGCCATATGTCTTCAGTGCTTTCTCTTTGCAAGGAAACTGACTAGTCTGTCAAAGGCTGCCTAGCCACCTGGAAATTCCAACCACTCAGGGAATGTGGAGTCGATTGTCCTGTGCTTTTGGTTACATGCTACAGGGATATGTTGATAAGGCTGAAAGCTGCCATCCAGACACACCCTTTGAGAATATGCATGGCCCTGTTAGGATTCTTGCTCCGTGTTTGCAGTCATGAGATTGTTTTGTTATCACATGACGGTGAAATTTTTCATCATCCACAGTGTGGGAAGTGACGGAGACGGGGTGTTTGTGTTACAGTGTTCTGTGATGTGGGACTATTGTCCTTTGTTCTTTCTCTCTTTGCTGTCTGATGAGAAAGAGGAAGGAGCTAAGTCAGAATGCTCCAAGTGTATTATAGGTAAATAAAGTAGATTAGCCAAAATGCTGAGCTACTGAGTTCTGTTACACAAATTACAGATACTCTGCAGGATCCCTAAGTGTGCAGATGCCTCTTGGTATCAGTCGCTGTGATGCTTGGGCTGAAGAAAGCTTTTGAAGCTCCTGAATGACAGACCAGGAGGGAGAGAACATGCCAGTCGGGCATGTGTCTCTGCCAGGGTCCTACATGCGAGTAGGACAATCCTAACAGGCCCTGTAGCTTAGGCCCTGTCAAAGAAGCATCACACACAGGCATTTTTAAGAGGGGGGCAAAGAGACAGAAACTAATATGGCAAATGGAGGGCTGGGTGTACAGACATTGGTGTGTGTATGGAAAATGAGCCAGGGAGAGAGCTAGCATGCGTATCTCCTAGATATACAGTGGGGAGTCTCATTTGTGCAGGAAAATCTCCATTAAAAAACAAAGAAGTCCTACCCTATGCCCTAAACTGAAGGCGTTGGAGGGCTGAGTATGCAAGTAAGAATTTTCCTGGCAGCAGCTGCTGCTGCTGCTATGGAATTCTGGACAAATCCCCAACACAGTCTTATGGTTTATTTGGAAGATGTGGAGCAGCTCAGTTCATATCAGAATTGAAAAAGACTGATTTTTTTTTGAGCATCCCTACTAAACTGGAGCTCAGGGGCAGGAGAATGCCCCCGTCTCTGGAATCTGCTTCAAATGACTTCACCACAGTTCCTTCACTGGAAGTTGCTTTCAAAAGAGCAACGCATTTCAGCTGGCAAGATCCTGAATTGCATCACAGTGTTTCCCTTAGCCCTTTTGCAACAATGAAGAAGAGGCTGTTAAAAGATTAATCCGTTTGAAGATGATGTATAATAAATAACAATAGATGGCCTTAGAGTGAAGGCATGGTTGAATTCACTCCGAGGGCTCACTCTGAATGTCATGTCGAAGCCCCTTGAGTCAATTACATCATTTGCGTTTTCTCCAGGGTCATCAGTCTATGTATAATTCACATCGCTGAAGCTTCTACCCACATCAATAATCTAAAATCATCTGGTGTGACAACAGGCAAACAGATATCATTCTTTGTATTCAAAGTCCCAGTACTCATCAATAAGGTCTGCTTTGTGTATCAAATGCACATGAAAAATCTAAACCTTTGCCCATCCAGCAGTCTTTGTAAATGTGAATTACTCTTCTGACACATTATTATTTTATTTTATTTATTTACAGCATTTATCATCCATCCTATACAAAAAAGAACCATGTAAACATTCTCTTTTTTAAAAATGATATTTATTAAAGTTTCCAAAAAAAGATTACATAAATAAAAAGAGGAAAAAAGAAAAAGAAATAAAAAGGGGGGGAAATACAAAATACAGAAAAAAGATAGAAAACACTTAAAAAACACATCAATCTTTCCATGCCTTACATTTCATTTCCTTACTTCCCTGACCTCCTCACACCTCCCTTTTTTGTATTCCAGTTCTGTTAGTTAATTCAGCAATTCCTTTCCCTCTTTGTTTTTGTCTTAATTCTTTAACTTAATATATTATAACTTTGGATTTTCACCTGTTAACAATCCATTTTTACATACACCTTTATAGCATTACTGCTAAAACCACTTAACTTCATTCTGACATCATTCTAACATTCATTAATTTTGCAGTATTTCTGTAGATACTCTTTAAATTTCTTCCAATCTTCTTCCACCGACTGTAAACATTCTCAACTAAAGAAGCTTTCCATAAATTATGGTCAGTATTTGGGTGGTGTGAAAAAGACCTAAAATTATCCACCCTAGTCAGCAGAGTAATTGGGGGGAACATTTCTTCAGGCTGAGGAGAAAAGCCCCCAAGCAGAACGAAACAGTGTCTTTCCCAGCTGTGATTCCCAGGAACTGGTATTCTGAGGCACTGTGGAAGGAAAATTGAGACCACTACTTTAAAATGTGGCGAATAATAAGAGAAAATGCTGCTAAGTGGTGTGTTTTTTCTGTGGATTGAGAAAAATAAAAATAAATGGGAAATCATATCAAAAGAATGTCTTCTGGGGAATTTTTACTCAGTTCCAGAACCATCAGTGGTCTTCAGAGCTATGCTACTCAGTCCATTGTCACCTCCCCACAATTCTTTCATCTGTCCAACGCTTGCTCCAAAATCTCAAAAGGCAAAATGGGAACAAATATAAGAAATCACTTTTTGATCCATGTTCACATAACATCTCTCATCAAATAGCTGCTGTTGATTAAAACTACTATTTTCCTCTCAGTGTCTTTCTTCACTTGCTTCACTTGAACTTCTGCCATTGTTTAAAACAGCCACTTTCCCCCTTTCAGAATCTTTTCCTTCTCGCTGTATTCAAATGTCTCCCTCTTCTATTCCTTAGCAGCCTCCTGTGAGAGAGATAAAGAATGCAGAGCCCTCAGATATTCCACAATACCTTCACAGATTGTATTTCACTCATAGTGCTGTGTGTTGTCTTCAACGTGGAGTTTCAAAATCCATCTAGTAATTTAGAACCGATATCCTGTTATCAACTAGAATTCACCTTCTCTAGCTGAAGAAGCTAACTGACAACTTGCTCTTCAGATTCCATTCATCTTGAAGAAAGAGTAACATATCATTATGGCATGTGCACACAAGCAGGGCTGCAGAACAGGAAGAAGACTAAGGCATGGAAATGGGGGTGGCCTGTGAACAATAGTTGAAAAAAGGAGGGTGAGGGAAGGAAAGGAAAGGGGTGAAGGTGATAACAGGGTGTGTGTGCAAAGGGGGCTGCAGAATAGGGAAGAGAAGAGGGCGTGGAAATGTTGAAAGGGGGAAGTTTTAGGCATTAATGTAGGGGAAATGACAGGAGATTGGTGAGCAGAGCAAGCAGGGATGAAGACCCCTTGTAGTCTGATATTTGTGTAATTGGCATTTATACTTGTAAACCGCTTAGGCTATTCTGGAATTAAGTAGTATACAAATTTATTATCACTGCTGTAACTATGGTGTAATGGGAATTAGGGTTGCTTGTGCGTAAACTGCAAACTGCTCCAAGCTGGTTGTATAGCTAGACCTTTCCCTGGTTTGACAGCCCTTACAACGCGACTGTCTTAGTCACTGGCAGAATCCATCAGTGGGCGTCTCCTAAACTTCCTCCAACATAGAAATTCCTTGACTCCAAGTCTCCTCCTAGATTCTCTGCGCGGAAGCCTTCTGCGCAGCGTGGGCGTGCCAAGCGGAGGTCCTGTGCTCTCTCCGCTGATTTCACTGGAAGAGTCTCGGAGCCTCCCCTCCGCAGTACTCTCAGCCTCCCCTTTCTCCCTGGTGTCCCCTGGATTTCCTTCCCCAGCGGAAGCTCTCTCTCTCTCCTTGCTAGTTCCCTCCCCTGCATCATTGGAGCATCTTACCTCTCCTCTTGCCTCTGATGGCAGTTCCCTGACATATGGTTATTATTTTTATCAAATAAAATCCAGTTTCAAAAGCCAGTAAGAATAAGGAGGAAGCCAAAAGGAAGGAATGGACTCTGATGGGATGAAAGAACAGGGCAGCTTCATGTGGTGCCAGGGGTTGCATAAAATGAGCTTGGGGCTACATGTGGCCCTCTGGACCACTGGTTGTCCACTTGTGGCATAAACTGAGGCAGAATTTTGAGCCTGCCTCCTAGAAGCATTTCCCCATATTAGGCAAAGAGGAAGCTGCCTTTGTTCTGTTTTGTTTTGCCCTTAACAAATAGCACATGAGTTTATTTTCAAAGCCCTTTCAACCACCGGAGCAGTCCCCATAACAATATTTCTGCTTTATTGAACACCCTGTATGAGATGAAACTTCACCAAGATGCTTCCCCACCCCTCTTCTTTTTCCTGTAGCAATTTCCCAGTAACTTGTTTATTTCATTCCATCTGCTGATTATTTGGATAATGCTCTTGGCTTCCAAGATCCCGGGCAGGCCACAACATATCATTATAGTTCTCCATTATGAGCCTTGAAACCTAAAGCTCTTAGCTGTCAGTTGAAATATGTTTTATAGTCGATTTAACTGGCAGCATTACATTTTTAACAGGTCACATCGTATTGATCAACATCTTAGTTAATGAGCTGTGACTTTGCTGGGTCCACATGAAGCGAGACTCTAAATTCAGAAAACGAAAAGCTGAGAGAGGAGAAGAGCTCAGAATTCCATTAATGCCAACTGTTTCGCAATGTAATTAAATTTAACATAGAAAATGGGAATAGGAAGCTAGTTGCATCATAACTGTTGACAAAGTTGACATGATCCCCTCCTTAAGTGCATAAACACTGCCATGAGACAGATGCTGGTTCCCTGTGGTATTTCCCCTCATGGCTGCATTACGCATAAGACTAGGGATACAGTGGTGCCTCGCAAGACGAAAAGAATCCGTTCTGTGATTCTCTTCGTCTAGCGGTTTTTTCGTCTTGTGAAGCAAGCCCATTAACGGATTAGTGGATTAGCGCTATTAGCGCTATTAGCGGCTTTAGTGGCTTTTAGTGGCTTATCTGCTGATCGGATCAGCTGATAAGCGGCTTAGCGGCTTAGAAAAGGGGGAGGAAAAGGGGAAAAAACCCGCAGGAACTCGCAAGACATTGTCGTCTTGCGAAGCAAGCCCATAGGAAATTCGTCTAGCGAAGCACCTCCAAAACGGAAAACTCTTTCGTCTAGCAAGTTTTCCGTCTTGCGAGGCATTCGTCTTGCGGGGCACCACTGTATTGGAACCACATTGGGAGAGGATTGTGAGAATCTCTCCCAGCCCTTGTCAGTTAATAAACACAGGAAGGTAGGAAGCTGCCAAGCCATTGGTCTACCTAGCTTAGTATTGTGTCTAAGAGCCAGTGTGGTGTAGTGGTTAAGAGCAGTGGTCTCGTAATCTGGTGAACCGGGTTCGCGTCCCGGCTCCTCCACATGCAGCTGCTGGGTGACCTTGGGCTAGTGACACTTCTCTGAAGTCTCTTAGCCCCACTCACCTCACAGAGTGTTTGTTGTGGGGGAGGAAGGGAAAGGAGAATGTTAGCCGCTTTGAGACTCCTTTGGGTAGTGATAAAGCGGGATATCAAATACAAACTCTTCTTCTCTTCTTCTCCCAAAATTGGGTCTCCAGCTGTTTTGGACTACAGCTCCCATCATCTCTAGCTACTAGGACCAGTGGTCAGGGATGATGAGAGTTGTAGTCCAAAAACAGCTGGAGACCCAAGTTTGGGAAAGCTACACTGATTGTCAAAGGCTCTTCAGACAGGAGATGCTAGGGACTGAACCTGGAACGTTTTGTAAGCAAAGCAGATGCCACTGAGCTATGGTCCTTCCCCCAAACCAGATAGTTCATTGGACAATACAAGAGCTGCATTATCTAGCTGAAGGGAGCAGCTTGCTCAGTATTTTCTACACAGGGCATATCCAGATGTTGTTGGACTCCAACTCCCATCATCCCCAGTCAGCATGGCCAGTGATCAGGGATTATTATTTTATTAGGCATTACATTTGTTAATTGTTTTATTTTGCCCAGGGCAACCTAAAGCAACCTACAGACAAGCAAACAATAAATGATGGGAGCTGCACTCCAACATCTGGAGGGCATCATGTTGCCTACCCCAGTCTACATGAACTGGCAGTGCATCTCCAAGGTTCCAGACAGAGGACATTTCCAGCCCTACCTGGAGGTGCTGGAGATTGAACCCGCAATCTTCTGCATGCAAAGCAGATGTTCTACCACAGAGCTATGACCTGTTGGTATTAAAGGGTTAAGAAGCTCTAATCAAGACACTCTAGTCACTGAGCAGCTGAAGGTCGTTAGGCTTCCAGGAATGTGAGTTTGTATAAATAGTCAACTCACTCCTGTGTTTGCCCCTCCTTCCCCTTCCTCTTTCTTTTGGGGCGTGTTTGCTGAAATGTGTGATTCTTCACCAGGGTTTTTTGTTTTGTGTAAATAAACGTTTTATTTGAGTTCCAAACCGCTTGCTCCAAGATTCCTTTATTCAAAAGATGCTGACTCTGCAGCCCTTCTTGAGCCGCTGTGCGAAATGCTCTGCTGTAATGGGACATTGTCGCATTGGAAGCGCACTGGACATTTGATAAGCATTAAACTAATTAAAGTTTAATGGGACAGGTTATGGATGTTTGTACGTCAAGAAGGAGATAAGGAGTGCAGTTCAGAGTGATTTATGCAAGGACTGGAGCGAAGACAGAAGCGGTTGCCGACAACGAAAGCCTTCAAAGCAGCTTGAGTCCTGCAACGTGCCTAGGAAAAGTTTTAAAGAGGCACTGCGCAGTTTGTACTCGCTGGAAGACGTCTTATTCCTCGAGGAGCCACCTCAGCAGCTGGGAGACGGTCTACAGGTCTGTGAGTATCGTTCCTAAGCCCCAGGGAGGATGGCAGAGTCCCAGGAAAGTTTTACTGTCCCCTTTACGCGACTCAATGGGAAAAATTGGCAAGATTGGAAGGCTAGAGTAAGGGTTTGGTTGCAAGCAAAAGAGTTGTGGAGTTGTACTGAAGCACCGCCTATACAGGCAGCTGCAGACGCGTCTGCAGAAGACAAAGCAGCAGCGGCAGCTTCACAGAAACGCGACAGGAAAGCTCAAGGTCTACTAGTTTTGGCAGTGGGACCAGAGCAAATGCCTTATGTTTCTGAGTTAAAGAACACGCATGAGGTCTGGACGGTTCTGCAGCAGCTAAATTCCAGAAACACTGCGGGGGCCAAGATCCATGCTACAAGATGTTTGTTTGATTTACGTCTCCAACCGGGAGCGTGTGTGAAAGAACATATTGCCAAAATGGTGTCTGCCTTTAATCAACTAAGACAGCTGGGCATTCCTTTCTCTATGGAGCAGCAGTCATACATTTTGTTGTCTTCTCTTGATAAAAGCTATGAGACTCTAGCTTTAACTTTGGAAGCTATGCCTTCATCTGAATTAACCCTTGAATACATTTCTTCTCGACTTGCAGATGAACAGGATAAAAGGCAAAGAGAAAGAGGTTTGTCTTCAAAGGGGAGTTATGCTGTGCCTAAGAGTGGGGATGCTGAGTTTGAGAACACAGTAAATGCTTTTGCAGCTAGACACTGTTTTCGCTGTGGTTCCTCTTCCCATTTAATCAGGAATTGTACACGTGAACCTGGTCAAGACAGCACCAAGGCCGTTACCCCTAGTTACCAGACAAGGAGTTCCAGGGGACGTCGAAGAAGAGGAGGAGGTCGTGGCTACTCCCACAGCACACAGCACATGGCTTCAGCAATGGTGTTGATGCAAGGGCGTGGCCAAGGCAGCGATCTACGCTGGTTGATCGACAGTGGTGCATCTCATCATCTGGTGGCGCCATCTAGTGTCCGTTTGCAGAATTGCAGACATTTGCAAACCCTTAAAGTTGTGACAATGGCAGATTCAACTAAACGTTCCTTAGAGACCGTAGGCACAGTGTTTTTGAAGTGTTTGCAAACAGAAATTGATGCCTACGTGCTAAAGGGAATGAAGGGGTGTATTTTGTCTGTGTCAGAACTTGATAGAAATGGGTTTAAAACTGTGTTTGAAAATGGGGTTTGCACTATTTCAAAGAATAACGTGTCTCTTTTGCAGGTGAAATGCAGAAATGGGTTATATTATTTTGAGACAAGTCCAGATGAAGTTGAACAGGTTCATGCTGGTTGTGTGAACTCGCCTACCCATAATTCTTGTGTTCATTTATGGCACCGCCGTTTGGGACATATTAATTTTCAGTATGTTAAAAGGCAACCTGAATTATCAGAAGGGTGCAAATTGAACAAATGTGCTAAGTATTTGGATTGTACTGCATGCAAAAGGGCGAAGGTTCATAGATGCAGCTATCCCAGTTCAAATAGGAAATCTGACAAAGTATTCCAACTTGTGCATATGGACCTATGTGGCCCAATGCCTGTTGCTAGCATGGGAGGTTCGAGGTATGCACTGTGTCTCTCAGATGACAAAACAAAGGTTACATGGTTTTTTCCTCTCAAAACAAAAGCAGATACTGCAGAAACAGTTAAAAATTGGGTTCATGCAGTAGAACTTGAATTCGGTACTAGAGTACTTGCTTTTCAAACAGACAGAGGGTCAGAATTTACCGGGTCTGTGTTGCAGAATTTCTTTAAGAAAAAGGGAATTAAGCATCGTCTGTCTACACCTTATTCCCCCCAAGAAGGAGGCGTGGCCGAACGTAAAAACAGGGTTCTGCAAGAGTTGGCAAACTCTATGTTGTTTGATGCTAAACTTCCTCAAAGTTACTGGGCGGAAGCCTGGAAGACGGCTACTCATGTTCTGAACCGAGTATATAATTCGGTAATTGATACTACGCCATATTTTGCTTTATATGGGAAGAAGCCCAAAGTTAATTACTTTCGGGTGTTTGGATCTCAAGCCTATGTACTTATCCCAAAAGCGTTAAGGAAAAAGGGAAGTCCAAGGGCTAGGAAACTCATCTTTTGTGGGTATGAACCACATGCCAAATCTTGGAGGTTCGTGAACCCAGATGGGGATACTACAAGAGTGGTCCTCAGTAGGAGCGCTGAATTTTGTGAGCAATCCGGATGGACTCACTTACATGCTAACCCTGACATTTTGAGAGATGATTTAGGCATTTATGCTGAGAATGAAAGTCCAGAGGGTGATGAGCCAGAAGGGGACGGTGCACATGGTTCAGATGCAGATTCTGACCAGGCACAAGGTTCTTCTCCTAAGGTAGGAAAGCCAGAATCTAAGAGTGTTCCAACATCGCCAGTCAGTAGGCCTAGCAGACAGCAAAAGCGAAGCAGGTCGCCTGCAACACCAAGCCCACGGGAGGTATCTAAACGGAGGTCTTTATCCCTAGGGGCGCGTCCAGACATAAAGTCTGAGACAGATTCTGACAGCCAACGGTCAGAGGGGGCACAAGAGGAGCAATTGCGCAGGTCAAAACGTGCCACAAAGGGCAAGCCGCCAGAGCGGTTTAAGGTGACAAGTGTATACGTAAATATGGCACAGTGTGAGCCAGATAGCTATATGGAGGTACAACAGCTTCCAAGCTCAGAAGCCGTAAAGTGGCAGGAAGCAATGGAAAAAGAGATGGCTTCAATGAAGTCTCTCGGTGTGTTTACAAGTACAGAGCTTCCAAAAGGGCAACAAGCTGTAGGTTGTCGATGGGTATATCGTTTAAAGCCCACAACTACTGAGGAGTTGCAATATAAAGCCCGACTAGTTGCAAAAGGGTTTTCGCAGCGCAAAGGAGTTCACTATTCTCAAATTTATGCCCCTACTTCAAGATCGGAGTCATTAAGAATGCTTTTAGCCTCTTCAGCTAAGAAGGGAAATAAGCTGTTTCATTTTGATGTCAATGTGGCTTATTTAAATGCAGACTTACAGGAGGAAGTCTATATGACGCCACCACCAGGTTTTGAAGGAGACAAGCCAAACCAGGTCTGGCGCCTACACAAATCCATTTATGGGTTGAAACAGTCGGCCCGTAATTGGAATTCCTGCTTAAACGATGCTCTAGAGAGCATGGGGTTCAGAAAGAGCGCAGCAGATGCGTGTCTTTATCTAAAAGGCTCGGGATGTGAACAAGAAGCAGTCTTGATATTTGTTGACGATTTATTATACAGTGGAAAGGACGATAAACTTGCACAACAATTTGCCACAAAGCTTGGAGAAAAGTTTCAGATAAAATCACTAGGCAATGTATCTGTTTATCTAGGAGTTAAAATTCAGCAAGATGAAGATGGGAACTATTGGCTCAGCCAAGAAGCTAAGATCCAGCAGTTGCTGGAAAGGTTTAAAATGGACAACTGTGCTGGTGTTAAAACCCCAATGGAGTTAAGTTACACAAAGGATGCTCAAACTGAGCAACAGGCAGAGTTCAGTAATCCTGGGGTTTATCAGTCAGCGATAGGCAGTCTACTCCACATTGCACAGTGGACTCGGCCCGATATAACATATGCTGTCAACATGCTGTGTAGACAAGCTGAAAAACCATCAATGCATGCTTGGCAAGGAGTAAAAAGAGTTTTAAGGTATCTCCAAACTACCAAAATGTTTCGCTTAAAACTATCAGCAGAGGGCAGCACACAGCTTGAATGTTGGGCTGACAGCAGTTGGGCTGATGCTGGACCAGATAGAAAATCAGTGTCAGGAATGGCGATAAAATTTGGAAATGCACTAATTGGTTGGAGATCAAGAAAACAATCACTTATAGCTTTAAGTTCAACTGAATCTGAGTTCAATGCATTATCAGATGTATGTAGAGAACTGGAATTTTATAAGCAACTGGTACAAGAATTGTTTGGAGAATGTTCCCTACCTATCAGAGTGTGGGAAGACAATCAACCTTGTATTAAACTAGCTAAATCAGGTCAATTCAAGGCACACACAAAACATTTGGATATCCGTTATCAAAATGTATGCCAAAGTGTAAAACAAGGTTTAATTGAACTAAAGTATTGTCCAAGCCAAGAAAATCTTGCAGACGGTTTTACAAAAGCTTTGAGTCCGCAATCTCATAAATGTTTCTGTTCAGGTTTAAATTTGAATTAAGGTTGGTACAGCTCAGTGTTACGAGCGAGAGGGGGTGTTGGTATTAAAGGGTTAAGAAGCTCTAATCAAGACACTCTAGTCACTGAGCAGCTGAAGGTCGTTAGGCTTCCAGGAATGTGAGTTTGTATAAATAGTCAACTCACTCCTGTGTTTGCCCCTCCTTCCCCTTCCTCTTTCTTTTGGGGCGTGTTTGCTGAAATGTGTGATTCTTCACCAGGGTTTTTTGTTTTGTGTAAATAAACGTTTTATTTGAGTTCCAAACCGCTTGCTCCAAGATTCCTTTATTCAAAAGATGCTGACTCTGCAGCCCTTCTTGAGCCGCTGTGCGAAATGCTCTGCTGTAATGGGACATTGTCGCATTGGAAGCGCACTGGACATTTGATAAGCATTAAACTAATTAAAGTTTAATGGGACATGACCCTTCACAGGCGAAAAGAACATACTGGTCTTTCTATGCCCAGTATTGTCTATTATGGATGTTAGTGACTCTCGCACAAATAGTGGCTGGGGAAACCCAGCAAGATGAGCAGGGTATACATGAAAAATTATTATTGTTGTTGTTATGATTGTTATTGTTATTATTTCACATTAGGGATGGAGGGAATTTCATTTGGTCCACACTTTTAAGCAAGCTGACCCCATTCACATCTCCTGCACCAATGTGTGGCTTACAACATAATACAGTGGTACCTCAGGTTACATACGCTTCAGGTTACAGACTCCGCTAACCCAGAAATAGTGCTTCAAGTTAAGAACTTTGTTTCAGGATGAGAACAGAAATTGTGCTCCGGCGGTGCAGCGGTAGCATGAGGCCCCATTAGCTAAAGTGGTGCTTCAGGTTAAGAACAGTTTCAGGTTAAGAACGGACCTCTGGAACGAATTAAGCACTTAACCCGAGGTACCACTGTATTCCTTTGGATTTTGCTCTTTGCAGAATACTTCGATATTCTGCCAAAAAGTTACCTAAATGTGTACAAAAATGATATTTTAGGTAAAATATATTTAGGGATGCGTATACCAAAAAAAATGTTTTAATACAATTTTTCATAATTCACAGGTAAATGCAGAACAAGACGGAGCAGGCTTATGAATGAATTCACGTGAAATTTACGTGAAGTGGAAACAGACGGATCCATCTGTTAAGCTCAGGAAATTTGATAAACAATTTCACATTTAAGCAATTTGGAGACAAATTGTAATGTCACTCTGTTGCAGGAAAAAACAAAAAGGGGTTTGTGGCACCTTAAAGACTAACATGTCTATTATAGCTTTTGTGGACTAAGGTTCGCTTAGCCATGAATGAAATGCTCTCCTTAGTTGGTGGTCTGTAGTTTTCTCTGACCTTGCTGATTACATTATCTATCTCAATTGTTGTCAGCCATTACAACATAAAAGCTTATGTTGTAATAAATTTGTTAGTCTTTGTTTAATTTCACATTTAAGTTCCATGGTAGAGCAATCCAAAAGGAACAACCGTAGGCAATAGCTGCATATACACAACGTTTTATTCTAGAATCAATGGAGACTGCATGTGTTTCTTTTATGTGGTCCACACACAGTCTAGATCTTTTGCATATTTTTTGCCCCTGAAAAGCACTTCTTGAGAAACTGGCTTCATTCCGAAATCAAAAGCTCATTGCAGATTGATTCTGCCTTACCCCGCAGTTTGCCCATTTAAAAACAAGACGTAGGCAGTCCCAGCAGTGGGATGGGCTTGTGCATCCACTCTTGCCCAATGACGTCGTAGATCAATGTGTACAAGATCACAGTCACCACTTCCATTTCATTCATGCTTTGAGAATCTGAATAGAAGAGCTACTTCGATTGCACAGGGAATCTCCAGATGAAGGAGGAGAAAATGTGGGACAGCAATAGTTGGAGAACACCACATAGAGGAGGGAGAATTAAAGGAGGCACAACAACCTCAGCCCAGTATACCTGAAGGAGCATCTCCACCCCCATCGTTCTGCCTGGACACTGAGGTCCAGCTCCAAGGGCCTTCTGGTGGTTCCCTCACTGTGAGAAACGAAGTTCCATGGAACCAGGCAGAGGGCCTTCTCGGTAGTGGTGCCCGCCCTGTGGAACACCCTCCCATCAGATGTCAAGGAAATAAACAACTATCTGACTTTTAGAAGGCATCTGAAGGCAGCCCTGTTTAGGGAAGTTTTTAATGTTTGATGTTTTATTTGTGTTTTTAATATCCTGCTGGAAGCTGCCCAGAGTGGCTCGGTGGCCTGGTCAGATGGACGGGGTATAAGTAATATATTATTATTATTATTTTATTTTTTTTATTATTATTATTATTATTATTATTATTATTATTATTATTATTATTATTCACAGTCTACATCAAGCGGAGCTATGAACAGGCCCCAAGTTGTCAGTACATTGAATTACATTGGGGTCACATTTCCATTATACAAAAGCATCCACATTTCTTTCAAACAGCATTAAAAGTTGCTCATAACCCATAGATACAACAATGTCAATTTCCTTCCCCCTTTTTCAAAGTGCTTGCTTCAAAATCACAAACTTTGTGAAAATAGTAAGTCTTTAAATAACCTTCCCAAGCCTACACCCACCCACCCCCCATTAAAAAAAGAAAAGAAATCAATCTGGTGCTTTTTCTTTTCTTTTTGCAGCACCCTATCTTAACATCCCATGGAGCTCATTTATATCGAAACACAGCCATGCTGCCGACTGACCTGCCCTTGTGAATATTTATTAGCCGTCAGCTCCTTCACTTTCCCCTGTACACATCCCCAAATTGACACGGCCCCTATAAAACGATCTCCTAATTGGCATAGCTGCACATCACTCTTCCCACTTATTAGGCTCTTAGTTTTATCACCACATTCTGCTGTGGTGAGTGATATACAGCCTGTGGAGAATTAGTTTAGCAGCACAAGCAAGGAATGTTTACGCGTCTAAGTGGCTCATTTGGCAGGGCAAGCCAACTGGACCATAAATGGCCTTAAGTGTCATCACTTTATAAGTTGTTGTCATTCGGCTGGTGCTGAGAACACAAGCTGGGGATGTGCTAACAGGAACAGCCGTCTACGCCGCAGCTTCCGATATTCACCTCAGTTTGGAGACCTCAGTTGGGTGAGGTACCCCATAATCCCCTGTTGGCTGTGTAACAACTGGAGGGCCACACAGACTCTCCATCCCATTGAATCAGTGAGTTCAGGGATTTATTTGTGTATGTGGAAGTTTCAATATATACAGTTGTGCCTTGGTTTTTGAACAGTTTAGTTCTTGAACGTATTGGCTCCCAAACACCGCAAACCCAGAAGTGAGTGTACCTGTTTGCAACTGTTTTTTGGAAGCCAAATGTCCAACCATAGCTGTCAATTTTCTCCTTTTCTTGCGAGGAATCCTATCCGGAATAAGGGAATTTCCCTTTTAAAAAGGGAAACGTTGACAGCTATGTGTCCAACATAGCTTCCGTGGCTTCCGATTGAGTGCAGGAAGCTCCTGCAGCCAATTGGAAGCCACGCCTTGGTTTTCAAATGTTTTTGGAAGTTGAACAGACTGCCGGAACGGATTCCATTCCAGAACCAAGGCCTGACTGTGCAAGGAAATTTCTCACCTGGAAAAGCTTTGCTATTCCTTTTGGTAAAAGGGGCACCTGAATTCAGAAGCCCTCCATAAGCAATCAATTTGGAGCTCCAGCAAGAGCAATCTGTCCCTCATTCAGCCTGCTGAGAGAAGAGGGAGACAGAGAGAGGGGGTGGCAGAAAGAATGAAAAGAGAATGGGGTAAGAGAGAGAGAGGAGGGGAGGCAGAAAATGGGGAGGAGAGAAGGGGTGGCAATGAGAGGGATAGAGCAAGGAGATGGCAGAAAGAAGGAGGAAAAAATGAAATACTGAATTTCCTACCCTCTATTTAATGGGGAGGGAGGCATCCCTTTCATCATCATCATGATAATATAATACTTTTGCTTTTCATAGCAAAAGGAGTGAAAAAGTGAAGAGTGGAGTCACCACCCACCCCAAAGCCCTAGGTTTCCTCCAAGGCCGAATCAAGAGCAAGATATCTGATGGGGTTACCACAGGGATGGGGCACTTGTGGCCCTACAGAGTTGTGGGCCTCCAACTCCCATCAGCCCCAGCCAGCATGGCCAATGGTGAAGGGTTATGGGAGTTGTAATACAGTAGCAACTGGAAGGCCAGAGGCTCCAGTACCCTGGGAGGAAGGGGGAGGGGGAAATAAACAAAGGCTGCAATCCTATGCATGCTTACTTGGGAGTAAACCCCACCCAACTCAACAGTGGTAAGTATTCAGCGGATTGGCACCTGGCTCCCTGCAAAGAATCCCGGGAACTGTGCACCATACATTTACAGCACGTTCAATGCACATTTAAAACACATGGCTTCCCACAAATAATCCTGGAAACTGTAGTTTACCGCCTTACAATGCTATAGTTTACAGCACCGTTGACAAACAACAGTTCCCGGGATTCTTTGCAAGGAGCCAGGTGCCAATCCGCTGAACACTTACCACTGTTGAGTTGGGTGGGGTTTACTCCCAAGTAAGCATGCATAGGATTGCAGCTTTTGTTTATCCCCCCCCCCCACCCTTCCTCCGAAATAATACATTGAGCCTCTGAGTCTTCAGCACTTAACTCTGTTTCATTTTGTTCTAGTTAATAAAATGTTACTGGCTTTTGTCTGCAATTATTGACTAGCAAATTAGGAGGATGCCTGTTAGCTCTATCTTAATTAGTAGCTTATTAGAATCTAAATCACACGCAGAGTCTTTGTCAGGTTTAATATATTTCTGCATCTCTATCCAAGTGGCAATCAGTAAAATGCCACCCTATAGACCCAATTTGTTGCTCAAAATAAGGCTTTGTTCTGCGGCCAGGTAGCTGCCTGGGATCAAGGAATGATCACCTGGCTGGAAAAGCTGCTTTCCACAGCAGGTTTGCTGGATGGTATCTGTGGCCATTAAGAATAAAAAGAGCTCCTTCTAGGGCTATCCTATCCCACCTTCCCTTCCCCCTGGCTGGGTGTGTTTATATGCTAATAGCATTGAGTGGCAGCGACCCACTCAATGCTCAAAGCAGCGTAGCAGGGGGAGGATCAAATGCCGTTCTCCGCTGCTTCAAATAAAGTTCAAGCCCCCTCCCCACAGAGGCTTTCAAATAAATAAATAAAAGTTGAGCAACCCATGGTGTATGCCATGCATTTGGCCTTCAAGATTGACTCCCAGGCAATTAAGAGCTGGGCAAGGCAGGAAAGGGGGCATGAAAGGTGCCCTACGGGCAGATAGCAACATCAGAGCTTCTAGTTTAGGATTACCAGACGTCCCCGGTTCCCGGGGACAGTCCCCCAATTTGCAAACCTGTCTCTGGACAAATTCTGTCCCCGGAATGTCCCCAGATTTGCACATCTGTCCCTGGGAAACATGGCAGCGGCAGCCTCAGCAGCCCAGAGCCAGCCTGGTAGCGCAGTTGGCTCTGGCTGGCTCCGGGCTGCTGACTGCCGCTGCTGCCGCCATTGCTGAAGGGGAACCAGGGACGTCTGGCAGTACAGATCTCCTGCCCCCTTCCCCCTTTGTTTTGACTGATGGGGGAGGCTCGGAAGTTGTGGGTGGGTGGCCGTTGCCCAGGAGGGGCGCGAGGCATGTGGTTCCTCTGCCAGGCAAGATGCAAAACCCTTCTTTCAAACCCTGTGAAAAATAAATGTGCAGAATTTTTTTTTAAACTGGGCAACGGTGTGCATGACGGCCCATGACTCCCAAGCCTCCAATCTCCTGCCCCCTTCCCCCTTTGTTTTGACAGATCAGGGGAGGCTCGGGCGCCGCGGGCAGGCACCATTGCCCAGGTTTTTTTAAAAACTCTGCGCATTTATGTTTCACAGGGTGTGAAAGAAGGGCTTTGCACCTTTATACAATATGCATGTGTGCTTGGGCCCAGGGTCTTTTGCCTCACCATTCCCGCTACTGACTCCCTGTTGCTACTCAGCTTCCAAAAAAAAAAAAAAAAAAAAGTGTCCCTGGATTCATTGAAAAAAATCTGGTAACCATATTCTAGTTGCTTGTGGAATATCATCTGACTTCTTCTGACCAATTGACACATGGAGGCTCCCTTGGCTGGTGTCAGCAGCATAGCATGGCTTGCCGGCACCCGGGGCGAGGCGAGTATTGCACCCGTCTGGTGGACTGGGCAACTGGGGTGGAGGTGCACACAGAGCCCACATGGAGAATGAATGGAGCCCACCTCCAACAGGTTGCCTCCATTCACCTGCCCACTAGACCAACCGGCCTGTCGCCATGCCTCAGCTGCCAGGGCTCCGTGCCTGATTGTGGCCCCTCAAAAATATGTGCCTGGGGCCACGGGCGCCTGGCCCTCCCCCACACACTATGCCTCTGGCTTTCCCTGCGGTTCCCTCTTTGGGTGGCGCACAAGCTGAAATCCTGCCTAAAGCAACCCAGTGGCTCGTGACCAACGCTTGCAATCAGATGTCCTGTTAAATGACCATTTGCTTAATTCTGAGTTTATGTCTCATGCATCTCAGTGAGACTTCTCTAACTTTCTCCAAACTTGAGTTCATGAGTATATGGAATTATTGTTTGATTTCCAGCTCCTAAACTTTTTCCCCACCCCAGCTCCTTCACATACAAATCCTTTTTTCCCCCTCAGTAGGCTAGGTATTGTGTATTCATGAAGCCTCCTTGTCTTCATGCTGAGCTCCTTAGTATCTCAGGCACCTTTTATCTCACCGCCTGATAAATGGTTGATAGATGGTTCTTTCTGCTCAAAACACACACACAAATCCCTTTATTCAAATGTTATGTACTCTCTCGGTGATAATGTATCTGAAGAATACAGCCATTATTTAATATTATCGGGTATATTCCCTTTCATTAGAGTGTAGTACCTCGCTGTGGTGCCGGAACTGATAAGCTGCCTAACCTTCAGGCTGCGAATGCAACTGCGCTGTGTGAGATTTTATAAAAGCCCGCCTGAATTGGTAGGCTGAATGCGCCTACCTCCTCCCATTGCAATCTCGCGGGGATAGTGATAAATGCCTTGCCACAGCAAGCAGTATTTCATCCAGGCTGTCCCTCAGTTGGGAAATGTGTGACTTCTGTACACAGCACCAGGCAAGTTTGCAAGCCCTTGATCCACAGCCTAAGCTGATTAAAGATCTTTAATCTCACTGTAATTAATGGTTGCTTTCAAACATCATGTTTGCTTCATGACAAGGTAAGTGCTATAACTGTCCTGAGGTATTCCATTCGAATAGCACCAGATATTGATTCTATTTGGGCTCTCTTGGAAGACATTTCTGCTCACTTTTCTGCTAAAGACATAATAATAATACAGTGGTACCTCGGGTTAAGAACTTAATTCGTTCTGGAGGTCTGTTCTTAACCTGAAACTGTTCTTAACCTGAAGCACCACTTTAGCTGCTGCTGCTGTGCCGCCGCTGCACGATTTCTATTCTCATCCTGAAGCAAAGTTCTTAACCTGAGGTAATATTTCTGGGTTAGCAGAGTCTGTAACCTGAAGCGTGTGTAACCTGAAGTGTATGTAATCCAAGGTACCACTGTAATAATAATAATATACCACCCTATACCCACAGGTCTCAGGGCAGTTCACAAGATAAAATCACAATATAAAAACATAAAATACAGAATAAAAATAAAAACAAGAACATCCCAATAAACGCCCCCTTCCCAACACATTTTAAAAGGGCATTGAATGTCAATCAGCCAAAGACTTGGTTAGAATGGATTCCGAAGGCAGAGGCCCTGAATACTGTCAGTTTGCATTTCTTAGTACAGAAAGTATTGATCCGATGTGTAGAGATCCTTCCCATTCCGCTTGGTTCGGGAATGTTCTGAAAAGTTTCTTTCTATGTGAAAGAAGCAGGCAGAAGATCTCTGATGTTTGGATTGTTCCTTCTGGGAAGCTGAGTACAGCTGGTTTAAACTGGTTCTGTTATCCTTTCTGTCAAGGTCATGCTGCCTATAATAGTCAGGCCAGGAGGAGCCTGGGTCTCACTCACTTTCTCTTTCTATCCCTTTGTTCTGGTGCGGTGTTCTGTACACAGTATACTTTACTGTTAAGGTTTAGTCTTATTCAGTGCTTTTTTTTCGTAAAAAAAAAATGTTTAGGGGTACTCTCATTCCGTCTGAGACTCAGGAAACACCGTGACAGGAAATTAAGCCACCATTTGGGGTAGCAACAGAACTGACAATTCACCGTGCTAGAGAAGAAACTAAACATTTAAAAAAAATTAAAAAATTAGTTACTTCTCCTGTTAGATTCACAAAATGTTTGGGGGTATGTGTCCCCCTGCATCCCCCCAGAAAAAAAAGCACTGGTCTTATTAAAAGTTATTGTTAAGTTCAAGTTAAGTCTGCTGCAACTGGATTTCTTATGGACTGTGCCAATCCTGAATGTATTGGACTTGTAGCCATTATGCTTATTTGCCTTCAGTAGCAGTAAAGCTCTGCTGGATAAAGTACAATTGCCTCTGGTCTATATTGGGGGGGGGGGGACTCTGCAACGTGTTTAAGTTTTCCTCCACACACGACGGTCCTATAAGAGAGGCGTTCATGGTGAGTTCCGGCATCTCTTTTTCTAGAAAAATAGTAGTGGTCACACTGATGTTCTTACTAGTTCTGCTCCAGTGCTTGATGCAGGGGAAATTTAGCAAATGAAGCTTTGCTTGACTTGAGGAAGAAATGATAATAAAGTCAATTAGTCCTTCAGGAAGAAGAGCTCTAGCCTTGTCTTCTCGTTGATATCGAGTTTCCTTTGTGCGATGAGGTCTTTGTGTCTTTGGTTGGTTATAAAAGGTCATTCAGTCACGCGAGACCTCACTTGTAGTCTGAAGTGGCATAACTGAGACACAGGCTTACCTCTTGTTATGAACGAGGCCTTGTGGGAAGTCAGTTTGGGGGTATGTGTTCACATGGACAAAATGCACCCATCTGATTTCCACAGGCAACAAGGAACCAGCATGTAGATTTCCATTGGTCTGCAAAGTGGGTCAAGGGAGCAGTGGTAGTCCTTATGAGTGACACTGCCAACACAACATACCTCGGGTGGTATGTTGGTACCTCGGGTTAAGTACTTAATTCGTTCCGGAGGTCCGTTCTTAACCTGAAACTGTTCTTAATCTGAGGTACCACTTTAGCTAATGGGGCCTCCTGTTGCCGCCACGCCGCCGGAGCACGATTTCTGTACTCATCCTGAAGCAAAGTTCTTAACCTGAAGCACTATTTCTGGGTTAGCGGAGTCTGTAACCTGGAGCGTATGTAACCTGAGGTACCACTGTATTGCATAAGACTTCTGGGCTACAGAGTAGCTTCCTTTTGGCAAGCATCATTCCTCAGTTTAGGTTTAATGCTGTTGCAATAATGCAGACTGGTGCAAATCCAGCCTTATGCTTAGGGATTTTGGGATGGTATCAAGGAAAAGCTGCTGTTCCCACTTATTTCTGCCGCTGCTGTCATATGCATGCAGACAAATTTTTATTTCTCTAACACAAAAACTCATACCCTTGAGCTCAGAAAAACTAAGACAGCATATTCAATATTCATGAAGAGACTCAGAGTTTCCATTGAGAGGCTGAGGAAAATCTATCTCTGACTACCTAATTTTGAAAATGCCTGGGTGGTATCACATTGTGGTCCTAAACAATATCCACTTATTCTTTGCATGCTTGGAATGCTCTCTCCAGAGAAATGCTCCTGGTGTCATCATCACCAACTTTTAGGTGCCAGTCAAAAAAAAATTCCTGTTCACCAAGGAATTTGGCTCTTAACTGGGGTCATAGGATACAATGATACCCATGTCCATAAAGAGGGCTGATCGCTGAAGAATTGAGGCTTTTGAATTATGGTGCTGGAGGAGACTCTTGAGAGTCCCATGGACTGCAAGAAGATCAAACATCTCCATTCTGAAGGAAATCAGCCCTGAGTGCTCACTGGAAGGACAGATCGTGAAGCTGAGGCTCCAATACTTTGGCCACCTCATGAGAAGAGAAGACTCCCTGGAAAAGACCCTGATGTTGGGAAAGATTGAGGGCACAAGGAGAAGGGGACGACCGAGGACGAGATGGTTGGATAGTGTTCTCGAAGCTACCAGCATGAGTTTGACCAAACTGTGGGAGGCAGTGGAAGACAGGAGTGTCTGGTGTGCTCTGGTCCATGGGGTCACGAAGAGTCGGACATGACTAAACGACTAAACAACAATGTTTGTATTGGTGTTCACCTTTCAATAGAGTGGGGTAGAATTTTTCCTTTATAAATTTATAAAATATATACTTTGCCTTTTAATAGCAAATCAACACTTAAAAAGTACAAATGTCTAAAATGACAAGCCCAGAACAAGATAAAATTCCACCTAAAGTTAGTCTCCGGACTGTGGTTGTGTACACATTATCTGCTTAAAACACAGCTAGGTTGTCCTTTTTCTCAATTTGGATCGAAACTGGTTTGGAGGAATACACATAAGAATGTAGTATTTCATAAGAAGTGACAGGTTAAATTTGGGATAGATATGGAGCGTGGCCACATCCCAAACCCTCAGAGGATGTGCCCCTGGATGCAATGTAAATGAGAAAGTGTACACAGCTTGTTTCACTCTTACAATGCCATCGGAGAAAGTTGAATTATATTTAATTGGGTTAGAACATTACCGTGTATTAAGATCTCAAGTTACAAAGGCATGCTGTGACAATCAATCAACCAAACAGAAACACCAATAGAAAATTTATAAGGATTATTTCTTCATTAGGTTCTGGTTTCATGCAATTCAAGAGCTAGCCGACAGAGGGCTCCCAACCCTTTTTTCACATGCACCCATTGCACAAATGCAACCAGCTCTCTCATAACTTCGGATAGGTAGCCGTGTTGGTCTGACGCAGACAAAATAAATAAATAAATAAAATTAAAAATTGTCCAGTAGCACCTTAGAGACCAACTAAGTTTGTTCTGGGTATAAGCTTTCGTGTGCATGCACACTTCTTCAGATACACTGAAACAGAAGTCACTAGACCCATATATATAGTGGGAGGGTGGGGTGGGTTTTTCTCAGGAGGGTAGTAGATGGGTGATTGACTCAGTGGGTATGGTAAACCTGTTGTCAACTGTTAACGACTGCAGTTAGTCCTACAGGAAAAGGCAAGGGATAGTATGCAGATGACCAAAAATAGCTCTAGCATATGTAATGAGACAAGAATCCAATATCTCTATTCAGAAATAGACTTGAAAGAGAAGTTGCTGAGTTACAACTTATTACTAAACTGAAAACTATGGAGAGACCTGGTCTTAATAGAGATAGTGGATTCTTTTCTCATATATAAGGGTCTGGTGACTTCTGCTTCAGTGTATCTAAAGAAGTGTGCATGCACACGGAAGCTTATACCCAGAACAAACTTATTTGGTCTCTAAGGTGCTACTGGACAATTTTTTTTTTTATTTAGCTCTATTTATTTATTTATTTATTTATTTATTTAATTCACAATTAATGAGCCAAACTCACAATCACTTTGTCCCTTATCCTCGGCCATTTGCAGCCATGCCCAAGGTCAGCTGAATTTAGCAACAAGAATGTATCAGAAGCGAAAAAGGAACAAGTATCTGACAGTGTGGTGTGCATGTTAGCTGTGGCCCTGCATGGGCCCCAATGGGAATCCAGTCTGAATGCTTCTGATCCTGCATAATTTTTAAGGGTATTTGCATATGTGATGGCTAGATTTAAAGCAAGAAAGACAATACAGTGGTACCTCGGGTTAAGTACTTAATTCTTTCCGGAGGTCCGTTCTTAACCTGAAACTGTTCTTAACCTGAAGCACCACTTTAGCTAATGGCCGCGCCGCCAGAGCACGATTTCTGTTCTCATCCTGAAGCAAAGTTCTTAACCCGAGGTACTATTTCTGGGTTAGCAGAGTCTGCAACCTGAAGTGTATGTAACCTGAAGCATATGTAACCTGAGGTACCACTGTACACTTGCATTTAGGAGCTGAGCTTCATTAATAAAGATCAGCAGTATTAAGCTAATATATTTTGCTGCCCAATTGCTCCCATGCCTCTTGGGAGTTTGAATATGATACCCACATGGCAGAAGTTGTCCCCAGTTGCATTCACCACACAGAGGTAGCTTAAGGCCCAAAATCGTTTGCTCCTACAGAAGATCAGTTCTGGACATTGATATATATACATACATGTATGCTAACTCTATATACTCGAATAACCTAATTTGCCATTCTCTGATAGTTGGGATGTTGGGTGATTTCCAGTTCTGGCAAAAATGACACAGAAGATCAGGTATCAGAAAAACACCAAATTTATTAATGATTGGAACAAATTCATTACATACATGGAAACAAATTTAGGAAATATTAAAATCACAGTAGGGGTAATATAAAACCGGCGATGTAGAGATAAAAGTGGTAAAAAGACTCTGCAGAAGAAAACATTGGGATACAGCTCAAACCGTGGTGGAGGGAAGTCAGTTCAACAATACAGTATGAATCTAATGTCTTTGTTATGTGACTTTTTTGTGCCTTTGTATTTTGCTTTATTTTTTCCCCTCTTTTTTATCCTTTTTGGATTGTTTTGGGGTTTTTTTGTTGGTGTATATGTCAGAAATAAAATAAAAAGAATTTTCAACGATATATATACATACATGTAATGGGTTTAGGGGTTGCTCGTGTGTAAGTTGCCCCCACTCCTGGCTAGGTTACCTGGTTAACCCTTTCTGACTGAGCAGCCTCCAGCATCGTGACTGTCTCAGTCGCTGGCAGAATCCGTCAGTGGGCGTTTCTTAAATCTTTTCCAGCATAAAAGGTGTTTGACGCGAAGTCTCCTCCTACTCTCCCTGCGCGGAAGTCTTCTGCGCAGGGAGGGTGTGGGCAGCGGAGTACCCATACTCTCTCCGCTAGTCTCCAGTGAAGAGTCTTGGAGCCTCCTCCCTGATTCCCCCACCTGCCCCCCTTCTCCACTGGTGTTACGCTGATTTCCTTCCCCAGCAGATGGGCTGCCTCTCTCCCTACTGGGACCCTCTCCTGCATCCCTTTGGAGCCTTCCCTCCGCCTCTAGCTCCGATGGTAGTTCCCTGACAATACATATTGTAGGCTTGTAGATCAGATACTGTAGAAAGTATTTATGTTGCTCCAGCAAGTCAAGATGTAATACAGACTCCGGACTCAGCTACATTAGTCAAAGAACAGCATTTTAAATGCATTATAAACATGCAACACTGGATGGTGCTGTAGAGCACAAAACTTTTCTAAGCGATTTTACATGGAGGGTTTTTTCCCTTTTGTTATAATGATTTAATTTATTACTCGTTTATAGTGTTTTTCCCCTGTATGTAGATCCATCCTCTGACGCATGGACAGCACTGACAGACTGACTAATGATCTGACATGCCATAATTCCTTATATAGAACAAGGCCTCTAACATTACTTTTCTGTAGATTTAGTTAATTAGAAAAAATGCACGTTCATTCAATAATTTGATACTAAGCTGAAAAGAAGGAAGGAAGGAAGGAAGGAAGGAAGGAAGGAAGGAAGGAAGAGCAAAGACATAGCTTTAAAAGCACTATAAATGTGCTAATGAATAAACTGGTTGTTTTCACACGTAAAACTCCATGTCAATGGTGATATCTGCTGGGGGCAGGAAGAAAAGTTTTACATCTGCCTCAGCACATTAAAGACGTGATGATAGCTACAACATGCTTAAGAAAGCTTTTTGCACCATAATTGCTCTATGTTCCTTGCAAAAGTTACAAAATACTAATTACTTCAGAGTTCGTTTTGTTCTGATTCATATATTTCTTAATTAGGATTTTACACAAGAGCAGATGGCCGTCTTCATTAAATCATGATATATTCCACTGAAATAGAAGCAGCTGGATTTCTGAATGTACTGTAATTTATTTTCTACATGTCACACACACACACAAGACTCATCTGAACAAACAAAAAATCTACTAAACTGTAATTATTCAATTTCCTTCCGTCCTTTGTTTTTTTCAAATAATAAGTGGGTGGCCTACTCTACTAAAATAAGCAACAGTCAGGGATGGGATATCCCACATATTGGACAACTGCAGGTACCCCCAAGATCTTCAGGTTGTTGTATATAACCATTTATTGATATGAGAACAACTTCAACCCATGCTGACACCAATATTTAGGTCGGGTCAGGAGACTAAGGAGGGAACTGTACACTCAACACAGGGCTTCTGCCTTAAATGGTATCCCTTTGTTGGGTTCATCCTTTGATTCCTCCATAATGCAGAACACTCTTACCCCATGTCTTGATATCCATAGTAGGCAATGTTCCCACCCTTGAAATGTTAAAGGTTCCCCTCCTTTGCTTTAAATCAAGGATGGGAACCAGGGTTGTTGCACCACAACTCTCATCAGCCCTGAGCATTCTGGCAAGAGTTGATGAGAGATGGAGACCAACAATACCTATGAAGGCATAAGTTAGAGTCATAAAAGGTAAAGGGGCCCCTGACCATTAGGTCCAGTCATGACGGACTCTGGGGTTGCGGCGCTCATCTCGCTTTACTGGCCAAGGGAGCCGGCGTACAGCTTCCGGGTCATGTGGCCAGCATGACTAAGCCGCTTCTGGCGAACCAGAGCAGTGCATGGAAACGCCGTTTACCTTCCCGCCGGAGCGGTACCTATTTATCTACTTGCACTTTGGCATGCTTTCAAACTGCTAGGTTGGCAGGAGCAGGGACCGAGCAATGGGAGCTCACCCCGTCGCGGGGATTCGAACCGCCAACCTTCCGATCGGCAAGCCCTAGACTCTGTGGTTTAACCCACAGCACCACCCACATCCCAGTTAGTCATAGATAGGTACAAATATCTGTTGGAAATGTAAAGAAAAGGAAGACACCTTCTATGATCTGTGGTGGGCGTGCAAGATAATAAAAGCATTCTGTGAAATGATATATAATGATATATAAGGAACTGGGAGGGGGGAGTTTAAAAATAACTTTTACAAAAAACCCAGAAGCTTTTCTATTAGGAATTTCAGGTGCTAAAATTCCAAGGGAACAGAAAAGACTGCTCATGTATGTGGTGGCAGCTGTGTGGATGCTGCTAGGCCAGAGATGGAAAGAAGACAAAGTCCCTACCGGAGAAGAATGGCAGATCAAGTTGATGGACTATGCTGAAATGGCAAAAATGACCAGAAAAGTCAGAAATCAGGAAGACCAAAACTTTAATAAGGAATGGGGAAATTTTATAATTTATCTTGGAGACCACTGTAAACAGTCAAAATCATTAGCGGGATTGCAATAACACTTGAGAACTATGGATACAATTGAGATCTTGAAAAATTGGATTATTCTAAAAGATGCAGTAGAAAAGGGACCCATGGAGGGGGAGAAGTCCAGAGATTCATGGGAATCTTGTACTTTTGGAAGGTGTTGTGGCATAATTGTAAATTTTAATATGCAAAATCAAATGAATAAATGAGGGGGGGAGTTAGAATCATTGAATCTTAAGAGTTGGAAGGGATCCCAAGGCTGATCTAGTCCAATGCAGGAATCTCACCTAAAGCATCCATTGGCCATCCAACTCATAAACTCATATTAAACAAAAGCTGTCACATTTCTTTTTGTAAAGTCTATTACCAAACTTTAAAGCTATGTGTGTGTGTGTGTGTGTGTGTGTAAAACACGAATATTATATATCTCAGTAAAGATGTGTCTCACCAACCAAATTAAAAACAGAGCCTGAAAAACGAAACAGCCTCCCCAAAATACAGTATATATTTTTCAAAGCAACAGAAACCCTGATTGGTAGGACTAAAAGAATCAGCAATGTAGAAGAAAAGCTATAGCAATAAAACCATCATTCCAAAGCAGGTATCTAAGTTATGTTGGTGCATCCAGTCTCCTCAGTTGTAGATGCACATGCGAGAAGAGTTAGGCACATGCTGCCAAGTGCTGCCCAATCCAGAACATCAGCTACACTGTTTAGAGCAGCAGTGATTGACAGGGGAGGGCAGTGCCTACTTGGCTTCCCAATGACAGGGTTGCTGCTGGTGACTGAAAGTGGGAGGGACAAGGTAGCAGGGAAGTCAGTGCACCCCTGCTTCTCCTCCTGGTCCCATACAAGTAAACTGAATGGCCCAGTGGCGTAGCGTAGGGGGTGCAGGGGGGGCCGGCCGCACTGGGCGCAACATCTGGGGGTTAGGGTTAGGGGGCGCAAATCCACGGGTTAGGGGGTGCAAATCCACGGATTAGGGGGCACAAATTACTTGCCTTGCCCCGGGTGCTGACAACCCACGCTACGCCACTGGAATGGCCAAAAGGGTATCCTGAGAGTTAAACATCACAGCAGCTATAAATTAATACAGGAAGAAGAAGAAGAAGAAGAAGAAGAAGAAGAAGAAGAAGAAGAAGAAGAAGAATAGTAGTAGTTTGGATTTGATATCCCGCCTTTCACTCCCTTTAAGGAGTCTCAAAGCGGCTCACATTCTCCTTTCCTTTCCTCCCCCACAACAAACACTCTGTGAGGTGAGCGGGGCTGAGAGACTTCAAAGAAGTATGACTGGCCCAAGGTCACCCAGCAGCTGCATGTGGAGAAAGCCCAAGGGATAAATTCCACAGAGCTATAACACAGGGCCGGCACTACCCTCAGGTGGAAGAGGCCATTGCCTCAGGCAGCAGCTGAGCTTGCTAGCAGAGTGGCTGATAAAATACTTCTTTTATTTCTTGACTTTTTTAGCCTGCTCTTCCATGATTAACAGGCAGCAGGACACATGCTGAAGAAAAAAACACTGATACGCCGTGACTAGTCCCCCCCCCCCATTCCCCAACCAACTGTCGTACAAGAAGAACCCCACAACCTTGTTCATCTTGTAGATATATAGAGAGAAGAGGCCTCTTTCCTGTTGATTATGAAACCACGTCATGAGTGTCCTCCTTTTTAATATATACTAAGTCTAGGAAGTGAACTCACCACCACTAGGATTTCCATTTGGTTTGGGGAACTGTGCCCCTCCCTCCAGAAATGCACATCATTGCCATCCGAGAGCCTCTGAACCCTACCTGGAGCCTTGTGGTGTTGAAGCTTGAGCAAAATCGGGGATGGGATCATTAGTTCCTACAATATTTATTACACTGAGGGTTTCTTTCCCCTCTCCCTCCACAGTGGCTCCATGCAAGTTAACGATGCACGTACCGTCAATCATTCAGCAGTTCAGTGCAACCCGGGGACTATCACAAACGGAAAGGCCTAATTTAAAATATGCTAGCTAAGGTCTTGCCGCACCTCTGCTGCTCTGGGAGCACATTGGCTTCAAATTAGTTCCCGCAGAAGCCCCTCAATAAAGCGGGTGTCATCATGTTTACTGCTTTGCTTTGCTGGGGCTTTGTGCTTACTGTAACATTTCAAAGCAGACCGTGCGGTTTTAACTGAACTCCTGAACCATAAACACGGAACTGGCAGGAATTCCCCCCCCCCACCTCCCCACTTGTCGCGCGCTGGTGAGCTCAAGACTCCAAGGATCAAAAGGTATTTATCTTCTCAGAAAAACCACTAAGAAAGGAATGCTGTGATCACCAATAGTCAGCATGGATTTCTGAAAAATAAGTCATGTCAGACTAACCTGATCTCGTTTTTTGACAGAATTACAAGCCTGGTAGATGAAGGGAACGTAGTGGATGTAGCCTACCTTGATTTCAGCAAGGCATTCGACAAGGTGCCCCATGATATTCTTGTAAAGAAGCTGGTAAAATGTGGACTTGACTATGCTACCACTCAGTGGATTTGTAACTGGCTGACTGACCGAACCCAAAGGGTGCTCATCAATGGTTCCTCTTCATCCTGGAGAAAAGTGACTAGTGGGGTGCCACAGGGTTCTGTCTTGGGCCCGGTCTTATTCAACATCTTTATCAACGACTTGGATGATGAACTCATGGGCATCCTGATCAAATTTGCAGATGACACCAAACTGGGAGGGGTGGCTAACACCCCAGAGGACAGGATCACACTTCAAAACAACCTTGACAGATTAGAGAACTGGGCCAAAACAAACAAGATGAACTTTAACAGGGAGAAATGTAAAGTATTGCACTTGGGCAAAAAAAATGAGAGGCACAAATACAAGATGGGTGACACCTGGCTTGAGAGCAGTACATGTGAAAAGGATCTAGGAGTCTTGGTTGACCACAAACTTGACATGAGCCAACAGTGTGACGCGGCAGCTAAAAAAGCCAATGCAATTCTGGGCTGCATCAATAGGAGTATAGCATCTAGATCAAGGGAAGTAATAGTGCCACTGTATTCTGCTCTGGTCAGACCTCACCTGGAGTACTGTGTCCAGTTCTGGGCACCACAGTTCAAGAAGGACACTGACAAACTGGAACGTGTCCAGAGGAGGGCAACCAAAATGGTCAAAGGCCTGGAAACGATGCCTTATGAGGAACGGCTAAGGGAGCTGGGCATCTTTAGCCTGGAGAAGAGGAGGTTAAGGGGTGATATGATAGCCATGTTCAAATATATAAAAGGATGTCATATAGAGGAGGGAAAAGGGTTGTTTTCTGCTGCTCCAGAGAAGCGGACACGGAGCAATGGATCCAAACTACAAGAAAGAAGATTCCACCTAAACATTAGGAAGAACTTCCTGACGGTATGAGCTGTTTGACAGTGGAATTTGCTGCCAAGGAGCGTGGTGGAGTCTCCTTCTTTGGAGGTCTTTAAGCAGAGGCTTGACAACCACATGTCAGGAGTGCTCTGATGGTGTTTCCTGCTTGGCAGGGGGTTGGACTCGATGGCCCTTGTGGTCTCTTCCAACTCTATGATTCTATGATTCTAAGATTTTCTCCTTCGGGTTTTCCTGGCTGCAGGAGAACCAAGTCATTGTGAGCTTGGCTGCCACACATTTCTGGAGGCTGCTACCAGCTCTTTTATCAGGCTTCTGAAGTAGGTTTTACAAGACTTGTGTGGAAAGAAATACACTTTCTTCTCCTTAAGATCCACGGTGACAGCAACAATAAAAAAAGCTGCAGTATCTGGCTGAGAACTGGATTGGTTTCTCTGATGTCAGCAACCTCTCTGCATCCTCCATTGGAAAGAAAAAGAAAAGAAAAAAAACGGTTACCAGATTCAGAAGAAGACCAGTCTTCTGCACATTTAATAGTGAGCACCGGGGGGAGGGGGGATCCTTGCAGATGTAGGTTCATCATGCTAACAAAATGAATTTCAATAGGGACAAAGATATGGTTCTGCACTTAGGCAGGAAGAACTAGATGCACAAATATAGGATGGGGGGGCACCTGGCTTACTAGCAGTACACGTGAAAAGGATCTAGGGGTCTTGGTGGACCACAGGCTTAACATGAGTCAACAGTGTGATGTAGCAGTAAAAAAAGCTACTGCTATTTTAAGAAGGATGTTGACAAGCTGAAACATGTGCAGAGGAGGGCAACCAAGATGATCAAGGGTCTGGAAACTAAGCCTTATGAGGAGTGCTTGAAGGAGCTGGATATGTTTAGCCTGGAAAAGGGGAGACTGAGAGGAGATATGATAGCCGTCTTCAAATATCTTAAGGGCTGTCACATGGAGGAGGGAGCATGCTTGTTTTCTCCTGCTCTGAAGGGTAGGACTCAAACCAATGGCTTCAAGTTGCAAGAAAGGAGATTCCGACTAAACATTTGGAAAAACCTTCTGACAGAGCTGTTGGGCAGTGGAACAGACTCCCACGAGAGGTGGTGGGCTCTCCTTCCTTGGAGGTTTTTAAGCAGAGATTGGGTGGCCACCTGTCATGGATGCTTTGGTGAGATTCTTGCATTGCAGGGGGTTGAACTAGATGATCCTGGGAGTCCCTTCCAACTCTAAGATTCTATGATTCTACGTGGCATAATCTTCAGTGGTAGATTCACAGCTTAGGAGACTGGTTGCTCCCACATACTGAAACAGGGGAGCAATGACTGTTCCAAACAGTGGGGGAATTTGGGACCAACCACAGCCAACTCAACAGCAGAAGCAACTCAAGCTGTCTCATGGAGCCCAAAGTACCAGTGAAGCAGTGCAAGACCTGAGAATGTACCCAGAATCCCTTGTAATATCCCAGTAGAAGCCAAGCACTTCTTTCAGATTCTGTGTAATTGTGCATGCTCAGAGAGTATCTCCTGCAGCTTTCCACAGGTTTGTATTTGTCAGATCATGCAACACAACTGTTTTGGGCAGCAAAATCTCCAGAATTGTGTTTGTGATATCGGTTGCTGGGTCCACCAGAGGAACATTGCTGGGTGCATACTACCTGTATTGCAGAAAATTATCAAGGGCAGAGTAGTCCTTGGTGGACAGTAATGATGGGGGGTGTATGTGAACTTTTGTATTGGCACGGGTCTTCTGTGTTTTGTTGGTGGGGTGTAAACTAGTTTTATCAGTCAGAGACATGGGACTCCATGAAGCACAGGGCCCCCAAGTGTATTAATCTAGACCTGGGAGGATGGAGAGGGAGAGAGGGAGACATTTCTAAGATGCAAAGAAAATGAGTTTCAAGCCTGCAAACTGTTAATTGCTGGGTAAGCACATGCATCCAGCAGTGCCAGGAAATTGCCTTTCATACTAGGCAGAGCAAGTTCGCACATTACGTTAATCACATGGTAATTGCAAGTAATTGCTTGAATATGTGAAATTGCTTGCATAAGTCACCACACAGTGAATCATCACACATTATTGCTTCCTCAATTCATCCAGCAGATACCTCAATTCACACAACCAGTTAAACAACTCAGAGCCAATTCTCAAGTGGTTTCTGTTCTGGCGTGTTGTTTTGTTTTTCCACCATCTCCGTTGCTGATTGTGCAAGGGTTCCGGCACTATTCCTTCACCAAGAGCAATCAGCGATCCAGCAAAGCAAGGGGAGGTGGGTAGAGCAGCCACAATACTCTCAGTGCCCCTGTGAAATGGGAATCATCTGCGCTTATTCATTTGCTTATTAATCTAACCCATTCATCCATTTGATAGAGGTTGCCTGCAGGTGACAGCTGAAGCAGCAGAGAACCATTGCTCGGTGGACAGATATCTAGCCTTGCAAAGGTCCAGGACTTTAGGCTGGGGAAGCTTAGTGGTTAGAATCATATTAATAAGTGCCATTACAACTGGTGTAGTCACAGAAGTAGCAGACCCATCCAGGAGAATCACAGAGCTTGCAAGTTCAGCTAGCCAGATCAGCACCTTGGAGAGTTCCCCATTGAGTACCACACCTAGGAATTGGCGCCATTTGCAGCCTCATCAAGGCAGCTGTAACCTTGGGTTACAAACGCTTCAGATTACAGAAGCTTCAGGTTACAGACTCCGCTAACCCAGAAATAGTACCTTGGATTAAGAACTTTGCTTCAGGATGAGAACAGAAATTGTGCGGTGCCAGCGCAGCTGCAGTGGGAGGCCCCATTAGCTAAAGTGGTACCTCAGGTTAAGAACAGTTAAGAACAGACCTCCAGAATGAATTAAGTTCTTAACCCAAGGTACCACTGTAAAACTGAATTACTGTGTCACAAAATGATGCATGTCTAAAAGGTGTGTCACCAACATGAAAAGTTTGGAAAGCTCTGCCTTAAAGTTTCCTTAGTATTCTTAAGCTTCTGCAAATTGAAGAAGAGAATTGTGGTCCTGTGAGTTTATCATCCAAGCCTGAGGAGGTTTTTTGGCCAGGATGGTGCAAAAGAGGGTCCTGAAGGGTCCCTCTTATGGATGACAGCCCTAACCTCCTTTTCTTTTCTTTTTTTCTTTTTTTTAAATGATATTTATTGGAGGTTTAAAAGTTACAGGAAAAAAAGAAAAAGGCAGTAAAAAGTTAAACAAAACAGAACAATACCTTACAACACATCAAAAATAAAAGGAAAAAACAAAAAGCCATACAGGAAAACAACAAGAAAAACAAAAACATTTTAAAAAAAACCACATCCAATATTTCGATATCTTTACCTTTCATTTATTTGTTTCATCAACCTCCTCACACCTCCCTTTTTTGGTATTCTAGTTCAATTAACTATTTCAGCAAATCCTTTCCATCTTTCTCAATTCTTGTTCTATAAATTATCTTAACACAATCTAACCTTAAATTTTCCACTTTGGTCCATTAACAATCTATTTTTACTTAATTCTTTATAACATTTCTGCTAAAGCCATATAGCTTCATTCCAGCATCCTTCTAACATTCATTAATTTTGCAATATTTCTGTAAATATACTTTGAATTTTTTCCAATCTTCTTCCACCGACTCTTCTCCCTGGTCTCGGATTCTGCCAGTCATTTCCGCCAATTCCATGTTGTCCATCAGCTTCATCTGCCATTCTTCCCGGGTGGGTAGATCTTGTGTCTTCCAATGCTTTGCGATAAGTATTCTTGCTGCTGTTGTAGCATACATAAAGAAAGTTCTATCCTTCTTTGACACCAATTGGCCGACCATGCCCAGGAGAAAGGCCTCTGGTTTCTTCAGGAAGGTATGTTTAAATACCTTTTTCATTTCATTATAAATCATCTCCCAGAAATTCTTAATCCTTGGGCATGTCCACCAAAGGTGAAAGAATGTACCTTCAGTCTCATTACATTTCCAGCATTTATTATCGGGCAAATGGTAAATTTTTGCTAGGTTAGGGTAGACAGCCCTAACCTCCTTTTCATCTGAGTCTTCCTCCACACGCTGAGAGACCATGTCATTGACAATCATGGCAATAGAATGAATTGCCTTCTATACATTAAGCTTAAATGACCTAGCCATGAGTCCAGTTGTGAGGAACCTGTGGCCCTCCAGAGGTTGTTGGATTCTAACTGCCTTCAGCCCAAATCAGCATAGCCATTGGTCAGGGATGGTTGGAGTTGTTGTCTAGCAACATACGGAGGCCCTAGGCTCACACTGCTTACTCTTCATCTAACCCCATAGTTTTTAAACTCTCTACCCGCTGAGACCTCCTTTTTGTATTGGCTTGCCTAATGAGAATCCCCTGTACTGGCTGATTACATTGCATTCTTATCACACACATTCCCAGGAGCTCAAGGGCACATACACTATCCTCTCCTTTTATCCTTGAAATAACCTTGGATGCTGATTTTCCTAGAGTTAATTAATCTCAATGAAGGTGTGGGGGTAGATATTTGCATCAGATGTAACCAACGGGCCAGGGACTAAATATGTTTCCATTTATATAATCCTTTACATGTACTAGAAAAGGCAGGGGGAAAACCCTTGTACATCAGTTATTATGGTTCCCATTGTGGTTTTCTTAGTCTCACATAATGAGAGCAAAGTCAAAATAGTCTGAGGGCATGTGTAGAGTTCCAGCTGAACCAAGGTGTTCAGTAGCTCTAGTGAACTAGATGTTGAGGTCACCTCCAACAAGCCTTTACTTTTTCAAACTTTTTACTGATACTTTCCCTCCCTCTTCATCATCAAACTTTTTTTTTTTAAAGAAAAGGTGACTTTCATCCGTAGATTTACAGAAACAAAGGGGAGAGGCACTTGAAAAAGGACAGTGAGTGACAGAAAGACCATCATCATTCTGCTTCTATTGGCCAAAAGGAACTGATGTCAGGAAAGGAAAGTAAGCATTGATGTCAGCAAGAGGAGATGATTAATTTGGACGCCCTTTCCGCTATCTGAGTCACCAAGTTTTCTTCACTGTTTCCCCTCCTGCTATTTTTTTAAGGGTTGGGGTTTTTTCTGTTTCTGCTGCCACTCAAATTTCTCATGACAAGGCTTCTATTCCAATAAGAGTCACAGTGAAAAGACTGGCATCAAAAGGGATTTGAGACACTTCAAGTGATACCTTCTCCTTGACAGCCTAGGAGACTCGTACCTCACATCCTGCATTCTGAATGGCCGTGAGATCGACCACACGAGAGCTTCGTGTGCGTCAGGTTGTGAGGGGGTGGAGAAGATATTATTTTTACCACAGAGAAAGGTAAATTTATCCAACATTCTTTTCTCACAGTGGCCAACCACATGCCTAGGAAAAGCCCTGATCGGGTTTGCCGGTGAATTGTTTTCACTAGATTGGTGACATGAGCTGCTGAAGGGGCCGCCATCAGGCCATTGCAACCCGTTGAAGCAGTTTTCACAAACACGGTCAGCAAAGAAAACAAATCCCCTCTGACAGGCACATGAGGTGTTTGTACCAGACAAATTAGGAAGCACAAAGCCATGTATCTCTTTCTGACTGAAGGCAATTGAGAGGCACAAAATGTACCAAGAGAACGTAAATTGAAAAGGGCTTAAGTGACAGAGGAAGAATCACACAAACACAAACACACATACTCAGCAAAGGTATGGGCTAGGAGGGGTGGTGAGCAATGTGACCTTTCCACAATGACAGTTAAGACAAGATTATATGGATATATAGAAATACCTTGGAAGTTTCACAAATGATTTATTCCCTCAAAGCAATAAAGCCTCTTTGCTGCATCTTGTATGGATTAATTCCAGTTTTATAGAGGTTGCCATAATTGTACCTGAATACAATAGCAAGGAATTAGTTCACTTGCCCCCCTGTACCTTATCTCTGCCTCTTTTTCTCTCACGACTGCCTGCAAAACAAAATGTCAGGTAGTTTTAGTTGAGCCACATTTGCTAACCTTTCATTCTCTTCCCCTCCCCTTTATCACGTCAATTTTCCAAGTATTCGTCAAGCTTCTGTCAATGGAAGGATGTTCAAACACACAAAGATGGCATTTTGAGCAGCTTCAGGTTTTTGCTTGCTTGCCGACAGCACCGTGAAAGCAAGACATACACGTGCTTACATTGACTTTAAACTAAGCTGTCATGTTTAAAACCAGACTGAATTTGGCCCTCTTGCCAATATGCCTTGCAATGTCTCAAACCTCCATGCATTCCTGGTGTCCAATTTTTCTTGCCTGATTCCTTTGATATGCCAAACCACTTCCTTCAAGCGTTTTCTTTCTTTCTTTCTTTCTCCAGACACAGGAAGCAAACAAGTTATTTCCTAAATCTGAGGCTCTATTGTGTTTGTTAAGATTAAGAGATCACAGGAAAAGAAAAGTCAAATCTAGGGATAAAATGTCAGTTTTCAGTTGCCTGTTTGCACAGAGAAAAATGCTAAAGGATTTTCTTCCTGTGCAAAGAGCAAAATCTCGTGCACACCTTTGCCAAAACTTTTTTTTTCAGCTCCACAGAATTATAATTGTCTTCAGATTTTGTTGGGAACTGGGTAATTTGAACAGTTGGTTAAATTTAACCAGTTTTACCAGGCTCTTAGTTAAGGTTGCTAGATCTGTGTGAAGTTTGAGATTCATAGAATCATAGAATCATAGAGTTGGAAGAGACCACAAGGGCCATCGAGTCCAACCCCCTGCCAAGCATTCATTGGCAATGAAGGCAATTTAGGAGCTAAGGGGAAGATGGAAGCTGAAATGCCTGCTTGATCAGAATAGTGGCCTGTCTAGTTCAGCATCCTGTCCTCACATTGGCCAACAAGATGCCTGTAGGAAACTCACTAGCAGGACCTGAGCACAAGCACTGTCCCCTCCTGTGGCTTCCAGCAACTGATATGCAGAAGCATTACTGCTTCTGAACATGGAGGCAGAGCATAGCCATCACAGCTAGTGGCCATTGAGAGCCCTCTCCTAAATGAATTCATCTAATCCTCTTTTAAAACTATCAAGGTTAGTGGCCATGACTTCTTCCTGTGGGCATAAGTTCCATAATTTTGCTTTGCACTCCATGGGAAAGTACTTTATTTTATCTGTTCTGAATCCTCCAACATTCATCTTCAATGGATGTCCATGAGTTCTAGTGTTGTGATTTCATAGATTCATTGTGAAATGAAGGCGGTGAAGGTCCTGTGTGAGCGCCTGGAGGCAGTTGGAGGATGGATGGCGGCTAATGGATTGAGGTTGCATCCTGACAAGACAGAAGTACTGCTCTTGGGGGACAGGCTGGTGTGGAGAGCTCCCTGGTCCTGAATGGGGTATGTGTGTCCCTGAAGGACCAGGTGCGCAGCCTGGGAGCCATTTTGGACTCACAGCTGTCCATGGAGGTGCAGGTCAATTCTGTATCTAGGGCAGCTGTCTACCAGCTCCATCTGGTGCACAGGCTGAGACCCTACCTGCCTGCCGACTGTCTCGCCAGAGTGGTGCATGCTCTAGTTATCTCCTGCTTGGACTACTGCAATGCTAATCCAGAATGTGGCAGCTACCCTGGTGACAGGGGGTGGCTACCGAGACCATATAACACCGGTCCTAAAAGACCTACATTGGCTCCCAGTACATTTCCGAGCACAATTCAAAGTGTTGGTGTTGCCCTTTAAAGCCCTAAACAGCCTTGGCCCAGTATACCTGAAGGAGCGTCTCCACCCCCATTGTTCTGCCCAGACACTGAGGTCCAGTGCCAAGGGCCTTCTAGCAGTTCCCTCACTGCAAGAAGCAAAACTACAGGGAACCAGGCAGAAGGCCTTCTCAGTAGTGACACCCACCCTGTGGAACGCCCTCCCATCAGATGTCAAAAAGATAAACAACTACCTGACATTTAGAAGACGTCTGAAGGCAGCCCTGTTTAGGGAAGTTTTTAATGTGTGACATTTTAATGTGTTTTGAATCTTTGTTGGAAGCCACCCAGAGTGGTTGGGGAATCCCAGTCAGATGGGTGGGGTACAAATAATAATACGTTGTTGTTGTTTTGTTGAGTTGAAAGGGACCCTGAGGATCTTCTAGACCAACCCCCTGCAATACAGGAATATGCTGCTGTCCTATATGGGGGTCAATCCTGCAACCTTAGTGTTATCAGCACCATGCTCTAGCGAACTGACCTATCCAAACTTCTAGACAAAAGAGGGATTAAAAACTGTTCTCTATCCACTTTCTCCATGCCATGCATAATTGTATAAACTTCTATCAGGTCACATCTTACTCAGCTTTTCCCTAAACTGAAATTTCCCAAATGCTTCATCCTTTCCACCTTTGCTCCATCCCTTCCATCATTTCAGTTGCCCTTTTCTGAACCTTTCTAACTCCAAGATGTCCGTTTTTGAGGTGAAGTAACCAGAGCACTACACACAGTATTCTGAGTGCAGCTGCACCATTGATTTGTATAACAGCATTATGATATTGGCAGTTTCATCTTTAATTCCTTTCACCGATGTCAGGGACCATGCTGAGGAGGGCTGCACTCAGGAAGAATGATCTTGATCCTGAATCTTCCCAGGAGCAGTGTAGATTTGGAACAGTGGTTTGCAGAGGGGCGTAGTTAAGAAGGCAGAAGCTGGGAAATACTGAATGGGCAGCAGCTAGGAGAAGAAACATGGAGAGAGAGTATTAACAGATTCAAAGTCTTTCGACAGCATTCACCCCCCATCTCCAAAGTCATGGAGAGCTCAGAAAGTGTTAGAACAGGAAGTGCAGAGGCTACAAGCGCAGATTACAAGACGTAGGAGTGACGTAGATTAATAGGGACGGGGGGGTGACCCTTAATTGGGAGCACTGCCATTTCTAGGAGATGTGTTCTTTGTTCTCTCGCTGTGATTATTAAAGTTTCTAAGTGGTAAGATGTTCATTTCATTTTCATTTCATTCATCTTCTCATCTACTGCCACAGGGGGAGGAAGCCGATTACCCAAAGCCTGATAACCATTTTCAACACCAGTGATGGGGAAACTGTGGGTCGCCCAGATGTTGTCCATCTCCCTTCAACCCTGGACATTGTCCATACTATTCCGGGCTGTTGGAAGTTGGAATCCACTAACACCTGGAAGACCACAAGTTCTCCGCCTTTGGTCTACCCTGATGAGCAATGGCTTTCTAGAAATTCAGTCAGGGGTTGAACCTGGGACTTCATTCATACAGAGCAGGTGCTCTACCGTGCAGCTATGACCTTGCTCCATATCTGAACCCAAAGTCATTAGGGGGCTATATAAGTAGCCCAAAACATTGGAATGTACTTGAGTGCCACTCTTTGACCTCTCTAAACAAGGCACCTGACCTTGTTTCTCTGAGTGAGATCTTCCTGAATGCCTGATCCAGAGCCTGGGTATTGTGACGCCAAGGGATGCAGGGGATTGAGATCTTGAAGCACCTCATTTTTCATTCCTCACTTTGGCGAGTTAGCATCCGACATATTGTGTGCTTAGCAATTCTACCTGCTGCCAAGCAAAGCTTAGTGTGGTGGGAAGTGGGACCTTGAGCGAGAGGACAGACGCCTAAGCCAGCAAAAGCTCAGCTGCCGAGGGATCTGCTCGTAACGTGTCAGCAGCTGCATGCGAGATGCTTCCAAAAACTCTCGGAAAACATTCGTTTCCCCCCAACAGGAAGGCTTTTCTAAGCACCTGCTCCCAGATGAGGCGTGCTGGCTTATGCCAAAATTCCATGGATCAGCTTTATTTGCATATGCAGCGCATAAGCAGGCACTTGTAACTCTTGCAAATAATAAACAGCTCGGTGTGAAGGCTCCGTGCAAAAAGTGACTTCTATAAATACATTCAAAATTGTCTTCTAAAAATACCTGGATGCACTTGATCAAACCGGGGCTTCTCTCTTGTTCAGCAGTTTTATTTTAAACCTTTCTGGCTGGTGGGGCAAAAAAATTAGTGCTGTGCCAAAAATTCCTCACGCTTTTTTTTTTTAAATTTAACCCTTCAATTAATATGAAAAGCAATTGCATTGAAAATGATCAAAGAGGAAAATTTGTGTGCAAAAGAGCAAAAGAGAGAGAAGTTCCCATTGGTGGAGTATAGGATTTTTATTGCACTTATCTTACGCTTAAGATAGCCAAGAGGTGTTTGTGAGATGTCTTTCATTCATTCTGCAAATTTCTTCTCTGCTGGTCCATAGGCCACAGATCTTCTGGCAACTTGAACGTCCTGAAATACGGTACCCATCACATTGTTCGTTGAGCTCTCTTATGGGTGTGGGAAGTAGGGATGACTGAATCTCTCAATTCCAGTTTCTCTGCTCTTCTCCCTTTTCTAATCTTAAAGTCAGATGGCTATATCACCACACTGGTTTGCTTTTTTTTTTTTTAAGTACTCATGTAAATCAATCAGCTTTTTAGTGTGAATTTATCTGGATATGGACTATTTTTGGCAGTCTGGTGCATTTTGTGTCTGCTGTTACTAATACATGCATTGTTTATGCCCACTTTACCCAGGTCTATACATTTTGGGCCATCTTACTTGGCTGCAGAACTTGGCATTGCAAAATTCTGAATAGTGCAAATTTTGAAAGATGGCTGTTTTTAGCTCACATAATGGCTTGAATCCATCTAAGTTCTGCTTAGTGTTGAGCCACTGGTATTGGACATGACTAACTTAGATCCTCTAATTTCAGTTAGTCTAGTCTGAGTGTCAAGACCAGAGTGTTCCTCTTCCTGAAGAATTATGGGAATTGTACCTCTTTGGGGGGAAGACGGGTCTCCTAACAGCACTCAGCAGCCTTAGCAAACTGCAGTTCCCACAGTTCTTTGGGGGAGAGCCACAGCTGTTTAAAGTAGCATGATACTGCTTTAAATGTACAGTGCAAATAGGGTTGTATAGTATCTTGAAGACTTGTTTGAAGCCAGACCATTCTGTCACAATTCTCTTGAATATATCTCGTTTCCCAAGATCTCTCTGACTGAAGGAGCTTGTGATTCAACAACTGTGAAGGGGAGACAAATTTTCCTGTTTTCCAATAACTGTGGTGGAGATGGGATAAACAGCCCTTTCAGGAAATGAGTGGTTCAAGGAAGAAAAACTAATTACTTGTGAATTATAGAGCGGGGGGAGTATCGCCTTTGCATCTGAAGCACAGAGACATTGAAAAGACTCTCCAATACAAAGTGAATTTGGTTGAAAGCATCCATTTCCATTACTTTAGACTCACTCTGGTTGGTAATCAGATAAAGCACACTACTCAGGCAGATGCTTAGGAATGGTTATAAAGGACTTTGAAACAGAGAGAGTCTCAAGATCAAGCTGTCATTGTAGGTTTAGCCTGTCACTGAGACTCCAAGCTATGCTGTTGCACTTTCTTCCCTTAAAGAAAGATATGAGGCTGGATCTAGAATTTCCTCCAGTGGAACTGCACTCATTGGATGCTCTTGCTGGAAGAAGAGGGAAGGCAATTCTTGTTTCTCCTTCCTCTGCAAGCTCCCCCTGCCCCTCAGAAGATGCTATGGAGAGCTGCAAGATCTCCAGAGCAGTGTGGGAGTTGGCAGGGGGCGTGTCTGCAGATGGGGAGAGTGATTGACACAGATCCCCATGAAAAGGAGCATTCCTCAGTACTTTTGGTGCTTTCACAAGTTGAATTGTACCCCCATACCTGCTACTTACACCACTGGGGTGGGAGGAACATGTAAGTGGATCCCTAAGTATTTTTACCTATTTAGGGCAAAAGGGGGTGGTTTATACTGGGGAAAGGGTGCAGGGGAAGGTTAAAGTTCCTCCCCCACTGTCAGATTCTCACTTGTGTGTGGGCCTCATGGCTGCTTTTTGTTGTTTAGTCATTTAGTCGTGTCCGACTCTTCGTGACCCCATGGACCAGAACACGCCAGGCACTTCTGTCTTCCACTGCTTCCCGCAGTTTGGTCAAACTCATGCTGGTAGCTTCGAGAACACTATCCATCCAACCATCTCGTCCTCTGTCGTCCCCTTCTCCTTGTGCCCTCAGTCTTTCCCAACATCAGGGTCTTTTCCAGGGAGTCTTCTCTTCTCATGAGGTGGCCAAAATATTGGAGCCTCAGCTTCAGGATCTGTCCTTCCAGTGAGCACTCAGGGCTGATTTCCTTCAGAATGGATAGGTTTGATCTTCTTTAGCTTTGGGCAAAAAGCAAGCAAGCATGATGTAGTGGTTAGAGTGATTGACTAAGACCAGGGGGATACCAGGGGGATCAGACTTCAAATCCCCATTCAGCCATGAAGCTCTCTGCATGATCTTGGGCCAGCTGTTGCCTGTTAGCTTGACCTACCTCACAGGCATGTTTAGAGGATAAAATGGGGAGGAACCAGATATGCTATATTGGTCCATGGTCCCCATTCATTATAATGAGAAATCTGAAAATGACCGAAGCAGATGAAATTTAAAGCTCTCTACGGCCTAGGACCCTCGTACCTATGGGACGGCCTCTCCTGGTATATCCCACAGAGGAACTTACGGTCTTCAAACAAAAACATCTTGGAAGTCCCAGGCCACAGAGAGGTTAGGCTGGCCTCATCCAGAGCCAGGGCTTTTTCGGCTGTGGCTCCGATCTGGCGGAACGCTCTGTCACAAGAGACTAGAGCCCTGAGGGATTTGACATCTTTCCGCAGGGCCTGCAAGACAGAGCTGTTCCACCAGGCCTTTGGCCAAGGCACAGCCTGACCTTTGGTAATTCTTCACAGAACTCTAGCCCAATGGTTGCCATCAATTTGATTTGAACTGATTTTATAATGAATTGATTTTAAATTCGGCTGTATTATTTTACTGTTTATAGCTGCTCTGAGCCCGGCTTTGGCTGGGGGGGGCAGGATATAAATAAATTATTATTATTATTATTATTATTATTATTATTATTATTATTATTTAATTTATTATTATTATTATTAATTTATTTATTTTATTTATTATTATTATTATTATTATTATTATTATTATTATTATTATTATTATTATTATTAAATTTGCAGACACAGGATCTCCTCCAGGTTGGGTTAAGCCAGCTGAACTGCAGATGAATAGGTCCAGGGGCTTTTTGTGGGGGAAGTAAAAGGGATTCACTTCTCCATAATTCACATTATGGAGTTTCATAATTTCTGAAGGTTGAGGTGGGGAGTGCAGGGTTATCTCCTGTTCTTTCCAACCTTAAAATAATGAAGAGCTGACTGTATTCTTGCTTGTATTTTTATTATTATCAGTGCAACTTCACATCGACTTTCCAGTGCTTCTTTTGTTAAGTCTTAAAGGTATCTAATAAGCCTTACAACGTGAGCTCAGGGATGAGGGTATTAAATCAAAGCAACATTTATTTTATTTTTTAAAAAATTTAAATCTGCATGTGACCACACTTAACTCTGTTCTATCCCATTTCTGCATTTATCGGTGCATATAAAAGTAAAGAAATTCACGGTTAAATGTTACTGCAATGTGTATTTTGAAAAAGCTTTAAATGTGTGATACATTTTAAAGCTGAATATTATGACTCGCCATTTGGTGAACAGAAAATTCAGAGGGTACGTAACTTCTGATATGTATGTAATTACCGGAGGCGGTTCAAATCAGGCCAATTTGTACTGGAATTTGAAAATAGTTTTGCTTGTTCCAGTGTAGTGCTAGGGAACCAGCCTATCAGTGCAAAGATTTATGCTTGTGCAACAGGACTCCCCCATTTATGCTTGTGCAACAGGACTCCCCCCACCCTTCCCCTGCACTCTCCCCAAATTTGCTCTGGAGTGCTTGGGGAACTCTGAGAACAGAATTAGGGGGCATGTAAAGGAAGGGGGGAAATTCCCATTGCGCAAGTGTAAATCTTTGCACTGACCGGATGCAAACCTGGATTCTTCAGTTATCCCCAAATGTGTCCAGAATTCAACCCTAAAATAACACTTTTTTTAAAAGGGTGGAATTTATTCTTTGGGTTAATAAACACCATGGCTATATGGATTTCTAGCTGTACTGCAGCAAATTCTACTGATGTATGAAATGGAAAAGCCTTGCCTTCTGCACAGAAGGAATCATTCAGCTACTGTTATTCATTCTATCACTGACATATCATACGGAAACTTGCATTCAACTCATAAAAATGCAGTAAGGGGGGGGGGAAACATGATATACTCCGAAATAATCCCGGAAATGAAAGGGCTATCCTTCAGGGGAAAGTCTCTTTTGAAAATTTGGACTTAAACAAGTTTCCCCAAGTGAGACACATTAGCACATAGGAAAGTACAGGAAGTGCAGGTGGAGCCTTAATGAGTCTGTGTATCAGAGAAAACTTCAGTCTTCCTGCCACACTGTCAATCTGTCTGACGAGTACATGTAATTCACCAAAGTAACATAGTGCAATGGTACCTCGGGTTAAGTACTTAATTCGTTCCGGAGGTCTGTACTTAACCTGAAACTGTTCTTAACCTGAAGCACCACTTTAGCTAATGGGGCCTCCCGCTGCTGCCGCACGATTTCTGTTCTCATCCTGAAGCAAAGTTCTTAACCTGAAGCACTATTTCTGGGTTAGCAGAGTCTGTAACCTGAAGCGTATGTAACCTGAAGCGTATGTAACCCGAGGTACCACTGTACTGAAATCAGGGAGGCAATGGAAACTTAAGCATATCCTGGTTGGGTTCAGGTTAGGATGTGATTACATGTTTCCACAGAAGAGAAAAAAGACGGTCAGGACCTCTGGAATGAGTCTTTGGGGAAAACCTATTTGGACAAGCCAGACATCAGTAGCAGAGCATCTGCTTTGAATGCAGAAGGTCCCAGGTTCAACCCCCAGCATCTAGAGATGGGACTGGGACAGATCCTAGTCTGAAATCCTAGGAAGCCATTGCCAATTGGATCAGACTTGGAAATAAACAAACAGGACTGTTGCCATTGTGTTGGGTTTGGCCCTAAAAAATACCTCATTTGAATGATTTAAGTTACAGATAGGTAGCCATGTTGGTCTGCCATAGTCAAAATAAAAAAATTCCTTCCAGTAGCACCTTAAAGACCAACTAAGTTAGTTCTTGGTATGAGCTTTCGTGTGCATGCACACTTCTTCAGATACACTGAAACAGAAGTTGCCAGATCCTTCTATATAGTGAGAAGGTGGGGAGGGGTATTACTCAGAAGGGTGGTGGGAATAAACGGACATAAATCTGACATCAAGAATCACAAAACAGAGAAACCAGTAGGAGAACACTTCAATCTCCCAGGACATTCTATACAAGATCTCAAAGTAGCTGTTTTACTACAAAGGAATTTCAGAAATAGACTGGAAAGAGAAGCTGCTGAATTGCAACTCATTACCAAACTTAAAACCATGGAGAGACCTGGTCTGAACAGAGACATTGGATTCTTATCTCATTATACATGACTAAGCCATTTCTCACCTTCTCACCCCTTGCCTTTTCCTGTAAGACCTATTGCAGTCGTTAAGAGTCGTCAACAGGCTCATCTCAGCTATCTGCCAATCTCCCATTCCCACCACCCTTCTGAGTAATACCCCTCCCCACCTTCTCACTATATAGAAGGATCTGGCAACTTCTGTTTCAGTGTATCTGAAGAAGTGTGCATGCACACGAAAGCTCATACCAAGAACTAACTTAGTTGGTCTTTAAGGTGCTACTGGAAGGAATTTTTTTTATTTTGAATGATTTAGTGTTAGTTTCCCTCTGCATAGCTTTCAGAAAGCTGCCTTATGCTGTCAGGCCATTGGTCCTACTAACTCAGTACTGCCCAACTGGCAGTAGCTCTAACAAGACAATGACAATAATCCACCAACAGCATACAAATCAATATGGCTAACCTGATCCAAAACACCCACCCACCCCACTCACACACGAAAACAAAGATCACCACAGCCAATCCCAAACAAACAACCACACCCTAGGCCAACCCCAACCTCTCTCACCACCAAAGGAACACAAGTGAACAGCAGAGAACCTGCACGAGCAACGCTGACACCAAACCCTACATACATTAAGCAAAATAGAAACATTGCCACCCGACCCCACCGCCACTCATCTCCCCCACCCCACTCCACCCCTTTTTTCCTCCCCCTAATGTCTCAACAAATGAAACAGATTTGCAAAAATGTTACATAGAAAAAATACAAGAGACATTACACATACTTCTGTAAAACAAGAACATCTTTAATAAAAAAACAAAACAAAACAAAAACCTGGCAGTAGCTCTCCAGGGTTTCAGGCAGAAGTCTCTGCTAGTCCTTGCTGGAAATGCCATGAATTGAATCTAGAATCTTCTGTGTTCCTGGGCCCTTCAACTCCACATTCCCACCCTACAACTGCTTCCCTTGGGGTTGTTTGTTTTTGTTTGTTGCATTGTATTGTTTTCTTTTTTGTGTCTGTTTTTTTATGGTCGTTGAACCTTAGCATTAGGGACGCGGGTGGCGCTGTGGTCTAAACCACTGAGCCTAGGGCTTGCCGATTGGAAGGTTGGCAGTTCGAATCCCCAGCTCCCGTTGCTGGGTCCCAGCTCCTGCCAACCTTGCAATTCGAAAGCACGTCAAAGTGCAAGTAGATAAATATGTACCGCTCCGGTGGGAAGGTAAACAGCGTTTCCGTGCGCTGCTCTGGTTTTGCCAGAAGCAGCTTAGTCATGTTGGCCACATGACCTGGAAAAAACTTTCTGCAGACAAATGTCAGCTCCCTCAGCCAGTAAAACGAGATGAGCGCTGCAACCCCAGAGTCGTTCACGACTGGACTTAACTATCAGGGGTCCTTTAACTAACAAAAAAGCCTCTGAGTTTTTTTTAACAAAAGTTATCTTAAACATTTTTTTCAACTCATTATATATGATTTCCCAGAAAGCTTTTACCACCGCATATGATAAAACATACCCTCTTTCCTTTTACATTTCCAGCACACATTTGAACTGGTTCTATACATTTTCACAATTTTACTAGGTGTCAGAGCCCAACGGTACATTGTATTATTTTCAGTACAATCAGTGTGAGCAACACAAATGGGCAGATATCATTTTTAGTAACATTTCCTGAGTTGTCGCCATATATTGGACCTGCTATACTACCTTAGGGGACAGAAATCTTAGAAGAATTTTGGGTGGGAATGGGGAGCGGGATGAGGCACAAATATAATCTAGTTCCCTTTCCCACCCACACTCAGTGTGTGTGTGTGTGTGTGTGTGTGTGTGTGTGTGTGTTTGTCTGGCCTGGTGTTAGTATACAGAACGACATGCAACACTGAAGAGCACCAGCTGCCATGAGATCTGCAAGGGATCATTCACTTAGGTGGGTCCCTCAGTGTCTGTGTTTACAGCCAGTGCTTTTTTCAAAAGGTCAGCCTGTGTTTGGGAAGATTCCACTGGGCTCCCCCTCCCTAGTAATTACACAGAACACTCAAGAATCCACATGTCCCTAGCATGAGTGGAATTCAAAGAGGGAGGAAATCTCCATAGGAGGCTCTTGCGGAGACTTGCATTGACTTGCATCCGGTCGAAACCCGCAAGCTGGGTACCCCAGTGGATATGGATAGGACTCCTCCTCACCATACTAAACAGGGGGGGCCTGCCAGCTATAGCAGCTGTTGCAGTCACCGGGAATTCAGCAGTAGGAAGAAAGGGATTTCAGTTTGGATTTCCCCTCCCCAAACCGAAATCACTACCCTCTCCCAATGCTGATATATTCATTTCCAGGCAAAACATACAGGTTCCCAGTTTTGGCTTGAACCAGAAGTTCGTAGCTGGTGAAATTTGCTGGTAAGGTGACAAACAGGGGGCTTCAAATATATATATACATATATTTATATCACACACACAAACATGATACATATTCACATCTGGTGTTTTGTTTACTTATATTAAAATCAAGCGGTAGGTCTCTTCAGTGGCAAAAAAAGATGAGACATTTATATATGTGCATATAGATGATGGAGTCAGACGTGCATGAAATCCCTGAGGAGCAGTCCTCAGAAATAAAAAATGAATTTTGGGCATACTGTATCAATTCAACCATTCATATCTCTACTGCAAAAATGCACCTTGGTTAGCTAGAACTGCAGTAACCTGTCTGACACAATCTGCACAATTTTTAAAAAGCCCAAAAACAAGGTACCCAAGAGTTAGGTTTTGAGGAAGACTTCTGAAAATGTAATATGAAGGAATCTTCACACTGCCTAACATGAGGTCGCTTCTCAGTTATGGTTAGGGATGGGTGGGGAATTCAATTCAGTTCACATTTAAAGGTGAATCTATCTAACTTTCCCTTTGAGAAGCAATATGAGAATGAAAACAGCCATCCATTGAAATCTGCACTTAGCTGATTTTTGCAATGCAGTTCTGCAGCCAAGTAATGTGTACAAATATGCACATGCTGGGGTAAATTGTGCACTGAATGCATATGTATTTCTGAAAACAACATACAGACGTGCCTTATATTAGGGGGAAATGCTTTGCAAAAAATATGTCTATTAGGGGAAATGATGTATATATTAGGAAAAATTCACACTTACCAAATTCACTAAACCAAATTTATCCCTGTCTAGTGCCATTGCTTTCAGTGGGACATGCTGCCAAGTATGGATGCCTGGCAATGAATGGTCATTTCTGAAGCTAACTTCCAATGCACTTTATCTTCATCACACTTTTCTGATGATTTAGCTCTTGAGGAAGAGTGAGAAGAAGGCAGGCGATGACAGCTACTTACCATTCTGCAAAACTCCCAAAAGACCAGTATCCAGTTGTGTGAAGGGCATGGAATTGAGGAGGCCAGGGAGATGGAGAGGTTGATTTGCAAGATTCTGGAAGGGAGAAGAAGAGGAGCGCTGAGCTAAACAGAAACCCATCTTGCTGATTGTGACAGAGATGGGAAACAGGTTTTGCAAACTCTAGAGGTTGCATCGCAAATTAATCCCATGAAACCACTCTCACTCTTCTCTTTCCGAAACCCAATGTGAGAGTCTCCTTCCTCTTTGTACTTGGAAAAGGTTGAAAAAAGTCACCCCGTTAAACACTTGCTGTAAAACAAAATGCTTCAGTGTGTCCTGTTGTGCCATGAACAGTCCCCGCTTTCCAATATATTCTCAGAAAAGCTATGTACAGGAGGTATGGGAAACCTGTGGCCCTCCAGATATTGTTGGACTCCAACTCCCAACATCCCCAACCTGCATGGCCAGTGGTCAGGGATGATGGGAGTTGTTGTCCAGCAACATCAGGAGGGCCAAAGAACTTGAGGAGACTGCAGAGGAGGGCTGGTGAGGCATATGACCTTGAAAAAAAGGAAGTATGGCCTACCATCTTGAAGCTCAAACAGAGGCACTCGGAGGACCACATTGGGTCTGAAGCTCTCCATCCTTGCTAACATCTCATGTTGTTCTATCAGCTAGGAAAGTCATTGCTTGTCTCAGATCACATTAATAGTTCAATAAAGTTGTGACCCAGTTTTACTCATAAATCTCTCTTTATTCACCACTGGGTCCACAATTAATCAAGGTTGACTGAACTCCTGGACACACCACAGAAGACTCCGATCTTCTAGCACTAAAAAACAAACAAACATAAAGGACCCCTAACAGTTAAGTCCAGTCATGAACAACTCTGGGGTTGCGGTGCTCATCTTGCTTTACTGGCCGAGGGAGCCGGCATTTGTCCACAGACAGTTTTTCCGGGTCATGTGGCCAGCATGACTAAGCCGCTTCTGGTGAAACCAGAGCAGTGCATGGAAACGCCGTTTACCTTCCCGCCGGAGCGGTACCTATTTATCTACTTGCACTTGACGTGCTTTCAAACTGCTAGGTTGGCAGGAACTGGGAACAAACAACAGGAGCTCACCCCATCACGGGGATTCGAACCGCCAACCTTCCATTTGGCAAGCCCAAGGCTCAGTGGTTTACACCACAGAGTCACCCACGTCCCTATATCTTCTAGCAATAATGCAATTTAAAAGTTAATCCACCCCCCAATCCAGCTTCCCCCACACCATACCCTGAGCAGACTTTTGTGATCTTTCTGACAGTTTGGCTGATACATTTTTCATTTAATTGAGTGTCACTTCTTGCAGCCTGGAATGTAGGAAACGGGGCTCACCCTTTTTGCAAAGTGTAGCGATATTGCTGGTTCCATCAGTAATTAACTTGTCATTCTCTCAAATAATCTGGCTTTGGCCGAAGGAGAAGGGGGGGGGTAAAGGAAATCCAATTATTTGGAATCTTAATTTGACAGAGGTGCTAATTTGCCTTCAATAAAGACTTAATAGATTATCCTTTGATGTGACATTATGAAATAGATCTGAGGGATGGGGAAATCAGCCAGGGCGGTTGGGTTCAGCAAATGTTTAAATGAAAATTCATTTCCTGGATTGCAAAGAGATCCCAGAACACCTTTCAGATTGTCCATTGCTTCATTGGTGGCTGCTGTGTATGACCTAAGAAGTGTCTGAAATATCACAGAGAATTCTGACGCACCAGCCACAGCTTGTCTGCTGCAGCTCCCAATTCCTGCATTTAATCCGAGGGCTGCATTGGTGCAAAAGAAATGATGGCACACCTCCCAGTTGAAAAGCTGCATCCAGACACATTTTTAGTAGATGCATTACTAAAGGTGGGATGAGGAAACTGTGGCTCATGAGTGAAAGCCTGCTCACAGAAAGTTCAGTTTCACTCCATGGATGAGATATGCAATGGATAGATAAATAAATAGAAAAGGAGGCTTTCAATACAAGTTCTTATAACAGATATCAAGGATGTGGGTGGCGCTGTCATCTAAACCACTGAGCCTCTTGGGCTCGCCAATCAGAATGTCAGCAGTTTGAATCTGTGTGATGGAGTGAGCTCCTGTTGCTCTATCCCAACTCCTGCTAACCTAGCAGTTCGAAAGCATGCCAGTGCAAGTAGATAAATAGGTACTGCTGCAGCGGGAAGGTAAACAGTGTTTCCAAGCGCTCTGGTTTCCGTCACGGACTCCCATTGCTGGCCATGTGACCCAGAAAGCTGTCTGTGGACAAACGCCGGTTCCCTCAGCCTGAAAGTGAGATGAGGGCCGCAACCCCATAGTCACCTTTGACTGGACTTAACCATCCAGGGTTCCCTTACTTTATAACTGAAGCAACATCCCCTTCAGGGAGGCATTTCCTCTTTTCTCACATGGTAGGCATTGCCTCCTGCAAAATGATGCCATCTACAATATATGTGCATATGATCTAAAGACAAACTTTGCAACCTGTTTCAGAGAGCTTACTTTACCTGTGTGCAAATTTAATTGTGAGATCAATTGATTAAGGTTTCAACCCTAACCCCACCACCACCACCACCTGAATTTGGTAGGGCTTACTTCTGAGTATGCATGGCTAGCACTGTATGTGATTGTCTGGAATTCCTATGAGTAGTCAATTCATATTTCGAATCAAGCTAAAACAGGGTTGCTATCTCAGTCCATCAGCAGCAGGCAAAGACTGTTGTTTAGTCGTTTAGTCGTGTCCGACTCTTTGTGACCCCATGGACCAGAGCACGCCAGGCTCTCCTGTCTTCCACTGCTTCCTGCAGTTATGTCAAACTCATGCTGGTAGCTTCGAGAACACTGTCCAACCATCTCGTCCTCTGCCGTCCCCTTCTCCTTGTGCCCTCCATCTTTCCCAACATCAGGGTCTTTTCCAGGGAGTCTCCTCTTCTCATGAGGTGGCCAAAGTATTGGAGCCTCAGCTTCACGATCTGTCCTTCCAGTGAGCACTCAGGGCTGATTTCCTTCAGAATGGATAGGTTTGATCTTCTTGCAGTCCATGGGACTCTCAAGACTACTTAACACTTAATCAAATAGGCAAAGACTACATGGCACTTAATCAAGGGCCACTGGCTGCCCACCATCATTTGAGGTGGACCAAAAAGCCTCCTCCCCATTAAGGCTCAGGACTCCTCACCAAAATGCTGCTATTCAAATCAGTCATCCTACCTAAATCTGTGTGCAATGGTTGTTGGGCCATTTGTTTTGGTTCCTTCCTTCCATTTAGTGCAGTGAACACTCCAGTTATGATGTCTGAAAGTCTCCAAAGGTGAATTTTCCCTACATGAAATTAAACTGCTGGGTTTTTGGTTCATTAATCAAGAGCTGACTAAAAGACAGGGAGGGTGGAGCTCATGTTACTGCTACATCTGTAACCCAATTACTCTCCTATCCCAGACAGATTTGAAACGGCCTGCATGATTACGTTGCTTTTTATAACTAGGCAAGCTTCCCATTTGATGTGAACGCCTTCCAGATCCACACCAACTCACTTTGGATTCCCTGTCTGTAAACTGTAAACTGATCACCAAAGTGAGAGAGAGGAATGGCAGAGGAATGGGGTTGGCTTCAGACAGACAGAAAGATGTTCATCATATTTACACAGCACTGACAGCTGTTGTTACAAATCATTCAGAAAGCCGTTTAGGAGATGTATCGCTCATTACCTAGCAAATGAAAATCAAATCAAATCAAAGGTTTAGAAAATTTCTGGAAGGCAAAGGAGAACTTCTGGAGCTTGGCCTGGCTGCAGATATTAAGGTTCCAAACACATACTTGGCAAGGCTTAGTTTGCTTTCACCTGTGGGCTGTGGAAATGTACCGATACTAATCGCTCAGTTGGTGAGAGCGGGGTGCTGATAACGGCAAGCTTGCAGATTCAATCCCCATATGGGACCAGTGGCGGAGCAAGCCGATCGGGTGTCTGGTGCGGTGCGGTGCGGTGCATGTGCCCTGTGCCCAGGCCAGCCGCCCACGGAGGCAAGGCAGGGTGAGCTGGGACAGGATGCTCTGTGGGGCCTCTGAGGAGTCTGCCTGCCTCCTCCCACTCAGCTGCCCTACAGCTGAGGTGGAGGCAGAGGGCAGACCATTTGGGGCAGTGTGGAGCCAGCGGGAGCCCAAGCCAGGGCAGGCTCCGCGGTGAGTTCCGCCCGGCATTTTGTCACTCCCCCCCCCAGTGGTGACACCCAGGGCGATCCGCCCCCACCACTCCCCCTTCCTCCGGCCCTGTATGGGACAGCTGCATATTCCTGCATTGCAGGGTGTTGGACAAGATGATCCTTCCAACTCTATGATTCTATTATTCTAATTTTACAGGCAGGACATCCTTAAAGGCCTAAATGTCAGCACCCAGCAAAGCTGAATGCCCACCCTGAACACAAGAAGGGGGCAAATGAGATATAAATGATATAGCAGGAAATCGGGCTTTTGAATTTGTACTGTGAAAGTGGAATCTTGCTCTGCCATTGCCAGGCCAAAGGCATCACCAAAGCACTATGATATAGCTTTAAATATGTCATAAAAGGTAAAGGGACCCCTGACCATTAGGTCCAGTCGTGGCTGACTCTGAGGTTGCGGCACTCATCTCGCTTTATTGGTCAAGGGAGCCGGCGTACGGCTTCTGGGTCATGTGGCCAGCATGACTAAGCTGCTTCTAGCAAACCAGAGCAGTGCACGGAAATGCCATTTACCTTCCTGCCAGAGTGGTACCTATTTATCTACTTGCACTTTGGCGTGCTTTCGAACTGCTAGGTTGGCAGGAGCTGGGACCGAGCAACGGGAGCTCACCCCATTGCGGGAATTCGAACCGCCGACTTTCTGATCGGCAAGTCCTAGGCTCTGTGGTTTAACCCACAGCGCCACCCACATCCTATAAATATGTCATAGCTCCCCCCAAAGAATTCTGGGAGCAGTAATTTCTTAAGGGTGCTGAGAGTTGTGAGCAGACCTCGATACCACCACCACCACCTTGCAGAGTTACAATTCCTAGAGTGAAGAAGAATTGGTTGTTAAACCACCCTGGGTTCTGAGCCATTTGTATAAAATGAAGCTCAGCGTTTGCCATTCACTCTTATGGGGAATTGAAAAATAGCTGTTAACTTAATTTAGTTGAATGATCCTGCGTGTTTAAAGAAATAATCTCCGTAAAAAGGGAAGTAGGACACCAGGAAGTTTTCTGTTTGTGCTAAGCAAAATGAAAAACTGTAAATTTTCACCCACAACCTAAAGTGCATTCTAGCACTTTAGCACATTGAACTTCATGTCTAGCTCCAGCCTGAGCCCAGTCACTAATCTAGCCTAGCCTGTTAGGATCCAGTGCATTTCTTAATCTGGCATTCACGCTGATAAAAGGGGTTATGAGTTTTGCACTTGACTTCTTTTGCCTGTGACATACTGTATTTTTCTCTCTATAAGACTCGCCAGACCACAAGACGCACCTAGTTTTTGGAGGAGGAAAACAAGAGAAAAAAAATATTCTGAATCTCAGAAGCCAGAACAGCAAGAGGGATCACTGCGCAGTGAAAGCAGCAATCCCTCTTGCTGTTCTGGCTTCTGGGATAGCTGCGCAGCCTGCATTCGCTCCAGAAGACGCACACACATTTCCCCTTACTTTTTAGGAGGCAAAAGGTGAGTCTTATAGGACAAAAAATATGGTATTTGTAGCATTTTGAGGTACAGTGGTACCTTGGGTTACAGATGCTTCAGGTTACAGACTCTGCTAACCCAGAAACAGTACTTCAGGTTAAGAACTTTGCTTCAGGATGAGAACATAAATCGCGTGGCAGCGGCACAGTGGCAGCAGGAGGCCCTATTAGCTAAAGTGGTACCTCAGGTTAAGAACAGTTTCAGGTTAAGAACGGACCTCTGGAACGAATTAAGTTCTTAACCCGAGGTACCACTGTAAAGCCATCAGAAGCAGGCAACCATTGGCAGCATTCTGCAATATTCTCCCATTAAGCTTCACAAAGTTAGTGTTCACAGCCTCAGCTGTGAAACCAAAAATTGTCTTCCCTGCTGGAGGATGATTCAGGTAGGCACTCGCCCTATTGGTATCCAAACAAGCACAAATCCCTTGCCTGTCCTGGACCATTCATCTATTTTGTGTACATAGCTATGACCTTCATTCACGAGAGTGGGGCTTGTAAACACAGCCTTGAGAAACAGTGTCATTCCAAGCTGCAACTTGAACATGCTCGGAATTTAAGGAAGAAATTCAGAGAAGAATTTAAATGTCACCTAAGCCTTGCATCATGTTTACTGGGGGTGGGGGAGACAGTTTGATGCTCAGAAAGCAAACAGAAATGCATACCCGCATCCTGATACAGAAACTGTGCACATTCATGCATTCTGATATCCATTGGTTAAGCAGAGATTTCCCAAAGGGACAGCTTTGGTGATGTATCCCTATTGCATAGGGATAGGGGCCAAGAACTACAAATCCTGTAACTCACTCAGAGATGTACACAGGACCAGCTGAGCAACAAAGGAGAGGGATGGCTATAGATGGGTAGATATTGTTACATTCTTTGGTTGGCTAGTTCTTAATAGTCCAGAATGGTCAGCTGATGATTACGGAGAAAGTTTCTTGATGGCTGGGGGTTCCTCTCAAGCGTTTTGAGTGAGACACTGATCAGAATTGGGCAAAGGTCACACCACTCCAGGGAGACAGCAGGAAAAGTTGTTTGCTGGACATTTCAGAAAGAAGAAGCAGTCACAGAAGCTACAAGGGTGTGCAGTTGACTTTAGGGAGGCTGGTCTGCCTGAGCCAGTTGCACATTTGCAAACAGTTTTTGTTGCTATTGTTGTTGTTGTTGTTAATTTATACCTGCCTTTACCCCTGACAAGGCTCAGGGTGGCTAACAGATAAAAATAAGAACCAATAAAAATATGGGGGGGGGGTTCATAAAAAATAGACATTTTTCAAATTAAAACTTTATACATATATAAAATCTATTAAAACCAAACCAATAATTGCAATAAAAACAGCATGGCACCAGCCCTTTCATTAAAAGCAGTCAGTTCCCTAAATCCTTTTTTTAAAAAAAAAAATTATTTATACTTTTCAAGTTTATACATTTCATTAGTTTTATAATCAATTTAACATTTTGAAATTTGACTTCCTTCCCCCTCTTTCTGAGGTTCCTTAAATTTATTCTTATTATCTTCTGCACATCCAAATTCATTTCATTTGCTCATTTAATTATCTTCTTTAAATATATACTCTTATGAAACTTCAGGTTATTACAATAATCCTGCTAATGTTTTTATCTGTTTGCAATTGATCTGTAAATATTCAGTAAACCATTCTTTTATAAAAAGTTTGTTATCTTGATTTCTTATTCCTCCGGTAAGTTTCGACATTTCTGCATATTCCATAAGTTTTTGTATCCATTCTTCCTTTACTGGGACTTCTGCTTCTTTCCACTTTGGGGGAAGTAGCATTCTTGCTGCTGTAGTCAGTTCCCCAAATCCTGTGGGAACAAGGAAGCCTTCACCTGCCAGCAGAAGGGCAGCAAGGAGGGGAGCAGTCTAGCTTCTCTGTGGAAGGAGTTCCAAAGTCTGGAGCAGTCACCAAGAAGGCCCTGCTGTAACAAATAGTTACTCTAGCACCATTAGATGTTACAAAATCTTCAGTGCTCTCTCCTCACAAGGAAAGTGACTCTGTAAAAAAAAGAAAAGTGCCTTGAAACTTCTTACTATGAAGGAAAAGTGGGACCCGAAAATCCTCTCCTTTTTCTGTGTCCGTTCTTGAATAGGACAGCTATTTCCTGCTGCTTTTCCCTTAACTTGGATAGTTAACGTTTGGCAGGAACTCAATTTTTCATGCCTTAGGCTTGCCTTGGGCTAATTTGGTTTTTGGAAGCTTCAAGGTTTCAGCAAACATAAATCTATGGGAAAACAATTCTAATGGGAAGTAACCTGATTTGCTGCAGAAGTAATTCAAGTGGGAGGTTCTGAATACCTTCCTTGCCTTGCTCATTGTTATGCATGTATTTATTAATTTATTGGTGCTAATTACTCTAACAATCAAAACACTAAAATATTGGTACCCCCCCCCCCCCAGACTCAGTGTTTTCAGGAGGGATTGAAATGCATATCAGAAAGCTAGGTTTGTGCAATTAAAACGGATTAAAGCCCTCTGTAATCCTGGTGCAATGAATCCGACGAAGAAGAAGAAGAAGAAGAAGAAGAAGAAGAAGAAGAAGAAGAAGACGACGACTTTTATTCTTTGGAAACCAACAAGGAAATGCACCTAAACGTGTAGTATGAACAAATATTAGCAGGAAAGCAAATCAGGATGAATGCAAGAGGAATGGTCATCATCATATGCCCTCCCCACAAACAAAACTAATGCGGAATAAAGACGGTACTGTATATAATCTAACCTCTGCATAGCTTTGTGCAAGGAAATCAGGATAAATGCTCATGAAACAGGACATCTGGATGTGTCCACAGTTATAAGAGTATCTCAAAATCTAAGGCTCCCTCAACCCCGTTTAAAGCAAATTTGTTGAGGTGTTTCAAAGGCGGAAAGAAAAAAAGAAAGAAAGAAAGAAAGAAAGAAAGAAAGAAAGAGGGAGAGAAAACTGAAAACTTGGGGAATCACCGAAGTCTTCACCTCACACCAAAAACATAACGAAGAAGGTGTCAAGCGAGCTGCTCTGGGAAGAGGATTTCACAGCTGTAGTAGCACCATAGAAAATGGCTTCTCTGCAAAATCACTTCATGAAAGCAGCCAAGGAAGATGCTCTCAATGCCTGAGCAAGTGTATTTTTATTTTATTTTATTTTATTTTATTCATAACATTTATATACTACTTGATTGTTAAACAACCCCCTCCCCCCCAAAAAAAAACCCTCACACAAAAATAAAACAATTAATTTATCAGGGGGGAGCTGAAAACAGCTATTTAAAACATTCAAAAATAATTAAAATCAGCATTAAGCTAAAAACTGATCAAAACACATATCAATATTCTACAATCTGGACAGGTTTGCCTAAACAGAAAAGTTTTTAGGATGTACTGAAATGAGCACAGCGAAGGGCACCTGTGCAGAGAGTTCCCAAGTGCGGCTGCTGCCACACTAAAAGATCTATTTCTGACAAATGCAGAGTATTATGTGACGCTTGCTATCTTGGCAGTTCGGCAGATGGAAGCATTCGAGTGGGCAGATACAGGGCAAGGCAATCTTGCAGGTATATCTGGGAAGATGTTAAGTCCTTCCTAAAACTGAAGCTACCCTGGCATTCTCCTTGCCATATTTGCAATGTTTTCCACATTGTCCTGGCCAATTATTATTCTTTGAAACTACAGTTGTTAAGGCTGCAGTCTGCCTGGCAACCAAAGCCCTTTCCACTATGGGACCTGGCTATGGCTCTTCATTCATGAGCATCACAGAAGAACAGTGCTGTTGGATCAGGCCAAAGCCCATCCAAAGTAAGTGAATGGTGTGTTTTGTGTAGTAGTTCCTTCTGTAAGTCCTCCTGAGTCCAGCTTCATCAGGTGATCTTGAGTTCTACTTGCTATAGGAGAGGGAGAAAATATTCCCTCCCTCCACACCATTCATAATTTTTATGTGGGGCAGGGAATGACTCCATGGACACACTGGTAGGTTTACCATCGGGTTTACAAGGAACTAAAGAGCAGGCTGGAGGGGTGATGAGTTTGGTTAAGAAAACATTTCAGACCAAGAAGACAGGGGGGAACTGCGGGATAGAACGAGACAGTGAGCTTGCCTCCCAGGCAGGTTTTTGCGAGATCTCATCGTTCTATTTATAACTCCATGTGCCATGTTAGATTATCTCACACTCCAGGAGATGTGCACCATCTATGCCACAAAAAGCATTAGAAACACTACGGGTTATCTCCAAAACAAATGTCTCTGGCCTTCAGATTTCTGCAGAGCTGGGAGGTACATTATCTGGCAAGGGACGCGAGATCCTCTGGCAAAGATCAGTTTGCAACCTGTGAGGCCCGTCCAAATTCAGGATGATTACCTTTTCCATCCTGCCACCTTGACAACTTTGAAAACTCCCTGTGCAAGTACTAAAAATACACAAACGAGCTGACCCTTGCTGTTATCACTGTAGGTGGAATCTGCAAAGCCAACTTTTCTATATTTATTGTTCTATATTTAAACGGAAAGAGAAGCTTTTGTCTCAAGGGCAAAGGATGCTCTTTGATCAACATGTTTGAAGCTTTTAGAAGAAACTGTCACGAATAACTCGCTAGACAAGTCTAGGATTCCCTAACATTCTTGAACAGCCTGAAGGATCTATTTTGTAAAGTGTTATGTACTCTCAGGTCTCGTTGAGTTCTTGAGAGTGCCTTGGAAAAGGCCATCAACTCCCCTTAAGGCTCCTTCACTAAAAGGATCACAACTTAAGGGAGTAGATAGAGAACACTTTGAAACTCTGCTTGTTTGACCAGAAATATGTCTACTATGTGCTGAATGGTTCTTTTCAAGGCAAATGAAAATGGGTTGCTTTTTAAAAAATAAAATAAAATATTGACAATTAAAGGGAGAAACTACACGGGATTCTCAGTTAGGGATGAGGAAGAATTTGGAGTCAGTTCACATTTAAAAGCAGGCCTGTCTAATACACAGTGCCTGAAACAATTCAAGAACCAAAGCAAAACCATCATTCAAGATTTGCAGATCTTCAGATTTGGCAATGGAATTCTTGACCCAGGTAATGTGTAAAAAAAACCGAAGAAGCAAATAATGGGGTATAGGTTTTTATAAAAATGCATATATTCGTGAAAATAACATGCAAAAATGCATTATGTCAGAGGAAATCACGTTGGAAAAAAAGTGTGCGTTAAGCTAAATTGCACACAAGCTAGCATGTATTAGGAGAAATTTACAGTAAAAGGCTCATGCATGTATATGCTAATGTGGAAATGTGAACTGTCTTTAAAATTGAAAAAGTGAGAAACTGAGAGGAGCTGAAAGTGACAGATTCGCCCATCAGTGTTCTCGGTCATGGATAGCTGTCTTAGAATCATGGAATAATAGAATTGTAGAGTCGTAAGGGACCATGAGGGTCATCTAGTCCAGCCCCCTGCAATACAGGAATCTTTCACCCAATGTGGGGCTCGAACCCACAGCCCTGAGATTAAGAGTCTCAAGCTACACCGACTGAGCTATCCCATGATAATTTATTAATTGGGTAAGTATAATTCTTGGGTTTTTAAACAAAATGCAGCCATAGAGGTTTCTTCCTTATACCCTTGTGTTTTCTCATCAAAATCCCCCCAGCTGCTTTTCCCTTCATGGGGGGAAATTATTGCTGTGGCAATTTTTCAGCGGTGAGGTATGGGTTAAACGACATAATGCCAAGCCATTGGGAGGGATTTGCTTTTATTTTATGTTTTGGTTTTTGGTTTTCATTTTTTTTTATTAAATATTTTATTTTTCCATTTTACAATTTTTCAACAAGAAAAATTATATCAAAACAAAATCAACCTACATTTTCCTTGGCTTCCCTCCCCCACCCACCTGCGGTTCCTTATTTTATATCGTAATCTTACTGCATAACCAATTCAAACCTGTTTTAAAAAATTAACCTTTATACTCCCTTTAAGTTATTTCTTACTGCTCGTGTCTATGTCAATCCTGTTAACGTTTTCAATTGTTTATAGTTTGTCTTCATATGTTTAACAATTTTTCCCCATTCTGGAAGGGCCTTGCTTTTAACCCTAGTTCCTTGAACAAGCCAAAATCTGGCTCACAGATGTTCAAAGAAACTGCAGTCTGTTTTGCCAAATGTTGGTTTGTTGCTTCCATTTATACTCAAGTCCTTTGTGGCACTCAAGGGCTGGTGAGGAATAACTGCAATGCTCCTCATCATGACTTAAAGGCTGGCTAGAACTTCAGGACCTGCACACATACATAAGAGCTTAGTCCAGTCTAGGGTTCCCCATGCTTATGAGTTCGCTGACCCATTGATGAGCTTATAAAGTTGCCATTACCCCAACTCAAATTCTTAGGAATGTAAATGCAATAAAGTCAAGAAACATCAACATATAATCAGCATATATTAATCATTGGTCACCATTACTAGGAATAAGAACATTTAAAAAAAGAAATGCTGTGGAATTGTGGAATCATCTTATTAAATACAGTCATACCTTGGTCGTCGAATGCCTTAGTTGTCAAACAAATCAGCTCCTGAATGAACAAAACCTAGAGGTGAGTGTTCCGGTTTTCAAACTTTTTTTGGAAGCCAAATTTCCAATGCAACTTCTGCGGCTTCTGATTGGCTGCAGGAGCTTCCTGCAGCCAATCAGAAGCTGTGCTTTGGTTTCCGAACATTTTGGAAGTTGAACGGACCTCCGGAATGGATTCCATTCAACTTCTACAGTACAACTGTACAGAGGTTCCTTATTGGCAAAGGGAGGTTGCCTCTGAACATGTCAATGCCCTTTATTTTGCAGGCTCATCCTTCCTAATTGTTTTTTTTTCACATTAGAAACCTCTTTTATTACCCTCCCAGTTGCTAAATCTTTATTCACCCCTTGCAACAATCCCCTCAACCCTAGGAGGTCAATATCAACCACTTTGGGAAACCCTGATTTAGTGGCTTAAGTCTAACTTCCAGGAGATGAAATTGTCGTCCTTGGTGCTGTCCAAGGTTCTGAAGCACAAGCCTAACCATCCCTAATTATTTGCTGTAGTCCACCATCCATTATCTTTCCTGTTTTTTAAAAAGGTTTCTATTAAAGATTTTCTTATGTTACAAAACAAACAAATAAACAAGGAAAAGTACATATAGTGTCTCCATTTTGGATACATAGTGGGGTTTTTCACAGTTTGTTTACATTCAGCATGAGACAGTATTGTCATACACATTGTGTGGTTGAGGGGAAAGAGAGGAGAGAGAGGGAGAGGGAGGAAGAGAAGTAGGGGCAATCTTATTTCATTCTATTGCATAGTGTTTGTGTCAGCATCACATAGGTAGGTGATTGATTGATTGATTGATTGATTGATTGGCATTGCAAGAGATTAGCGCATCCAGAGCTTGGTTGGTTGTGTTCAGTTGGTTGTAGTATGGTTTGTTTGTATGAGGCAGGGGTGTTGTTGAAGAAGATTAGCCATATTGAGTCAGAGCCTGTTGCGGGGGGGGGGGGGGAGTAAGTCATTGTCTTGTTGTGCCCTATATGTGAACACATATTCCTGGATCCTTAGACAAACTGGTTGCATAGTACAGATGTTTGACTCGTTTGAGGATTTCATGGGTAGCTGCAGACATAAGTATTCTGAGTCAGATTGCAGACAATGCAGCTGGAGGGAGGGAGGAAAACTTTGGGGAAAGTAACACAAAACTCTGGTCACATGTGTCCTGTATATTTAAAGCACTGTTATACCACTTTGAAAGTCATAACTTCCCACAAAGAATTCTGGGAACTGTAGTTTGTTAAGTGTGCTTAGAGGAAGCCCTGGTTCTCCCCACAGAGCTACAATTCACCTTGTGTCTTAACAATCCCTCCTCCCAGGGAACTCTGAGAATTGTAGCTCTGTGGGGAGAATAGGGGTTTCAGAGCACTTGGCACCCTTAACATACTATAAAGTATAAATGTATAGTGTTGATGCACCCTCTATAGATTGGTACCCAACCTACTTTGCTGTTGATTGCTAGAAAGAAGGAAGGAATGAGCCTGATCTGTTTTTCCAAGGCACATAGCAAAGTACCTCTTGTGCCTATTCTGCACTTCAGTGCATGTGTGTTTGTGCTACTCAGCCTCCACAGTAGATTCATGTTTCACTCACACACTTTCCAATACTCCCGTGTATTAGGTAACTTTCAACTGTGGCAATAGGGCCTCTTGGCAGATTTACTCAGTACGTCAGTGTCACACAAATCTTTCCCAAGGCTGAGATGAATACACAGAAATGTACACATTCATTACTGCAGTGGGCAATCGTTCAGCAAAACATGTGCATTTCTTTGGGGAAATTAGCTCTACTAACATATCCGCATTGACTACTATCATAGCTGTCAACTTTCAGGTTTGAAAATAAGGGATCAGCAGCCTCAAAAATAAGGGATCAGCAGCCTCACCTGTCCCGGGACAGTCTACGGAATATCTAACAATTCGGGATAGCAGTGGGAAGCAGCGGGAAACGGTGCTGGAATAAGGGAATTTCCCGCAAAAAAAGGGAAGGTTGACAGCTATGTTTTGGGGACATGGCCTAGACAGATTTAGGAATGACTCAATCAGCACATGCATGAAATGCAAGAGGGAGCAGGAGAGGAAGTGGAGGAAAGGTGAGTCCCAAAACGGGTCTACACAAACACCGAGATAGGACAAGGGAGCAGAATGGAGGCTACAATGTGAAAGTAGAGGACCTTTGGAAGATGGGATAAGACAGAAATACCTCTTCTGGGTCCCAATAGACTGTTCTTGAAGAAGTAAAACCGAGGTGCCTAAGAATTCCTGGGCCAGGTGGGGAAAATCAAGAAAATAAGCAAGAGGGAGCCCTGAAAACAGCTGGAACAAGGAGCTCTGCTTCAGCAAGTGGTAGTTCAGAGAGACAGGAACCAGAGACAGTGAGTGAAAAGTGGAGACACAATGGAATCAGATCACAGGTCTGATGGAGGAAGCTGGCTGGCTGGGACTTTGAACAGGAGTGTTCTTGTTAGGAGGTGAGATGATGGGGATGATTTAATTGCCTTCTACGTTGCTGTTTTGTTGAAGCTGCTACTTCTGTACCTATAAAAGATAAATATGGCAGAGCAGAAACAAATGCCAGAGTCACAGGGGAACAGAAACCACTCTCAAGCAAGTACCTGCACTGTCAGAGCTGTACTGATGGCTCAAGGGAGGGAGTTCCGTAATCTAGGCACCTCGTGTTGCTGCCAGTCACACTTCTGACAAGGGGAATGTGTGTGGATCAGGGCCTCCACTGGTTATCTCAGCAGAAGGACAGGTTCATAGAGCTTTGTTATCACTGTTCCTTTTGTATATTGATTCAATAATGTGGAAGTGGTGGGTTAACTCTGGCAGCTCATAAGCTCTGTTAACTTCGGTAGCATTTGTTCAGTATGACCAAGCCAAAATATCCATCAAATTATTATCCCAAGATTGTTATTTTAAACTCTTTCATGGCTCTTCCCCTCCTTGTTTTCTTTCTGCATTTTGAATATTTAAAGACATGCATGCATGGAAGTCCCACTGCACTCAATTAGGTTTAGTTCTAAGTAGACTTGTATAGGATTGCACTGTTAAACAAGTTCTTTTCGTTCTTCCCATTTTTTCTCCCCTCTTGAGCTCTAGAAGCTTATTTTGTAAAATGTGATTCTCGCCAGATTGGGATTTATGAACCTTGACTCAGAATAAAGTGCTCTGAAAACCAACAAGCAACACGTCGGCTAATAATATACTGTACTGGCAACATTTTTATAACACTATACTGTATCAAAATTCATAAACAGAAGACATTGGTAAGTCACTGTCAAGGATCACTGAAACACAGGCAGAATGCCTTTCCACAGTCAATATCCTATCCAAAATATAGTTGGAAGTGAGTTGGAGCACGGTGGTGCTATGGGCACAACACTACAAACGTGACATGAATGAAGTATGGCAGCCTCATTAACCTCAGGGTCAAGCTCTATAACTGGATGGGTTCATGTCTCCTGCTTAAGGAAACACTCCCCCCCTCAAAAAAAAGACAGGACAAAATTATTTTGGTTTCTGAAAGCCTTTTGTATTTCTTTGCAGCAAGCAAATTCTCATAGGGGCTTTATATATTTTTATAGCCATTTCAATAGTGTATCTACCTGCAGTTCCACTGTTAAACGTCACCTGTAAAACACTAAAAGCTATAGTCAGTAAGTATAGATCTGAGAAAGAAAGCTACTGTTGCCCTCTGCGTACTTCCCCAAGCGGTGAGAAGATCTGGGGGACAGTGTCAGTACCTGCTTTGGTTTCCTTTACAGAACTAGAGACCTAAGGCATCTTTGTAATGTTTTCTTACAAGCACAGCATAAACAGAGGCAAACAGCAGGCATGTCTGCAAGGTAGAAGATCCCCAGAGAGCAACTTGGACAGCCCTGCAAGGCTCTGCTCCTGCTTTCAGACAACGCAGCTAAAGGCAAGTAAGCAGGGGGGCATAGCAGAGATGTATAAGAATATGCATGCGGTGCAGAAATGGGATAGAAGGGGATTTTTCTCCCTCTTTCATAATACTAGAGTCCAATCCAAGGAAGCTGAATGCTGGAAGGTTCAGGAGGACCATCTAAAGTAAGTACTTCGGGGAAGAAGGATAGCTCAGTCAGAGATTAAGATGGAACTCTAAATCTCAGGGTCGTGGGTTCGAGCATAGGGCAAAAGGTTCCTGCATTGCTGGGGGTTGAACTAAATGCCCCATGCGGTGCCCTTCCAACGCTACAGTTCTATGATTCTCCACACAGTGCATAGTTAAAACTATGGAATTCGCTTCCTCAAGAGGTAGTGATGTCCACCAATTTGGGTGGCTTTAAAAGACAAATTCATGGAGGATAAGCCTATCAGTGGGTCCTGGTCATGATGGCTACGTTCTACCTCTACTGTCAGAGGCAATACAGTTCTGAATTCTTCTTCTTCTTCTTTGTTGATCATTCGTAGCTGAGTAAGATTGTCTTCCATACGTTTGTCCGTTCTTTTGAAAATGTCTGTACAGGGGGAGAGAAAGAGTTAATCGGTAGACCAATAGGTAGACCAATAGAAAAGCCAGAGGCGGAGCCTACCTGTTTATAAAAGGGCTTAGCCCAAGGTTTGGGTGGGTTGCTTTTGGCTGGTTGATTGGTTGGTTGGGAAAGGCAGTTGGGAAAGCAGTTGGCAGACAGTTGGAAATAGAGAGACAGTTAGTGCAGTTGGTTCTTGTGTGAGGGGAGGTAGAAGAGTTAGAGACAGGATAAAAATAAGACTAAGAAGGTAAAGAATAACAACGTTTTGAATGCAGTTAAAGTTTATTTGTGTCTGCAAGCGTGCCTTCCTCTTAGCACGTTTCTCCCTTGCGTCCTGAGTTCGAGCATCTTCAAAGCCCATGACACCTTTGGTAAAGGCTGTTCTCCAATTGGAGCACTCACAGGCCAGTGTTTCCCAGTTGTTGGTGTTTATACTATGTTTTTAAAGATTTGCCTTGAGAACATATTTGAACATTTTTTGTTGACCACCGGCATTACTATGTTCTGAATACCAGTTTCTGGAAAGCACAAGTGCAGAGAGTCCTTCTTTCAGGCTTCTCATATCTGGCTGGCTGCTGTGAGAACAGGATGCTGGACTAGATGTGCCATTGGCCTGGCACATCTAGTCAGTGTGGTGTAGTGGTTAAGAGCAGTAGTCTCGTAATCTGGGGAACTGGGTTCGATTCCCCGCTCCTCCACATGCAGCTGCTGGGTGACCTTGGGCTAGTCATACTTTGAAGTCTCTCAGCCCCACTCACCTCACAGAGTGTTTGTTGTGGGGAGGAAGGGAAAGGAGAATGTTAGCCTTTGGGTAGTGATAAAATGGGATATCAAATCCAAACTCTTCTTCTTCTGCTCTTTTTATGTTCTTACAATGAGCAGTCAGATTAATCTTTGGTGTGGATGCACATCAGCTCACCCATGCCTTCACGTTATGTCTAGCCTGTACTTCTGCACTGCCCAGTTCCCCCTCTATCTATTCCATAGCCAAAGAGGCAGAGAGTTACTGCTACTCACAACTCTGCCCTATCCACATCTACTCAGATGCAAGCCACATTGGGTTCAATGAGCCTTACTCCTTGTCAGTGAGTAGGATTGAAGCCTGAAGGCATTTCAAGTTTTGCCTCCTAAATTTGTCAAAACAAAAATGGGGGGGGGGGGATTTCTTCAGATCATGCTCCAGAAGCCCACCCAAGAGTAAATGAATGGTGTTTGGTGTGAGGATACAAAGCAGGCACCCCCAAACTTAGCCCTCCAGATGTTTTGGGACTACATCTCCCATCATCCCTAGCTAACAGGACCAGTGGTCGGGGATGATGGGAATTGTAGTCCCAAAACATCTGGAGGTCTGAGTTTGGGGTTGCTTGACATAAGGTGTTAAGAGTACACAATGTTATCCCTGTTTTCATCTGTGAAATGTTGCAAAGTACATGCAAGGTTCGTAGAATCAGGCTGGTAGCTTGCCATCCTTCTTTAGCTGTGTTGGCTCTCTCTCTCTCTCTCTCTCTCTCTCTCTCTCTCTCTCTCCCTCCCCAATATCCAATGTATAATATATAACTTCTCTTAAATTTCCATGAATTCTCTATGATTGCAGAGTACTTAAACTGCACTGATTTCCCATAATAGTCAGCTTGGCAAATTTAATGCCTGAAGCATTGTAATAACATCATTTTTAAATAGGAACTCCTGAAATATTAATTGGTCCATTCGTTATTCTTTCAAGCTGCCTCTCTTTCAACTTCTTATCTACTGCAATGTTCTTTCCCTTTCAACTGTCTGTACACAGATATCCTTCAATCATCAAACCACCCACAGAATGACTCATAGTTATGTGAGATTTCTGGGTTTGGGGCTGACTTTTATTCTCAAATGGTAATTCTATTGTTTTCCTTTTTGTTTCAATTTTCTTATTTATTCCTTCCGTTCATTATATTTTTCTTATGCTGCCATTTCTCCACGTTGCTCAGAATGATATACATATTTCTTCCATTATCCTCACAACACATCTATGAGGTAGGTTATGCTGAAAAAATGATTGGCTTTTCATGGGTGAGTAAGAATTCGCACCTGGGTCTTCCTAGTCCATGTTCAGCATTCTGTCCACTGTATATAAATGCAGGCTGCAACAAGAGCTATAGACCCGTCTTTCAAATTATCTTAGCTGTCGCTCAAAATGGGGTTACTTAAATAAAATCGTAGGCTATTCTCTGTTTATTCTTTCTTCCATGTATAGGCTGCATTTCCATTTTTTAAAAAAAACGCCAAAGGCAATGTATTATCTAACACATAATAAATAAGCAACATCATAATAAAACTGTGTGAAAATGAGACGAGGGTAGATTTAAAAAGAAAATGAGGGTTGGGCCTGTTGAAAATAAAAACACACATTGGCAGAGGAAAAACAACTCAGGAACCAGACACCTGTTTAAATAAAAGGGGGTTTGCCTGCTAGTGGATGATTGGAGGTTTTTAAGCAGAGGTGGGATGGTCATCTGTCATGGATGCTTTGTTGTTGTTTAGTCGTTTAGTCGTGTCCGACTCTTCGTGACCCCATGGACCAGAGCATGCCAGGCACTCCTGTCTTCCACTGCCTCCTGCAGTTTGGTCAAACTCATGCTGGCAGCTTCGAGAACACTGTCCAACCATCTTGTCCTCTGTCGTCCCCTTCTCCTTGTGCCCTCCATCTTTCCCAACATCAGGGTCTTTTCCAGGGAGTCTTCTCTTCTCATGAGGTGGCCAAAGTACTGTATTGGAGCCTCAGCTTCACGATCTGTCCTTCCAGTGAGCACTCAGGGCTAATTTCCTTAAGAATGGATGCGTTTGATCTTCTTGCAGTCCACGGGGCTCTCAAGAGTCTCCTCCAGCACCATAATTCAAAAGCATCAATTCTTCGGTGATCAGCCTTCTTTGTGGTCTAGCTCTCACTTCCATACATCACTACTGAGAAAACCATAGCTTTAACTATACGGACCTATGTTGACAAGGTGATGTCTCTGCTTTTTAAGATGCTGTCATTGCTTTCCTCCCAAGAAGCAGGCGTCTTAATTTCGTGGCTGCTGTCACTATCTGCAGTGATCATGGAGCCTAAGAAAGTAAAATCTCTCACTGCCTCCATTTCTTCCCCTTCTATTTGCCAGGAGGTGATGGGCCCATAGTGCTTTGGGGCCTAAGCTAAGGCAAGTGTTTTGAGTATCATGTAGGATGGCCTTAAATCTGGCTGGTGTCCTTCTCTGCCTCACAGTTTCTTCCTCCTATGAGTGTTTGACTCCAGAAATTCAAAGAGAATATTCATATTCAATTGTCCTTTTCAAGAGAAAGAGCCGTATTTTCGGGGGGGGGGGAGAGATGTGGGTCTGTGGCAGAGCATCTGCTTTGCATGCAGAAGGTCCCAGGCTCAATCCCCAGCATCTCCAGGTAGGACAAGGAATGTCCCACCTGAAATCCTGGAGAAGCTACTTCCTATCAGCTTATACAATATTGAGTTAGATTGCCTGAATTAGTGCAAGGCAGCTTCCTAGGTTTATAACGTATGTGAGTGGGTGGGCAAGGGAGAACAGAATTTAAAAATGTCCTAGAGCTCTCTCTTTCTTTCTTTCTTTCTTTCTTTCTTTCTTTCTCTCTCTCTATGTATAATTTGTAGTTTTCACTAGTGGAGAGAAGATGGAAGAAATAGAAGCAGCAGCAGAGAAAATTATACAGATTTAGAAAGACAGAAAAAAAGATGGTAGATAGAAAGGTACATTTAATAGTTCCGGACACAAGCAGCTCAGTTCAGTTTTTTACTTTCAGTCAGCAATTATCTAAGACCTTATCTCATTTATATGGTAATGCCTTGTCTCATGTCAAGTCACAAAACAGAGCTAGCAAGCTAAGCAGAGCTGGCTTCTCTGACAGCCCCCTTGAAGGTTCTGGCTGGCTGGAAACCCACCATTCGTGGGTGGAGAAGCCTTGATAGGCTGAAGCTCTCCCCAAAGCACCAATTAGACTTTCCAATGAGCCAAGCTTAGTGGTGCTGTGAGGCGCATAATAAGCTACGGAATCTATTACAGCCATGGATTTGACTTCGCTCTCGTAGCTGATTGCAGGCTGAGCCCAAAGTTACTTTGAAAGATTAATCTGTCCAGTTTCAGCAAAGTGCTGGGATGTTTGCCCAAGAGATTTCCCTTCCTTAAAAGACTCACCAGCCTTCCTTGGCCGCTGTGCAATGTATATTCAGGCTTCCAAAAAGCTTTGGGCAAAGTCCTTCATCAAAGATCTTCAATAAACTTAGCAGTCATAGGATGAGGTCTTCAAACTGATCTATAAGCGGTTAAAGAAAGAGAAACTGAAGGTAGCATTAAACAGACAGCTTTCACAGTGTAGGGAATCTTCATTCTGGCTGCTGCTGTTCGATTTATCCATAAATGATTTTCAGCCAGCAGTGAACTATAGGATGTCTAATGAGGTTGAGCTGACAGATGGGTTGGGAGGACACAGGACTGGCCAGAAGGCCTTTGCAGTGGTGGCACCCCAGTTGAAGAATGCCTTTCCTGAAGAGGCTCACCTGATGCCTTCTTTGTAGTAATTTTAGCACCAAGTAAATTATTATTCTCCTTAACCTTTCAAATATTTGTGTTTTTAGTGTCCTAGGCCACTGTTTACACATCTCACACTCCAGTTGCTGCCACTGAGAAGGCCCTTTCTCCTGTGCCATTGAGCTATACTTCCATTCTCAGTGGGATCACAGAATTGCAGAGCTGGAAGGGACCCAATGATCGTCTCGTCCAACCGCCTGCAATGAAGGAATCTCAGCTAAAGCATCCACAACAGATGGCCAACCAACATCTGCTTAAAAGCCTCCAAGGAAGGAGAGTCCACAACCTCTCGTGGGAGTCTGTTCCACTGCCAAACAGCTCTTGCTGTCAGAAAGTTCTTCCTGATGTTTAGTGGGAATCTCCTTTCTTGTAACTTGAAGCCAGAGCAGGAGAAAACAAGCTTTCTCCATCTTCCATGTCACAGCCCTTTAGATATTTGAAGGTGGCTATCTCCATCTCCTCTTTTCCAGGCTTAAAAAAGCAAGGAAGCGCTTTTCCTTTTGTTGTTAGGGGGCAGGCAAGATCGTATGGAGTAGTTGATTCCTAAGTTATCCTGGATCGAAATCACTTGGAACTTTAAAGGTAATTGCCAACACTTTGGATTGTGCCCAGAAACAAACGTTTTTTCCATAATGACTCAGTAGCAAGGAAGGAGAACCCAGAGAAGTTGTCTTCGTGTTTCTTGTTTTCTCTCCAAGCCAGTGGAGCAAGTGTGTAGGCCACATGTGGACTGTCCCCTGTGCAAGTACAAGAGGCCAGTTGTGGCTGGTCCCCATTGGGACTAATTGGGCAGAAGGCCAGCCAGTCAACAGCAGATGGTGCCCAGGACTGACCTGCTGGGAGCCTGAAGGGCCCTGCCCTGCCTCTTTCCACCTGACTTGGGGCGGGGCATGGAGGGCTCCATAAAGGATTGCTGCTGCTGCTGCTGCTGCTGCTCGACAGAGATAGATCCTTTTTAAATTTTTACATATTTTTATCTATGCCATTTTAAATTGTTATTGATATTAATGTTGTATTTTTTAGTTTTAGATTTTATGATTTATGTGGAAATTGTTTTCCATTTGGTTGTGTACCTTTTGATGTGCTTTATTTATTATTTATTATTTATTATTTATGACTTTTATTATGTTGGTACTTACGGTATGTAAATCTTGTCATGCTGTAAGCCACCTTGAGCATTGTTTTAACTATGGAAAGGTGGCATACAAATTAAAAATGGTGGTGGTGATGATGATGATGATGCCAGAGGCCCTCATAGGCAAAGCCAACTAATTCTAGTGTTCTCCCCATCCTCCTCCCTGCTAAATTCTGCAAGGGGCAAAACTAAGGAGAGGAAGCTGATGGCCGCCAGGATAGCCCCCAGACTGCTTGTATGTAAGAAAGCAGACAAGTATGGGCTGGCTAAGGTTGGTGGGGCAATGTCCCATTTGCCCAGATAAATGGCTGCTGTAGACAAGTCACAAATTAAGGCTAACCCAAGCATCATCCCTCTCCCATAATACTACTATTCCTGAGTGAATTCATTCCTATGCGTTAAAAACAAATAATCTGCAGGACTTAGAGATGACATTGGGATGAAGGCTCAAAACCACCCAGCTCCCCAACTTTGGGTGATTCAGCCTCTGTGGACAGTTGTCTTTTACCCCCTAAACTCAAAACTATGCTCCTCACAGGTTGCCCATCATAATGACAGGCATTTCACAACTTTTGCATAAAAGGGAAATGTGCTCTGAGAGAGGAAATGTAAGAAATCCAACAGCCACCTGATAGCAATAAGAAAACAATTCAGAACACTGAGTGCAGAAAGGCATTGTGCTTTTCCATTTGCCTGCTCCTCTCCCACGAAATGGCTGCAGTTTGTGTTTATGTTGTTGCTGTTTTCCCAATTCTTGGGCTGACATACTTTGCAGTTCCTTTCCTGCTCAATAATTACAACCCTCCTCGGTAATGTACTGGAGGTGGCTTGAATAGAGTAATTATGGTGAGCACTTTGATGCATAGTAATATTGCTTTCCATATTATTAGCTTGCTTCCGTCTTAGAAATCATCATGCAAAACTGTCAAACCATCCAGATTTATAACCTGTCAGTCTACCTCTCCTTGGTTCAGACCTTCATAGACGCTGTTGTAAAATCATTATTTTCTGCACTGAAATGCAGATCATCATTTGGCATGACAAACTATGGTTTCTATTTATAATGGATAAATTAACAAGCCACCTCCAGGGCCAGGTGGCTGAAGAGACATTTTATGCCATTTGGCATGATTTTATTTCCTGTGTGAACCAAGCACATAAGGGGACACAGCTACCGAGTCAATATACTTTTATTTGGAGTAAATAACACATGACAGGGAACTGTGCCCTAAATTTGCTGGATCTCTTGGGGAACTCGGGAAATGGATAGCAATACTTATCTTTAGGACCCAACTGATTCCTGCAATCTTAATTTTTTTAAAAACAGTTTTTAATATTGGTGTTTATTTGCTCTAACTCACCCTGGGACTTGGGGGGTGAAGTATGGATAATAAATTGTAATAATAATAATAATAACTCTGACAAAAAATATAAAAAATAAGATGTGATGAGACACCCTCCCCCTCCATGCAACTCTAACACACTTTCACTGCTTGTCAAACCCTGCAGTTTGCTGTTTGTGTTAATACCTTGCTTCAATCCATTTGTACTATGCAAATTAAAATCTGCATTAAAAACAATAATTTTAAAAACAGGTCACTTTTACTAGAAACCTCTTAAGAACTGATGGAGACGCAACAACCTATATATGGTGAGAGCTATGCCTTGCTTAGAGAGCCAGTGTGGTGTAGTGGTTAAGAGCAGTAGACTCGTAATCTGGTGAACGGGGTTCGCGTCTCCACTCCTCCACATGCAGCTGCTGCGTGACCTTGGGCTAGTCACACTTCTCTGAAGTCTCTCAGCCTCACTCACCTCACAGAGTGTTTGTTGTGGGGGAGGAAGGGAAAGGAGAATGTTAGCTGCTTTGAGACTCCTTCGGGTAGTGATAAAGCGGGCCATCAAATCCAAACTCCTCTTCTTCTTCTCCTTCTTCTTCTTCTCCTTCTCCTTCTTCTTCTTCTTCTTGCTTATTGAAGTCATAATTAGTCCACTCCAGCAGTAGGTGGAGCTGTAACCTATCTTAGTTGGCTGAAGCTTACTTATTTCTCTTTCTATCTCTGATTTAAGCAACTTCCTCTTTAACTTCCTCTTTCCACTTCCCCTCCTTGTTGAATTCATGCTATATATGTTGCTTGCAGTCAGTTAAGTTTTCCCCACCCCCAAGAAGTACTTCTGTCATGTATGAGACTGACTGAGTTTATTTGCAGCACAACATTCCATTAACAAAAACAGAGACCTGTACCCAAAAATGGCCCAATGCGTGAGTGGAAGTGTCATGGCCTGAGTCCTTGGAATCCTCAAGCAACAGCAGACCTGCTTCAGGGGTCATCCTCAGAAGACAAACTGGAACCAAATTCCATGCATAGTCCCACTGAACACTGAAGTTGCATATTTCCCTGTGGGCTCTAACTGATAGGCTACTGATTCCCACTGTCAGTCAAGCAAAGCTACCACAGACCAAGTCCCTGGAGGCCAAAAACCTGACCATTAAGAAGGCCCAGCTGAACCGATGAGCACTCACCATTTAACAAGTGTATTTAAGCAGTCAGAAGGTAGTCCTTCCATCTGGCTCCTCCAGGCTAGACTCTGAAGCTCTGGCAGTTGCAACAAGCACACGGCTGTAGGAAAGGCTGATCTGAGATGTTTTGCTGCATGGGGCAAAGGACAAGATGGTGTCCCTACCAGTTCACATACAGAGCCTGACTGGACTTGCAATTGAATTTCACTCAACTCTGGCAATGGGATGGCATCATCTGCCACTGCAAGTTAGATTAGGGAATGCAGAACAGGCCACAAAGCCAAACACCACAGTCCTGTAACAGGGGCAAATGGTTGGGTTGAGAAGGGGCTCAGCAAGAATGACCTTGTGGCAACAGATTCACTATGTCCAATAATGCCCTGCCTGTAGAATTGCTACCTGTGGTTCTGAACCTCTGACTCCTTCATTCTAACTGAACGATTCTCAGTATTATCTCATTGGTGGGTACCAGATTTATCATGCCCCAAAAATAATTTATTACTGGATATGTATTATTTTCCCCTTGACCAAAATCTTCAGCTGGAGAACGAAATCGGGGAGGCATCCATGGAAGAGGAATGTTTGTAGTGATCATACAAGGGCAAATTGTAGTTGCCCTTGTACAGACTTGCCTAAAATACACGTTCCGGTCATGAGAAAGAAGTAAAAAATTCCAGAATGCAAATAGCAGTGCTGGTTTTAACTAAGAAATAATGACAACAGATTTCAGGCTTAGAAAAATGTGACATCTACAGTGCCTTATTCCAGGAGGGAGGAGATGAAAATGCCAATTACAGCAGGTAGTTAGTAAGATATCATTGGAAGCACCCAAGAGAGAGAGAAATTCCTGGCATTGATTACTGCCAGAACCAAACACAAAGTCAATTGAACATTTCTGACAGTCTTTGCATTTATTTATTTTTTTAAAAGCCTGTTATCATCAGGCAGAAATTCCACATCCACAGGAGTCGAGAGGAAAGTGGAGGCGTCAGAGAAGAACAAAGACATGCCTAACAATTATAAGATAGCAACCAAGCAATCCACAAGGGGAAGAAGGGTTGCTGGATTCAGATGTTATCCACATTCAAGTAAGAACAAAGGGATTCTGTTCCCATTGCACCTGGACAAGGCATCACTGCTGCACTGTGTAACAAGGATGCAACTGGATCTCTTAAAAACAGATTAAGTAGTCTCTCTAGTAATTCCATATATAAAAACTCGGTTGCTTCCCCGCCCCTGCCCCTTTCCCTCTAAGAAGTTAGTAAAAAAGGTAAAGGGACCCCTGAACATTAGGTCCAGTTGCAGACGACTCTGGGGTTGTGGCGCTCATCTCGCTTTATTGGCCAAGGGAGCCGGCGCACAGCTTCCAGGTCATGTGGCCAGCATGACGAAGCTGCTTCTGGCGAACCAGAGCAGTGCACGGAAACGCCAGTAACCTTCCTGCTGGAGCGGTACCTATTTATCTACTTGCACTCTGACACACTTTCAAACTGCTAGGTTGACAGGAGCAGGCACAGAGCCATGGGAGCTCACCCTGTCGCAGGGATTCGAACTGCCGACCTTCTGATCGGCAAGCCCTAGGCTCTGTGGCTCAGACCACAGCGCCACCCGCATCCTTCAAGAAGTTAGTAGCCCTATGGATTTTTCATTGTGGATTCTTGCATGCTAATTTTTAATTATGATCATCATCATTAAACTTAATTCATCATCTATACTGGTGGTCTCCAGGCAATCTGCAGTAGAAGGCATATTTAGAATACAAAAGCATACTTTTTATTTTATTTTTTAAATCAACAATATAAAACACATAAGAAGAGGAGAAAAGCTTGCTGGATCAGGCCAATGGCTCATCTAGTCCAGTATCCTGCTCTCACAATGGCCAGCCAGACTCCTGCGGGGAACTCTCAAGCAGAATTCGATAAAACACTCCATCCAGTTAAACATACGACAGTTTGCAAAAAGATCCCTCTACTGACATGATCACCATATAGTATATAAATCTAATTCCACCCCCTCAAGAAGTAGCAATCCATCACTGCAGTTATAATTGGTGCCCAGAGCGTGGCAATTATCTGTATATTGTCTTCTTCATGGTGATACTTTAAAAAAAAAAAATCAAGAAAGAACCTTTAAGACTATTATGGCATTATAATATAAATATTATAACTATTATAGGGACGCGGGTGGCGCTGTGGGTTAAACCACAGAGCCTAGGACTTGCTGATCAGAAGTTCAAATCCCTGCGATGGGGTGAGCTCCCGTTGCTCAGTCCCTGCTCCTGCCCACCCAGCAGTTCGAAAGCACGTCAAAGTGCAAGTAGATAAATAGGTACCACTCTGGCGGGAAGGTAAACGGCATTTCCATGCACTGCTCTGGTTTTCCAGAAGCGGCTTAGTCATGCTGGCCACATGACCCGGAAGCTGTACACCGGCTCCCTCGGCCAATAAAGCGAGATGAGCGCCACAACCCCAGAGTCGGCCACGACTGGACCTAATGGTCAGGGGTCCCTTTACCTTTTATTATGGCATAAGCAAATCTTTGCCAACCTGGTGCCCTCCTAATACTTTGGATGACAGCTTCCATCAGCCCCGGCCTGGTTGGGAGCTGTAGTCCCAAACATCTGGAGAGCAGCAGGCTGGCTTACACCAAAATACAATGAGTTAGCCTTTAAGGTGTCAGAAGACTTGTTGGTTTTACTGCAGCCGTCTAACAAGCCTGCCCCTTTGGAAGCTAGTTAAACAAAATGGCAGAGACTGGAGTCCTATACACATTTATTTGGGAATAAGTCCCATTGAACATCATAAAATTTGCTCTGGAGTCGAACACACACAGGATTACCCTGTGCTAAATTGTCTGGTTCTTTCTGCCCGTTAAGCCTACCTTTCTGGCTGTGTACACATTACCGGCTTAAAATGCAGCTAGGTTGTTCTTTTCCGGCAGTTTGAAGCTGGTTTTGCAGGAAATGGATTGTGGCAAATGTCATGTATACACTGCTTCTCAAACCAGGAGTGTGTGCATATAGCCTTTGTGCACAGGGCAATCTCCTGATTAAAGATTAGTTGATTGATCCAATGAGCTAGCTACCCCGTTAAATCTGCATATATATTTGCCTGTGGCGAAAACAATGCCTTGGGAGTGGGGGGGGGGACGGGACAATACTATTTCCACTGTGTTTAGATTATATAACCTATAAGCAGTGAGACTGAAGTGAGATGGGTGATACCATCTGCTATCCTGGCAATATTTGTATTAAAATCAGTTCTTTCTTTTTTAAAAAAAAAAAGGCATTGCGGGGCTAATCATGGATTTTAGCCTTATTAAAAAGATTTTAATTTGATTAATCAAGAAATCAATTAAAGGCTGCAGCCCTACTATTTCAAGACATTCTGTTCTATTCTATTAGGTGAGGTGATACGGATGGCACTGTGGTCTAAACCACTGAGCCTCTTGGGCTTGCCGATCAGAAGGTTGGCAGTTTGAATCACCGCGACAGGGTGAGCTCCTGTTGCTCTGTCCCAGCTCCTGCCAACCTAGCAGTTCGAAAGCACGCCAGTGCAAGTAGATAAATAGGCACCACTGTGGTGGGAAGGTAAAGGACGTTTCCTTGCGCTCTGATTTCTGTCACAGTGTGCCGTTGCACCAGAAGCAGTTAATCATGCTGGCCACATGACCTGGAAAGCTGTCAGTGGACCTGAAAGCAAGATGAGCACCACAACTTAACCGTCCAGGGGTCCTTTACCTCTGTTTTGTTTTGTTTTGTTTTGTTCTGTTCTGTTCTGTTCTGTTCTGTTCTGTTGTTCTTTATATCACCACCTCTGCAGAGTGATCCCAGTCCTGTGTCTGGGCTTCCATCTCAAGGCAGTTATAACCTTGTCATTCCCCTTAGACTTCTGCTTCACTTTTTCATAGGACTGCCATGTTGCAGCTCAAAGAAGGGGAATGCCCCTTTTTATGTCCCTCCCATCGCTGCAGAGCTTTTGTGTTCTGTTTCTTTCCTGCCAGTTCCGAACAGTGACTGGCAGGGCGGGAGAATGACTGTGGAGATGGCAGAGTCCTGCTTGCCAACGATAGAGGCGAAGCCCTAAAAGTGTCCTGAAGAAAATTGGATTTCATAAAATGACAAAAATGTCATATAATAGTGAGAACGCATGTCACATTTCAGCAAAGGCCATATTTGGGAGCACAAGAATACACTTTTTCCTATAAAGGCAACACAAATGAAGTCATTGCTGAAACACATTGGGCATCTCATTATTTTATAAGGACATTTATTTTATAAAATTCTGTTTTTCAGTGCCGTTTTGAGGCTCTTTCTTTCTTTCTTTCATGTGTTTGGTGCTGCTGTCACCTTTATTTCCTCATCAATTAGACTTGCAGGAGCAGCTCAAAGATATTTTCGGCCTGAGGCAAGGGGCAAGATGGCACCCCCTTATTCCATGCACAGAATCCATCTCAACTGGCAGTTAAATCTTATTCGCTTTTGGTAATGGGGCAATATCCTTCCCTAGACCTGAGGGCTGCAGGCTAAGTTAGGGGGCAGAGAGTACACTAGTTTAGAGGATTCTGGGGGAATACTCTGTTAACTATCTATAATTTCTTGGTAATAGCAGCATGAATATGCTGGATTAGATGATGTCATGGAATGGCTGGATGCAGAGGAGGGGTGGGAGGCACCCTCTGGGGAACCCCCAAGAGTACCCCCAAGAGAAGAAAGCTCAGAGCCAGGCGATTGGTGGCGGGGCAATGATGAGTGGTCAGAGGGAGAAGAGGGAGCAGCTTGGGAGGAGGAGGTGTTGGAAGCTGAAGAGGCAACAGGGTTTAGTGAGCAGGAAGAGGCTGTGGCAGAGAGCAGGCTAGACTCAGGAGAGGAGGCTGGTGAGGAGGGGGGCCAAGAGGCAGAGATGAGACAGGCTGCCGAAGAAGCCAAGGTGGTGTCCCCCTCCTGTTGCGAACAGCTCCTCCACCACCACCCCATTCTCCCAGAACACGAAGAGGAATGAAGAGTGTGGAGCAAAGAGAGAAAAGACCAAAGGAGTCTCAGCTTGCTGAGGAAGGACCTGGAGAAAGAGTCTTAGAGAGCGGTGGGAAGGTGGGAACTTCCAGTTATCATAACTGCTTCATTGGGGCAAGACTTGGGAAGAGTTGCTGTGCTCACTAGGCCTGTTTGCTTCTTTGAATAAAGAGTTGGCTTCACTGATGCCAAGTGAGTTATTACTAACCTGCTCCTGGAACCCATGACAGATGACCTTCAAAATCAACCCGTGTGGTGCAGTGGTTAGAGTGCTGGACTAAGACCTAGGAGACCAAGGTTCAAGTCCCTGCTCAGCCATGAAACTCGCTAGGCGAATTTGGGCCAGTCACAGCCTCTCAACTTAGCCTTCCTCACAGGGCTGTTGTGAGGGGAGAAAGAGACACCTTGAGCCCCTTGGAGGAATGGTGGGATATAATTGTGAGAAATACATAAATGCAATCTCTTCTGGCTCTTTGCTTGCTTGTTACTATTATAATCTACCTTTTCTCCAAGGAACACATAGCATCTCCTCCCTGTTTTTTTTATAATAATATTTATTAGAGTTTAATAAGCAGATTTTAAACAAGTTTAAAACATGAAATACATAAAACAACGAGAGTTAGAGAGATGAAAAGAAAAATACAAAGCAGAACACATATTCAACAGAAAGACAGTTCACACAAAAATAGAGAAGTCCTAGCAAATACCAATAAACCCACCCAGAAAAAGGAAAGAGGGGGAAAAAAGAAAAAAAAATATTATATCTCAATATGTTGTATTTTATCACTAGTTTCTTGACCTCCTCACACCTCCCTTTTTGTATTCCAGTTCAAAATTTGATTCAGCAAATTCTTACCCTCAGTCATTTCCCTTTACTTAACATCTTAAGCTATGATAAAAATGTAGTTTCCGTCATCATCAATTCAAATTTACATATTCTTATTAATCTTATTACTAACACCACTTATTTTCAATCCAACGTCCTTTTAACATTCATTAATTTTACAGTATTTCTGTAGATAGTCTTTAAATTTTTTCCAATCCTCTTCCACCGACTCTTCTCCCTGGTCTCGGATTCTGCCAGTCATTTCTGCCAATTCCATGTAGTCAATCACCTTTGTCTGCCATTCTTCCAGAGTGGGTAACTCTTGTGTCTTCCAGCATCTCCTCCCTGTTTTATCCTCACAACAACCCTGTGAGGTAGGTTAGGCTGAGAGACATTAACTGGCCCAAGGTCACTCTGTGAACTTCATTGTCTGAGTGGGGATTGGAACCCAGGTCTTCCACCACACTGGATATCACTGATTCAGTGAAATGAGGCAACATTGAGAGCAACGCCCCCTGCCTTTCTTTTCTTTCCCTAAATAATTTTATTATTAAAGATTTTCTTGGTTTACAAAAGCACACGCCTTGCCTCTTTTTTTTCAGGTTGTTTTTCTAACAAGCGGTTGTTTCCTTCTCCGTGTTCCACCCGTGTTGCTACCTGAGAATGCTGATGCAGAGCTGCCCAGGCACCACATAGCAGCTTGGCTCTGTTTTCGACATTTAAACCCCACTTTGGGATCTGCCACCGAGAGCCCCGGACTGTCATTCTTCAAAGGACTTTGGTTGTGCAATCAGTCCAAGGGAATCGTTAAACGGAAGACAATGAAAACAAACTTTAAATGAGATACTAAATGAAGGGAAAGGAAAGATGTCATCAAAATGTCAAGGTTAATGTTTTCATAAAGCTAACCAGGGGAACGGTAAGCCAGTAGGAACGGCTGGGACTTAAACTTTGTAAAACCTTTTGCTTGCCTTAGACATCCAGTAATGTTTCTGCTAGAATTGACTCACAGAGCCTTAGCTGTTGCTTCAGACAGCAGCTGACTGCGTACGCCAGACAGGACCATTAATACAAGGATGAGGATGTGGATCTCATGGACCAGTTAAGTGAAGAATGTTATTCAACTACCACCAGATCAGTTGCTAGTGAACTGGATCTCCCGTGTGCCTTGCGAGCAAAGGTCACCTGATTTCATAATTACTGTCATACTAATTGTGACTTTTTATATAGGATCTGATTGTTGCTATTCATGTTTGATGTTGCAGCAAAACCAACAGCTTTGTAACACCTTAAAGATCAACAGCGTCCCCACCCCAATCGCTCAGCCCAGACACTGAGGTCCTCCTCCAAGGGTCTTCTGCTGGTTCTCTCACTGCAAGAAGCGAAGTTACAGGGAACCCGGCAGAAGGCCTTCTCGGTAGTGGCACCCACCCTGTAGAACACCCTCCCTTCAGATGTCAAGGAGATAAAGAACTATAAAGAACTTTTAGAAGACATCTGAAGGCAGCCCTGTATCAGGAAGTTTTTAATATTTGATGCTTTATTATGTTTTCTATATTCTGTAAGCCGCCCAGTGTGGCTGGGAAAACCCAGCCAGATGGGCAGGGTATAAATAAATGAATTTATTATTATTATTATTATTATTATTATTATTATTATTATTATTAAGCTTTTTTCTTTTCTGCATAGGGTTTGCAAAGTCCCATGCACCATGCTCTCCGAACCCCCAACAATAAGCTGATCACTTGAACTTGCATTGCACTGTGCACAGAAGATGAGAAAATCAGTTGAACATCGGGGGTTTACAAAATGCCATGCCTTGCGTTATGCAAGCCCTGGCAATCAGCCTGGGTGGGGAAGAGGGAAGGAACTGTGTGCACACTCTGGGAGTGGTAAACGTAGTTACAGGCCAGCCAGCCACGTAAATAATAATAATAATAAAAAAGAACTACCTCGCTGGCTCAGATGAAAGCTTCATTTCTTGTAGCATTCAGTCTGCAGCACCGCCTTTGAGAAGCTCATAAAATGGGTATGAATTCAACAACCCTGTTGAGCACCAGTATCTGGTATTCAGAGGTACTGAGAAATTCCAATGTTTTTAGAAGTTCAAAAAATATTTTTTGAAGGGGAAATAAGGGGGGGGGGGAGTCCTCCCAAGAGCCCAGTAAGAACTGAGAGCATAGGGTAGGTTGGAAAAAATGGCATGAACTTGCTGGCTGGGACTGATGGGTGTTGTAATCCAAAAACATATGGAGGGTACCAGGTTGGAAAAGTGCCATGTTGCTATGTTTGGTTGGTTGGTTGCCTGCGCTTTACTGTAAGGTCCCAGGGCAGGTTGCAACAATAAAATGCAGAGTAATCAAAAACAAATTTTCTTCCATTTGATCTTCTGAAAAAACAATTTTGCTAATGGCAGCAAAACCACCATATCCTGTGGCAGTGAATTCCACCGGTTAATTTTATGTTGTGTGCTGAATCGCTTTCAGTCATCTAGAGTCACCTCCCTCATCTATTTTCTCCCATTTATAATTTGTTGTATCTCCATCAGGTCTCCTTAGAGTTTGCTAGACTAAAACATGGGTCAAGGGACTTTATCCTTAACCGAAATGTGTTAGATTTATTATGGCTATTGTTATTGCCACCCTAAAGGCTTTTGCAGGGGCAAAAGTAGGGAATACATTTATAAAGGAGTTTGCCCCTCACTTACGGTATCTTCAGAACAGCCCTGTGAGATAGGTATATATGAGACAAGCGTATAGGGATCATAAGATGGGAACTTAAGGTTGAAACGCCATGTTATTTTCAAAGCAGAACTTTTCTGGAGCTCCTAAACTGCAAATAAGCCTCTTTTTGCTGCCACAATATATTTATTTCTACAGCTTAATATTATTGAAGGCTGGTGTTAAGAAAAATAAAATGTTTGTTGTACTACTGGGACGCGATATGGCCAGTTTCACCCTGGTGATCAAACTGGCATAAATAGAGTTTATTAAAGCCTTGAAAAATGAGAGTTATAGAAAGAAAACCTTTGCCAGACCCTTCAGCTACAGCACTGCTGCCAATGTGCTCCGCCATAATAGATGACTGGTTTAAAGGAAAAGGAAAAGAAAAAAAACACCCAGCAACCTTGCTCTGAGGAGTCGATCACACATTTGGTCTGATTGCAACCCTGCTCTTATTTATGATGATGATAACTGGAGGGTACATCCAGTTTACGAGGCAATAATGCCATATGAGGCTGAATAAGCTGCAGTCGCAAGTGAGACCAGTGATTCCTGTAGGTGTACGATGGCAAGAAGATGGCCCACAAGATGGAGTTGTTATTTTCTGATGCGGCTAATCCTAAAAATACGTTGGAACTGAACTGAACTACTGTGTACGGAAGCTACTTGAAAGGCATGCTCAAAGCTGGAAAGCCGCCATTTCGATGTGGCAACTAGAAGGAGAACCTGTTGGGTCATTCCAAAGGTCCATCTGCTCCAGCACCATGTTCTCACAGTGGCCACCCAGATACTTGTGGGGAGCCCCAAAGCAAGACCTAGAAGCTCAGAAGAAGAAGAAGAGTTTGGATTTGATATCCCGCTTTATCACGACCCTAAGGAGTCTTAAAGCGGCTCACAATCTCCTTTCGCTTCCTCCCCGATAACAGACACCCTGTGCGGTGAGTGAGGCTGAGAGACTTCAGAGAAGTGTCACTAGCCCAAGGTCACCCAGCAGCTGCATGTGGAGGAGCACGGATTCGAACCCGGTTCACCAGATTACAAGTCCACCGCTCCTAACCACTACACCACACTGACTCTCTTCCCACATGTGTTTCCACAACTGATATTCAGGGGCACTCCATCTCTGACAGTCAAGGCCGTCTTTTCTCTGGGGCGCATGGGGTGTGGGGCACCCCCATGCCAAATTCCCAAATTCTGGGGGGCACTAGATGGCTGGCGGGCATGCTGCTTCTCTCCCAAGCCTCTGCAGGGATTGCTCTCCTCCCTCCGTCTGCAGCGGCATGGGAGAGAGTTGTGAGCCCGCCACCCATATAGCTGGAGGGCGCACAGATTCCCTCCCAAGCCTTTCTGGGGAATGCTTTCTTCCTGCAGCAGCATGGGAGAGAGTTGTGTGCCCCCCTAAAACAAAGCTCAAGAACTTTGAGCTGTCCCCCACAAAAAGAGCTCAACAACTTAATTTGGGCGCTGGGCGGTTTTTGCACCCCAGCGCCACATATGCTAAAGATGGCCCTGCTGACAGTGTAGGGAAAACAGTGTCATCCTAGTAGCCATTGATAGCCTGCACCTTCACAGATTCATCTAATCCTCTTTTTTGAAATAATTTTTATTTGATTTTAAAAGTATAAAATTATAACAATAAAACCATACACATACAGTGGTACCTCGGGTCAAGAACTTAATTCGTTCTGGAGGCCCATTCTTAACCTGAAACTGTTCTCAACCTGAGGTACCACTTTAGCTAATGGGGCCTCCTGCTGCTGCCGTGCCGCCAGAGCACGATTTCTGTTCTCATCCTGAAGCAAAGTTCTTAACCCAAGGTACTATTTCTGGGTTAGCAGAGTCTGTAACCTGAAGCGTCTGTAACCCGAGGTACCACTGTACACATTTGGAGATTCCTCCGAATCTCTGGACTTCCCAACTCCCCCTCCATGGGTCCTATTATTAAAGCTTTTCTACTGCATCTTTTCCATATTTTATATAAATCCATTATTTCCTTAGTACTAGCTACATTACGAGCGTTGTTGCGATCCTGCTAATGTTTTCATTTGCTTGCAGTAGTCTCCAAGATCAATGTTAATCCCCCCCCCCCCATTCTTTGTTAAAGTTTTGGTCTTCCTGGTTCCTGAGCTTTCCGGTCAGTTTTGCCATTTTAGCATAGTCCAGCAGCTTCATTTGCCATTCTTCTCTGGTAAGGACTTTATCTTCTTTCCATCTCTGGCCTAACAGCCTACATGTGGCTGTCGTCGCATACATAAAAAGTCTTTTCTGCTCCTTTGGAATATCACACCTAATCCTCTTTTAAAGCCATCCATGTCGGTGACCATCATGACAGCCGCATTCACACTACTGAAGCACTATGAGGCCATTTTAAGCAGCCATGGGCCCCAAATTATGGGAAATTAGGTCCACTTCCTGGTGGGGCCGGGTTGCAGTCTGGCCACCTAGCCACGCCCCTCAGTGTCAGTGTCAGGACAACATCCTGCGTCCCACTGGGGGAGACCCTGGCCACGTCAGGTTGCCAGGTGGCCAATCAGGTTGCTTGAGGGCATGGCCAGGGACAATTTAAGCCACGGCGCGATTCTGAGGCTTCCTCTTTCAGCCTAAATTTTGCCCATTAACATTTAACCTAAAATTCTGTGTCCTTGTGTCTTTATTCTCCTGGGGGTGGCTTGGGGGCCTTGACACGCAACTGTAGTTATTTAAGGGTCATTAGACTTGTTAAAGGTAAAGGTAAAGGTACCCCTGCCCGTATGGGCCAGTCGTGTCCGACTCTAGGGTTGCGCGCTCATCTCGCTCAAGAGGCCGGGAGCCAGCGCTGTCCGGAGACACTTCCGGGTCACGTGGCCAGCGTGACTAAGCGGCATCTGGTGAGCCAGCACCAGCGCCACACACGGAAACGCCGTTTACCTTCCCGCTATAAAGCGGTACCTATTTATCTACTTGCACTTTGACGTGCTTTCGAACTGCTAGGTGGGCAGGAGCTGGGACCGAACGATGGGAGCTCACCCCGCTGCGGGATTCGAACCGCTGACCTTGCGATCAGCAAGTCCTAGGCACTGAGGTTTTACCCACAGTGCCACCCGCGTCCCTGTTAGGAGACCCCTATTCTGCATCCAGAGCCATAACACTCAGCGTGCTTTAACAATCATTCCCTCTTCTCAGGGAACTCTGAGAATTATAAATCTGGGAGGTGAATAGGGGTTGCCTAAAAAACTCTCAGCATCTTTAACAAACTTATTTCTGACAGACTCTGCCTCTGTGTCACCATTTTGTGGGCTGTAATTTTCAGCCTTTATCTTAAGGGTATCCCATTCCTTGTTTTATGTGTTTCCGTTCATCAGAGCCCCAGTTCAGATCTTATACGAAATTCATCAAGAGGTCTTGCCATCCATCTGGGTTTCCCAAATTTTGGTCTTCAGCTGTTTTTTTTGAACTACAACTCCCATCATCCCTGACCACTGGTCCTGCTAGCTAGGGATGATGGGAGTTGTAGTCCAAAACCCCCCCAAAAAACCTGGAGGCCCAAGTTTGGGAAACCCTGCCATAGATGAAGCAGTTATTATAATTATATAATAATTATATATTATTATAAACAAAAGAGAACTTTCTCTAAATAAATATTGTTTTTCACCTACTTGCTTTCACAGTGACATTTCAGGATGCGAATCACAATTGTAGAGGTTTTATTTACCACTTATAGGTTTTATTTGCAATTAAGTGATATACTGTATATATGTATGCATACACACACATATCTGGGAGATCATGGCCATAGAATATCATACCAAATATGTGCAGTGTCAGAATTGTGACTTGTTCTTTAGCACTGGCATTGCGGTGTTTCTGCTAGTTTTAGCATAATGGATTATTAGGAGTTGAGTATCATTGATTATTGACATACTTTGGATGACTGGTTCAGTTTAGCATCACAAAGAATCATTTTGTTGTATTTTCTTCAACCGACTTTGAATGCAGTAATTTCAGGAAAGGGGCATAAACTTAATTGTTATGTGGTTACATCTGTTGTGATTGCACTTTGATTGTAATCAAATCGACGTGAGTTGGCATTTTTTTAACAGATTCACACCATACCGGGGGCGGGGAAGGGGGGGGATAACAAAAGCTGGAAAAGGAAAGCATAAAGCCTGCAAATTTTTTACTGCTGAATAGATGTTCAAAAATATTGCTATTGGTCCTGCAGCAAATTAAGCATATCTCATGCATTAGCTGCAATTATGTGCGAATAGTTTAGGAGAATGGTTTGCATGCTCATCAATGCCACTCAGCAAAGCCAGCCACTATCAGAGAGGTTAATATCAGAGCAATTTCAGGTACAGCCCATACCTGAATGCTAGAGTCTTGGACTACGGTAGGTTTAAATCAAATTAAAACTTTGCTCTGGGGTGTGATTACATCTCTCAGTCTTCCAGAGCTGTCTTATTATTAGTGCTTTCACACGGGGAAAAGAGAAGCTTTATGCATCTCTGAGCCTGGATTTTATTTTTTTTAATCCAATAAAAAGAGGGGCGTCATTTACATCAGAGGGCGGCTTTTTGCTGCAGATTTGCTGCCCTCCAGAAATCTTTCAGGTTGGAACTATTGTGTTTTTTAAGTGGCTTTTTCCAGGCTTCCGCACCCAAACTAACAAAAGTGAGAGGGAGTTTTGAATTTTCTACAAAAGATAAGATGTGTTGGACATCCCAGGATTACAATGGCATTGTCTGCAGATGTGGAACTGAATTTAAACGCTCACAGACAAGAGATGGATTGATAGCTTGGTAGGTATTTGCAAGCCGTGGGGTTGTAGAGGTGGGAAAGAGAGACTGCCTGCAGAATTGACTTCACGGGCATTTGATGAGCTCAGCTCAGGACAGGGCAGAATGCTCACCACATGAATGGTTGTAACTACAGTGGTACCTCAGATGACGGACGCTTCTGGTTACGAACTCCGCTAACCTGGAAGTAGCTGCTCCTGGTTGCGAACTTTGCCCCAGGATGGGAACAGAAATCATGTGCTGGAGGCGCACCCGCAGCGGGAGGCCCCATTAGCAAAAGCGCACCTCTGGATAGGAACAGTTTCAGCTTAAGAACGGACCTCCGGAACGAATTACGTTCGTAACCAGAGGTACCACTGTATTGTTGAAATGCAGGGGCAATAGCAGGAAATTGCTACCCTGCCCTTGTACCACCACTAGGGGGACTCCTCACACCATGAAGGCACATGCAAATGAGCTGTGGGGTCACTGTCATTTGCTGTTGTTGTTTAGTCGTTTAGTCGTGTCTGACTCTTTGTGACCCCATGGACCAGAGCACGCCAGGTACTCCTGTCTTCCACTGCCTCCTGCAGTTTGGTCAAACTCATGCTGGTAGCTTCGAGAACACTGTCCAACCATCTCATCCTCTGTCGTCCCATTCTCCTTGTGCCCTCCATCTTTCCCAACATCAGGGTCTTTTCCAGGGAGTCTTCTCTTCTCATGAGGTGGCCAAAGTATTGGAGCCTCAGCTTCAGGATCTGTCCTTCCAGTGAGCACTCAGGGCTCATTTCCTTCAGAATGGATAGGTTTGATCTTCTTGCAGTCCATGGGACTCTCAAGAGTCTCCTCCAGCACCATAACTCAAAAGCATCAATTCTTCGGCGATCAGCCTTCTTTATGGTCCAGCTCTTACTTCCATACATCACTACTGGGAAAACCATAGCTTTAACTATACAGACCTTTGTTGGCAAGGTGGTGATGTCTGCTAATATTTGCACCAGGCAGCAGTTACCCCCTCCCCCCAGCAGCCACTCATTCAGCAGCTGAGTGAATGTGCTCTTATAGGCTCCTCTGTGCAAAAAAGGAATCGATTGTATTTGGGTTCTTCTTCACTTAAAGGAGCCCTCCTCAAGTCAGGCTTCTTTCTCACTGCTGGCAAATGCAAAGCCAGTGGAGGATGTTGTGAATAATCACAGAGCCACAACCTCACAAAGGTTGGGAGCCCCTGGTTTCAACCATGGTTAGTGAGAACAAGCCAGCATCAAGCTGTGGTTTCAGGTCCTGGCTTGTTCTGAAACTGTAGTTTAAACAAACCACAGTTCTCCACATCTGGATATTTACAGGAAACGTGAATTCTGCATTCCAGCTAAACAACCCTGGCAAGCATGCGTCTTGTGTGAATGTGAACGAAACTTGACCGATGCATTTCGGGAAAGCGCGTCTGAGCATTTCTGAGGGAAGCGCTTGCTGCTTACAAGGTACGATTGCGCTCATAAGGCTTTGATTCCCAATATTCCTACTAGTTGGCATTTTTGCTGATAGTGATTTATGTACAAGACAAGATACTTTCTCTCTCTCTCTTTTGCTTGACTCTGCAGAGAAACATAATTAGGAAACAAATGAAACCTGGTTGGAAATTTTAATTAGGCTCATAAAACGCCTCAGTCTGAGAGAAGTATCCGAGTGGGACTATGAAGACTTCAGAAAGGGTGGCACTTTCATTCAGCCTGTATATTTATTTGATTTTATTTATTTAAACCATTTTTATCCCACTCTTCAGCCCCCACAAAAGGCTCCCAGGTTGTCTTACAAATGTCAGCAAGAAAGACAATTCCTGCCCTCAGGTTTCCAGTCTAAAAAATCCACTTAATCTGTTATTGTAGCACAACTCATTTCAGTGGAAAACTAGTCAGCAGCACCCTCTTCCTACAATCCATCCACCATTCCAAATTTGAACTGATTTCCAAGTAATTCCCTCCCTCTCGCTAAGGAGCTCGGGGAATGTTCATTGATTGAGTCTTCCGGAGTGAGGGGGGTGGGTGTAGAGGTAGAGAACATTTACACAATTTCATGGCTGAGTTTCAAATCCTAGAATTCTTGGGATAAGTCTTGACTGTTAAACCATCAATTCAGAATAAGGCAGAGACCAGGCCACAACCCTGGACAGAGCTCAAGTAAAAAGGAAGTTGTTGCATCTCCAAGTTGCAAAAACTTTCTAAGGCTTTCTGAAGGCTCGGTGGATTTTTCCTGCTACAGACCCGTCCACCTCTGTAAAGTCATCTTATCCTGTAGCTTCACCCCCCCCCCATGGCATAGGAGTGTCAGGGCCTGCTCTGAGAGCGAGTCTTCTAAAGAATCCAGCAAAGTCACATCTTCTTGTCTGGAAGGTCCTGGAAGAGAAAAGGAAGGGGATTGTATCAGAGTGCCGTGTTTGAAGGACAACCTGGGCAATAAGTCTCCAAACATGGCACTCTGATACAATCCCCTTCCTATGCCTCATACAGAAGTCTATTGGGTTGGATTGGTAGAAGAAACATAGGAAGCTGTTAAGTTGTGGGTGGACATATCAGACGACACAGCGATTCTTCAAACAGCTCTTGTTTATTCACAGGCCAGAACAGAACTGAACTGAAGGCTTCTGTCAGCCTGCTTATATAGAGCTCCACTACAATGCAACAGTAACTACTTTCTGTAACTATCCAATCACTGAACGTCACTTTCAATTCCTTATTTGCATATGTGGACCTGAGTGAAAACTATCTACAGTATCCCCCTGCTGGCCCAGGGTGAGAACTTCAGTACATAACAGAAGCTGCCTTATACTGAGTCAGTCCATTGGTCCATCAAGCTCAGTACTGTAAAAAAAAAAGGTAAAAGTAAAGGACCCCTGGATGGTTAAGTCCAGTCAAAGGCAACTATGGGGTTGCGGCACTCATCTCGCTTTCAGGCCAAGGGAGCCGGTGTTTGTCCACAGACAGCTTTCTAGGTCATGTGGCCAGCATGACTAAACTGCTTCTGGCACAATGGAACACCATGACGGAAACCAGAGCACACAGAAACACTGTTTACCACCGCAGCAGTACCTATTTATCTACTTGCACTGGTGTGCTTTCAAACTGCTAGGTTGGCAGGAACTGGGACAGAGCAATGGGAGCTCACCCTGTTGCGGGGATTTGAACCATCGACCTTCCGATCGGCAAGCCCAAGAGGCTCAGTGGTTTAGACCACAGCACCACCCACATCCCTTCAGTATTGTCAACACAACTGGCAGAGAACCTTCAGGGTTTTCTGTAGGGAACTCTCCCAGGCCGACCTTAAGTACCAGAAACGTAACCTATGTATGCTTCTTAGAACCTAGTATGAAGAGTGTTAGATGTTGGTAGGCAATTAATTCTACAATATCTGTTGTGCCTAGGTGAATTAAAATTGTGATCTCTATCTGTGTAATATCCTCTATACATCAAGCAAATTGTATTTGATATTCATTTCTGAGAACAGATCTAGCCCATTTTGAATGGGCCAAACCATTGAAACAACTGGCACTATATTCCATTGAATCTTCCACATCTAAGTTCTCAGCTTTTTCCTCCAGTTCTTCTAAATCCCAAGGGGTTCCTAAATTCAGTAGCTGCAGGAAGCGAGTCATCTCCTTCTTATTAGTAGCAAACCCCACTAGTTGTGGGAAAGCCTAACAATATTTTACTTGAGCTGCTTGTTATTTTTTTTTTATTTTTTAGTTACTGGTTTCAGTGCTCTGCATTTCCTTAAAGTCTTTGAACATGGGTCCTGAAGCACCATTATGTATTTCCCTGCAAATCCCTAACCCACTCATGTTCTGGTATTTTTTCATGAATATTTTCCATTATATTTTTTTCATGTCTTTATTAATGAAATGCTTAAATACCCCAATAATGTATCTGCACATAGATAAATTCTTGAGCTTGGGAGCTAAACTTTGCTGGGCTCTTTCACTATCACCAGGAGACAGGGGGACTTTAGGGATCTTGGTCACCCACCATACCAGCAAAAATTTGATCCTATCCTCTTGTTCAGACGCCTCTGGAACCCCCCTATAGCACAGGTTTTATCATCTCACTCTAATCTCCTGGTCATCCACCTTTATAAAGAGAGATCAAAATGGCTTTTAATAAAGTCCACGTTTTACTGGATGGCCAGATCCAGCAGTTCATCTGCAGTTGTTTCAATGGTCTTGGGTTTTTTGCATTAAGAATTCTAATTTTTCCTTCATAGAATCGAACACTTTCGTCCACTCAGCAGTAAGTGGAGCATGAAATTATTTAATTTTATCAGGGACAGCTTCCATAATAGCTGGAGTGTTGGTGGACACCACGTCTCCCTGACCCATTCTTAAGGTTTTGGCAGCCATTTTGAATCATGATAGTTGTGATTTTTATTGATTGATTTTATTGATGAAAGAGAAAAAGAAAGAAAGAAAAGAAAGAGGAAGATAGTGCAAAAAGTACTTTTGAGGCATCTGATCAAGGCCTGTATTTTAAAATGAGCTTAAAGATATATTTGCAAATGTTTGTATGTTTCATGCCAGGCAGAAACCAGCTGGCTAAGTACTTTGGCAGTTGTTTATCTTCCTGCTCTCCTGAACAAGGGCCCCCCTGATTTATAGCAGTAGCAGGAGACAAGTTTCTCAAAGTTGTAAAGGGAAATTACAGGCTGGGAGCAAATGTTACACTGACCCTACATATTACAGAATACAATCAAGCTGCAAAAACACTAATTAAGAGTTGGTAAATAGTAAGATTTATTGTTTAACAGAAAATAATACTATGTGCCTCCCATCAGACTCTAGCCATATTTTCCTAAGGTTTAAGGTATACTGAGAAAGTTAAAGGGCAATAAATTTTGGGAAGAGCTAATGGGAAAAGCAGCTGGCTGGAAAAGGAGGGTGTAAACTGAAGAGGCTTCTTTTGAAGCTGTTTTTACTGAGTTCCTATTTTACTTTGCAAAGGCCTTTTCTTCTAAAAAGCTATCTATGTTATTGTTATGTAGTGTAGTTTCACCCTGGGCCAACAGGGGGATACTGTATATAGTTTTCACTCAGGTCTGTAGATAGTTTTCACTCAGGTCCGCGGCAGTTATTTTAGGCGGGAACTCTGGGCTGTTGTGGTTACAATGTTGACAGCCGGCTCCCTATAAATACAGGCCGGCTGAGCTGTTCGCTGTCAGTTCTACTCCAGCTTACCAGAATAAAGAGCTACTTGAAGAAATCGCTGTGCCGGCTGCTATGTCAACCCACGACTTAACTCTGGCGACGAGGATGGGATAGATGGACATCAGAGCACAGCCAGATGCGGCCAGCCTCTGAACTGAGCTGAATCACAGAGCGAAATCACTGAGCGAAATCACTGGGCAGAACCAATTCAGAGCTGACTGTTCTGGCTAGAGCACTGTGTTCCATCCATCGCCCTTCACGCCGGCATCGGAATCATGGCTTCACTTGTGCCTCTACCGCTGTTTGCGCCAGCCTCTGAATCATGGGACTCCTACCTCGCTCGGTTCGACTGCTACCTCCAAGCCAACGAGCTGACAGCAGTATCAAAGGATCGGAAGCGGGGCCTATTCCTCAGCCTCTGTGGGCCTGAGGTGTTTGAGACGGCCCAAGCGTTGGTTGCGCCTGAAGCAGTCCAGGCAACACCATGGGACACGATCCAAGAGAAGCTCCGCAACCACTACGCACCAAAGCCGTCCAAGATTGCTGCCCGCCATGCGTTCTACCACCGGAACCAGGCAGAGGGGGAGTCAATCAACAACTACACCACCGCCCTGCGACAGGCTGCAATGCACTGTGAGTTCCGAGACTTAGACGATGCCCTGATGGATCGAATCGTCTGCGGGGTCTGGGACATCCATCTGCAACGGCGCCTCCTAGCCAAGCCAGACCTCACGCTACAGAAAGCCATTGAGGAGGCTGTGGCCTCAGAAGCTGCTGAACGCTCCGCCCAGGAGATCCGCAAGTCCAGCAGCCCGCGTCTGGCTAGGGAGCCAGTTCCGGTGCATCATGAAGAGGCCAGCAGTGAGGAGGCATCCTCCAGTGAAGACGATGACGTGCACCAGACAAAGCGGGAGCGCAGGAAGTTCCAACAGAAGTCCAAGGGCCAACCGGAATGTGCTGGCTGCGGAGGCAACCATTCCCGTGCCAAGTGTCGATTCAGAGACGCCATCTGTAGGAAGTGTTCCAGAAGGGGCCACATCGCTAAGGTCTGCCGATCGGCTCCGTCTGACACCCCCCCTTCATCGACTCGCAAGTCCAAGTCTTCACTCCAGTCTGCCAAGGAAAGTTGTTTCGCTCTCACCAACTGCCGCTGCCCGTCTGGAACCACGATTGGCCAAACCGACTCGCCTACGCGACGCAAGCTGAACGTCACGGTGCTCATTGAAGGAGCTCCATGTGACATGGAGATCGACACCGGGTCTGCCCTGTCCATCGTGTCATGGAGCACCATCAAAAGACTGGTACCCAGAGTGTCCAAAAGGCAACTCGACTCTCACCGCGTACACCTGAGAGACTACCAGGGAAACGACATTCCCGTGGTAGGCGTTGGCCGGTTCCGGATCGCCTTCAAGGATTTTTCGGGCCTGCTCCGGTTGGTGGTGGTCGAAGGTCAGCGGCCAAGCCTCCTAGGGCTAGACTGGTTTGATGCCCTCGGCCTGGAAGTCACCGGCATCAACTGCATCTCTAACGCAGAGACTGAGGGTCTGGTCAAAGACTTTGCCGAGGTTTTTGACGGCACCTTGGGCCAATATACAGGTACGCCCATCTCCTTTAGCCTTGATCCACAAGTCGCCCCCAACAAGCTAAAGCCACGCCGGGTTCCCTTTGCTCTCAAGGCTAAGGTGGACGAACAACTGGACAAACTGATCGCCCAAGGAGTTTTGGAGCCGGTTGACCACGCAAAGTGGGAAACCCCCATCGTCACGCCTGTCAAGCCAGATGGGTCGGTGAGAATCTGCGCTGACTACAAGTGCACGATCAACAAGGCACTTCAGCAGCACGCTTATCCGGTTCCTGTTGTCCAACACCTGCTGCATTCCCTGGGTGAGGGTAAGGTCTTCGCTAAGCTGGACCTTGCCCAAGCCTATCAACAACTGCCAGTCGATGATGCCACTGCTGAAGCCCAGACGATCGTCACCCACCGGGGGGCTTTCCGTTGCCGCCGGTTGCAGTTCAGGGTGAGTGTGGCTCCTGGCATCTTCCAAAGCCTTATGGAGTGTCTCCTGCAAGGGCTTCCGGGCGTGGTACCATATTTTGATGACGTCTTGGTGTCTGCAGACTCACACCAGCAGCTGTTCGAGCGCCTCCGTGCCGTGCTGACCAGGTTCCAGGAGGCCGGGCTCAAGGTAAAGAGGGAGAAGTGCCAGATCGCCGTTCCACAGGTAGAGTTCCTGGGCTATCTTATCGATGCCTCCGGTCTTCATCCAACCACATCCAAGATCCGCGCTATCCAGCAGGCCCCCACCCCAAAGAACAAAACGGAGTTGCAGGCATTCCTGGGGCTGCTGAACTTTTATAACATGTTCCTGCCCCACAAAGCCACAGTGGCTGAGCCTCTTCACCGACTCCTTAGCACTAAGACGCCTTGGGCCTGGGGTCATCGGGAGACGGCGGCCTTCAACGCGGTCAAGGCTCTCCTTTCTTCAGACAATGTGCTGGTACAGTACAGTGAATCCAGGCCGCTGGTCCTTGCCTGCGACGCCTCACCTTTTGGCATCGGTGCTGTCCTTAGTCACCGTTTTCCAGATGGAAGAGAAGCACCGCTCGCCTACTTTTCCAGGACACTATCTCCGACGGAACGGAATTACAGCCAGCTCGACAAGGAGGCATTGGCACTTGTGGCTGGAGTGAAGAGGTTCCATGAATACCTCTATGGCAGGACTTTTGACCTCATCACTGACCACAAGCCACTCCTGGGCCTCCTCGCCGGTGATCGTCCAACTCCACCGGTCCTCTCACCACGCATGCTGCGATGGACTGTTTTCCTGGCTGCCTACCACTACCGGCTCATCCATCGCCCGGGGAAATCGATGGGCCATGCCGACGCCCTCAGCTGTTGCCCTCTTCCAGCATTTGTGGAAGACCCGGCTCCAGCTTCATCGCTCCTTCTGATTGAGGATCTTCCGGCAGCGCCTGTATCGGCTGCCACTGTGGCCTCCGCATCTGCCCAGGATCGCACCATCAGCCGGGTGCTCAACTGGGTGTGGAGGGGGTGGCCACAAGGGCCTTTTGCATCGGAGTTCCAGCCCTTCGCAACCAGACAACATGAACTCTCAGCTCATCGTGGCTGCCTGCTGTGGGGAGACCGCGTCGTGATTCCCCAGGGACTCCGTCAGCGCGTCCTGGAGGCTCTGCACGTTGGCCACCCGGGAATTGTCAAAATGAAGGCGTTGGCTCGGTGTTACGTCTGGTGGCCTAATATGGACGATGCCATCACTGCCTGGGTGTCCGCCTGTCAAGCGTGCCAGGAGTTGAGGCCTGCACCACCGGCAGCTAAGGGACACACCTGGGAGACGCCAAAGACACCCTGGTCGAGGGTGCACATCGATCTGGCTGGCCCCTTTCACGGCCGGACCTTTATGGTAGTGGTGGACGCCTATTCCAAATGGCTGGAGGTCGCCCTGATGCCCTCCACCACTACCGAAGCTGTCATCCGGGTGCTGCGAGGCCTGTTTGCAACGCATGGGTGTCCTGATGTCCTTGTCTCTGACAACGGACCGCAGTTCACGTCAGGCACGTTTGAGCGGTATCTTTTGGGACTGGGCATCCGCCATGCCCTAACGGCACCCTTTCATCCATCCAGCAACGGGCAAGCGGAAAGAATGGTGCGCTCGACAAAAGAGGCACTGGCGCGCCTGGACCGGGGAGACTGGCATGAGCGGGTCGCCGAATACTTGTTCGTGCAACACATCACCCCTCATGCGGCCACAGGGAGGAGTCCTGCTGAACTGCTTATGGGCCGCCGCCTCAGGTCACCGCTCGACCGGCTACACCCAGACTTTGCCATGGCTGAACCCCCAGGCTGTGCCAACGCACCACGGTCATTTGTCCCAGGAAACCAGGTCTTTGCCCGGAACTATGTGGGGGACATCCCTTGGGTGCCAGCCACAGTAGTGGGAGTCACTGGACCTCGCTCATACCAGGTGGCACTCGAAGACGGACGCTTGTGGCGACGGCACATAGACCAGCTTAGGCGCAGGGTTGGGGACTTGGACACTACCGAGGTGCCCCCAACTGCGCTTGCGGCTCCAGAAGAGACACGTACAGATGGCGAGGCCCCACCTACACCTCCCTCGCAAACTGCCGTGGAGCCGAACCAAGCCGTTTCAGAACAGACTCAGACCACTCCACTTGCGGAGGCTCCACTCACAGCAGCGGATCCAGGGGAGTTGGTTCCAACGCCACCTAGGGTCGCACCACAGCCTCAGCGAGAACTGTGTGGCTCTCCGGACTTGGCTACCAGTCCCCGGCGGTCTGACAGAGTTTCCAAGCGCCCAACTTATTTAAAGGACTATGTTGTTGGACAGGTATCACTGTTGGTCTAAGTATGGGAAATGTAACCGATATGCTTTTGTGCTTAATTGAACCATTACGCGTAGTGCTGTATATAAGGAAACCATTACGATTGTAACTAACGCCTTATCTCGGTGGGGAGGGGTGTTATGTAGTGTAGTTTCACCCTGGGCCAACAGGGGGATACTGTATATAGTTTTCACTCAGGTCTGTAGATAGTTTTCACTCAGGTCCGCGGCAGTTATTTTAGGCGGGAACTCTGGGCTGTTGTGGTTACAATGTTGACAGCCGGCTCCCTATAAATACAGGCCGGCTGAGCTGTTCGCTGTCAGTTCTACTCCAGCTTACCAGAATAAAGAGCTACTTGAAGAAATCGCTGTGCCGGCTGCTATGTCAACCCACGACTTAACAGTTATATATGAGATTTGTTGGCTTAATGTAATTATGCAAAGGATTTAGAAAGTAAGAAATGTTAGATTCTTATGTTAGAGTCTTATTTCATTGATGGTGTGTGAGAATGTGAACCCAAGATCTCTGTTTAGATAGAATTTAATACCATGAGCCATTTGTTTTAGCCATTTGTTTTGGAATGCAGGGGCAACAGGGGCAAAAGGTGATCTGGTAATTAAGGTGCCTTGTCGAGGCAAATGTAAGATATATGGCTACTTGTCTGCCATTTATGGATAGAAGGAAATATAGCTCTTTGTCTCCCATAAAAGGTAATAGGAAATGGTGTATCTTTTATGATTGGTTCTAGCAAACAGCCAATAGGAATTTCAACCAGGCTGATTGGACAGAGGTAGCCAAAGGAGGAGCAAGGGGGCTGGGCTGAGGAAATATAAGTGCTGGCCATCAGGGCTGGAGTGGGCAGAGCTTTGGTAACCATATACCACTGTGCCTATCATTTATTTGTCTGACAAATAAATTATTATTTTAATTTCTCTATTGCTGCGTTGAATATTTCATTCCAGCTCAGCGTTAACCACAAGCAGGGTGCTACATTTTAAGAAAGAAAGATACAGTTTAGTACACTAAATATAATCAGTTATTGTACATCTCCATACATTATTATATACACAGATATATAATATTATTGTCCTAATACATATATGGTTATTAATTACCTGCTATATTCTGTACACAGTGGTACCTCGGGTTACAGGCGCTTCAGGTTACAGACGCTTCAGGTTACCTACTCCGCTAACCCAGAAATAGTACCTCGGGTTAAGAACTTTGCTTCAGGATAAGAACAGAAATCGCACGTTGGCTGCAGCAGGAGGCTCCATTAGTTAAAGTGGTACCTCAGGTTAAAAACAGTTTCAGGTTAAGAACGGACTGTCAGTGTTTGTAAAAAAAAAAAAAAAGGAAAGGGTTCTGACCTCCCTTTGTCTCCTCAGCCTGGTCCTCAGGCCCTTGTTGGCATAAAAGAGTCCCCAAGAATATCCTTGCAGAGTGCTTTCTGCTTTTATACTCAAAAGTCTTTGTGCAAAAGCGACTGACCAACTGTACACACCAACACTACCAGCTTTCACTAACCAACCAACCCAACAACAAACTAACATTTCTCATTCTATATATACAGCCTGGTGCAGGCCGCTGACTCATGCTGACCCAGCTTTATTCGCATTAAAGAAACAGCGGCCATTTTAACTGTGACACAGACCTCCAGAATGAATTAAGTTCTTAACCTGAGGTACCACTGTAAAACTCGTTCCAAATGTCAACATATTTAGACAAAGTCTGTGTCTATAAGTAAGCCATTCATATGCTGTGAGTGTTGTTATGTTGTGGATCCATTGATTAAAGGAGATCATATACTGGTTGTGATCTTTAAATGTTAATTCCCAGGACAAAAGTGCTCCCAACTCACGAACTGAAAGCCCAATAGGTGCTCTGTAGTTTGGACTAAATAATGAGCTTACTCCCTGAGGGGTTGATGGGATTACCTGTTGAGGGGTTTTGACTCAGGTCAACCATTTTTTTACTTATCCTGTCAATTCCTGTTTTGCTGCAACATGCCAGAGTTAAGTCAATATGTGGCATAAGGAGCGGTTGTTCCCAGCACGCCTCAGCTGATTTTCCCAGTTTCCCAGTCCAGTATCCAAAAGCTAAGAATGGGCTGTCATGTTACACTATGGCCACATAAGCCAGGTATGCAGTAGGTCTTAATTTGTGTGAAGACAATGCCAAACCCTTTGATCCCCTCAGAGCTAGGTTTGTTTTTTTTATTCTTTAGAATAAAGCAAACTTTCCTTCCTCATTAGTTTGAATCACTTTTCATAATTCATGGGCCCATTCCCTCCCTGGCTCATCGCTCTTTCTTCTCTTCAGTCACAGATTTCAACCAACATCAAAGAGCCAAAGCCATTTGATCAGACCCATTGTTCATCTTGCTTCAGGGCTGTGAGGTCAATACCTGGAATTCTTTGCTGAGGCAAGCTTTTTTTTTAAAAAAAAAAAAAGGCTTGGAGCTGATAGGAAGTAGGACGCATAATAGTAATGAGTTCAGGCTATTGTTACACCTTCTTTAGATATGCACAAAACCCTGTGAAGAAAATCCATTTTTTTCTTTCCACTTTCCAATCTGAATGTGCACAGGTTCCACCTGAATGTCAATTATGTTACTTTATATAAAGGTGCCAGATTTTTCACACGTGCGTGAGTGAAACAGGAAGTTAACACGTTTCTTTTTGTTCTTATGAGTGCGTGTTTCCCTTGCCATCACTCTGCTTCGCTGGATTTCTAGTCTTAAAAATGTGTTCTTAGATTTTACACAATTTTCGGTTGTGGAATATACAGCAGTGAAATGTTTCGGCTACATTGGATTGCCAAAGTTCTGACTGGAGTTGATAATGTTTTATTTGAGGTATCAGTTGTGGGTGTGCCCTGTGGTGTCTTCTTGTGAGTCAGAAATTGTTCGTATTAACTTCATGGGGTTTGGAGGGGGGTGCTTGCAAGGTTTACAGCCCTCTAAATTACATTCTTGTGACGTGGAGAGCAACAGATGGACAATGAAAGAGGAACCTGAGAACCCTTCTAGCAAAGAGACTTATAAGGTAAAAAAGGTAAAGGACCCCTGGACAGTTAAGTCCAGTCAAAGGTGACTATGGGGTTGTGGCACTCATCTCGCTTTTAGGTCATGTGGCTAACATGACTAAGCCGCTTCTGGCACAACGAAACACCGTGACGGAAACCAGAGCGCAAGGAAACACTGTTTACCTTCCCGCCGCAGCAGTACCTATTTATCTACTTGCCCTACCGCGTAAAGAGACTTATACAGTTGTACCTCAGGTGAAGAACTTAATTCGTTCTGGAGATCCGTTCTTAACATGAAAATGTTCTTAACCTGAGGTACCACTTTAGCTAATGGGGCCTCCCGCTGCCGCCGCCGCCGCTGCACGGCCGCACAATTTCTGTTCTCATCCTGAAGCAAAGTTCTTAACCCAAGGTACTATTTTTGGGTTAGCGGAGTCTGTAACCTGAAGCGTCTGTAACTGAAGCGTATGTAACCCGAGGTACCACTGTAGCTCAAAACTGGAAGCATAAATACCCATCATCCATTCTCAATGTTCTGAAAACCTTAATACCTTTCTATGTTTGACTCTGACAGTTATCAATCCCATTTGGATATGCACTGCATACATACGGAAGCTAAACAGATTTCAAATTAGATTGTTGAGTTTCCTGTATTGCAGGAGGTTGGACTAGATGACCCCCGGATACCCTTGCAGCTCCACAGTTCCTACGATTCTATTAGTGAGTATTTATTCTTATTGTTCTGGTGAAATAATGTTGTTGCTTCCATTGTTCCTGTTATATTTTACATAAAAATATTTGACTTTCTTTTCTTTTTTCTTTTTTACACATGAAATTGTTTTGACATGTGAAACTGTTATTAATCGTCATTAAAAAAAAACACGGTTGGGGTTGTTTATATGCGTGCAATTGTTTTTTTTCTTGCACCGATGTTTTTCTCGTGGGTTTTTCCCCCCTCCGCAGGAAGTGATTCAGAAATGTGATTAAATAAATAAATGAAATGTGGACCAACCTGGAGGCTCTGCGTTCCGAGTGACCCAGTTTGAGTTATCGAACGGAGATTGCGGCTTCTCTCTGCAGCGCTGTGAAAGGCACCTTAAGGAAGTCAGAAAACAAAATGAAAAAAGGCGCCCCCTCTTTAGGTTGCATGCACTGGACAGACAACTTTGTACAAGGCAGGTAATAGCGACCCAGAATTGAATGAGAAGCAGGGAAGGACTAGAAAAAGTCACCTTGCAAGGGGGCGCACTAATGGAGCAAAGTGGAATGGATTTCCTTGTGTGAGAGAGAGGGGCAAATCACAGCCTTTCCATGGTGAAGGGGCTGTTAATGGGTCATGCCAAGGGAGGAAAACAGTGACCTGTCTTGTGCCTAATTCTCACATGCCCTCTGCTGTGCAGTAGTTGCTTGCAAATGCGGCCATCCTTATATGGCAAGCCGTAGGTGTGAATGGATTCCCTGCCGATCCGGCAATTTTCAGGATGAGATTGCTAACTGATACAAAGGAGAAGCTTGCAGTGGTGTGAGGAAAACTACCAGACCCTCTGTGGGAGGCCAATTTGCAGAAATGCTACCAGCGATGCTTGCTGCTACAAGATGACTGCCAGGGCCAATGCCCCTCCATAGCGCTGCGTTAATAACAAATATTGAATCAGCTTCGTCATTTTTCATACTGTGGGGATGAGTTATAAGCTGGCTACTTTTTGGTCAGGTTTGCTGACATCTAACTCTGGTTAGAGTTAGAGTTAGATCTAGTCTGGGACACGGGTGGTGCTGTGGGTTAAACCACTGAGCCTAGGACTTGCCGATCAGAAGGTCGGCAGTTCGAATCCCCGCAACAGGGTGAGCTCCCGTTGCTCAGTCCCTGCTCCTGCCAACTGCCAACCTAGCAGTTCGAAAGCACAAAGTGCAAGTAGATAAATAGGTACCACTCCGGCGGGAAGGTAAACGGCGTTTCCGTGTGCTGCTCTGGTTCGCCAGAAGCGGCTTAGTCATGCTGGCCACATGACCCAGAAGCTGTACGCTGGCTTCCTCAGCCAGTAAAGCGAGATGAGCGCCGCAACCCCAGAGTTGTCCGCGACTGGACCTAACAGTCACGGGTCCCTTTACCTTTACCTTTAACTCTGGTTAAAGTAGGTGGTTCCCCCCCCCCGCCACCAGTTTTGCTCCTATTATTTAGGATTCAAAGACTTTAATGTACAGAGATATTCTGTCAGTAATAACTGCAGAACAGCTTTCAGAGTTGCCAACATTTTGAAGCCACTTCGTTGTTTCCTGAAGTTAAGTTTTCAAAACTCTACTGTGTTATAATTTGTGGTGGATTTTTTAAAAAAAAGCCTTGTGGAGTCAGAGTGCAAAATTCCACAGTGCAGAAATAACTTCTATTTTCAGCTACATCGAACCCTAGAGTTTTTCAGCTGCGTTTTACTGCATGGTCAGGTGGAGCAAATAGATAGCGCTGCATTAAGTGCAGGCTTATATATCCCTTCTGTTGCTTGACAGAGGCAGACTGACAGGAGACGCTTAAAATGTATAGGGGTCCAGCAAGGACTCTTTAATCTCATGCGCCAAACTAAATGTAAATAAAGTGGCACTCCAATCTGCTAATAAGGGGAGTAAATCAACTCTGGGAAGCCGATCAGGGGCACATAACTGAAGCCACTCTAATAATCTGAGCTCCCAGCCAAGAAAATGTCTCCTAAAGGGAAGGAGGGTGCTGTGCCTCGCTGAGGACTGTAAACTGGTTTGGAAAAGACCACATATTGGAAGTCAGTGAACAACAATCTGCTGAGTCAGGCCAGTGGCACATCTAGTCCAGCATCCTATTCGCACAGGTGCAAAAGCAACTCTCCCTTCCTGAGGTTTCAAGAATTCAAGCAATTGGTACCCAGAAGCAAACTACCTCTGGCAGTGGGCATAGAACACAGCCATCATGGCTAGTTAGACACAGATAGCCTTGCCCTTCACAAACTTGTCTGGTTATCTTTTAAAACCATCCTAGTTGAAAGGTTGGTATCCTCTGCAGACCCTCCACAACCTTTTTTTAAAAAAATATTCATTATTTTCAATTTTATACCTTTCAATAATTTTACAACCATTTTAACATTTCGAAATTTGACTTCCTTCCCTCTCTTTCTGCAGTTCCATATATATATATATATTCTGCATATTCCAAATTAACTTAACTTACCTGTTTATTCATCTACTTTAAGTATATACACTTATAAAACTTCAGGTTATTGCAATAATCCTGCCCGTGTTCTTATCTGGTGAAAATAACATACAACCCCCCCCCCCCACTTATTGGGGGAAATTGCTTTGTAAAATGCTTTGTAAAATATGTGCACACAACACAAAAACCACACGAACCAATGGTGTATGGGATGAAATTTGCACAAAAACTCTGATGAAGCTTTTTTAGAAAATGCAAACTGATGTGGAGAGCAGAACTTAAGTTTGGAACAATGAGAAACAGAGAATTGGAAATGTATTATTATTACTATTACTATTACTATTACTATTATTATTATTATTATTATTATTAAGATGTATATACTGCCCTTCATCAAATAATCTCAGAGTGATTCACAAGATTAAAACATAAGATATAAGCACAAATAAATAGTTAAAGCAACAAAGCAACAAAACATTTAAAAGGCTGCAGAATATTCATCAGCCAAAGGCCTGGTTGAAGTAGAATGTTTTTTGCCTGGCGCAAAACATTTACCACAATTATTTCGCCTTATGTTAAAGAACAATCAGAAGGAATCATTTATCTATGGAATTACATTACATATCGTATGCACCATGCCAGGGGCAAGGACAGAGCATGCAGATTTTCCTCTAGGCAGTTTCATCCTTTACCCCTAAAGAAGGTATCAATGAATCTTCCCTCCGAATGATATTCTCCTTTCTGTACACTTGGATACTCTTTTTCATAAGCGACAAGGCTCCTGGCTTCAGTATGGTTTTGGCATTGTTTTGGTTGGTGAAGTTATAAACTTTACAAATGCAAGACACACTGTGTGGGGAAAGAAATAAACAAGTGTGTGTCTGCTAAGCTTCTCCAGGAGTTTGCATTAATATATCAGGCATTCTTTTTCAGCTTAGTAGCACCATCTTCTGGTTGCTTTCTGTCAGTATTCAACTGCAATAAAAACAACAACATGGGCTGCATTCTTACCCATTTACCTGGGATTAAGCTCCTGGTGGTCAGTGCTGGTGGTCACCAAAAGAGGTTTAAAGACTGTCTCAAGGCAAATCTAAAAAAAAAAATGTAGTATAAACACTGACAACTGGGAAGCACTGGCCTGTGAGCACTCCAGTTGGAGAACAGCCTTTACCAAAGGTGTCATGGGCTTTGAAGACACTCGAACTCAGGATGAAAGGGAAAAACGTACTAAGGGGAAGACACGCTTGGCAAATCCACACCGTGATCAACTCCCACCCGGAAACCAATGTCCCCACTGTGGAAGGACGTGTGGGTCCAGAATTGGCCTCCACAGTCACTTACGGACTCATTGTTAAAACCGTGCTTATGGAAGACAATTTTATTCGGCTACGAGTGATCGCCAAAGAAGAAGAAGAAGCTCCATTGAATGAGACTTGTTTCTGAGTAAACATGGCTGGAGCTGCAGCCCAGCAAGTGCACATATCTACTTAGAAGTAAGTGCCATTGAGTTTAGTGGGGCTTACTCCCAGGTAAGTGGGTAGGATTGCAGCTTACATTCCTTTCAGGCTACATCTTTATTCAGTATTGTCAAGTAATTGTTTCCATTTTCATCCTAGCTCTTTTGCTGATTCTGCAGTTCTTCATTCTCTCTCTCTTTTAAGCAACTCAAACTTCCCTACTTTAGTTTGAGAGAAAAATGAGTAATAATCCCCCACCCCAGGTTAACGGTTTGGTAAAGTTTAATTAGGATTACTATGACTTGATAATTATATAAACATATAGCACTAGGTGAAGTGAAAAGGCCGACAATAATGGAATCGCTGTGAGACAGAAATGGAGGTGAATGGAGAAAGTATTGTCAAAAAATGGCAATGAATTCAATCAGGGGGCCCACCAGACTGAGTTTCTTATTTATTTATTTTTAGGCATATTCTGCAAACTGAAACTGTTGTGCATATGCTGGAGAAGTGTTGCAGGCCCATAACTAGCGACTCATTTACATTAGTCAAAAAAACAGCATTTTAAATGCATTATAAATATGCAACACTAGATGGCACTGTAGAGCACCAAACTTTTCTGTGCGATTTTACATAGGGTTTTTTTGTTGTTGTTGTTGTTAAGGCGATTTAATTTATGATATTTATAGCGTGTTTTCACCCAGTGTATAGATCCACCCTAGGTTTCAGAGGCTGAAACTTCACAAAGCTAGCGCAGGAGGTCAAGCGGTACTGCTAGGCCACTGTTAAGGGTCGTTCTGAATGCAACTTGAGCATTGTACTACTCTAGAAAGCAGGGGCTCACAAACACAGAATAGGGAATACAGTCATGAAGTGTGCCGAAAAGATTCTACAGTGGTACTGTTATGTACTGAGTTGAATAGGATCCAAAATACAGCAGTCTGATTAGTCCACAGGAGCCACCCAATCCCCCAATCCAGCTCCATGTGGAAGTGAATCTGCAACCTGATTGGCCTACAGGTAAATCCCGGAATTAGCCAATCACGTGGGGCCCATTGTGTAAATAATGTATATAAAGCAGACATTCTGGTGGAACTTCTATTCCTCCTCACCACTATGAGCTGAATAAAGAGCGTGAAATCCACTCTGAACTCCGAGTATATTTCACTGGCAACGAGGATGGGATCCTGCTGAGCTGACTGCCACACACAGCACCGCAGCACCGCCACCTGCCACACCGCTGCCTCGCACCATGTATCCAGGCTTCAGCTCCAGGCCCCATGGAACTCAGAATGTCAACCAACAGCAGCTTCTCGATATTCAACCCAGCGTCAGGAGACTGGGAAGCGTACGCCTCCCGTTTCACCTTCCTCCTAGAAGCCAAAGGGGTCACCCACGAAGAAGACGCCAAGAAGAGGGCGATATTCTTCAGCGTCTGTAGAGAGGAGACGTTCAAAATCACCCGGGCTCTCCTTGCGCCTGAATACGTCGCTACTGTTCCTTGCACAACAATAATGGAACGGCTGAAGGGGCACATCAAAGTACAAGTGGATAAATAGGTACTGCTCCGGTGGGAAGGTAAATGTCGTTTCCGTGCGCTGCTCTGGTTTGCCGGAAGCGGCTTAGTCATGCTGGTCACATGACCCGGAAGCTGTACGCCAGCTCCTTCGGCCAATAAAGTGAGATGAGCGCCGCAACCCCAGAGTCGGCCACGACTGGACCTAATGGTCAGGGGTCCCTTTACCATTACTTTTACATTGATTATTGCTTTCATTTTATAGATCAATGGTCTTGTTAGATAGTAAAATTCATGTTAAATTGCTGTTTTAGGGGTTGCTTTTAAAAGTCTAGAACGGATTAATCCATTTTGCATCACTTTCTATGGGAAAACGCACCTTGGTTTTGGAACACTTTGGTTTTGGAATGGACTTCTGGAACGGATTAAAGTCTGGGAACCAAGGTAACACTGTATATGTATTTTTCCAGAGTCCTCAAGATGAACACGCTTTATTGCAGTCTCTCTCTTGCACCCTGAAGGCATGTCAATCATACAGAAAATCGAAATCATACAAAATGCCCTGTGCTCACTCACCCATGTGTCAGTCAATGCCACCAGCAGAGCACAGGATGCTTAGCTTCCCAATGCAAACAATCCAGAGTACCATGCAATCATAGAATTGCAGAGTTGGAAGGGAACCCAGGGAGCATCTAGTCCAACCCCCTGAAACGCAGGAATTAAACAATCCCTGACAGATGGCCATCCAACCTCTGTTTGAAAACCTCTGACAAAGGAGAGTCCATCACCTTCCAAGCAGCTCCCAGACCATTCAGAACAGCTCACATGCGCCTGAACAGTGCTCTGCTGCTGCAAAGCTACCTCCCCCTCTTTCCTTTTTGCTTTCTCCTTCTGTGATGGAACTCCTATTTGGGGACTTCCCTGGCTTTTCTCTGGCCCACGTAGTTGGCCAGTCTGGACAGTTGGCCTTGATGAAGATTTGACGTTTTCATCCCCAAAAAGTTTTTGATTTGAGTTTCTACTGAATTGAGGCTGCATTTTAATGTTGTATTTTAATCTTGCTTTTAAGTTGTATTTTAATCAATTGTTTTTATACCTGGTGCTTGCTGCCCTGAGCCGTGTCTTGGCTGGGGAGGGCGGGGTATAAATAAAAATGTATTATTATTATTATTACCTGCTAATACGTTTGAGCCATTTACATAGATTGTATCATCCTGTCCTATGTGGCAACATCAGGGCATTTTTATGGCATGAAGAGCTTTAGCATCCCATCATAAAACATCCTTCCATCAGGGACAGCACAATTTACCCTTGTTTTCCTCCTATAGAAAGAACTTTGGTTTTTTACATTTTTAAAAAATAACATTTTTGTTTATACTTTTCAAAGTTATACATTTCATTAATTTTACAATCATTTTAACATTTCAAGGTTTGACTTCCTTCCCCCTCTTTCTGCGGTTCCTTAAATTTATTTTTTAATATCTTCTCCACATCCAAATTCATGTAATTTGCTCATTTAATTATCTACTTTAAATATATGCTCTTATGAAACTGCAGGTTATTACTATAAACCTGCCAATGTTTTTATCTGTTCGCAATTTATCTGTAAATATTCAGTAAACCATTTCCATTCTTTTATTTTAAAAAAGTTTGTTATCTTGATTTATTATTCTTCCAGTATGTTTTGCCATTCATAAGTTTTTGTATCCATTCTTCCTTTGCTCGGACTTCTGCTTCTTTCCAATTTGGGGTGAGTAACATTCTTGCTGCTGTCGTCACATACATAAATAAATTTCTATACACTTTAGGTAGTTCTGTCCCTATAATTCCCAAAAGGAAAGCTTCTGGCTTGGTTGTTTTTTTTACAAATGTTATTTTAAACATCTTTTTCAATTCATTATATATCATTTCCCAGTAAGCTTTAACCTTTCTACAAGACCACCACATATGATAGAAAGAACCTTCTTTCTCTTTGCATTTCCAACACTTGTTTGATTTAGATTTATACATTTTTGCCAGTTTACTTGGTATTATGTAGATACCAACGATATATCATCCTATAGATATATCCAAACATAGACAGGAGAACCACAGACTATATATTAATTACACATTAAAAGGAGGGGGAATCGAAGGGCATAGTCTTGTGCATGTGTGCAGGAAACAGTCTTGCATTGTTAACACGGGACAGAATGCATGTTTTAACCATTGTCGATGTTTGGCCCATTCATGAAAATGCCCTCAGCACTCAGTGCGAAATGCAAGAAAGGCAAACAGACAAAAGAAGGACTTGCATTATATGGTTCAAGTTGTGCTTATCTGAAACTTGGAAGTATTGGTGCTTCAATAGCACTAATTCCAAAGCATTTGTGAGTGAGATTCATGTCACATGTTAAGGGACTCTTAAAACCATGGGTAGGAAAACTAAGGCCCGGGGGCCAGATCCGGCCCAATCGCCTTCTAAATCAGCCTGCAGATCGTTCAGGAATCAGTGTTTTTTACATGAGTAGAATGTGTCCTTTTATTAAAAATGCATCTCTGGGTTATCTGTGGGGCATAGGAATTGTTCATTCCCCCCCCCCCACAAGGTCTGAGGGACAGTGGACCAGTCCCCAACTGAAAAAGTTTGCTGACCCCTGCTTAAGACAGTCAGGATCACTAAACAAAGATTATTCTCCCTGCTTTATCACTTTTCAGGTCATAGATACAGGTAAAAGTGGAACTGATGGTAAAGACAGGTATTGAAAGATTTTCTGTTTATTTTTCCAGAAATAGACTCTGCAAATAGCATAAGGTCTTAGGCTGGGCCACATCACAGCAACTATCGTCTTGAGTAAAAGAAAGGCATTTATCTCATCCAACATGAAGCTGCTTCCATTTCCCACTTATACCCAGGCTCCACTTCAGCTATCACAGCTACTTCATGGGAGTAACACTCGCTGATGCGTAGAGATGGGAGAAGATACTTGGTTTGGGTCTCATTTAAAGGCAGATCTGTCAAATTCGTACTTTCCAAGATGAAAGTACTGCTATCCTTTGAAATGCACACTTCTACGGATTTTATTATTCAGTCTGCCAACCAGTGTTTACAAAAAGGCACGTATATTAGAGGAGAGTTTGCATAAAAATGAAGATACCGGTGAAAACAACATACACATAATCACTAACATGCAGGCCACTTGACTTGATAAAATAACAAAGCACACTTGATTTTATATTCCCTAAGAACATGGTAAAAGGCCTGCTGGATCAAGCCAGGGCACCTCCAGTCCAGTATCCTGCTCTCACTGTGGCCAACCGGATCCCTGCAAGGGAGACTGAAAGCTGCAGAATATGAGCAAAACAGCATTTTTCTGCCTTGTGATTCCTAGCCACTGCTATTTAGAGCTGTACTACGTGGCCAACATTGGAGATAGTATATAGCTATCACGGCTTGCCACCTATAGCCTCGTGCTCTATGAATATGTCCAAAAGCTGCCCTAATACCTGTAAGAGGATCTCAATTAAAATAGCTGCTACTGTTCAAGGCTCAACAAGCAAAGAGAAACTTGGCACGTTTTCCAAAACTGCAAAGAACCTCGTTTCCTGCTGATGAAACGAGATGCAAATTGCAGAGCAGAGCATATAGGATGCACCAAGAGAAGCAGCAATTGATTAATTTCATTTAGTGGCATTGGCCCAGTTCCGCATTTTGGCAAAGTCGTTTGGAATTTTATTCTTATCTTTCCCATGATGTATCAATTCAGATCAAATCAATGAATAAATAACCATTTGTAGTTGCTTTCTATAGCCGCCAGGGGCTGCTGCAGTGCAGGAAATAGAAATTTTTCTGCTCTCCTGGAGAGCAGAAATGCGAAAGCACTGTGCACTGTAAAAATAAGCTAAAGGAGAGCCTGTATAGGGCTACCTGGTCTGCATTGAATAGGCAATTACAGCACAACGCAATTGGGCGACAGAAGAATGTACAGGGCCAGATCAATACATTTTGCTGCCTGAGGCAAAGGGCAAGATCTTTCCCCAAGATACATACAGAAGTCAATTGGACTGACAGTTGAATCTTACTCAAATATTGGTGAAAGAAAATATATTGAGGGAACTTGAGGGCACCAGGCTAGCATAGGGGATACGGGGCAAGCATCATGGCACTGTCCCCTCCCTGCCCGTCAACATCTGCCACCTGAGGCAACTGCTTCACTCTGCCTCATCACAGGGCTGGCCCTGAGAGTGTACCCAATGGAAAGTGGTTCTTCAGACCTGATGTACTTCTTTCGTTCTTTTTTGTGTGATATATATATATATATATATATATATATATATATATATATATAAATTTATTTATACCCCGTCCAACTGGCTGGGTTTCCCCAGCCACTCTGGGCAGCTTCCAACAAAGTATTAAAATACAGTATTAAAATACAGTAGTCTGTTAAACATTAAAAGCTTCCCTAAAGAGGGCTGCCTTCATATGTCTTCTTAAAGTCTGGTAGTTGTTCTTCTCTTTGACATCTGGTGGGAGGGTGTTCCACAGGGCGGATGCCACTACCGAGAAGGCCCTCTGCCTGGTTCAACATCTGCCGTCCGAGGCAGCTGCTTCACTCCACCTCATCACAGGGCTGGTCCTGAGAGTGTACCCAAATTTAGAGTTGTCAGAGCAGCTAACACCAATATAAAATGTCAAAACTCAATTCAATTTAAAAGCTGTAAGTTTAATAAAGCAAGGTTGCAGCTAGGAGGCAACAGAGGACAGGCATGAGTAGAAGGCACCACGAGAAAATAATGAAAATAATGGAACAGCGGAACAGCAAAACAAGGAAGATTCGGGTCAGATAAAAGTAGTTATCCACACAGTGCGTCATTGAACTATGGAATTTGCAACAGAGGCAGATTTAGGGGAAGCTTGCCTGAGACATGACGTGCAGATGTCAGGAATTTTACTTTTTGAAACATGGAAACCCAAATTTAGGGGAGCACAAACAGTTCTGTGGCACTGGAAGCAGAGCCACGAGGGCACCCCAACTATGATGTAGAATAGAAGGCAAGAAGTGGGGGGGGGCAAATTCTGGCATCACACAGGGTGCCACTGAAATTTGAGACCCCAAGGTCTGCCACTGAGATGATGGCTACCAACCTAGATGGCTTTACAAGGGGATTTCGACAAATCCATGGAGGACTGGGCATTCAGTAACGACCAAGCATGAAGTCTATGGTCCACCTCCACTCAATGCCAACAAAGAGGGGCCTGATCCAGGACTGCTCTTCTAACAGTCAAGCAAATATGCTGAGCCACCATATTAAAAATAGCAGAACTTTCATAAGCCATTTGGACTTTATTTTGGGGGGCAGCTGTGATGGCTGTTCAGAAATGCCACAGCAACTGTTTGCTGAAGATTTCAAACACCAGTGCCTACGGTTACGGACTAATATAGACCTGCAGCCATTTATTCGAGCAGAATCCAGTTTAGAGTTAGCTGGAATGTCCCAGCTACTTTGTGAAGTGCCTTAACATGAAACCATGTTTGAATTCACAGCGGAGTCAGCTGGCAAGTCATAAATAGTTCCTCTGTGGGGTATTGCTGTGAAAAGCGGCCTTCCCAGAGCCTGTTAAACAGCCCTCCACCTTGCAGGGGGTCAGTTCTGGGGGTTCCTGACTTTGCGCAATGTTGCCTATGCGAGTAGACCCCCCGAACTGAACCCTCACTGTACAGTGGTACCTCGGGTTAAGAACTTAATTCATTCTGGAGGTCTGTTCTTAACCTGAAACTGTTCTTAACCTGAGGTACCACTTTAGCTAATGGGGCCTCCTGCTGCTGCTGCACGATTTCTGTTCTCATCCTGAAGCAAAGTTCTTAACCCAAGGTACTATTTCTGGGTTAGCGGAGTCTATAACCTGAAGCGTCTGTAACCTGAAGCGTCTGTAACCTGAGGTACCACTGTACTACTTTGGCTTTCCCACAAAGCATCCTGGAAAGGGTAGTTTGTTAAGGGTGCCAAGAGTTGTTGGCAGACCCCTATTCCCCTCACTGAACTACAATTCCCAGAGTTCCTGGTGAAGAAGGACTGATTGCTAAGCTGCTCTGTGATTGTACAGTGGTACCTTGGTTCTTAAACTTAATCTGTTCCGGAGTCCGTTCCAAAACCAAAGTGTTCCAAAACCAAGGCGCGCTTTCCCATAGAAAATAATGGAAAATGGATCAATCCGTTCCAAAGTTTTAAAAACAACCCCTAAAACAGCAGTTTAGCATGAATTTTACTATCTAACAAGACTATTGATCCATAATATGAAAGCATGAAACAATGTACTGCAGTCACAAAATCAATCAATCAGTAGCTGAACTGGGTTCCACGCAGTCACTAAAAAGAAAGAAAAAGAGCCACAAAAACACAAAATAAATAGCCAAAACAAACCGACATCGGTGTAACACTCAAACTGGAAGCGTAAAACTCAAATCAGAAGCATAACGCTCAAATTGGAAGATGCTAACAAGCATCTGAAGAAAGATGGGAGAGCCTGCTGCATAAATAACATTGCTTGATTTAAATGTTGCTGCCCTGGTTCCACCTAAAGATTACATTGTGCCAAGAATGCCCTCGCGGTTGCCTGCCAGCTATTGTTTAGTCATTCCTATCCATTCTCTTGGGCACTCTTATCACGGGAAATACAGGGAAATCAACGCCCATCCCAGAGCAGCCTGCCAGCTAGAGAAGAGAAATACATGCTGCAGAAGGCATGGGAAGATAGAACAAAAGGAGAAAATGTACACACACACACAGACACACACGATTTTTTTAAATTGAGTTTTCATTTTTCTACATTTCAAAATACCGGTAAACGTTTTACAAACTTTAAAACATCCAATGACTTAAATTTAAACATTTTTATCAACACATTATAAATGATTTCCCAATATTCCTTTACCTTTCTACATGTCCACCACATGAGGCGGGGGGGGGGAGTTCCTCCCATTTCTTTACATTTCCAACATGTATCTGATTCTGCTTTATACATCTTAGCCAGCCTACTGGGAGTTAAATACCACCTATGAATGATTTTCAAATCGTTCTCTTTCAGAAAATAACACACGGTAAATTTCAAATCACTTTTCCAAAGTTTCTCCCAGAGGTATAGGTGTGTCAATGATGCTCATCTTTTGTTTCCCATTCTAGTAAGAAATTATACATTTTAGACAGGAGTTTATCCTTATTTTGCAACAGTTCTTTTTCAGATTATGAGCAGATTATGAGGTGATTGAGAGAGCGGTTGCTGAACAGCTTGGTAGGTTTCTGGATGAAACATCAGCTCTGGATCCATTCCAGTCCGGCTTCCGCGCTGGTCATGGGACCGAGACGGCTCTGGTCGCCCTAACAGATGATCTCCACAGGCAGCTGGATCGAGGCGGGTCGGGGCTGCTGATTCTTCTAGACCTGTCAGCAGCCTTCGACATGGTCGATCACGAACTCCTGGACCACCACCTTGCCAACGTGGGGATCCAGGGCACAGTCCTTCAATGGCTGCGCTCGTTTCTCTCTGGTCGGGGACAGAGGGTGGCGCTTGGGGGGGGAATTGTCATCGCGCCACTCCTTGGTGTGTGGAGTGCCTCAGGGTGCGATTCTCTCCCCGATGCTTTTCAACATCTTTATGCGCCCCCTCGCCCAGCTTGTCTGGAGTTTTGGGCTGGGTTGCCATCAGTATGCCGATGACACCCAACTCTATCTGTTGATGGATGGCCATCCTGACTCGGCCCCAGATACACTGACCAGATGTCTGGAAGCTGTGGCTGGATGGTTATGTGGGAGCCGGTTGAAGTTAAATCCTTCGAAGACAGAGGTCCTCTAACTGGGGCGGGGCGATATGGGATTGAGGAGGCAACTCCCATCTCTTGCAGGGGTGCAATTAGTGCCAGCATCGTCCGTGAAGAGTTTGGGTGTAATCTTCGATACCTCCCTCTCTATGGAGGCGCAGATCACAGCTATAACAAAGGCGGCATTTTTTCATCTCCGCCAAGCTAGGCATTTGGCCCCTTATCTCTCTCGCCCTGACCTAGCCACTATGATCCACGCGATGGTCACCTCCAGACTGGATTATTGTAACTCGCTCTAAATGGGGCTGGCCTTGAGACTGACCCAGAAACTCCAGCGGGTGCAGAATGCCGCGGCGAGACTCCTTATGGGGTTTTCGCTGCGATATCACATTCATCCAGTACTATACCAGCTGCACTGGCTCCCGGTGGAGTACAGGATCAGGTTTAAGGTGCTGCTTTTAACCTTTAAAGCCCTATACGGCCTAGGACCCTCGCACCTACAGGACCGCCTCTCCTGGTATGTCCCACAGAAGAACTTACGGTCTGCAAATAAAAACATCCTGAAGATCCCAGGCCACAGAGAGGTTAGGCTGGCCTCAACTAGAGCCAGGGCTTTCTCGGCCGCGGCTCCAATCTGGTGGAACGCTCTGTCACAAGAGACTAGGGCCCTGCGGGACCTGACATCTTTCTGCAGGGCCTGTAAGACAGAGCTGTTCCACCAGGCCTTTGGTCAGGGCGCAGCCTGACCCCCTCCACTGGCAATCTGCACAGAATTTTGCTTAATGGTTGCCATCAATTTGATTTTAATTAATTTTTATAATGAAAAGTTTTTAGAATGTTGGATTATTTTGATTGTTGTTAGCTGCCCTGAGCCCAGCTTCGGCTGGGGAGGGCAGGGTATAAATAAAATTTATTATTATTATTATTATAGAATGCATTTTTGGCATACTTTAAACATGTCCTAATTATTAATAATAATAATAATAATAATAATAATAATAATAATAATAATAATAATAATATTTTATTTGTATCCCGCCCTCCCCAGCCGAGGCCGGGTAACTTGGCTTCTTAAGTTCTCCATAGGTTTCAGTCTGGGTTCGACCCCTGCAAAGTCCAGCAATTACCGGTACCTGTAGGTCGCCCATTGTCTGTCCGTATTGACTCTCTTAATTGTAAATGCTTCAGTGGGGCATAACCATTGTTGTAGAAATTTAAGCATCAATCACTCTCGTTCCTTAATGGTGTAAAGGTGTTTTCCTTTCTAGCAGATTTTTTTTTAATTGTTTAGTCATTCCTATCCATTCTCTTGGGCACTCTTATCGCGGGAAATGCAACGCCCATCCCAGAGCAGCCTGCCAGCTAGAGAAGAGAAATACATGCTGCAGAAGGCATGGGAAGATAGAACAAAAGAAGAAAATGTACCTATTAATTTAAGCTTACTACCCTAAATCATTGCTATTCCTCCCAGGATTTGTACAGGTACAGCATAAAACTCAGAGATGATCTCTGCATTGTTTAGTTGGCCAGGCAACTAGATGGTTTAACTACTGGGCTCATTCATCATTCCAGCTGCAACTTTGTCAGTTAACCTGATAACACTGTTGAATGGAGATAGAGACACGTAATGTGGTATAGACAAGTTTAGAGTGCAATTCCACACATTTCAAGTGGCTATGCCAGCTCAGTCTCCACCCTCCCATGATTAAAAGCCAAGGAATATATAAAACACAGTTATCATTTATACGGTTTTGGATTTAAATGACTCTTGAGGTGCCCTCTAACCTTTTTTGCTGTTGGCATCTGTCTCTGGAGATGAATGGCTAAAATGATTCATTCAGTTTCATTTGTTGAATGTCTGTTAGATATCCCATTTGTTATGCAAACTAGGGGCAATATGTTTCCATGGAAACCAGTTAGCTAGAGGCACTTCTAGAAGGTAAAGGTAAAAGACCCCTAGACAGTTAAGTTGCAGCGTTCATCTAGCTTTCAGGCTAAAGGAGGTGGTGTTTGTCCACAGACAGCTTTCCGGTCATGTGGCCAGCATGACTAAACCGCTTCTGGTGCAATGGAACACCATGACGGAAACCAGAGCACATGGAATTGCTATTTACCTTCCCGCCACAGTGGTACCTATTTATCTACTTTCACTGATATGCTTACGACACAGCGCCACCCGAATCCCAGTCTCCTAACAACTGTCAGCACCCGTAACAAACTATAGTACCCAGGATTCTTTGGGGGAAACAATGTGTCTAGACCACAGCCAGTATGACAAAAGACAGGATGTCCTTCCTCCTCTCTCCTTGAGGGGAAATAAATGGTTTTTAAAAGTGAGAACTGTGTAATTCATGGACAGAATTGGTTCTCCAAGTACATTTGTTGCAACTTCAACATTTATAATGCATTTGTGTATTATGTATGTATCTCTCTACCTAACATGGTGGTGGTGGTTGTCCTTTAAAGAAAAGGTCAAAATCTAAAATTTTATGATGAAGTAACAAGAGGAAGGGAGCAGAGACACGTATAAACACTGCAATAATGTCTGCCCATTTCAGTTGCATGACCTTGAGCTTAGCCCAGGGACAGAGACAATCATCCCAATAAAACTTTTTAGATGGGAAGCCTGCAGTAAGTTGAAAGCAAAAAGGAAATTCATCTGGGAGAGCAAATGGACAACCATTGAGTTCATATTTTGCGGGGGGGAACTGGCGACAGGACAAATAGTAATAATGGGTGAATCAAGAGATGGGAAACCTGTGGCCCTCCAGATGTTGTGAAACATCTGGAGTTATGTGGGTTTCCTATCCCTAGCCAGTAGAAGGGGCAGAACCAAGCACACTGTCCCATGCTTCTTGGAAAAAGGGGACGATAAAAATGTCATCAATTCAGCGCAGCTACCGTTTGCTTCTATTAAGGGCAGAAGACGAGGGAAAAGATGTGCTGGCTGCTAACACAGCATGTTTCCTATGCTCACCATTCCATTTGTGACAATTGGACTATTTAAAGTCTGGACAGCTGCTATATAGGATTAAAACTGGCTGATAGTACAGGCAGAGTAGGGTCCTGTGGAAAGTCAGGTGTTGTGTGTCACTCACTGCCTTAATGTAACATGCTCCTTAAGAATCTGTGTCTCGTAAGTCTGGCGATTATCCAACCACACTTAAGAGCCTTTCAGGACCCTTTGATTTCAACACTAGGAGAGTTCTGCGCCTGGGGCCTCTCACTGAAATCGATGGAACATAAAAGTGCCAAGCTTCAGTTGAATATGGCCCTTAAAACAAAATTCCTCGAGGTGGCTTCACAGAGCCTTGTTCATCCCAGAAATGTAATTATAAAATGCTTGTTTGGCTGCACAAAATGGCACCAAGGTTCTTCCCATAAAGAGCATTCAGATCACCATAAACAGAGCAACAGTAAACAGAGGTGAGTTGGTAGTTACCACTGCCTGTTCACCCATCGCACTGAGCCACTTTGTTTTAAACCATGACTTAATTGTGAACTTGCCGCACCATCACCACCTGCATGGATTGCTTATGGTTTGTTTGAAACGAATAAAAAAATGCATTCTGAGTTCACACAACACAACAAAACGTGCTGTGGTTGGTTTGTGCCATAAGCAAGCAGCTGTGAGGGGACAGGAAGCATGTTCGCGATTAAGCCGTGGTCTAAAATAAACTGACATAGTGTGACATGCAAAAAAGAGCCACTGTGAATTTTCTCTTGGTCATGAATTAGGAAAAATACAAAATGGGGGCGGGCAGTGAAGCTACCCCTCATAATGTTATACAGTGGTACCTCGGGTTAAGTACTTAATTCGTTCCGGTGGTCCATTCTTAACCTGAAACGCTTTAGCTAATGGGGCCTCCGACTGCTGCCGTGCCACCCGAGCACGATTTCTGTTCTCATCCTGAAGCAAAGTTCTTAACCCAAGGTATTATTTCTGGGTTAGTGGAGTCTGTAACCTGAAGCGTATGTAACTCGAGGTACCACTGTAAATCCAAAACCCCCCATTAACATGATGCCCTTTTATTAGGCCAACCAACCAAAATAGTGTACACACTTTAGTAAAGCTGAATGCCCCAATATGCAGTTTTGTCTTCTAGATCAATATGACATCCTCTAACTTTTCTGGTGTTGTAACCCTGCAGGGCTAAAGTATCCATTTTTCAGAGGGATCTTCTGAAAGCTCCTTTTACATAGCCTGGGATTCATTCAACAGCTGGAGTTAAGCTGGCAGGCAGATGGTGTTTTAGTACTAATAGTTTGTATTAATCTGACTGCAACAAGATATTTTGAGCACACATTTTTTATTGACTTTCTGAGTCTATGGAGCGGGGCTGTCTATAAATTACTATTAATTAACTTAATTAATTCAAGTCAGATGGGGACCTCAAAAAATGTTTGTATGTTTTTGTCATTTTCATCTCCTTTCCACTTTTATCCCACCGTGGATATGAATAAAAGAGAATGCTATTGAACACATAAGAGTTTTGTTTGTTTTTAATGTTACAGCTCCGCAAACGTATTCCTGCTGTATCAAAAAATGAGGTTATCCTGTGTACACTTACCTGAGAGCTTACTTCTGAGTTGACACGCATAGGATTGCACCAGCAAAGTATGCATCTATACTTCAAATGTATGTTACTTTTGCACCGCTTTGTCACAGATTGCCCCCAAAAATTGGAAATTGTGGTTTAGTGGAGCTGTGCAGAATTCTAGTAGCCCCCTCCCAGAGAACCACAATTCCCTTGATTCCACAGAAAGAATGAATTATTTAGATTTAGGCTGTAAATGTTGACAGTAACTTTCCACTATTATATTTTTAAATTCATCAATGAATGGCCACTTTCTGCCTGTCAACTGAGAGCTTGAAGTGAAGCTATTATTGGAGTGTCCCTTCAGCCCAAAGTTCTGCGACCTGAGGTTTTTTTCTTGTAGGACCTCACTTGTGGAACTCCCTCAGCAAAGCTGCATTTTAGGGCACTGTTGCTTTTAGGACACCAAAATCAGTTCCATTTACCTAAACCAATAGTTTTCAACCAGTGTGCCATGGCACCCTGGGGTGCCTTGAATGATGGTCAGGGGTGCCGTGGGCAACACTGGCCTCTTTCCCTCATCTGATGCCCTCTTGCTTCTCTGCCTCCCAAAGGCTTGCACAGGTGTTTGTTGCAGCAGCCCTGGCCACAAGCTCCCCAGGTGAATGGTGCCTCTGGGGTTGGCCAGGGGGTGCTTCCCAGGCCCCTGTGGGGCAGTATAAGGAGGCACCTCTCTTTGGGGCAGGAGGGCAGCTCAGAGACAAGGGGCAGCAGCTGCGGCTGCCCAGAGGACACCCAAGGAAAGGGGAGAGGAGGCTGAGGGAACACTCCACAAAGGAAGGTGTTTGAAAAAGGGTGAGAGGCTGCCAGCTCTGCGGGTAAGGGGTGACGTAACTGGGCTCCTGAGCCCCACAGGGGTGCCACAGAAAGGAGGTAGTTGGTCAAGGGAGCTGTGGACTCAAAAGGTTGAAAACCTCTGACCTAAACTTTTAATATTAGTAAAGAGCAACTGGCTCTTTTAGAAGAAGATCGGATGAAGTTTAAAGAATATTTTTTTAAAAAAATATGTTAATAATTAAATCCTAGAATAGCTTTGGAAGTGGATATAGGCTGTAGGGTTAGAAGTAGAAGATAGTGTATTTTAAAACAGTATTATTTGTAAGTGATAAAATGTGAAGATTTCTATGGTAAAAGTAAGTGTGATAAAAAATGGTTTAAAATTATGATATATGTAAACTGCTAAAGATGAGGTAAAATGAAAATCAGATAGGGGGGACTTGGGGAAGCTCACCTAACAATGTTTAGAAAAAATAAGGATAAGACAAGAATTTGTTTGTATTATTTGTTTTTCTGTTTGTGTTGTTTAGTTGTGCTATAAAATGAATAATTTTTTTGGGGGGGGGAGATCAACTGGCTCTTTTGAGAGGATTATAGTTGATGTTTATATGCTGCCTATAGTTTTTAAATTGCTGTGGGATAGTTTTGCTTTGTTTTACAATAAACAAAATGACATGCTCCATGTATCAGTGGAACAAAAGCAGGCACTGACTTTTTCTAGGGAAATGTTCGCTAGGGAGGGAGATTGTGGTAGCTCAGAGATCATTTCAATGTACTTTGATTATTTCTACTTTTAGTTAAGTATTTTTATTTATTTTCTTGATGCGGGGGCAGCTGCCCCCTGGCTATGCCCATGATTGGTGTGGTGCGCCCTGCGTGTGTAGGGAGGCAAAGGCGCCCAGTATAAAGTTACTGTGGTTCAAAGGGGTTGAGAAGCCTAAGCGATTCCAGCAAGGAAAGCCAAACCAAACTGCAACGGGCCAAACTGACCCGCACCGCTTGTGTTTTTGAATGCGGCAACCTTGAATGCGCAAAAGGCCGTGGCTAAGAGGGGCGGCGGCGTGAAGTTCAAAGGCGCCATCGTGCCAATGCAGGCCGTGTGAATTTGGTATATAAACTCGTTCCCGCAACTGCAAGCCTCGACCCCTAGGGAGCATCTGGCCATTGCATAAGCCTCCTCCGGCCTCTTAAGCAGTCCCTCCTGACGCGCTTACATAACACAAGCCCCCACCGCCGCCATCCCAGCGACCCCGGAAGATAAGATCTGCAGCAAGCACCCCGCACCTCCGATCCCGGGGCGCGCTCAGCCAAACCGTCCCCGGACACCTGTCCCGCCGCGCCTTTGCGCAGCGCTCTGCAGAGCGGAGCGATGAGCCCGGCCGATCGCAGGCAGGGCAAGCGGCGGCGAAGGCGGAGAGAGCGAGGCCCAGAGGGAGGAGTCTCCGGCAACGCCATCGACGGCCCCGCCGCAGCTCCGGGTCCTGGAGCCCTCCGGCTGCGGGCTGCCTTTATTTTGCTGCAGGAGCCTCCTCTGCACCGGGATCCTCGCGCGCTCCCTCCGTCTCTCCATGCCTTTTAGGTGAGTGGCGCGCTCGGGCTGACTTTGGACGACCCACAGCGGGGCTTCCCTCGGCCGCGCGACCGGAGCCCGCCTTTGCGGTCACTTTGACAGGCGATGGCGCCACCCTCAGCCTCGGTTCGGGGGCACCGGCTGCTGGCAAATGGGTGTCTCCCTTCTTCCCTTGACGGGGATCATCTTCCCCGCTTCCTCGGAGACGAGCAGGCAAAACTTTTCATGCCCCCCCCCCCCCCCGTCTGCCCTCCTCGGGATCTAGCGGTCGTCGCGCGCGCTAAAAGCGCAGACGGGGAAATCCCACCCCGAGCCGGTTGTCGCCGCCAGGTCCCCTCCCAGTTCTAAGGCTGAAGCCTGGGAACTTTTAGAAGCGGCGCGGGGCAGCGTCACCACCGGCTGTGTTTCCGGACGCTAATAATATATCGATTGCTATTGCTATTAGATTGCCCGCTGCCGATAGATAGATAGATAGATAGATAGATAGATAGATAGATAGATAGATAGATAGATAGATAGATGAGAGAGAGAGAGAGAGAGAGAGAGAGAGATTGGCGGTGAAAGCGGTTTGCGCGCGGCGCGGATCCTAACTGCCTCTGCATGTTGGAAGGAAGTCTCAGGGTGTCCTTTAGGGCTGCAGGCGGAGGTGCTGCATGCGGCACTCGCGGTGCGCTATGGAAAGGCATTGGGGGACTTTCTTGTATCGGATGACAGCTAGTCTTTGGTTTCACAAAGGAGATCTTTCTGTAAAACAGAAACTGAAAAATGCGAGGAGCAGAGATGGGGGGGGAGCGAGGGGCGCTGGCAGAAAGGGGCCGGTTGTGCAATTGCCTCCTTGTATCGTACACAATGTAGCGGTTTATTTATAGTTCGTGGAAGGAGGAGCCTCTGGAAAAAGGCGCCTTTTTTTAGAGAGAGAGAGAATATATTTTAACAGCTGGGCCGCTATTTTCTCAGAGATACATTTCCTGATAGTTTTGTTGTTGTGTGTACGGAGTGGGGGGTGTTCTCCGAAAAAAGAACTTCTGTTACGCCTCCGACGTATGGCGAAATCCTCCTCCCTCATTTTTCAGCCAGTGCAGAATTTCAGGCGTAATTGTGGGTCCAGAAGTAACTGTTTATTTTTGTTTCAATACTACCGAAAGAAGGGACGGCCTCGGTCTGAGCTCCTCCCAGCCCTCCTCTCTTAGCTCGCTGACCAATAGACACTAACAACAGAGTTTCATTCAGAATTAACTGACTCGAATATATTTTTCTGTTCATTTTCTTCCGCTTCTTCCTCCTCCAGCACAGGGGATCGGAATGGGGCGGGGAGGGGGCTTCGGCATACAGATCACTTCCTCTACCTTTGAGCTGCGGCCCTTTGTTGTAATTCCCTATAATCCAGTAGTTCCATCATAGAATTGCAGGGTTGGAAGGGACCACGAGGGTCATCTAGTCCAGCCCCTGGCAATGCGGTAATCTTTTGCCCTACGTGGGGCTCAAACCCAGGACCTTGAGATTAAGAGTCTCCTGTTCTACCTACAATTGTTCTGGAGAATATTTGGCAAATCCCCTCCACCTAAATTTTGCCACCTGTCTGTAGGGGTCACAAATCTTAAGAACCATTTTCACTTCATCCTAAAATAGTTATATTTGCTCTACTTAACATGAGAGTGGGGAATTCATGACTTGGTGCCTTCATGGGTGCAAAAGCAAGTTAATAATTCCTTGGTCTGAAATGGTCTGAAAACGTCAAATGCAGTAGGCAGGATTCCTCCCAACGTACCGGTAGCTTGAAACCTTTGACTCTTAGGAAAGTCGGAAGGGGAGGTGGCAGAGATAGAACTTCTGCAGTACTTCTTCATGCACCACATAGTTAAACTAAAAAGGTAAGAAAGGTAAAGGACCTCTGGATGGTTAAGCCCAGTCAAAGGCGACTATGGGGTGTGGCGCTTATCTCGCTTTCGGGCCAAGAGAGCCGGTGTTTGTCCACAGACAGCTTTAAAGGTCATATGGGCAGCATGACTAAACTGCTTCTGGCGCAACGGAACACCATGACAGAAACCAGAGCGCATGGAAACGCCTTTTACCTTCCCACCACAGCGGTACCGATTTATCTACTTGCACTGGCATGCTTTCAGACTGCTAGGTTGGCAGGAGCTGGGACAGAGCAACGGGAGCTCACCCCATTGTAGGGATTCAAACCACCGACCTTTTGATCGGCAGGCTATGGAACTCACTATCGGCCACTAATGGTTACCAACATAGATGGCTTTAAAAGAGGATTAGCCAAATTTTGGGAGGATAAAGCTCTTCCTCCCCAGTTGGAGGTAGCAGTGTTTCTGAAAGGTAGTTGCTGGAAGCAAGAGCGGCATCTGCTTGGCTACTGTGAGAATAGGATGCTGGACTACACGGGCCATTGGCCTGATCCTGTGAGCTCTTCTTATGTACAGTAATACCTCATGTTGCATTAGGTTCAGGTTGTGTCTTTTTGGCTTCCAAACACGGCAAACCTGGAAGTGTATACTTCCGGGTTTCACCGCGCGCATGTGTGCAGAAGTGTTCTACGTGCTTTGTGCATGCACAGAAGCGCTCTATTGCACTCCACGCTTGCGCAGAAGTGCCGCTCTGGTTGCAGACTTTCCGGGGTGCGAATGGCACCCTGGAACAGATCGTGTCCGCAACTAGAGGTACCACTGTACATATGTTCCAGTGCCGTTGCTCTTTCAATAGATAAAAGGGTGCAATTTGGTACAGGGGTCAAATCCCTGCTTGTGTGCACACCATACACTTAAAGCACATACACACACTCCAGCCCACTGTAGTCTACTCTTCACAGAGGTACAGTTTCCCACCACCCTTAGCAAACTACAGTTCGTAAGATTCCTTGGGCTGGAGGTCCCCCTACCAGCTGCCTGGGTTTGTGGCTGTCTGACAGACCCACCCGCAGAGGAGATAGTTGAGCAGGAACTGCAGAGCAGGTGCAGAAGTGTCTGCCTAGCATCATGTGAAGTGACTTGGGAGGAGGGGAGGCGCAGGGATACACCTGTTCCAAACTAGGGATGGAGCCTTCAGCTGCTATGTACAGCCTGAGCTGCTTGACCACTGAAGCACAGCTCTCATTCCAGCTCCATCCTTTCTGGTCTGCAGGATCAACACGCAATTGTCCTATATATGACTCTAGTTTTTATTCAGAGAAGACCCACCAAAATCAGTGGCCATGACTACTAATTTAGACCCATTAATTTCAGTTTGTCTACTCTGAGTAAAAGTTAGTTGAATACAACCCCTGATAATTTTTTGCTCTCGTTCTTTACAGCATTCCCCAGAAAACACAATGTTTTAGCTTTATGATCCACCTTACTCTTTGAAAACATGAGGAAAACTGGCAGTTTCCAACAATGTTATTGTTTCCTTTGCCTACCTTTCCTAATTTTAATAATATTTGTAAGCTGCAGCATAAGCATAAACTGAAAACAAGATACTTAGGGTGCTCATGCAAGGCGCAAGGATATAGCTGTGGGAAAACACAGGTAGATGTTGGTGGAGAAACTTCTCCAATCGCACTTGTTCGCCTTCTGTGACTGGACCCCAGCACTGCTAATTGTGCCTGAGCCGAGCCAATGGGTATATGGAGATCTTATACCATCCTTGAGCTTCCAGTCTAAAAAAGCAACAACAACAATTTATTATTTATACCCCGCCCATCTGGCTGGGTTTCCGCAGTCACACTGGGTGGCTCCCAACAGAATATTAAAATACTAAACACGTATATCTTCCCTTAGGGAGATATAGGGAACAATGCAAAGGTAGTGTGCTGGCTGGCTGCTCAGCAAAAAGTGAGCCCGTTCTAGCCTTCCAATGCAATGAGCACAAAGGCATTGTTGGCTTGTTTGGATGATTTAAGTGCTTAATCAAAAAGCTGTCCAAAGTGAAACACAGCTAAAATCCAGAAAGCAATGAAAAACAAATGTACATAAAACAAACACCATGCAAACACAGATGAAAATCAATGCAACTTTAGAATGAATATAGGTAACTAAATTACCTGTCTGGGTAAGCATTTTCAGCAGGTCTCTAAAGCAAAACAGCAAGGGCACCTTCTTAATGTCAATTGGCAGGGAGTTCCAAAGGATGGCCACAGTAAGGGACTGACTCCAAATGCAGAACGAACAATCTATGGCCTTTGCAAAAGGTGCAAGTCTGCAGATTGAAGCAGTCGAATAGGCATCTCACCTCAGAGGCGACTGAAGAATGCTAAGAAGTTAGTGGATTAGGCAATCCTACTGCATTCAGTGCTGCAGGTACAGTATGGGTGTGCATGGAACTGCTGCTTTAATTTTATTAAAGTGTGTTTTAATTGCAGCATTAAATGCATACGTTTATGTATTTCAGACTACTTATTTTTAGGGTTTTGCTGTTTTGCATCGATTTAATTCCCCCCTCATTACCTGTGCATTACCTGTTCTAAAGATCATTGAGATGATATACGTAGAGCACTTTGAAATCCCCTGTTTAAATGCTAAGCGTTCTTCTTAATGCCAAGCAGAAGCAGGCATTAATTAGTTTCAGGAGCCCTCCTGAGGCCTCCTCCTTTACGTCTTTATTAATGGCTCCAGGTAGGACCTAAAGGGGGGGGGGGGCGGGTGGAGAAACATGTTAACATTTTGTCCATCAGATTACTGTAACACTATGGCTTGTCCTCCAAGTGAAACACATTCATTATCCACCCATTAGCATTGTGAACAAGTCTTGGCTTGTGCCTCTGCAGAGTTAAACTGCCAAAAGAGCTGCTCTCTGGGGTATAATTACAGCCCAGCACGTGATGACCTTTTTGCATCGTAGACGTGTGTTGTTGGCACCCTTTGGTGCCTTCCCACTGGCGGCTGCTTGGTGGGCCTGTCTCTGCAAGGGATAAACATAGGGATAAGGGATAAGATATCTCTTTCCAGAAAGGGAGGCGCCTGCACGAAAGAGGCTGGGCATGGAAGACCCACCCGATTCAGCAGGGAAACAAGAGGAGGGCTGAATAAATTGCTTGCCATCAGCCAACTTCAAAGCATTCATGCCAAACCATCCAGGTCTTTCTTTCCCCAGCTCTTTGTGCAGAGGGGAAGACAGCCAACAGCCTTTTCGATTTGTGGATTTAGAGAGGCTGCTCAGTATGTCCCTTTTATTAGGGTCAGGGTGGGGGGGACGTGTGTTGCTCAGACTGTTGTTGAACTGCAGCTCCCACCTTAGATAGCTCAGTCGGTAGAGCATGAGACGCTTGATCTCAAGGTCTTGGGTTTGAGCACCACATTAGGAGAAAGATTCCTGCATTGCAGAGGGTTGGACCAGATGGGTGGTCCAAGTTTCGAAGATGGTGGCGCGTGCAGACACTGAGAGCTCCCTGGAGGGGAGTCAGGGTTTGTTCAAACGAATTATTTATAGCCAATTGCACTCTTCCCACCTTGGATCAAATCTATGCTTCCAGGTGCCATAAGAAAGCTGCAGAGATAGCGCAGGATAGTGCGCACCCCGGGAATGATCTCTTTCAGCTTCTGCCTCCTGGAAGAAGGTAAAGGGGTAAAGGGGCCCCTGACCATTAGGTCCAGTTGTGACCGACTCTGGGGTTGCGGCACTCATCTCTCTTTATTGGCCGAGGGAATCGGCGTACAGCTTCTGGGCCATGTGGCCAGCATGACTAAGCCGCTTCTGGCGAACCAGAGCAGTGCTTGGAAACGCCGTTTACCTTCCCACTGGAGCGGTACCTATTTATCTACTTGCACTTTGATGTGCTTTCGAACTGCTAGGTGGGGCAGGATAAAGATTAGGACTAGCCGCCTGAGAAACAGTTTCTACCCAAATGCGATTTTGGTTTTAAACACAGTGTAAGGAGTCTCTATGAGAGTATATTGTATTTAAAAATGGGGTATCAGAGTTTTTGGGGGGCAGACAGGTTGGGATAGCTGGGATAGCAGGCTTGTTGGGTTTTGAATGTTTTATGTAGATTTTTCAATTTCGTTGTTCTGTATGGGACAATGAGAATAAAGATTATCGTATCGTATCATATCATATCGTGGTCACTTCCAACTCTACAGATCTATGATCCCTGGCTATTGGCCCTGCTGTCTGCGGCTGAAATCCAGCAACACCCTTTTATTAACACACCTCTTTGTAACACAGTCCTGTTGTGTGGTATTAACTGGAAAAGGCTACCAACTTTTGTTTAACCTGAGGACTCACCAACGGGCAGTGGTCTTCAACAGGTGTTTCTAGAGCTAGCCACAGGGTTTTACTCAATGGTTTTGGAGAGCCAGAAAAGGAGCTTAGTGGCTGGTGACAGCTCTGTGACACATTTCACAGTAGCCAGCTAGCTATAACGGCTGAACTCTGCCACTGGGGCTGGAGCCAGTATTGCTTCTGAATAACCAGTGGCTGGAAACCACAGGAGGGGAGAGTGTACTTGGGTTTGGGTCCTGTTTGCCGGTATCCCACAGGCATCTGGTTGGCTGCTCTAAGAACAGGATGCTGGACTAGATGGGCTTGATCCAGGAGGCTCTTCTTATGTTCTTACACACTGGTGCTGGGGGGACGCTGTATCTAAAGAGAGAGAAACAGTTTGGCGTTGCAAGGTAGACAGCTGCCACGGAGTCAAACTGAGTCTTGGGGCATCTTAAAAACTAGCAGCCTTATTATAGCATTAGTGGACAAGTCTCTGCTTCATCAGTTGCATGGAGCATAACCTTTAAGTGGATTTACATATACAACAGGGAGGGTGTGTTGTAAGCAGTATGAGTTGCTGGTGGTCAGAACAGAGGTTTGTCTCAAGGCAAATCTAAAAAAATGTACGGTAGTATAAACACTGACGACTGGGAAACACTGGACTGCGAGCGCTCCAGTTGAAGAGCAGCCTTTACCAAAGGTGTCATGGGCTTTGAAGACACTCGAACTCAGGACGCAAGGGAGAAACGTGCTAGGAGGAAGGCACGCTTGGCAAATCCACACCGTGATCAACTCCCACCCGGAAACCAATGTCCCCACTGTGGAAGGACGTGTGGATCCAGAATTGGTCTCCACAGTCACTTACGGACTCGTTGTTAAAACCGTGTTTAGGGAAGACAATCTTACTCGGCTACGAGTGATCACCAAAGAGAGAGAAGGGTTAGGAGAATGATATGGTTTGTATGCAGAATGGTTTGTTAGGAGAATGATATGCTTTGTATGCAGAATGCCCCAGGTCCAATACCTGGCATTTCCAGGTGGAAAAGGCCCCTATCTGTAGCCATGGACACCCCCAGCCATTTAGTGGAACCATTTAGAGCCACCCAGAGTGGCGGGGGAAATCCAGCCAGATGAGTGGGGTATAAATAATAAAACTGTTTTGGACTACAGTTCCCATCAGCCCCAACCAGACAATGGTTTGGCTGGGGCTGTTGGCAGTTGTGGTCCAAAACATCTGGAGGACATCAGAGACACCAGTACTGAATTTGATGGGTAGGGACAACTGGCTGGGATACAAGCTCCAAGAGAACTATAGGCGTGAGGTTCTCTGGTGTTCCTGCTCTTAAGAGTTTACACTCCTGCACTAGGAGCCGAAGCACAAGCAAGAACCAGCTTCCTTACGGACACACCCTTAATCCCTTTACCCACCCATCTTTTCGCGATTCCCTTCCCCAAACTCAAAAGCAGCACGCAGGCTTGTAGTCTCTCTCTGTGCAACACCTTCCCCTTTTTCCTTAGGAGAGTTCTGCCAAATCCAGTTTCAACCCCAGCCTTTCTTCTTCTTCTTGCTTCTAAAACTCTCAATGTGAGGGATTTAATTCCCAGGGAATTAGCTGCATCCTTTCCTCTCTGCCACCGTGTGCTGCCTTCCCTTTTAAGCCATCTGCTCTTCTCTTTTATCTGCCGCCGGAGGAGAAGCCAAGCCCCGTGTTTACACAGCAGCGTGTCAGGCCTTGCCAAAAAGGCTTTTCTCGGGTTCTGGAGGTGCGGCTTGCATTCTCAGCTGAACCCCCTGGCACATTGGATCCTCATTTGGCCACTCCTTGGCTAGCCACAGATTCCTCCCGTGATTTGACAAATTCATGGAGGATAAAGTTATCAGTGACTATCAGCCATGGTACCTGTGTTCCACCTCCGCTGTTGGGGGCAGCAGTGCCTCTGAATACCAGTTTCTGGACATCGCAAGTGGGGAGAGTTGCGCTCATGTCCTTTTCATGGGCTTCTGGACAGCCACACTTAACAACAGGAGGCCGCAGTCTGCTCCCCCTTCTCCCTTGGACCACTCATCACCATCCCAACACCAATCCCCTGACTCTGAGCCTTCTTCCCCTGGGTTTCCCTGGCTGGTGCCTCCTACCACTCCTTTGCCTCCAGCCAGTCCATGACAAGATGCTCAAGAACTGGTCCTTATGGTTCCTCTCTAATATATGCCTGCTTCTAAATAGTTTACCCACATATTCAGAAGGTGTGCCTGGCTCAGGCATTCCACAACAAGCCATTGTTTCTTTTTAAAGATGAGACGGCGTCACCAATTATTTTTAATGGTTTTCAGAGGAGCTTCAATATGTAGCAAGCTAGAAGGCACACAACAGGGAGGCAACAGCTTTGCAGCAGCTCCCCGTCATGAAGCTTTCCAGCCAATAGGCTCTTGAAAGAAACCAACTTCTCATTTCCTCCGTGACTTGCATCTCGGCAGGAAACCTCAGTGTTTTTTCAGCAAGTCTTAGGGAGCCTTTAACCTGCTCATCAGAATAAACTGGTCACAGGGTGCTCATTCTCAAAAATTCCACCCACACCCCAAAATCTGATAAAGGTGTTTCCTTTTATTGATTGGTTTCACCAGTCTACCGCTGATAGTCATTGCAAGTGGCGCCTCCTGCGATCTTTTGCTTTTTGCACTTTCCCCATCAAAAAAATTTACACATTCTTTGAGTGCTCAGCCTGAAAATGCAATGGAAGGAAGTTTACAGGGGGCTTTACAGGGGCCCCTTCCACCACGCCTGGCCTTCACATGTTTAGCACAAATGTCTGTAGGGAATTCCGTGCTTGGGTGCCTCTTTGCAATCTGGACCCTGGAAACCCTGGAAATCTGTGCAAGGAAAATTTTCAGATGCAGAGATTTGGGCGAGGGAACAGTAGTTTATTAACCATAGACTCAGTTACTTGAGAGACTGCCTAACAGGGGTCAGCAAACTTTTTCAGTAGGGGGCTGGTCCACTGTCCCTCAGACCTTGTGGGGGGCCAGACTATATTTTTGGGGGGACAAATGAACAAATTCCTATGCCCCACAAATAACCCAGAGATGCATTTTAAATAAAAGCACACATTCTACTCATGTGAAAACACCAGGCAGGCTCCACAAATAACCTAGAGAGACATTTTAAATAAAAGGACACATAGGACACATTATACTCAGGTAAAAACACGCTGATTCTGAGAACATCTGTGGGCCGGATTGAGAAGGCGATTGGGCTGGATCCGGTCCCCGGGTCTTAGTTTGCCTACCCATGGCCTAACACCTCATACACCTAGCAAGTCACTGCAGCTGTTGGGGGGAATTTCTCCTTCATGTCCCTAAAGTATCAGAAGTCCCCTCCACTGTAACTCAGAGCAGAACTTTCAGTGTGGTTGCCCCAATTTTGCCAAACAGCATCTCTGTTTAGGTACCCCTGCTATTTGTAGTTTCCAGAAACATTTGAAGACATTCTTTTTTCACCAACCTGTTCCAGATGGATGAAAAAGGCCTCTGCCTTAGTTGTCCATTTTGTACAGTGGTGCCCCGCAAGACGAATGCCTCGCAAGACGAAAAACTCGCTAGACGAAAGGGTTTTTCGGTTTTTCGTTGCTTCTCTAGATGAATTTCCCTATGGGCTTGCTTTGCAAGACGAAAACATCTTGCGCTTTTTTCTTAAAGCCGCTTGAAGAGGCGCAGTTGCGACGGACCGTGCTTCGCAAGACGAAAAACATTGCAAGACGAAAAGACTCGCGGAACGAATTATTTTCGTCTTGCGAGGCACCACTGTATTGCGTTTAAATTTGTACTTAGCTGTATTTTTGTACTATTTTTGAATTTTTAGCTGTACTTAGTGGTGTGTTTGCAAATGGCCTTGAGTCACATGTGAAAGGCGATTCATAAATAGATGCATAAAATGATTTACCTCAGGGTATGCCCTTTAAGATGGCGGTTGTCAATGTTCCAGTATCCTTGACTACAGCTCCCATCTTCTCTGACCGCTGGCTATGTTGGTTAAGGCTCATGGGAGTTGTAGTCCAACAGCATCAGGAGGGCACCATGTTAGCTGGGCTGTCAGTGGAAACAGATTCTTTGACTCCAATTCAAGCCCTGTCTTCAGTACTGGACACTTCTCTCTCTGGGTCTGGAATGTGGACCCTGTTGCCTCACTGATGTTGTTGGTCCCCAACTCCCATCAGCCCCAGTCAGCATGGCCAAAGGGCAAGGATGATGGAGCGGTCATCCAACAACATCTAGAGGGCCACACATTGGCCAGCCCTACATATCTGGCTGCCCAGTTCAGACAACAGATGGTTCTTCTGAACAAACCAGTTTTGCAGGGGTAGGCTGCAAGGCTGACTTTCAACCCTACAGGGTTAGTGAAAGGAACAAACAGGTGTCATTTATTAAGAACACTGTGCTTTGCAGAAATGAATCACCATTTTAGGAGAGTAAATCAGGGCTCTGGAGGCCTGGTCTCTTCGTCACTCACTGAAATCCACCCTGAAACCAAGAAATTGAATTGAGTTCCTCCCAGGAAGCCATCAGCCTTCCTGCGAAGACAGTGACTCACAGGAGGTTGAGCTCCTCATTTCGGCTATATTAAGCAGCTCGGACCCATTTTAATGACAAGGACGCATTGCTTCTGGCCTAATCTGCATCATGGAAGAATGAGATCCCTTCCCCCACCCTCTAGCCTATTGGGTTTTGCAAGGCAAATTTTTGTTCTTCTGGCTCAAGCGGCATAATTAGTGGGCTGGCTTTGCCCATGTTGTGCAGAAATTAGACTTTAGGTCTTGATTACTCTGCATGGAGAAAGGCAATGCTTTCTAAGGCAAATATAATGGCATCATAGACATTTGGGGAAGGGCTGTAGGGTCTGCTTTGCATTCAGGTTCCAGGTTCAATCCTTGGCATCTCAAGGAAGGGTTAGGAATATCCGCCATCTAAAACCCTGGAAAGCTACTGCCAGTCATTATAGATAACACTGAGCTAGAGGAAGCAAGTCGTCTGACTCGATAGAATGCAGCTTCCTATGTTTGACTGATCACTTTTTTCTGGTGTTGTTAGAGTCAGAGAATTGTAGAGTTGGAGGTAACCCCAAGGATCATCTAACCAGCCTTTCTCAACCTGTGGGTCCCCAGATGTTGTTGAACTACAACTCCCATCGCCCCTAGCTAGCAAGGCCAGAGCTCAGGAATGATGGGAGTTGTAGTCCAACAACATCTGGGGACACACAGGTTGAGAACCGCTCTAGTCCAACTCTCTGTAATACAGGAATCTCAACACAGAGACCCCCATCCAATCTGAGACCAGACCAGACCCTGCTTAGCTTTGCTAAATGTTCTAGCAGTTTTATTGCTGCACCACTAGGAAGGTTTGGTATTATTATTATTATTACTACTACTACTACCATATAACACCGGTCCTGAAAGACCAACATTGGCTCCCAGTACGTTTACAATCACAATTCAAAGTGTTGGTGCTGACCTTTAAAGCCCTAAACGGCCTCAACCCAGTATACCTGAAGGAGCGTCTCCACCCCCATCGTTCAGCCCAGACACTGAGGTCCATTGCTGAGGGCCTTTTGGCAGTTCCCTCACTGCAGGAAGGGAGGTTACAGCGAACCAGGCGTAGGGCCTTCTTGGTAGTGGCTCCCGCACTGTGGAACGCCCTCCCATCAGATGTCAACGAAATAAACAACTATCTGACTTTTAGAAGATATCTGAAAGCAGCCCTGTTTAGGGAAGTTTTAATGTTTGATCTTTTATTGTGTTTTTAATGTTCTGTTGGGAGCCTCCCAGAGTGGCTAGGGAAACCCAGCCAGATGGGCGGGGTATAAATAATAAAAAATGTTGTTGTTGTTAAATGTAAAACTTATCTTTAAGTAGATTCAAACACAGCTGGTGACCATTCCTTGCATGTGGATGCAAGTGAGTTGCTGTGTCCTTACACACACATACACACACACCGCCTCTGATCTTCTTGCAAGGAAAGACTGAAGCATGTCAGATGAAGCAGTAGGCTAGAGCCCTTCCTTTCTAATGGGTCAGCTTGCAAGGAATTGCCCCACAGCACTGACTCGCCAGTCATTCCCACGCTGCGCTTTGCAACTATAGACTGCATGTGCTCAGAGGGGCAGCCCAGGAATGTGTCAGGGCAAGAAGAGGGGAAATGCCAAAAAGCTTACCCCGGAAAACAGATTTTCCTGGTGAAGTCGCTATCTTGTTTAACCCAGCGTGAAAGTTTTCAAATCATCTCTGGAAAACACCCATGGGAAAAGAATGCTCGTTCAGATGTGAAGTCCAATCCAAAGTAAAAAAGAAAAAAGAAAAACAATGAAAATTGTCATATGCAAATTGGCCTGGTTTGCATAAAGTCATCCCCCCCCCCCCCGGAAATGCTCCCAATTTAGCAGTTCCCCCAGAAAATCCACAGCACAACAATACAACTGTTTGGCTGGCAAGGGCTATTTGAGCTTTTTCATCTGAGAACCAGCCTTGTAAAATAATAATAATAATAATAATAATAATAATAATAATAATAATAATACCCGGGGGGGAATCCTAGGTTGCCAGGAGATGACAGAAGAAGGACAGAGAGCTCTGTGTCTAATTCAGCTGCCCACTGCATTCCCATAGCAGGAAGAAGCATTTCTGCCAGCCTGCTTACTCGCTCTTGCCTACGGCTGCCAAGCTCGTGCTTAAATACAAGGCTGGTATAAGTTAAGCAGCATGACCATAGAGGATTTAATACATATCACCAATGGTGTGGCATCAGGGGAGGCACCTAATATCCCCAATTATGCAGCATATCTCAGTGGGTAGATCACCTGCCTTACATGCAGAGAAGGTCTCTGAATCAAATAATTCCAGCTGAAAGGATCAGGGAGCTGGTGAAGTGTGTTGGCGGTTGTACCATGTACCCACATGGTTTGTGCATGGTTACAGTACGTCGTGCTGCCCACCACCATTTCTCTGGTTTGCAAATCTGCCCCCAAGCCCCAAAGGGATTGGCAACCGCTGGGATTTGTTTCAAAACGAAATAAACAAACAGCAGTATAAGTCGCCTCAAACAAGAACCAAATGCTTAAATACAGCCAGATAGCTCTGTCCTTAACTCTCAGACCCAGTGGTTATGTTTGCCCGGACCCATTAAAATGATCCCTGCCAATTAATCAACCAGCATTTAGTTGATTAATCTACTACCTAAAGCACTTAAAGTTTGCATTGCCAGTAATTACTGGAACAAAGGAATGGCAAGGGGGCAGTTCCGCTAAACTTTTTTTCCCCAAGTAGGCACCTGTACCTAACCAGTCAAAGGTGATTCTGCTAACTGATCCAAAGGAGCTTTAATAAAGAGATTTGAGACTGGTGGCTGGTGTCTCTCCAGATCAGGTCAGCGGTGACTGAGAGTCATTACTATCTGATCAGTGTCTGGAGGTTTAAGAGGAGTTGGCCTCCTCCCAACTCTTTAACTGACAGCTTAACTATCTTCCTGGCAACTTCAGCGGAGAACCTGAGGAGCACAGCCCTTAAAAGAAATAAAGCGCAACACGCCATTCTCTCCAGGTTGAACTAGTGACAGGTTAATGGGAGTCGCATTGCTTACATTGCACATGTGACCTGACAGGTTTCTCTTGGGCCCCTGGGAAGACACACATTTTTCATTCCTGGCGGAATGCAGCAGAGGGTGGCAGGTGACAGCCTGTGTTATGTTCTGCGTGACACAAGCTGGCAAAAACCCCTGTGAAGCTTGGGAGGAGACAGCTTGGCCCGTCGCTGTGTTTATTCAGCACAAAGGGCTTGGCGTGGGAGTTGTGTGCGGACTGTGGCTTCACAGCTTTGGAAATAATTTCCGCAAAAGTCGTTAGCCTGCGCAGAAAATTGCTAGCCCACCATGTGCTGGCAGAGGAAGAATGGAGGTGCCAACAGCTGGGTGCATTTCTGGGCAGTGGGCTGGGGAATAAGACTTATCAGCGTCTGCTAGCTATAAGGGCTGTGCGCTGCCTCCACAGTCAAAGAAGACGGTGATGCTTCTGAATATCAGTTGCTGGAAACTGCAGAAGCTCAGGTCCTGGTTGTGGGTTTTCCAGAAGCATTTGGTTGGCCCCTGTAAGACAGGATGATGGACTAGAGGGACCAGCAGGCTCTTCTTATGTTCTTATGTTAACCTCAGTTTGTCATTAACATCTGAATCGGAAATTGTAGTCAAAGGTTTTTTGGAACAAATCAGGATCATAAACCATGATTTGACCTTGGTGTATTTCTGTAAACTATGGTTTTAACTACCGTATTTTTCGCCCCATAAGACGCACCAGCCCATAAGACGCACCTAGGTTTTTTGGGAGGAAATAAAGGAAAAAATTTTTATTTCCCCCCCAGGTGCGCTGCGCTAATCCCGAAGCTTGGGGCGTGCGGAGCTCAGCACGCTCCAAGCTTTTGGGTGCCGGCAAGGTCTCCGCTAGCTGTGGGAGAGCCGGGCGCCTCTCCCAGGGCTAGCAGACAGCTGCGCTAATCCTGAAGCTTGGGGCGTGCGGAGCTCAGCGCGCCCCAAGCTTCTGGGTGCGCGCAAGCAGTCCGCTAGCCCTGGGAGAGCCGCGGGGCGCTCCCAGGGCTAGCGGATCGCTGCGCTACACCAGAAGCTTGGGGCGTGCGGAGCTCAGCGCGCCCCAAGCTTCTGGGTGCCGGCAAGCAGTCCGCTAGCCCTGGGAGAGCTGGGTCTCCCACAGCTAGCGGATAGCTTCCTGAAGCCTGGAGAGCGAGAGGAGTCGGTGCGTACCGACCCCCCTCGCTCTCCAGGCTTCAGCGAAAGCCTGCATTCGCCCCATAAGACGCACACACATTTCCCCTTCATTTTTGGAGGGGAAAAAGTGCGTCTTATAGGGCGAAAAATACGGTATCCACGGTTCATCCTTTTCAGACATAGTGAGAAACCGTGGCTAGTTTAAACATGGGCGCGCATGCTTCTGATCTCCTTGTATCCAGGAGCATACGAAGTGGTGGGCAGAGGGGGCAGGCCGCCCCGGGTGACACTCTGGGGGGTGACAAGATGGCCCCTTCCACCCCCCAGCTATAGAGTGGCCGAGTGCATGTGCAGTCAGTATGGGCTCCTCTCACACAACAACCGTATGGGCTGCCACGTGTGCACAGTCTGTATGGACATTGCGTGTGCGTCACCAGTTTGCCCCACCCCTTGGCATCGCGCCCCGGGTGCTAGAGAGGGTTCCTCCGCCACTGCTTGCAACTGCACCAAAGGAGAGGGAAAGTGGAAGTGTGAGAGACCAAGGCTTTCCCAGCCTCTGTTGCATGGAACTAAATTACGTCGTGAACCAGGCCATTAAGTCACAGTTTCCCATTTCAGATGTAAGGATAAGCTGTAGATTTTACCCACGTTTTATTACACAGGGATTATGATACCTGAGCTGACCCACTGCATTTACAAAAGTCAGCTACAAGACCTGATCGTGTGTGCATTTCTGGGTTGGAGCTCCATGTTGCTAATGTTATTTCCTGTGTTTGCTTTTCTGCTTCATTTACTGCTTTGAGCATTTCCTTTCAGAGGAGAAAATGGAGATAGATATTTGTGTATAAGTGAATAAAATATATCCTCTGTGGAAGGGGAGTGGGGGAGTAAGGAGCAGCCATTTGGAGATGGTGTCGATTAAAAATATTGGAACAGCTGCCAGTGCTACACACGCTACACACACACACACAATTGTCCAGAGTCGCTGTGCTATCTTCCACTGTACATTTGGAAGGGTAGTAAATCTCTTCATTGCATTCTTCAAAGCCACCAGATCCTCTTTTAAATAAATCCCTCTTTAAATCTGCCTTTGTTATGGTATATACAGATCTTTCCCATCAGGCACTGGACTTGCTGTCAGCCACCTGGAGCTAACAAAATCACTACAAAGGCACATGAATCGTAAATGTCCCCAGGCAACATCCCGTGACTGGTACCTCTTTCGAGGGAAGCCTGTTTTCTCATAGAGTGCCAAATCCCAGTTTAAGCAGGGAGATGAGCAGGGATAAACATATGATTCAAAAAGCCTGCTTAGGGAGAATTCTTACAGTCAGGCATCTGCAAGGTTATCGCCACCCTGAAATTATTCTGCGCTGGCAATATTCTTAAATTGCTTTCTTAATCCTTGAGGATTTAGGCAGTGCCCAAATTCTAAGATGAAAAGGACCAGCGTCACTCAGGCCAGCATTGTCCTCTTTTCAATGGGCGAGGAAAAAGGTGCTCTGTGCATGTTCAGACACACTTCTTTTCATGTGCCACGGCTGGACGCTGGCATTCTCAGCAGGTTGAATGCTAGCAATGCATAAAAGCGTTCTTAACTATTTATTACCCAGCAATCTCCCAGTGGGGACGCGGGTGGCGCTGTGGGTAAAACCTCAGCGCCTAGGGCTTGCCGATCACATGGTCGGTGGTTCGAATCCCCGCGGCGGGGTGAGCTCCCGTCTTTTGGTCCCAGCTCCTGCCCACCTAGCAGTTCGAAAGCACCCCTAAGTGCAAGTAGATAAATAGGTACCACTTCGGTGGGAAGGTAAACGGCGTTTCCGTGTGCTGCGCTGGTGCCGGCTCGCCAGAGCAGCTTCGTCACGCTGGCCATGTGACCCGGAAGTGTCTCCGGACAGCGCTGGCCCCCGGCCTCTTAAGTGAGATGGGCGCACAACCCTAGAGTCGGACACGACTGGCCTGTACGGGCAGGGGTACCTTTAGTCTCCCAGTGAGCGCCCTTTTGTGATCACACTTAGATGCATGCTGGGCTAGTTTAAAAAGCTCCCTTCTTTGCCTTAAAAGCCTTACAGGCACAGAGGAGAGTTGCAGGCTTCCACCCTGAAAACAGACACTAGATGGCAAAGGGCATCACCAGTTAAGTACTGCAGATTAATCAGTGGGCCAAAGTAATCCTTTCAGTAACTCCATCACTTTCTGTGCGTTTAATGGAGAAGGTTTCCTTGTCCACCATTCAGCAAATCCAAGAGAAGACCTGATGGATTTATGGTTAACTGTAGCTAAGCCCACATCTAGCTGCAGAATTATTCCTGGTACAAGGCCACACCAGAGTGCTATCAAAAGCCTTCCTACCACGGCATCTCAATTTTTTTTTCCTGGGAGGTTCCCAGGTCAAGGACAGGCAGTGCAGCATTTGCACTGCTCAGAATGAACTACCGTTAAACAAAGTTTGCAGAATTAGTTTAAAAATCCCTGAAAGTAGTTCTCACCATTGCCGGGTGAACCGGAGGTGAATTAAGGCCATGTTCACATCATACATTTAAAACATTGTGATGTCACCTTGAACAGACATGGCTCCCCCCCCCCCCCCGAATTATGGGAGCTGTAGTTTGCTAAGGGTCTGAGGGTTGGTGCAAGACCCCTGTTCCCCTCCCAGACCTACAATTCCCAGAGTGGTTTAACAATCAATCGCTTTTCACAGGGAGCTTTGAGATTTGTTATTTCTAATGCCTGGCTATGGGAGAGGATTTGCTGCATGGTTTGAAATTATTTCCTTTTACCATGCAGACTTAAATGTCTGGCTGAGCTATCTACATAGGAGCCAACTCCTAGGGGCAGAGGGGTCTTCAGCCCCCCTCAAAAATATCTGAGAGGACTGGGGGGCCCTCAAAGTTGATAGGCACATTGCCGTTCAAATGGTGGGTGGGTGGATGGGTGTACCATGTCATGTGATCAGTTATGTGAAGAAGGGCTTACCTGCCCCCCCCCTAATATTTTATTCAAGCTGACCCTGGCTATCTGAGCTACTTTCTCATTGAGAACATTTGTTTATTAGCTTGCTTGTTGTTGCTTTGTTATATTTGTATCCTTTCTTTCCACCAAATGGTGCACAAGGCAGCCAATAACACAAATATAATAAAACAGCAGTACTGGTTCCAAGTCGTGCAGGCATCTGTCCTGCAAAAGAGGCACAAGTATTATTATGAGTAGCATTTATTAATTTATATACAGTGGTACCTCAGAAGTCAAATGGAATCCATTCCGGAAGTCCGTTTGACTTCCAAAACGTTCAGAAACCAAGGCACGGCTTCTGATTGGCTGCAGGAAGCTCCTACAGCCAATTGGAAGCCACGTTGGACATTCGGGTTCCAAAGAATGTTTGCAAACCGGAACACTCACTTCTGGGTTTGCAGCGTTCGGGAGCCAAAACATTTGACTCGCAAGGTATTCAGGATCCAAGGTACGTCTGTACTCCCTGATGCTGAAATGGCTTCAAAATGGTTTACAAAAACATAGAAAACGGTTGCACAGCATATGGAGTAGACAAAAATGCACAATAAAACAATCCCATCAAAACGTTAAGATATAAATGTCCACAAATCACTTCCATTGCTGATTCCTAGTCATGTAATGTACAGTTTGACTTGCTTCATACAGAAGGCTCCTGAGTTGAAACTACTGTGCTGGCATTTCCAGTTACAGAAAGATCAGAGAAGCTGTTGATGGGATAGAGCTTTGACTGGCACCTGAAGGGGTTGCTGCCTTTCATCACCACAGATAATTCATTTGACCTGGTATTAGGCAGTACTCTGGGTTCCTTGTGCGAATGAAAAAGCCAAGCTTTGTCAAAACTCCATCTGAAACTGTTGAAACAGGAAAAAATAGAATAAGGCAGAAACTAGGAGGAGTCCATTTTATATATTAAAGGAAACAAGAGTCTTGCCAAATCTCCTTCCCCCATATATGCATATCTGTCAACCGTCCCTTATTTGGCGGGAAAGTCCCTTATCCCAGCGCTGTGTCCTGCTGCTGTCCCTTATTGATGATGTCCCTTAAATTTCCCAGGTTTCAAAGGAAGCAGCTCCTCTCCCTCCCTCCCTGCCGGCCAGGAAGGAGGGAGGCTCCAACTGTGTTGCTTGGCTGCATTGCTCACCCAATAAGGAGTCTAAGAATGACTGGGGAGTGGAGCTTGCATGCCTTGTGCCGATCAAATCGGCCATGTTGCCTGGGGACTCGCCTTTGCTCAGCGCTTCCCAGCGGAGAGGTGATGGTGGTTTTCCTTGCTGCATCCCCTTTGCCAGGTTGCTGTGCTGTGGGAACCACCGCTTGAGGCTTCGTTTGGCTGCTGGCTGGGCTTTCTGCCTTTGGCTCGGAGGGGCCCAGAAGTTGAACATACCTGTGCTAGGAAAATCCCTTATTTTGGCTGCTGATCTCTTATTTTTGAGGCTGCTGGTCCCTTATTTTCAAACCTGTAAGTTGACAGCTATGCATATATGCCTCCTCAACCACTTCGATCTGCAAAACTGGCCACATAATATTTGCTTCTTATATTTGTAAGAAATATAGCTTGAAGTGTGACAGCACATGCACTTTGGAATTCCCTGCCTATTCACATCAGGCAGGCAATTTTGCTGTATTCTTTTCAGTGCTTGCTAAAAACACCTTTGTTTAGGAAAGCGGTCTGTCCAGACATGTAGAATGCCAGCACAGGTTTTAATCTGGTTTTTAGCTTATCATTGATCTTAATTATTATATTTTTACTGTTTTAAATCATTGCTTTTAACTGGTTCTCCATGATAATTTTATTCTTTATTTCTTTATATTTTTTTGTAAACTGCTTTGAGGTTTTATTGCAATCAAGCAGTATATAAACGCTGTGAAATAAGTAAGCAAATAAATGGTTCCTATTTTTCCTGTTTGTCTCCCACACGACTGTATAGATGACAGGGGAAGAGCAGGCCGCTGTCTGACTCCAGAGCCATCCCTTTATGCAACTAAAGGCTGGCACACAGCAGGGGTGCCTCTGTTGAAAAGGCGAATAAGATTTAAATAGAGATAATCCCTGAGGGAAAACTCTGTGGAGCCCAGGTCACCATCAAATAAACCTGTTAACTTGCACAGAAGAGTAATGTTTGAAACTTATAAAAACTGACAAGACGTCTGATGAATGGGGACTAGTTGACAGTATTAAAAGAGGAGGAAGTAAAATATTAGGTTTCAGTGTGTGTTAAGGCCAAACTACAGTAGATGTAACATTCGCCATCAGGTGCATACGTGATTTTTGTTAAATAAATAGCTGTTAAGTGGGATAGGGGAGAGATAGGACCAGGGGAATGTTGTTGTGGCGCCCTTTTCATTTTGATGCTTAGTGCCGGTGAGCCAGTCGCATTCTCCTAAAACTGCCTCTGCACCTGCTGTTTGCAATAGTACTGCTGCTTAACAAAAATACGTAAAGAAAAGGAAAGCTCTCATTGCCTCAATCCGTGGAAAAAGAGTCATGGGTGTTAAGGTTGCATATGAAGTTGCCTTATACAGAGGCAGACCGGTACCTAGCTCAGGATTGTCTACTGCAGGGACAAAGGACCTCTGGCATTCCAGATGTAGATGGACTCCTGCTTCCATCAGCTCCAGCCAACATGGCTAGTGATCAGGGATGATGGGAGATATTGTCTGGCAACATGTGGAAGGCCACAGGTTCCCCAGCCCTGGGCTTCCTTAACTTGACAGTAGGTCTTCAGATCTCATGAAGGGTCTTCTCAAGCCCTGCTGCTTTGAAGAGAAGAGACCAGTGATTAAAACTGGGATCTTCTGCATCTGCAGCATAGCTTCCAAGTCCCAGCCCTTCCCTGCATAAAGCATCTTCTTTTAATTCCTGTTCTATAAACTGATCTCAGTTGGGCTTTTCCCCCTCTCCTCTCTTACTCATTACTTCCTTTCTGTTTCTTCTTCATTTCTCCCATCCTCTCCCGCCTCTATCTACTACTTGCAAAAAAAAAAAAAAAAAAATGCACAAAGAAAGTTAAGTTTTGCTCTAACTTCAGAGGACAACTTCTCATTTTGTATTTGAAACAGAGAGGGGTTCTCCAAATCCTAATTGTGAATTCTCCACATCATGTCTGGTTGTGAATTCTCCAAATCCTATCGAATGTATGGCTTGCTACAGCTGTGTCCCATTCTTCAATATGAAGAAGCTCAAAGCAGCATTTTAGCTGCACAACAATCCGATCCAGCACTGAGGGCCTTCTGGCGGTTCCCTCGTTGTGAGAAGTGAGGTTACAGGGAACCAGGCAAAGAGCCTTCTCAGTAGTGGCGCCTGCCCTATGGAATGCCCTCCCAGCAGATGTCAAGGCAATAAACAACTATTTTACTTTTAAAAGACACCTGAAGGCGGCCCTGTTTAGGGAAGTTTTTAATGTCTGACGCTGTATTGTTTTTGATATTTGGTTGGAAGCCGCCCAGAGTGGCTGGGGAGACCCAGTCAGATGGGTAGGGTATAAATAATAAATTATTATTGTATTATTATAAGTTGAATATGCCCAAGCCCACTTAATTGGCTTTGTTGTTTGAGTGGGGATTTGAACTTACATTCCCATATCTCCCCAATCAAGGCACCTAAAGATTTATAAAAGCATGTCATAACTATACTATTAAGGCTCTTAATTTGCACATCACGATGAATCCATGTACCTGGTTTGTGTTGTGCTGCTTGATCACTCCTGCTTACTCCTCTTCTCCAGCATGAGCAAAACAAACCTTGAAATGCACATGATGATACTGCCAGTCACTACAACCCAGCCTTTTTAAACCTTGGGTCCCCAGATGTTGTTGGACTACAACTCCCACCATCCCTGGCTAGCAGCACAGGGATGATGGGAGTTGTAGTCCAACAACTTCTGGGGATCCACAGTTGAGAAAGGCTGCTGTAGACTAGACTGAGTTAGGTGGGCCAAGATCTGACTTGGTGGAAGGCAGATTCCTGTGTTCCTATGATACTCCAGCGTCCTTGCAGAATTGAATGTACCAATTGGCTGAGAAAGAAATACTTTCAGGGATTGAAAGCAGATGTTGTCTGTGCCTCTGACCCACAATGCCTGGCATATATGCTCAGTGGGAGGGTGGGTGACTAATTTATGGAAAACTGCAGAAGTCCAGGCAAAAATGAGTCATGCAAGAAAACAGCCTATTTTACTCAATTCCAAAACTGTGTTCTGCGGTTCAAAAACTTATCTGTGCAATGTGGGGTTTGTAACAGTTGATTTGCTTCCTGAAGGGAGAGCAGCGTGGAGATGGAGTTGTTGGTCGGTCTTCTCAGATTCAGGCAAGCCTTTGCATAACTGGTATTTGCTTTTTGTCAGGGTTGTTTTGCAATATGAAGCACTCAGGGCCGATGCTATTATGAAAAGGAGCTGAATGGCTAGATCATCTAGGAGCAGTTTTAATTATCCTGGAGCACATGGCTTTGAGATCCTTCCAAAAGTTTGGTGCCCAGAGCGATTGTGATCAGATAGTCTTCTCTAATAAGTTTTCTCGCGGTGCAAACAAGAACAGCATTAGCATAGTTGCGCTTTCATCCTGCAATTAATGCTGCTACCATGCCATTAAGGATATGATTGTGTTTTTGGCACGGGGCATCCTGCAGGACTTGCAATTAATTTCTAACTTCAGAAACAATTAAGCTTTGCCACAAAGCCCCCTGCTGGTTTGCCAGGTGATCTGTTATTAAGGTTTGCAAAAAGTACGCTCAAAAGAGCAGTAGTTTTTAACTTTTTGCAGGTGGGCTGGTGAATTCAGCCACAGCCGTACGCTCCTGCATGCTGCATGAAAAAGGATAAACAGAGCTTACACCTATTTGCTTTTATTTGATTTAACGTAATTTATATGCTGCTCGATTGTAGCAAAACCCTGTAAGCGGTTTACAAGAAAAAAGTTGTGCATACCAATCCTAGTGACTCCCATGTTGCGCCCTTGACTTGCTGTGCCGTGTTATATTAATGCTGTCAACTCCCAGCATTAGGAGTAGCTTTGAATAATTGTTACGATGCAGCAAGGATCACTCAATTAAATCGTTGAGGGCGGGATTCAACTAAGGAGCTGCCTCAGCAGAAGTCTGAAATTGGCTGGGGGTGGGTAGGTGGGAGGACCTCCAGAACAGTGTGCAGGAGAGCAGAGGGGATTTTTCCACCTGGCAAACTGCAGTGTTTTAATTCCACCCCTTGTAACTTAACTGCCATTGTCCAATATTTTATTTTTTCCATTTTTAGGGGAAAGGGGCATTTGCGTACTAGTAACCTTAACTTTTACTACATTGCTTTGAGGGTCATATCAAAGCTAACCAGTGCTGCTGAAATGTTAAAACAGGATTTGTGGCTATCATATAGGAAAGAGTAACCAGCATGCATTATAAAAGCAATAACAGCAACAGCCATTCTTTTCAATCACTTAATGCGTTGGGGAAATCCCCGAGATGAAAGTAATCTATGAGATTGTCTGGTGTTGCATTTCCCTGCCGGTTTTCTAAGCAATATTAAAATGAAACTTAATCTGTATTTAGGGTGGTTGGGTGCCCTACATTTCAGAGGATGGGGCTCTGTTTTAACAGCTGCCGGAAGACAGTCCTCTATTTGAAGACATCCTTTATTTGAAGAGCTGTCCGGTCAAAGTCTGATTTTGAAAGTCTGATAAAGTCTGATAAAGAACCCTAAGAAGGGAGCATAGGGTCCTTGAAGTGACCTCTCAGCAGGTAGCAGGTATCTTCAGGATGACAGACTGACTGAGCAGGCAGACAGGTCACCAAGTCAACCGTCCTTTGAAATACAGTTTTTGCCCAGTGTTAGCAGACGCATGCCCCTAGTTTTGCAGTGCTTTGAATCTTGATTGCTGTCTGCAGTAGGAGAGAAGCCAATTCAATCTGGTGATACCAGGTAAACATCAGTGCAAGAGCTCTTCTGTCCTTTGATATATGGATAAAAATATAACTCTTATTTCAGGGAAGTGAAGCTGGCTTCATAGATTTGGGCTGTTTTCACCAGACACCTGCTAAGGATTACAGCCTGAAAGTTGAAGGTAAGTTCCATGTAATGTTTACTGGCAGTTCTGAAAGAACTAGCAAAATGCCCATATATATATATTACGAGCTGGATGTATGTAAAGGGAGGGTCTGCACAATGCAGATAACCTGTGGCTGTCAGATTACAAAAGGCATGGTTCTTCAGGAGGCTTTTGTCTGCTAAGTATCTGCTGTTCTTTTTTTAATGTAATTTTTAGCTGCGGTCTGTGCCTTTTCATTGTGTTTTTTGAACTATTTGATGGTTGCTTTTTTGTTGCATTTCATGACATTGCCATTTTAAATTGTTGCAAGCTACTCTTCACAATGTATACGCGCTTAAAGAACAGAATAGTGTTATAAGAAAAAACTGCTCTTTTTCCCTTATGGGGTATCCAAGATCCCGTATAGAGTCCTTATGTAGGTTCTCTATTGGTAGGAGAAAATAACAGAGGCCAACCAGAGAATATTGAGAAGCAAAGCAGCTAGTAAGCATGATCTTTATTATACTGTTGCACCAGGGTCCCCTGCTCACCCCACGCAGGGAGGGAGGAGAGAAACCCAGAACATTGGTGTGCAAGCTCTTATATAGACTTTTGAAATTGTAGCTGAAGACCACCCCCCAAAACATTATACATACCGGGTACATCACAGAAAGAGGTGGTCCCCCAGCAGAAATTTGAGTGTGTCGCTTCTCCTGTCTGCCAGGATATCTGATAATGCCTTATCTGACTGCCTTTTCTGGGTAGCCTGGCCATTCCTTTGAGATGGTAAATACTTAGTTCCTGAATCTCTTACGCATATTGATAGTGTGCTCAGCTTAACAGATACCATACTTGCCAGACTGTATTTACAGGGAGGTGTAAGCCCCTACAGTCCAAAGACAATTGGAAAGCTTTTCCCATTTCTTTCCTCCTTGCAGAGAAACATTTGAGGTCAATTTGGGAAAGTAAAATGGCTTCAGGATTGTTCTCCTGTACTATTTCAGATGCGTGGTTTATATACTTATGTATGTGTTTGCTTGTACATTTATGAATGAATACACACACACACACACACACACACACACATATGACCTTAGAATTCCTATAACAATAGAAATCTCAATCTTAATGTAAATAAATAACATGCATATGCATAGAGTTTCTGGGCATTTTGCATCAGACATCCCTTTTCCACTCAGCTCCTCAATAAGGCGCCGCTTGGCATTTTTACCCCGCCCTTTCCTCCAAGCAAGCATTTCAAGGAAGTGTGCAGTAGTGGAGGCAGTGCAGTGTAGTGGTTAGAGATTCGGGCTAGGTTCCCCCACCTCAAAGGAGCCTCTTCTATCAATGAAGCACAATTGGACAGGAATCAGCAAGTTCACTTCGGAATGAAAGGAAGGAAGGAAGGAGCAGCATTCCTAAGTCATCCAAGCAGCCTCAAAAGTTCTTATTATCTAGATTAGTACTAACAAGTGTGATAATTATCTCAGATCATTTGATCCAGACAATCCTATGGACATTGGCCAGTTCCAGGCTGTCGCCTGTGTATAACATTTGACGCACTCCAGCATATTTTGAGTAGCTTTCTCCAAAGGAAACTCAGAGCGCTGGTCATTTCCAAATGGAAAACGCTCTGAAAAAGTTGTAATGCTGGAAAATGCCAGGATTGCTCCAGCTAAGGTTTACTCAGCGTAGACCTATTTAAAGTCATTAGGCCCAGGATAGCCATGCCCATTAATTTCAGTGGGTAAAATTTAGTTGACAGCAATCCATTATCTCAAACAGGGACCAAGGTCAATTTCCTGAAGTGTTTCTTATCTCCATGTTTTTATACAGTATTTGTATGAGAATTGGGTTTTGGATGGCAGTCAGGTGTGGAACGTGGGGTAATCTGAGACATGCTGGAGCTATTTAGGAGCCTTGTACAGTATAGATGTTTGGCTTAAATGTGTATTTAAAAAAGGAGTGCCAGGCATTTTCAGAAGCCCATTTTTGTTTTGTTTTTCATCCGAACAGCTTTGGGAACAAAGAGTGGATTAGGAAACACATTATGAAGCATTTCCATTCTTTCTCAGACTGAGCGCTTCTCCAGATTTTGAATTGCGGTTTCAGATCACAGAAGTGCAACTGTAAATATGTGACATTTTAAAAAGCATACAAAATGTGTATTTCAGGGGGAAAGCGCTGAAATGTGTACACTGTGTACAATTTCATGCGTTCTTTCTGAAAGTCTGCAGAAAGCAGGATAAACATGTCTGAGCACCAGCAAAACTGACATGCGACAGGCTTTGGTTTTGTCCATCCCACCTTTATTTGGTAAAGCCATGTTGATAGATCGAGATGTAGGTATTCTGTTTGCATCAGCTTTTACACTGGCCTTTGGAAACGCAAACATGTACAAACAACTTGTGGGGATGTTCAGGGAGGCAGGAGAGGATATATTGTTTCATAATGTCCTTCCTAACTTGCGCTAGCAAGTTCTAGTTACAAGTAGGTAGTTGTGTTGGTCTGCTGTAGTTGAAACAAAATAAAAAATTCCTTCCAGTAGCACCTTAGAGACCAACTAAGTTTGTTATTGGTATGAGTTTTCATGTGCACGCACACTTCTTCAGTTCTATAATTTAGCAGAGTTTTAACATTCCCTTTTTAAATACACAGTGGTTAGCTTCTTCCAAGCTCATTTAAGCTTCTCAGTATAGGATTCCTGGTAATCCCCTTTAAGGTAAAGGGACCCCTGACCATTAGGTCCAGACGTGGCCGACTGTGGGGTTGCGGCGCTCATCTCGCTATATTGGCCAAGGGAGCCAGCGTACAGCTTCCAGGTCATGTGGCCATCATGACTAAGCTGCTTCTGGTGAACCAAAGCAGCACACGGAAACGCCATTGACCTTCCCGCTGGAGCGGTACCTATTTATCTACTTGCACTTTGACGTGCTTTCAAACTGTTAGGTTGGCAGGAGCAGGGACCGAGCAACGGGAGCTCACCCCATCGCGGGAATTTGAACCACCGACCTTCTGATCAGCAAGCCCTAGGCTCTGTGGTTTAACCCACAGCGCCACCTGGGTCCCGGTAATCCCCTTTACTCCCCCTTAAAAAGAATAGACACAACACAATCTTGTGTAAAAGTATAAAAGAAGTTTACTCACACATTCAGTTCACAAATGGGTCCCTGAAGGCAGACTTAGTTACAAAGTATATACACGTGGATTCTATCCCATAAGGATATAGTTCCTTTGTGTTCTGTTGGCTGGAAGCCAACAGGGCATCTCTAGCAAAAGAGATGTTGCTTCTATGAGGAATGGAGTCAGAGAGAGAGAGTGGGCTTTGTTCCTGGTCCTTTTGTCACCTGGACAGGTAAGGTCTCGCCCATCTCTAGTCACATGCAGAGGAAGTTTGTTCTAGCCCAGGAGGAAACAGGAAGTTTTCTATTGGCTGATGCAAACATCCCATTTCATGTCCACTCTAGGAATGTTGAACTTAATTGCTATGTGTTTCACATCCTACACAACTAAGCAGGTAAAACAATCAAACTAAATTAAAACGCCAGCTGGTGCAACATGTGCACAAAATATAAACATAAAAACACCACTAAGCAGATAAAATCTCCATGCTCAATCAGAATTTAAAAATTCTGCAATTTAAAATTAAGGACATTGTTGAGATACTTGGTTGCCAAGGGTTTTGAAGTTTTTGCTGCAACAACCTTTTCTTGATCTGCAAGATATTGATCCATCCCTCCTTGGGTGAGATGGTAGAGCCATGTCAGTTATGCCACTTTTAAACCACTTTAACTTTGCAGTGTAAATGTGCTGCCAGTGGACAAAACAGTTTCAGCCAATGCAGTTGAGCCATGTCTTCCATTTGAAATGCTTAAACCACCCAACTGCCCCTTCATGTCTACTTTCTCCTGCACTAACGAGCAGCCCAAAACAAATCCACCTCTACGCTTATATAATAAGACAATACAGACACAAAAATAACTCCCCAAAATACACAGAACACCAGCAGTGACGTTTTGCAAGGTTCTCAGGATTGCATGACAAATATTGACAATGAAGGTGTCAGCGCACCTTCTCAAGGATCGCTTGTTTCAGTGTCAATATAGTTAAATGGTATACTTAAAACAGAAGAAAACACTGCTCTGGATTTTGAAGTGCCTTGGATAATAAAGAAGATTTCTGAATACAGTCATACCTTGGAAGTTGAATGGAATTCGTTCCGGAAGTCCGTTCAACTTCCAAAATGTTTGGAAACCAAAGTGCGGCTTCTAATTGGCTGCAGGAAGCTCCTGCAGCCAATCGGAAGCTGCAGAAGCCCCGTCAGAAGTTTGGCTTCCAAAAATAGTTCACAAACCAGAACAATCACTTCTGGGTTTGTGACGTTCGGGAGCCAAAACGTCCGAGTACCAAGGCGTTCGGCATCCAAGGTATGACTGTACAGTGGTACCTTGGGTTAAGTACTTAATTCGTTCCGGAGGTCCGTACTTAACCTGAAACAGTTCTTAACCTGAAGCCCCACTTTAGCTAATGGGGCCTCCTGCTGCTGCTGCTGCTGCTGCTGCTGCTGCGCCACCGGAGCACGATTTCTGTTCTCATCCTGAAGCAAAGTTCTTAACCTGAAGCACTATTTCTGAGTTAGCAGAAACCTGTCTGTAACCTGAAGCGTATGTAACCTGAAGCGTATGTAACCCGAGGTACCACTGTATAATGCATATTTGGACTGGGTTCCCCACACACACACTTCTGCATAAACAATTTTAAATACCTTTCTGTTCTTGTTATTTGAATTTATATCCCTCTCTTTCTTCAAAATGAGCCAGCAAACAATAAGCAGTAAAATGATTTTTAAAAACCTTTAAAACAATTCCAGTTCAGATGCAGACAGGGAAAGATCTCAGTTTCAAAGGTATTCCATAAGCACCAAAAAGGCAACAGAGACAGCACTATTGAATCATAGAATGGTAGCATTGTAAGGGCCTGTTGTTGTTTAATCATTAAGACCAGAGCACGCCAGGCATTCCTGTCTTCCACTGCCTCCCGTAATTTGGTCAAACTCATGCTGGTGACTTCGAGAACACTGTCCAACCATCTCGTCCTCTGTCGTCCGCTTCTCCTTATGCCTTCAATCTTTCCTAACATCAGGGTCTTTTCCAGGGAGTCTTCTCTTCTCATGTGGTGGCCAAAGTACTGGAGCCTCAGCTTCTGGATCTGTCCTTCCAGTGAGCTTGTAAGGGCCTATATATTCCCTATATTGTGCAGAATTGACCTCCTGATATCCTGGCCTATTGAGATGTTTTGCCCTTATGTGAACAAGCTCCAAAGAACCACAGACCCTCGTACAGATTCCAAATTCTACCCTCCCCTGGCCGCATGCCATAATTCTCAATTTCCTAACCTTGTTTGTGACAGGCCATAGTTTTCTAGTTTGTCTGAACAGTAAACTATGGTTAGAGCTTGCCTGCAGACTAGGATCAGAAATCAGGATCATAGGCTGGATTGCAAATAAGGCTTTTGTTTGTGAAATGCCCCGAATTTTTGGCTAGCTATGCAGTCATTGCTTGTAGCTTGTTCCTGCAGTTCACTTTGCTAAGATTAGTCTTTTAAATTAAGTTGCCACTTAACTGAAAATGTAGGCCTCTGGGCTGGGCTTGTGCTTCTCCAATAATTTTTGTAGTGTCTAGTGTTTGAGATGATGAAAGCATTGGGGTGGCTTTGTGATGGGGCAGCCTTTCTCAACCTGTGGGTCCCCAGATGTTGTTGAACTACAACTCCCATCACCCCTAGCTAGCAAGGCCAGAGCTCAGTGATGATGGGAGTTGCAGTCCAACAATATCTGGGGATCCACAGATTGAGAACCTCTGTATGGGGGAAGGGGGAAACATCTCTGATAAGATCTCTGTTTTTCTCAGAAAGGAAAAGCCAACCGAGGGGGGGCATACTTAAAATGTGTGTCTGTCTGAGCAGTATATTCACACAGTTAAAAATAGGGCACTTTGAGACAGGGGGAAGAAGGACAAACCCAAAACATGAAGTAGAAAGCCAAACAGATTACTCGTTATTCTCTTCTCTTTTTAACGGTTATTGTATATAGAGTAACTGGGAAGTGAAACAAGCACAGATAATTACATTAAGCTCCCGTGTGCCCTGCTGACAGCTGCATCTGGGATGCTTTCACATCTGCCAAGGCCTGTTACTGATGCATTCTAGGAAATTAAAAAGCGTTTATAGCCCCAGCTCTGCAGTGCTGCTGGGCACTCTGCTTCCACAGCCAGATAAGCCTGACAGGGGCCGCTGATAGGCAAAGGGACAGCGGAACCTTTGCCCAGTGCACCCTCAAATGTGAATCTAGATCTGGTCCCAGGTCTTTAAGTCTTTAAGGCCTTATACAGATCCTATGAACAGTTGTACTTACAACTGTCCAGAGTCTTTTCGGTGGTGGCTCCCAGATTTTGAACTCCCTCCTTAGGAAAGCTAGACTGGCTCACTTCTTGCTGTCTTTCCACTGGCAGGTGAAAACCTTCTTGTTCCAACAGGCTTTGGGGGACTGACTGCTTTTAATGAAAGGGCTGGTGTTGTGCTGTTTTCATTGTAATTATTGGCATGGTGTTAATATATTTATGTATATAGCTTTAATTCTATCAGTGTTTAATTAGGTTTTTAAAGGTTGCTTTTTCTTTTTTTTGGTGGTCCTTATTCTTATCTGTATGCCACCTTGAGTCCTATAAGGACTGTGAATAGCTCAGTTGGTAGAGCATGAGACTCAGAATCTCTGGGTCATGGGTTCAAGCCCCACATAGGGCAAAGGCTTCCTGCATTACAGGGGGTTAGACTAGATGACCCCCATGGTTCCTTCCAACTCTACAGTTCTTGGATTCTAGGATAGCGGTGTAAAAAGGCAAGGTATACATAGATAAAGAAAAGCAAGCAAACATGCTTTCAATTCCTCAAGGGGGGAAACCACCAAAGAGGAATTCAAACAAATAGCCAGCACGTGTAGACACAAAGTCAGAAAAGCTAAAGCACAGAATGAACTCAGGCTTGCTAGAGAGGTTAAAAGCAACAAAAAAGGCTTTTATGCGTATGTTCGTAGCAAAAGGAAGAACAAAGAAACAGTGGGGTCACTCAGAGGAGAAGATGGTGAAATGCAAACAGGGGACACAGAAAGGGCTGAACTCCTCAATGCCTTCTTTGCCTCAGTCTTCTCCGATAAAGAAAACAATGCCCGACCTGAAGAATTTGGAGCAAATGATTCAGCAAAGGAAACACAGCCCAGAATAACTAAGGAGATAGTACAAGAATACTTGGCTAGTTTAGATGTATTCAAGTCTCCAGGGCCAGATGAACTGCATCCAAGAGTATTAAAAGAACTGGCAGATGTGATCTCAGAACCACTGGCAGTCATCTTTGAGAATTCCTGGAGAACAGGCGAAGTCCCGGCAGACTGGAGGAGGGCAAATGTTGTCCCTATTTTCAAAAAGGGGAAAAGAGAGGACCCAAATAATTACCGCCCAGTCAGTCTGACATCAATACCAGGGAAGATTCTGGAGCAGATCATTAAGCAAACAGTCTGTGCGCACCTAGAAAGGAATGCTGTGATCACCAATAGTCAGCATGGATTTCTGAAAAATAAGTCATGTCAGACTAACCTGATCTCGTTTTTTGACAGAATTACAAGCCTGGTAGATGAAGGGAACGCAGTGGATGTAGCCTACCTTGATTTCAGCAAGGCATTTGACAAGGTGCCCCATGATATTCTTGTAAAGAAGCTGGTAAAATGCGGTCTTGACTATGCTACCACTCAGTGGATTTGTAACTGGCTGACTGACCGAACCCAAAGGGTGCTCATCAATGGTTCCTCTTCATCCTGGAGAAGAGTGAGTAGTGGGGTGCCACAGGGTTCTGTCTTGGGCCCGGTCTTATTTAACATCTTTATCAACGACTTGGATGATGGACTCAAGGGCATCCTGATCAAATTTGCAGATGACACCAAACTGGGAGGGGTGGCTAACACCCCAGAGGACAGGATCACACTTCAAAACGACCTGGACAGATTAGAGAACTGGGCAAAAACAAACAAGATGAATTTTAACAGGGAGAAATGTAAAGTATTGCACTTGGGCAAAAAAAATGAGAGGTACAAATACAAGATGGGTGACACCTGGCTTGAGAGCAGTACATGTGAAAAGGATCTAGGAGTCTTGGTTGACCACAAACTTGACATGAGCCAACAGTGTGACGCGGCAGCTAAAAAAGCCAATGCAATTCTGGGCTGCATCAATAGGAGTATAGCATCTAGATCAAGGGAAGTAATAGTGCCACTGTATTCTGCTCTGGTCAGACCACACCTGGAGTACTGTGTCCAGTTCTGGGCACCACAGTTCAAGAAGGACACTGACAAACTGGAACGTGTCCAGAGGAGGGCAACCAAAATGGTCAAAGGCCTGGAAACGATGCCTTATGAGGAACGGCTAAGGGAGCTGGGCATGTTTAGCCTGGAGAAGAGGAGGTTAAGGGGTGATATGATAGCCATGTTCAAATATATAAAAGGATGTCACATAGAGGAGGGAGAAAGGTTGTTTTCTGCTGCTCCAGAGAAGCGGACACGGAGCAATGGATCCAAACTACAAGAAAGAAGATTCCACCTAAACATTAGGAAGAACTTCCTGACAGTAAGAGCTGTTCGACAGTGGAATTTGCTGCCAAGGAGTGTGGTGGAGTCTCCTACTTTGGAGGTCTTTAAGCAGAGGCTTGACAACCATATGTCAGGAGTGCTCTGATGGTGTTTCCTGCTTGGCAGGAGGTTGGACTCGATGGCCCTTGTGGTCTCTTCCAACTCTATGATTCTATGATTCTATGATTCTATGCTTGAATGGTGGGGCTTAGATAGAAGGTAACTGAGGTGGTACCTGTGGCAGAGACTGAGATCAGGCCTCAGACTTGAGTCTTCCTCCCCTGATGTCTTTACTGTCAGGAGAAACTGCTGAATTAACAAAGAGATTCTGCAATCATTTAAAGACATCACAAAATAAAGTCATGATGGTAATTCTAAATTTGATGGAATTTCGCTTCTCTGTTGATCAGGACAGTGTTTACTTTTCCCAAAGCCTTTTTCTTGTTGCATTTCTTGTTACCTTCCCTCTGTAACCAAACCTTCATATAGCAGACACAGAGAACATCCAGCCCAGTGGCCTTAACTAGGCCCAACACAAGCCAAACTTTGCCTGCAAGGCTATTTCACCTGCTCTGGACCTGACATCATGTGTGGTGTCAGGTGAGGCGCAATGAGGAATGTGGCTCCAAAGGACCATTTGGGAGCTGAAAGTGAGCTCCCAGCCGTTCTTCTGCAAGCTGGGTTCGCAAACAGTGCCAAGTTCATGGGGTGGGGGTGGGGGGCTCACTGTCGCCTCCAATTAGGTGATCAGCTATCAGCCACCCCCGCTTGTCTGTTTGCAAGATAAAAATGCTTAAGAACCCCTTGCTCAGGCAGTCAAAGGTATTGCGGAGGCTGCTGGCTTTCCATCATTAGGGAGATTACTGATTAATAGTCCTTAATAGACAGTCAATGTCTCTAGAAGGAAGCTAATGCTTAGAATTAGTGCCAGAGAGAGATATTGGCCTCTGTGGAAGGAGGGACACAAAGTTATTTGAAAATTCAGTGTGTGTGGGGGGGGGGGAGAGATTTGGATAGAAATAGCCATTTTTTGTTTTCTGTTTTTTTCCGGTTTTGAACTTTATTTTTGAACTTTATTTTTGAACTAAGCTGTGTAGGGCTTTTCTTAGACATAATGTAGTTATGCTCACTGTCACTGGCAAATAGAGAGTCAAATATGTTGGGGGCGACCAAAGCAGTTTCTGTGCCAAAACCGGCCCTAAACCCTGATTGAAATGGATCCAGAAAATCAGTTTCTTCCAAAAGCGCCCGGATCTGGTCTGCGATCATTCGCTCCAGAACCTTGCTCAGGAAAGGGAGATTAGTAACTGGCTGGTAGTTAGTTAGGTTTTCTGATTCCAGGAAAGGTTTCTTAAGGAGTGGTTTTACCGGCAGTTCCTCCTTCAAACAGGCAGGGACCACCTCCTCTCGTAAAGAGGCATTGATCACCTCCCTGGCCCAGTAAAATTCTTCAGCTGACACAGCAAAGCTTGGGCAATTGCAGATTCCCCTCCGTGTGGAAGCTTCTTGGAGGCAGCTTCAATATTCACCACTCAAAACTGTTTTCCTTTGTTCTTCACTATGAGGAAATATACCATGTCCCTAGATGAACCCTGCCCACTTGAAGGCAAGTTTCACCTTGTGTGACAGGTTTGAAAACTTTACGTGCCCAGAGGACGTTTGTTGTAATGAAGCCTCGCAACTGAAAGTTTGGGGCATGCCAGCCGAGCAGAGAGAAGGCATAAGAGCACAAGGCAAGCCCTGCTGGATCTGGCCAATAGCTCCAAAAGTCCAGCATCCTGATCTTACTGTGGCTGGCTAGATGCCCAGGGGTAGCCTGCAAGCTGGACATAAGCAAAACAGCACTTTCACCTGCCTGCAGTTTGCAACTGGTATTCAGAGGTGCAATGCCAATCTGCATGTGAACTTGGTTCAGACATGGCACTGGTTCAAAACGGCATACCAGATTTGGCATGAGCAGAAAGCGTTTTCCCCTGGCATGGAGGTACAAAAATGGTGCAGATAATTGGCACATTTGCACACTTTAGGAGAAGCTACAGAAATCCTGTTTTGGAATCAGCAAAGAGCAAGGAACTGGAAGTGTGTAGTGCCTATTGGTTTTTAATTCCCCCCATCCACATACCACAGTGTCCCAAGCAGAGATGGAACAATCAGCCTATTTCATGTCTGTTTCTCACTGGTAAATCAGTCCTATCCTGTTTCTATATCCAACTGCGAGTTTTGTTTTGTTTTTTAAAATGTTGCACAAAAAGTGCATTTTTTTAAATATATCCCCCACATGCACATTTTATATGCAATTTGTTCTCTCCAAATGTGCCTTTTTAAAGGAGATGGTGACATCACAGAATTCAGAGAACTGAACCGCATTTCAATTTGCATATCAGTCCAGGAAACGTGTAGCAGGTTGCTTGCCTTAAAAAAAATGGACTGAAATCCATTGAGTATCCTTAGTCCAAACTGGTTCGGTGCTATAGTAATGCCTCAGGAAAGTAAGCTTGTTCAAACTCCTCTCTCTCCCATAGTTTCATCTAATGCAATGACCCAGCAGCCACAGGATGAATTTGACAGCAGCGTGGAGAAGGCAGTAGATTGGATGAAGACCATTCAGGAGAGACTGCGGATCAATGACAACACCAAGGGACCTAGGTCTGCCCTGGAGGCCAGGCTAAGAGACACAGAGGTACACACACACACACACACACACACACACACACACACACACACACCTGATTTCCTTCAGACATTTTTTTAGCTGTAATATTGTTACTGCTGTGATTACCATCTGAACCTGCCCTGACATTGAGATCTTTGTCTGAGGACCTGCTCCAGATGTGCTCCCCAGTGCTATTTTTCTAGAAAAAGAGGTGCCAGAACTCGCCATGAGTGCCTCCCATGTTCTCTTCTAATATCAATGGCACCCCCCTGAGAGGTGCCAGAACTGAGTTCTGGTGAGTTCCAGCTGGAAAAAAGGCCCTGGCTGCAGGCATCTGAAAGCAAAGGCTATGGCACATCCTTCTGATTTAATCACAATCCAGTCCTCTGTGCCCTGTCCTTTTCTCCTATTAAATGATTAAATTAGCTAATGGTTAATTCATATCTGCAGTCATCGTTACATACAGAAATTAGTCTTGCTAATGTCTCAACCTCGTTGGCGGTTGGCTTTTTAAATAACTTGGCTCCAAAGTTGCTGTTTCTGAGCTGGGCAGTTTATAGTCATACTTGATTTATATGATTTATGTTCCATTAATCTGTTAATGAAATCTTCAGCCAAGGAAAGCAGAGATTTATTTTTTTTTAAAGCATGAAAAATGAGAATGTCATCATTGCAACAGATTTTCTCAAGAACACTTATTCACCTTCCCATTACTGCGAGCACTAATGAGTTCTGAAACCTGGCTTCAGGTTTATTTATAGATCTTCCTTTTGTTACCTAGTGCAGTTTATGTTCCGGGATTGGCTCCTGGGAATTTTAATTAGTTCTATAGAAACACACAGGGAGATGCAACCTAAGGTTTAATTTAGACATCATGGCCATACCATGGTGTGGCTATCAGATAAGTGTTGCAATGATCACATGCTCCCTTCTCTCCTCATATGCTCTGATTCTCTCATCTTACCTCTCCTGAGCTACTATTCCTAGAGTTCCTGGGGAAGTGGGATTCATTATTAAGTCCCTCTGGGAATTGTAGTTCTGTTAATGGAACCGGGATCTAACAACTCTCAGCATCCTACTACACTTCCCAGAATTCTTTGGTGGAAACCATGATTTTAAAAGCGTAGTGCAGATGGGGCCTTAGGTTGCATGCACACCATACATTTAAAGCACATCACCTCCCCACAAAGAATCCTGGGAATTGTAGTTTATCCCTCACAGCGCTACAATTCTTGGTGCCCTTAACATAGCACGGTTCCCATGATGCTTTGGGGGGGGGAAGTCATGCATGTTGAATGTGCTTTAAATGTACAGTTCATACCCAGCCTTCACCTCACAAGTTCTGCTACCCTACAGGCATAAATTTGGGGGGTGTCCCCCCACATCATTTGGCTTCCTTGCACCCTTGTACGGTGGTACCTCTGGTTGAAAATGGGATCCGTTCCGGAGCCCCGTTTGCATCATGAGCAGAACACAACCCTCGTCTGCGCATGCGCAGGTTGCAATTTGCCGCTTCTGCGTATGCACGTGACGTCATTCTGAGCGTCTGCGCATGCGCGAGCAGCAAAACCCAGAAGTAACCCATTCTGTTACTTCTGGGTCGCCGCGGGACTCAACCTGAAAATACATAACCTGAACCGAATGTAACAAGAGGTATGACTGTATTGGTGGATCAACCTATGGAAGCCTGATTCGTACATAGCAATAATTAGATCGAGTCAATTAACAGCCAGCTCCCTGGAAGCCCTGCCACAGGGTTGTGCTGCAGCTTCGGGCCTGCTTGGATACTGATTTATTTTTTAATATTATTTTCATTTGGTTAGTTGATTGCATTTATATATACCAACTTCCTGCCAAGGCGCACGCAAGGTGGTTTACAATTTTCAAAACAGATAGTACAAAATAGCCTCAGGCGTCCTTCAGGGGCTGATGGCACTAGCACCATGACTTAGGCAGAGCCTCTTCTGCCTTCCCTGAGGGCACACAGGCCTGAGGGGCAAGTATCTCAGCAGTTCTTTAGGGCTGCTGAGAGACCCTTCCCAAACCTGATAGTTTTGCGACCCCTAGCCTGGATCTCCTGGCTTCCTCTTTCTCTAAAGGGCCTCTGGTCATAAATCTCCCCACAAAAGGTGGAACGGGGTTTGCAATGCTCCTAAGTCCCCTTCAAAAAAACCTATTTGTGGTTTACTTTTAATGTTTGATTCTTCCTAACAGAAAATCTGTGCGTTGGAACCTGAGGGCCGGTTGAAGATGGACTTGGTTCTCATGAAGGCTGACGCTCTCCTTCAGTGCACCGGCGAGGAAAAGAAACACGAGATATTATCCAAACTAAAGGATATTAAAGCCATGTGGGAAGAGACAGCCATATACATTACGCACTGTCACAGGTAAGATTCCAGCCATAGGAATGTGCCATTTGCCATTTGCCAAGTCAGAGGTTCTCAGACCTACCTGAAAATGTCAGGGACTGAACACGGGACCTTCTGTGTAGAAAGCCTGATCCACCATCTCTGTCATTTTTTCCAGGGCATCCCAGACTCTGCTTTTGTTCTCCTAGTTTGGCTGTGGGGAATATATAGCCTCTCTAAGCCAGGGGAAGACCCTACCTCGAACACTGTGTTGTCTCCCATATCCAGCAAAACTATTATGACACAACAATATTTAGTTCTCCCTTATAGCACCTTCATAGCAAACGTACAGACCATTTTATCTGTGGTAAGAATCATAGAGCTGGAAGGGATCCCTAGGGTCATCTAGTCCAACCCGCTGCAACGCAGGAATCTCAGTTAAAGCAGATGGCCATCCAGCCTCTGCTTAAAAACCTCCAAGGAAGGAGAGTCCACAACCTCCCAAGGGAGACCGTTCCACTGTCGAACAGCTCTTCCTGTCAGAAAGTTTTTCCTGATGTTTAGTCGGAATCTCTTTTCTCGTAACTTGAAGCCATTGGTTTGAGTCCTACCCTCCAGAACAGGAGAAAACAAGCTTGCTCCATCTCCCATGATGCACTAGCAGAGGTGGACCAGGCTAGTGGGCCCTACCTTGTGTTTTAGAAGAAGAGTTTGGATTTGATATCCTGCTTTATCACTATCCTAAGGAGTCTCAAAGCGGCTCACATTCTCCTTTCCCTTCCTCCCCCACAACAAACACTCTGTGAGGTGAGTGGGCTGAGAGACTTCAGAGAAGTGTGACTAGCCCAAGGTCACCCAGCAGCTGCATGTGGAGGAGCGGAGACGTGTACCCGGTTTCCCAGATTACGAGACTACCGCTCTTAACCACTACACCACACTGGCTCACTTTTAATATAACCCTGAGATCCATGAAACAGAGCCTGGTGCTGAAGACCTCCCCACTGTGGCTGAAGGACTAGTAATAATAATATTAATAATAATGTATTTATACCCTGCCCATCTAGCTGGGTTTCCCCAGCCACTCTGGACGGCTCCCAACAGAATATTAAAAACACGATTAAAACATCAAACATTAAAACTTCCCTAAAGAGGGCTGCCTTCAGGTGTCTTCTAAAAGTGAGATAGTTGTCTATTTCCTTGACATCTGATGGGAGGGCGTTCCACAGGGCTGGCGCCACTACCGAGAAAGCCCTCTGCCTGGTTCACTGTAACCTTACTTCTTGCAGTGAGGGAACCGCCAGAAGGCCCTCGGAGCTGGACCTCAGTGTCTGGGTTGAACGATGGGGGTGGAGACCAACCATAGTGACAACAGCAGTATGGGAAGGGAACACGGTCAACTGCTCCAGAAGAGGTCCATCGCTCCCATAACCCAACTCTCTATTTATCCTTTTGCAGCCGTATCGAGTGGGTGTGGCTACACTGGAGCGAATACCTGAAAGCCCAAGATGAATTTTACGTATGGATTCACAACATGAAGGTGACTTTGGAGCCTGACATAGAGCTGCAGCTTGGCCTGAAGGAGAAAGAGTGGCAGCTCAGCCATGCCCAGGTCCTGCTGAACGATGTTCTAAACCAGTCAGCCCTATTGGAACGGCTGCTGGAAGAAGCCTCTTCCCTCTACAACAGGATTGGGGACCCAAGTGTTGATGAGGACATCCAGAAGAAGATGAAAGAGGAATACGCAGACGTCAAGGACGAAGCACAGGTAAGGAGCACAAGGGATCGTAACAATAATAATTTATTACTTATAACCTACCCATCTGACTGGGTTACTGCAACCACTCTGGGCAGCTTCCAACATAAAAACATAATAAAAACCCAGCAGAACATCACGGATTAAAAACTTTCTGAAATAATAATAATCTCCAGTTCAGTAGGCACAACAGGAAGTCTAATGTTGGTCCAGCCAAGTGGTCACATGCTCAATGAAGTTATAGTGACACTTCTGGTTCCCAATTGAACTCCCAATCCCTCTCTCTCCTAAACTGGGCACTTGAGTTCTTACTCAAAGAGTTTCACTTGCTCACCACTGGGAGCAAACTAATGTTCCCATTTTGTGCCAAAAAAGTATTCTCACTCTTCCTGGCTGCATTCTCCTTAATTTTTTTTTTTTAATGAAAAAGAACTATAACTACTGAAACACAACTTTACGAGTTTCCTGCCAGTTTCTTTTCCATTCAGTTGAGCCAGAAACGGCCTAAAAGGTTTATTGGCAATTCGCTCTTGAAATAATGTAAATAACCACTCAGGGGACATCCTGTCTTAGCTGAAAAGGGATATTTCACTACTTTACTGCAGTGTGGGTTAGTGGGAAGCATCACTGGTGTTTTCTCTGTGTAACTTGAACCTGGTCTCACAGCAGTTAGTTGGTACCGTACATTCCTGACTGAGGCCAACAGAATGATCAATGAGGGCGGTAACTGGAAATGGGCGGAAAGCCTGGATGATTTGCAGGAGATCAGTAGGGATTTCTGACTACCAATTGCTCAACAATAGCAGCAAGAAAATGACTCCTGCATCCTAAATTATTCTGCCGAAATGAAGGAACCAGGAGTGGATTTTTGTGCAGAAGGGTTGTGAGCTCTGTTCAGTTCTGGTGCTCAGATCAAATCCCTGGGTCCATGATTTTTAAATTCTAAGTGCATGCCTTCTGCATCTGGCTCTGGTTGGCTGGCCTGGGACTCTACAATTGCATCCATGTATGAGTGGGCCTTATCCCAGGAGTGGAACAAATGGGAGATTGATACCCCATCTGCACTGTACATTTAAAGCAGTATCATACCACTTTAAACAGGCATGCCTTCTCCCAAAGCATCCTGGGAACTGTAGGGTGTTGAGGGTTGTTAGGAGACTCCCATTCCTCTCACAGAGCTACAGTTCCCAGAGTGGTTTAATGGGTGCTTTTTTCTGGGGGGAAGCAGGGGTACGCATACCCCTAGACATTTTGTGAATCTAAGTTTGGCCTCATTGAGGGGCAGTCTTTCAATATGAGTAGGAAAATGAGAGCACCCCTAAACATTTTTTAAGAAAAAAAGCATTGGGTTTAACTATCAATCCCTCTTTCCAATGAGTTATGGGAATTGTTGTTCCTTGTGGGAAACAGGACTGTCCTAATGACTTTCAGCACCCATAACAAACTACACTTCCCCGGATTCTTTGTGGCTGCTTAAAGTGGTATGATGATGCTTGAAATGTGGAGTGCAGTTGTGCGTGAAAACTGGACACAGTTTTATTGGCTACAGCAATATATAGGATTGTCTAGGCATGGGCAGGAATAATGACCGGCTTCCTGATGATCTATCCTAGCTGATTTGCTGGGGTCCCCTCCTGGATGTTGCCAGAACAAGGTTTCCACTGTGGCTCATGCCAAGTGTGTGAGTTTCACTGGCCAGCTTGGCTGAGCAGTACAAAGCCATTCCCGCCATACATTCAAGCTACGGCTGTCTAATGCACTGCCCGCAAGACCCCATACACTGCCTGGTGCCTTTTCCTGCTCCACAGTTATGACAAGAACCAGATATTTTTTTTGTCAAATGTCTCTACAGAACTCCTGCTGAGGGGGAAAGTGAAAACTCACAACTGCATGCCAGATTGGCATGAGCAAAATTCCTTTCCAGTCCTGTCAACCAGTGGCCAACCAAGTTCCCAGCAAGGGATCTGACTGGGGGGGAGGGGTTGTAAAGCAGGTCTCATGGCAGGAACCCCCACCTTGAGGAAGTCCCACCTTCCCAAGAAGCCTCATGATAGTGCAGAGGCTTCTGGGCAATCCCACAAGACCCAACCTGGTTTGGAAGATGGCTCCCACATCTCTAGGCTCGGCACAGAGGATTGCCCCACCTTGAGAGGGTTGGCGGGCCATAGGTAGAAAACAGAGTCAATCATACAAGCCTAAAGTCTGTGTACCCCTTTGTTTATGTACACTGGGTTAGAATCAGGCCCACGAAATGCTTATTTCATGCAGGATAGTGCAAATAAACACATGCCCCACTGCAATCCAATTGGTAAGTCTGGGTTTTGTCGTGGTTCAGGTGAGGGAAGCAGCAACAACAACCTGGAATTTCATTTGGCATCACTTTCCATTACTTTTACCATTTTAGCCTTGGTTATTTCGGATCTCTTTTTGTACACAATGTTCCAGACAAAAGGTTGCGTCCCTGAAACACTAAACACAAATAACGCAGTCATAACATTTTAACTCTCAACTTGTGTGCCTGACAGGTTCCACAAGAAATACCATAGTCTGGATCCTCTTGATAGATGTGCATAAGTAGCTAAGCTTTCAGAAGCCTTGAGAAATTGCAATAGTTATAAATTATAGCAGAGCCAGGCCAAAAAGGCCAACTGATTAAAAAGATAGCGTCTCATTTAACCCTGAAACATGCAACCTTGATTCGCTTTTTTTTTCTTTCTAAGTAACCTGTTCTCATGGTTACAGAAATTCACCAGAAAATCTGATTCCGAAAATGAGATAAGGAGCAAGTCAGGTCTCAGAAACAACCTTGATCTATTGTTTTTCAACATCCATGTGCCACAACATTTCAAAAGACTTCCTATTTATTTATTTATTTGATTTCTCACTCAACTTTTACCATAAGGCTACAACAATAAAATAGAAGACATATTTTAGAGGACATCTGAAGGCAGCTCTGTATAGGGAAGTTTTTAAACGTTTGATGTTTTACTGTGTTTTTATATTTTGTTGGAAACCGCCCAGAGTGGCTGGGGCAATGCAGTCAGATGGGTGGGGTACAAATAATAAAACTGCTGTTGTTGTTTGAAATAATTTTTAATAAACATTTTCTTGGATTGCAAAAGAATGTGCATTGTATAACATTGGAGGGGAAGCGAGATGAGTTGTGGGAAGAGGGTGGGTGGCAAACGTACAATATGTTGTTGCTGCTGCTGTTATAAAATATGAAACAATTATAAAACAAAGCAGTTACAACCATAAAACAGGAAAAGTGGAAAAACACGTAAAACCAGTTCTGTATATAAAACAATTTTTAAAAAACCACAATCCCATTATGTAAAGTAATACAAATGTTTGAAAACAATTCCATATATATATATATATATAAAACACCAGTTAAAAATAGTTGCAATATAGATGCAGACTGGGATAAAAGTTCTCTTCTTAAAAGGCCTGTTGGAGGAGGACCCTTTTGCATGTGATAATGCTGGAATAACACAACAACAACAACAACAACAACAACAACAACAACAACAACAACAACAACAACAATTTGGCTGGGTTTTCCAACAACAATTATTTATTATTTACACCCTGGTTATCTGGCTGGGTTTCCCCAGCCATTCCAGGCAGCTCCCAACAGAATATTAAAAACACGATAAAGTACCAAGCACAAAAAACCAAGCACAGTCTAGGAGCTCATTCACACTTCCACTTGAGTCATGCCTAGGAAGCCTTGGTCTGAGCTCTTTTCCCCTTGCTCCACTGCTTTCCAAGGGAAAACCCACTCTTTAGCAACAGATAGGAACAAATGGCAATCTGGGGAAATCCCAAATGGCCATTTGCTCCAATTTCGCGCTACAGAGCTGTTTTCCCTAAGTGGGAAAGGAGCATGGCAAAAGGAAGTGTTGCTAAGCCCTAGGTCTCGTTGACGGGCAAACTAAGGGCAAGTGGAACTCTCCCACTGAAATAAAGGTGCAAGGTCTAAGCCTGTTTACAGATTTACTCGGAAGAAATTCTTGTCGGGTGCAAGGTTGAGGCTGCAGCCAGTCGGACAGTTAATGCCGAAACTTCATAAGTTCCAGTGCGCAACCCCAGCCAACCCCAGCGCTTGGGTAGAGAAAGGCTTGCAGAATGATTTCCTTGTACAGTGGTACCTCGGGTTAAGTACTTAATTCATTCTGGAGGTCTGTTCTTTTTTTTTTTTTATAAAATTTTTATTGGTTTTACAAAATTTTTAAGAAAAACAGACAAACACTAAAAATGACAAACATACACGTATAGTTTCAAACATATTTTCATAAACCTCTTTTCTTGGACTTCCCCATACCCCCCCTCTCTGCATCCCAATGTCCAAAATTCAACTAGCAACTTCCAATTGTTACTTTCCAATCTTTATCATCTTAGTCCTCTTTTATAGTCTAACCTTGTATCCCTGTACCCTTTTGCTTCTGAAAACCACAACATTTTAGCATTCATTAAGTTTATAGTAGTCCTTAAGATAACTTTTAAATTTTTTCCACTCTTCTTCCACCGTCTCTTTTCGTTGGTCACGGATTCTGCCTGTCATCTCGGCCAGTGTCATATAGTCCATCACTTTCATCTGCCATTCTTCCACAGTGGGTAAATCTTGTGTCTTCCAATACTTTGCGATGAGTATTCTTGCTGCTGTTGTGGCATACATGAAAAAGGCTCTATCTTTCTTTGTCACCAGTTGGCCGACAATGCCCAAGAGAAAGGCCTCTGGTTTTTTAGGGAAGGTACATTTAAGTACCTTTTTCATTTCATTATAGATCGTTTCCCAGAAGGCCTTAATCTTCGGGCATGTCCACCAAAGGTGATAAAAGGTACCTTCAGTCTCTTTACACTTCCAACATTTGTTATCGGGCAAGTGATAGATTTTTGCTAGCTTGACTGGGGTCATGTACCACCTGTATACCATTTTCATAATGTTTTCCTTTAAGGCATTACATGCCGTAAATTTTATACCGGTGTTCCATAACCATTCCCAGTCAGCTGACATAATGTTATGTCCAACATCCTGAGCCCACTTAATCATAGCCGATTTAACTGTTTCATCCTGTGTGTTCCATTTCAACAACAAGTTGTACATTCTAGATAGATTCTTAGTATTGGGTTCTAACAGTTCGGTTTCTAATTTTGATTTTTCCACCTGGAAACCGACTTTCCTGTCCTGTTTAAAGAATTCCATTATTTGGCGATATTGGAACCAATTTTCTACTTTATACTTCAATTTCTCCTGACTTTGTAGTTTGAACTTATCTCCATCCTGTTCTAAAATTTCCCAATACTTCGGCCATCCGACCTCCATATTGAGTTTCTTCACTGCTTTAGCCTCCACTGGTGACACCCATCTAGGGGTTTTGTTTTCCAATAGATCTTTATATCTTATCCAAACATTAAACAATGCTTTTCTGACAATGTGATTTTTAAAGGCACTGTTAGCTTTATCATACCAAAGATATGCATGCCAACCAAAAGCGTTATTGAAACCTTCCAGATCCAAGATGTCCGTGTTCTCGAGGAGCATCCATTCTCTGAGCCAGCAAAAAGCTGCTGCCTCATAGTACAGTTTCAGGTCCGGCAGGGCAAACCCCCCTCTTTCTTTAACATCTGTCAATATTTTAAATTTAATTCGGGGCTTTTTGCCCTGCCAGACAAATTTCGAAATATCTTTGTGCCACCTCTTAAAACATTCCATCTTATCAATAATCTGCAAGGTCTGAAACAAAAATAACATTCTAGGCAATACATTCATTTTGATTACTGCAATTCGGCCTAACATTGACAATTTCAAATTTGACCATATTTCTAAATCTTTTTTGATTTCTAACCAACATTTTTCATAATTGTCCTTGTACAAATTCTGATTCTTAGATGTTAAGTAGACCCCTAGGTATTTAACCTTCTTGACCACAGTCAAACCTGTTTCCTCTTGAAATTTCTCCTTTTCCATATCTGTTAGGTTTTTCCCTAAAACTTTGGTTTTTTGCTTGTTCAACTTAAATCCAGCTACCTGGCCAAACTGTTGTATTATTTCTAATACCTTTTTCGTACTAGTGTTTGGCTCTTGCAAAGTCAATACTAGGTCATCTGCGAACGCTCTTAACTTATAATGTTTAGCTCCGACCTGCACACCTTTAACCTGCTGGTCATTTCTTATCATGTTCAGCAACACCTCCAGAACTGAAATAAAAAGTAATGGGGAAATCGGGCACCCCTGTCGTGTTCCTTTCTCTATCTTAAGTTCCTCAGTCACAACATTGTTTACAATCAGTTTAGCTTTTTGTTCGGAATATATTGCAGCCATACCATTCTCAAAACCCCGGCCTACCCCCATCCCATGAAGATTCTTCTTCATAAAACTCCAAGAAATATTGTCAAAGGCTTTCTCCGCATCCACAAAGATCAATACTGCCTTAGTGTTTATATTCACCTCTAGCTTTTCCAAAATGTCTATTACATTCCTTACATTGTCTGCCAGGTGTCTTTTAGGGAGAAAGCCTGCTTGGTCCTTATGAATCTTCTCCATCAAAACTCTTTTAAATCTTTTTGCCAAAATGTCTGCAAAAATTTTGTAATCCACATTAAGGAGTGATATTGGGCGGTAGTTCTTGAGTTGGGTCTTTTCAGTCTCTGACTTTGGTATGAGTGAAATATATGCCTCTTTCCACGATTCAGGCGCCCTTTTTCCCTCAAGGATCTCATTACAAACTTCTCTTAGTGGTTGAGTCAACCATTCCTTCAGCGATTTGTAGTATCTGGAAGTCAGTCCATCTGGTCCCGGAGATTTGCCCAGTTGCATATTCTGAATGGCAGCCTCTATCTCTTGTTCTGAGATTCTCTGGTTCAAATCGATCTTACTTTGATGAGAGATGTTTTGTAATCCATATTTTCCAAGGAATTTGTCTATATCTTCTTCATTTTGCGGGCCTTGAGTGTAGAGTTTTTTGAAATAACTTAAAAAGCAATTTCTGATTTCATTGGGCTTAGATATATTCTTTCCATCCACCTCAAGGCTTGTAACTGTATTTAGTTTCTGCCTTTTCTTCAGTTGCCATGCCAAAAGTTTACCACATTTATTTGCTGATTCAAAGGTCTTTTGCTTCATTTGCTTTATCTTCCATTCAATCTCTTGGTTCATCAATTCCATGTATTGTGTTTGATATAACTTGATCTCTCTTAAAATGTCTTGAGACTTTGGTTTTATTCTTAATTTCCTCTCTCCTTCCTTTATCATTTCCAAAATCTTCTCTTTTTTCTCATTTTGTTTTTTCCTCTTTATTGAATTTTGTTGAATCAAAAATCCTCTCATAACCGCTTTACTTGCATCCCAGATCACTCTTTTCTCCACGTCGGTCCTCAAATTTATTTCAAAATAGTCTTTTAGAGTCTTTTGGGCCTTCGTGAGAATCTCCTTATCATGAAAGAGGGTGTCATTCATTCTCCATCTAAATTGACCAGTTATTGTGAGCTTCATCTCCATCTTCACGGCGTTATGGTCGGAGCAAGTTTTTGGGCAGATTTCCACTTTCTTAATCTTTGGAGCCATTCCACTAGTAACCCAGATTTGATCGATTCTGGTCCAGGTCATCATTGCTTGGGAGAAAAAGGTTCCCTCTCTTTCCAGAGGGTTCCTTGTTCTCCAAATGTCTATCAAGTCCATGTTTTCAGTCATTTCGAAAAAAGTCTTAGGGAGGTCTGTTCTTAACCTGAAACTTTTCTTAACCTGAAGTACCACTTTAGCTAATGGGGCCTCCCGTTGCCACCGCGCCGCGGGAGCACGATTTCTGTTCTCATCCTGAAGCAAAGTTCTTAACCTGAGGTACTATTTCTGGGTTAGCGGAGTCTGTAACCTGAAGCGTATGTAACCTGAAGCGTATGTAACCTGAAGCGTATGTAACCCGAGGTACCACTGTATTTTCATGAGCAAAAAACGGGTAGAAAATTGGAAGGCGCACACAGGGCCCCTGGTGGCTGTGGCCTTCATCCGCATAATAAATTGTGCAAAAGCTAAGTGAGCAGCATTGAAGTGCATTCTTTTTCCGCAGATGAAGCGTTTTGAAATTGTGGGTATAAAATGTGGAAATCCAGCATGGATGTTTTACAGATAGATTTTGGCATGCTAAGCCTTTCTTTTGTTATCTCGCTTTTTCTTTTCTAGAGAATGAAAGACTGTGACCTCACAAGGCCTTTGAAAACCTTGCACTCATTTAATTAAGTGCTTGGTAATTACAGCATCCTCAGGCCTGGGACACACTGTTTTGTTCTTGAGCTGAAGACAGCAGACTGTTTCAAAATTCCCAAAAGCAGCCAAGTGACGGGTGTGTGTGTGTGTGTGTGCACGAGCACGCGAAGGGGCAAAGGGAAAAGAACAGGCTCTTTGTGTTCTGGGTTTCTCAAAAATGCAAAGTATGAGGGCAAAGATAACTTTCGCTTTCCCTGTTTCTGATGTTTCTCTTTTTGCAGAGGAGAGTGCAGCTGCTCGAAAAGATAACAAAGGAACACGAGCGATATAAGAGCAACGTGGACCAGTTTCAGCTGTGGCTGACCCAGGTGACAGAGAGATTAAACTCCTGCCTTAGTCAAGAAGCAAAATCGCCAGCAGAGAACAGAATTAAGTCGTTGCAGGTACTGGAATGGTGTTGGAGCTTTCTGTCACGAGCGGAAAGCTTTACTCCTATTTCCTCGTCCATCCATGAGCAGGTGTATGAAATGCATGCCCTGAAAGAACTCATGTGTTCCACCCAAATAGTAGTCTGCATTTCAAAGATCCCGTCCCTCTGCAGCTTTGAAGTTCACAAGCAGGTTAGGGGAAGTTGCCATCTCTGTCCGGCCTACCTCACCATGGTTGTTGTGAGGATTTTTTTTTTTTTTAAAAAAGAGATATTGTACCAGTGTTGGAACCCTCAATGCTTGGTAGGTGGTAGGGTTTCCAACTTGTGAAGTGCATTTATGTGCCCATTTGGTATTTTTGCCTCAAGGCAAAAATTGAATGTGCCAGAAATTGACTAGGCAGGACAGGCATCTTCATGTGGCATCCTTGACCAACTGTTTTTTTTTTTTAAAAAAAAATTATTTATTTATTTATTTATTTATTTATTTATTTATTTATTTATTATTACCTCTCCTATCTGGCTGGGCTACTTGCAGCACATATGAAAATCTAATAAAACGTCAGACATTAAAAACTTCCCAATACAAGCCTGCCTTCAGGTGCCTTCTAAATGTTCTGTAGTTCTTTATCTTCTTGACATTCCACAGGGCACTGAGAAGTCCCTCTGCCTGGTTCCCTGTAACCTCACAGTGAGAAAACCGCCAGAAGGCCCTCGGAGGTGGACCTCAGCACCTCAGCAGTTCAGCACAGGCTAACTCCTGAACACCTCTGTATATTGGCTCAGTGCTCCGAGCAGCGCCAGGTGACATTTAGCTGACATTTAAATTTCCTGCAATGTCCTGGAGCCGCGCTACACTGGGGGCATTCTGGGAAATAAAAATGGTGGTCTGACTTGGTCACATGTTACTGCTCAGAGCACAACTCCTTGCCTCTAAGTAAGCCCACCCGGGCCAATCAGACAGAAACACACCAGGCCCTGCCTCTGACCACTTAAATCCCACGTTGGCTCCACCCACTGACCTGTCCCTTGCTCTGACCACTGACTTGGTGTTCTTCCACATGACCTGCTCATTCATCCTGATTTGCTTGCAGGAAAATAAGACAAAGCTGACTATGTAACGGGCACCCATTCTGGTTTGTTTGAGGCAGGTTAGATGGTGTTGTGTCAAAGCAAGCGTTATCCCACACTTTTATCAGAGCAAAACGTCCAAGGTTTTGGGGCAGTGGGTTTGTTGCACAAGACTTCTCAGTCAACTGTACTTGCGTAACCTGAATTTGCTGGTATGCGATTGAATCACGGCCAAAAAATAGCAACAACCTGGAATTGCTCTAGGTATTTTTTTAAAATTGGAAATTGACAACTCTGGGAGGAAGAGCATTTAAAATGAAATATTTATTAGCATTATTTGGGGAAGGGGCATAGCTCAGTGGGTAGAGCCTTGCGTGCAGAAGGTCCCGGGTTCAATCCTGGCTTCTTCAGGTAGGGACTCCTGCCTGAAACCCTGGAGATCCACAGCCAGACAGTTCTGAGCTGGATGGGCCAATGGGTCAGACTCAGAACAATGCAGTTTCCTATGCAGTTTCCTATGTTGGAAGCTACCCCTGAGGTTCATCTAGTCCAACTAGTCCTGGGATGTCGTAGTAGCAACCTTGTCCCTCTATGTAACTCTTTCTGAACCCCTTTCTCCTGTAGGACATTGCCAAAGATGTGAAGAGTGGGGAAAAGAAATGGCGCCATCTTGAAGCTCAGTCTATAGGTGTGATGCAGAACACCTCCCCGCTGGGAGCCGAGAAGTTGAAAGAGGAGCTTGAGGATCTGAAGAAAGCTCTGGAGAAGCTGAAGGTGGTCAGCGCTGAGGAAGAAGAGAGGCTGCTGAAGAGCCTTAAATCTGAAAACGCCTATCATTCGCAAGCCAGGCTCTTGGAAGGCGAGGTCCAGGACTTCCGTAAAAGCCTGAAGAGATTAGGAAGCACCTTTGAATCAGATGACAGAGTGAGAGGCGACGAAGACTTAATCACTCTGTGGAGAAAATTCATGGTGAGTGATTATTTGTCAGGGACAGACAGGGAACAAGGAAACTGTTAAGTCTGTATTATCCTGCCAGGCTTTCTTATCTACACTTATACATGCCCATGTGATTGAAGTATGCAAACTTGTTTTGCTCAGGGAATTTTAAGGGCAATAGGGAAGCAATCTGGAACAAGAAAATTGCCTTTTTCTAGATAAATGCAGAATAAAAATATATGCAAATGTGCCCAGTAAGATAAATTGATTTGATGTGTGTGTGCATTTTAAATCATAATACCTTTGTCTTTTAAGGCAGCAAAGGCAACTCTTGCAGCAGAGGAATCAAAGGTTGAGAGACTGAAGGCTCAACTGAAGGATTTGTTCAGGTTTTCGCAAGACACGCAAGCACTTTCCGAAAGCATGATAGGCCTAATACGGGAATATCAAAGGTATTTGGGGGGGAACGAGGAGGACAGGAACGAGTAGCCATTGAAAATAAACTATACCTGAGAAGAGTTGCTTCAAATGGGATGGTGGAGGGGGGAGGCGAACCATTTGGCTTCTATCCAGGCAGCAAAATGTCTTGGATCACTATTTCACATCTGGCTCTGGTGGGATATTCATGCAAAGCTACACTATACCAAGTCAGTCCATTGGGTCACCTAGCGCAATATATTCACTATGTTCCATCTCCACTGCCTTGGGTGTCATGCCTCTGAATACCACTTGTTGAGAATCACAGGTGGGCAGAGTGATGTTGTGTTCATGTCTAGCTTGCAGGCTTCCCAGAGGCATCTCCTCAGCCACTGTGAGAACAGGATGCAACAGTAGGTGGACCATTGTCCTTGTGTCCATCTCTGTAGCAGAAAGAGGTCAAGTGGGGGATCCCATTATTGGATACGTGGGGAAAGTGTTGGTGGCAAGAGTCTTCCTTTTGCTGCTGACCCTTAAGCACATGTCCTTACTTAGGAGGAAATGTTTATTGGATAAAATGAGTCTTATGGCAGCACCTCAGCAGGATTTTGGAAAGGGTCTTCTCAGCCCTGTGTGGAAATGCAAGGGATGAAATCTAGGGCCTGCAAAGCAAATTGCTCTCTCACTAAGCTCTGGTCCTTCCTTGAAGTACTGGGTGGTCCTGCCACATACCTGGGATGTGACCTAAATAAGCCTTTTGGTCTTTTCCAACCTTACTAATTGGTGTTCTGGTGCTGGAGCACATCAGCAGCATTTAGTTGGGAGAAAGACTCACAAAGGTCGATGCTCAGAAACACCCCTGTCTAAAATCCAGCACAGCCAATGGCAGTAAATGTAGACGATGTGAAGCTGGAAAGACCAGTGGTCTGACTTAGGCTATAGTATCTTCCCATCTTCTGCTGCTTAACCCAGCTTGCCTGCCCTTAGTGCCAAAACAGACTGACATTTCATTTTAAAATATCAAAGTGGTTAAACTATAATAGGAATCACACAAATATTAAAACAGATCACCAGCTGACTAGTGTGGGAAATGTCCCCCCCCCCAGCCTTACTTGTCTGTATAAGCCTGGCAGCAAGGAATTTCCCCCCACAAACCTTTTAAAGTTAATGCAGAGAGCACCTGCTGAATCTCTGCTGGAAGAGTTTTCCACAGGAATAGGCAATGACGCTGAATGGCTCAGTTTCGTGTTGGTGTCAATTGAGGATTTTTCCACCCTATAATCAAGCGGTATATCAATTTTAAAAAGTAATAATAATAATAATAATAATAATAATAATAATAATAATAATAATAATAATTAATAAATAAAAACTTGGGAGGCAAACACTGACGCTCCTACAGACGATCTCAGCGATGGTGCTGAGATATAAGGGCTTAGAAAGTCCCTACAATAACCTGGACCTAAGTTGTTCAGGGCTTTGCAAATTAAAACAAAGGGCTTGAACCTGGCTCAGTAGTCAGTAGGCAGCCAGTTTTAAATCACACCATTTGTTCCAGTGGCAAGGGAGGGTGGGAAGAAGGATGCTTCTCCTCTCGCTACCTTGCATGGCATCCTGCCCTCCTTCCTGTCTATTCTGAATGTCAGGTGTTGGCAGTCTGCTTTGAAAGTTGAGCAAAACCACTTCTCCTGCTTGCCTGGGTGACATCTGTCCTAAGAGCCAGCTTGCTCTGTAGGTCACTGTTAGTGCTGTTAGTCTCTAGGTTAGGGCTGCCCATTTATACTTCGTAATCCTTATCTTGAAATGTTCTGTGCCTTGTTTGCCATGCTTGAAGACAGACAATACAGAGATAGCAGTCGTTGTTGTTGTTTAGTCGTTTAGTCGTGCCCGACTCTTCATGACCCCATGGACCAGAGCACGCCAGGCACTCCTGTCTTCCACTGCCTCCCACAGTTTGGTCAAACTCATGCTGGTAGCTTCGAGAACACTATCCAACCATCTCATCCTCTCTTGTCCCCTTCTCCTTGTGCCCTCCATCTTTCCCAACATCAGGGTCTTTTCCAGGGAGTCTTCTCTTCTCATGAGGTGGCCAAAGTATTGGAGTCTCAACTTCACGATCTGTCCTTCCAGTGAGCACTCAGGGCTGATTTCCTTAAGAATGGATAGGTTTGATCTTCTTGCAGTCCATGGGACTCTCAAGAGTCTCCTCCAGCAGAGATAGCAGTAAACAGTAGTGAATTGCTAGGCATGGCCCTTCTCTCCAGTTTTGCTGGGCTAATTTCTTTCCCGTCATAGATTTTTGGGTACACCTATCCTGCCAGCTTCTAATAACCAACCTCCTGTTTCCTACTTACATTCAGCTGGGATAGGCAGGAAATCCAGCCTCTCTCTCTCTCTCCCTCTCCCCCTGAGCTTTGGCAAAAGACTTGCACTTCCAGGCTAACTGGAATCAGGAAGTGACGAGCATATAGCCCACACCTTTCCAGACTTGGAGGAAAGATCGTCGGTCTTGCAAATTTTGTTTGCGTCTGAAAAGCTGTCTTCCTTATGTCAAGCGCAGAGCACGCTGGCAAGCTGAAAGAGGTTTGTCTTTATTAAATGGGTCGTTTCAAGAAGGCAGTTCAGATTTTAGGAAGCAAGTCTGGGATGCTTTCCAATGAGGAGTAGCAAGGAAAAAGAAAACTCCCAACGTTTGCCAACGCAGAAAAAACAGATTGCTGCCAGCTCACTGCTTTGCAGGAAGTGGCAAATCCTTAAGGGGCAGAAGCGGAAGAACAGCAAAGGTAGTTGTTGCAGGGCCTCTCATCCTCCAAAATTAGTTTGAGGGCTACCTCCTCTTATTGTATACAAAGGGAAATGAGAATCCTGCTGTTTAGTGTCAAGTGAGATGAAAACTCCTCACTGTCTCTAGTTTAGCTAAAACAAAAGGTTTCTCCCAGGGAGAATTAACACCCAGGAGATGTTTTCTCCAAAGATGTTTCTCCATTAAGATTGGCAGCTGCAGCTGGCCAGGTTCCATCCAGCTAGAGAAAAGTGTTTTGCCAAGTGTTTGTAAAGCAGCAAGGAGATTCTGATTTAGGGAAGTCGTTGCTGGTTTCTGCCTTTCTAGGTCGGAGGGGAAGGGACATAGCTCAGTGCTGGAGCACCTGCTAGGCATGCAGAAGATTCTGGGTTCAATCCCCAGCATCTCCAGACAGGGCTGGGAGGGACCTCTTACTGTAACCCTTGAGAGCCACTGCCAGACAGTACTAGCCATGATGGCTGTCGTCTGCCTCCACTGCCAGAAGCTTCATCCTTCTGAATTCCTGTTGCTGGGAATCGCAGGTGGGCAGAGCGCTGTTGCACTCATGTTCTACTTACAGGCTTCCCACAGGCATCTAGTTGGCCGCTGTGAGAACAGGACGATGGGCCTGATGCAGCTGTTCTCCATGTAGACAATGCTGTGGTAGGTGAACCAGTGGTCTGTCTCGAGCGATCTTTGTTCCAGTTGCACAGACCCACTTATGGTAATTCCACACGGCAGGTGCACCAGGAAGGAATGTGCATCTTGGTATCTTAAAAATAAAATAAAAAAGGTTTTGTTGTTCCTCTGAGTGGCAGAGGCAGCTGCCCGGAAGCAAGAAAACGGGTTTATTATGAAGCAGAGACTGAACTGCCTTGTGTCAAAAGAGCAAAGCACAGAGGGCATTGACCATTTGGCTTCCAATGTAAAGGAAAAGCCAGGCCTTCTCTCTCTCTCTCTCTCTCTCTCTCTCTCTCTCTCTCCCTCTCCCTCTCCCTCTCCCTCTCCCTCTCCCTCTCTCCTTCAGCTTTGTAGCGTAGTTCTCTGTCTGTTTTTGCAGCCTGAAGCAGAAGACGTTTAAAATGAGCACCGAGACTGAGACGGAACTGAGGCAACGCTTTCAAAACCCCGTGAGAGAGTTCCAGCTATGGAAGCCATCGGCTCAGAGGCTCCTGGACACAGCGGCGAATGTCTCTGACCCGGCCTTGACAGACGCTTTTCTGCATCAGATAGAGGTGACAAGATCCTCTGCAGTTCTTGAAAGCCTAAAACTTGGTCAGGCACAGAACCTGTTGGTGTACACACACACACACACACACACACACACACACACACACGTAATTTGCTGGCAAGGAGACATGACATTGATGTTTCTGCAACCGCTGGGCAGCCCCCGTTAAAGGAAGGCTTCTCTGCTATTATAGGAAATAGCATTTATTATTAAATAATTACATGCTGCTTAATTCCCAGATGGCTCCCGAGCCATTTCACGAAACGTAAAAACCAATTGCCCAATGTTGTTAAAATACAGAACAATTAAAAACACACCATAATTAAAAGGCACAATGAAACAGTCCCATTAAAACATAAAAATATAAATGGCCATGATTAAAATGTGCAGCAAAACAACCCCGTTTGTTTTCAACCCACCGTGATGGCTGTCATTATGATAAGATCTGGACGCATCGAAGAACCCTAAGTTCTGTGCATGGAAACACACCTCCCTTTCTCCCCAAGTGAGCAGAATCTAGCAGTGAGGAATAACAACTTATTTATTTATTTATTTATTTATTTATTTATTTATTTATTTATTTATTTATACATACCCCACCCATCTGGCTGGGTTTCCCGAGCCACTCTGGGCTGCTCCCAACAGAATATTAAAAACACGATAAAACATCAAACATTAAAAACTTCCCTAAATAGGGCTGCCTTCAGATGTCTTATAAAAGTCTGATAGTTGCTTATTTCCTTGACATCTGATGGGAGGGCATTCCACAGGGCGGGTGCCACTACCGAGAAGGCCCTCTGCCTGGTTCCCTGTAACCTCACTTCTCGCAGTGAGGGAACCGTCAGAAGGCCCTCAGCGCTGGACCTCAGTGTCTGGGCTGAATGATGGGGTTGGAGACACTCCTTCAGGTATACTGGGCCGAGGCCGTTTAGGTCTTTAAAGGTCAGCACCAACACTTTGAATTGTGCTCGGAAACGTACTGGGAGCCCATGTAGGTCTTTCAAGACCGGTGTTATATGGTCTCGGTGGCCACTCCTAGTCACCAGTCTAGCTTCCGCATTCTGCATTAGTTGTAGTTTCTGGGTCACCATGAAGGTCATTAGAGGTGGACAAGTTGTCTTTTGGGGAATAATTCCCATCGCTATGATCTTCTCACCAAGCAATCTCTCATAAACAACCCAAGAATCCCAGGCCACGGTTTGAAAACTATAGAAGATTTAAAACCTTAAACAGCCTGGGGCCAGGTTACTGGTGTGTGCACATAAGAACAAAAATTCCCTACCAGATCAGACCAAAGGACCATCGATTCCCAACATCCTATTCCCTCAGTGGCCAACCAAGCCTGCAAGCAGAATCTGTATGCAGCAGTGCTCTCTCTACTTGTGATTCCCATAAAGTGATATTTTGCTTCCTCTAACGGTTGGAGACAGAACATAGATTCCATAGCCAGTAACATTTTTTCACCCCAACTAGTACAAATCTACCCAGTCCCTGATACTGAGATCCGAGAGCTCTGCTTTCTGGCCAGTCATCATTGAGAACATTTATACAACAGCCTTTTCTCAGTGAGCTCATGGTGGCAGCCAATGTAATAACTTAGGAGTTTTAAAAACAAGCTAAGAACAGCAACAGTTGTTATAAAATACCAAACCAAAGGTATTCACTATCACATTCCATTGGGCTTGGAAGCAAGGATTTTATTGGTGGACACAGGACACAGGGCCTTTTTGGTGTTGGCACCACAGCTGGGGAATTCTCTCTTCAGAGAGATGTGCTCAGCCTGTTCCTGTTTTCAGATGGGCTTTGAAAATGCTTCATTTCCTGGAGGCTTTTATATGCTAGGTTTTCAGATTTTCATGCATATTGCTGCATTTTTGACATGCGCTGGACTTTAATGGTGGGGTTGGTGTTATTTTGGAAAGCAGGGTACAAATTATTCATGTGAAAATGTGTTCTCCCCTGTAGGCATTTCTGGCCGAAAGCTCCCGCTTTAAGGAGCAGCTCATGATGTTGCAGATGAAGAAAGATTTCCTGGGCAGCATTTTCGAGGCAGAGAGAGCAAAGTCGCTCCTGGCTGAAGCAGCGGATGCCGCAAAGGAAACGGAACACCTGCACAAAAGTCTGCTTCAGAGCAAAATCAGGTTGCAGGTGAGATGCTTCTATGGACTTTGCTCTTAGGCCACGGGATGAATTCTGTGTTTTGGGACCATGTGTCCTCTTGTTATTTGATACACTTGTATGCCTTCATGTGAGTCTGGCAGAGTAAGCAGCGGAAGGCAATCATGCCCAGGTGTGTGGAATAAAAAAACAATCTTCTCTCTCTTCGGTTAGGCTTTGGTGTCTCAGCATAAAGACTTTGACGTGGTCTTCGAGCCTTTGCAGAAGAAATTGTCTGCTATCAGAGCCAAGTTGGAGGCAGAGAAGGAGCCGTTGGCTGACCTGGCGGGCAAAGAAGCCCGGCTTCAGAGGCTACAGGTAATTGGATGGTTCCTATTCAGAAGAATTCTGTTCTGCTGGATGTCATTACTAAGGCAAAAGAGCACCATCAATGCACAGGGTGTTTTAGTGGAGTCACAGGAGCAAGAGATTCCGTGTAGTGTAGTGGTCAGCTCATTGGACCTGGAGTTGTGAGACTTGGGTTCAAATCCCTACTCAGCCACAGAGCTTACCAGATAGCCATGGGCCAGTCACTCTCTTCCTTTGTGTCTATTCTGCTTTGCAAAGTTGTTCTGAGGATGAAAGGAGAGAGAGCATGTCCACCACCCTGTCTGTTTGTAGGAAAAGTGGGATATTAATTGCAATTCCTTCATTTTGAAAGCTGAGACTCTGAGGAGTTTTCCTTACCTCTGTACCATTTCTGTATGTGCACCTCTGCACACCTTCTCTGATGTCTTTGCAAGGCTCTCATTCTCTCCTACACATATACTATATAGTAATGTACAGAAGAGACTTCTATGTGACAGTGTGCAAAACCGCTGTGATTAAACAAGAACTCCTCAGTCCCTTCCCCAGCTCCCAGGCTCTCTCTGCCACTAGCTCTGAAGTTTAAAATGTGGCTTGAATTGTATGCTAAGCTGCTGAACTGCGGGGAGTGGTGGTGGTAATAAAAGTTAGAGATGGGTGCTCATTGCCCCTAATGAACGTGTTAGGGCATTCAGGTTCCTGACATATTTGTTTGGTTTGCTGGTGGTACTGTTGTTTGAGCAATTCTGCATATGGCATCATGTAAAAGGCACAACACAGAAAATCCTCACTGTGAGGCTTTTTTCCTGCTGTGCTCAGTTGCAGGGCAGTTGCTTTGACTGCAGAAGGCTGTTGGTTTAATCCTTGGCATTGCCACTTAAAGGATCTCAGGTAGCAGCTAGACTGGTGACTGGGAGCGGCCACCGAGACCATGTAATATATATTGGCTCCCAGTACATTTCTGAGCACAATTCAAAGTGTTGGTGCTGACCGTAAAAGCCCTAAAAAGCCTCGGCCCAGTATATCTGAAGGAGTGTCTCCACCCCCATTGTTTAGTCCAGACACTGAGGTCCAGCTCCAAGGGCCTTCTGGCGGTTCCCTCCCTGCGAGAAGGGAGGTTACAGGGAACCAGGCAGAGGGGCTTTTTGGTAGTGGCACCTGCCCTGTGGAACGCCCTCCCATCAGATGTCAAGGAAATAAACAACTATTTGGGTATTAGAAGACATCTGAAGGCAGCCCTGTTTAGGGAAGTTTTTAATGTTTGATGTTTTATTTGTGTTTTTAATATTCTGTTGGGAGCTGCCCAGAGTGGCTGGGGAGGCCCAGCCAGATGGGTGGGGTATAAGTAATATATGATGATGATGATGGCAATCATCACTGCATGCGCAGGTGGGACCAGAGCTGGTTGAGAATCCCAACCCCCAATGACAACTATTCCCTCCCCCTGATGCCGCCATATATTGCCGACTAGCCCTGGCCCCTGATGCCAATGTTTTCAGTGCAAATGTCTCCAGGAAGAGAGACTTCACACTTGACAACTTGTGCAATGTGAAATCTTCTTCTCTAGGTCATCCAAGGAGACATGACAGAGTGCGCTGTTCAAATCGAAGATCTGGAAAAACTCGCACAGTCCGACCCAGCGCAGATTAATAAAACCAAGCAGCTTTCCTCCAGCTATCAAATACTGAAGAGGTCTCTGGAGGTAAATCAGGTTTCGCTCAACGTTTTGCTTTGTGGCATAGTTTGCATCTCTGCAGCTGTTTCTCCACAAGTTCCAGCTGGGCAAAAACGCTTTGGTTGCAAAGCAAGGTCAGTGAATGGCGTGGCTCTGGGAGACTTTCAAGGGCTAGATGGAGAGGACTGAAGGGCCTCATTTGGCCCCTTGACCTAAGGTGGCCCACCACTGCTTTACCTCCCCCACCGCCCCACAGTTGCTATTTTCATTGATGCTAATGCAAATAGTAGTGAGGGGCAGCGGCACAGATTTTCATTACACAAGCCAAGTCCTGCCTGGGCCTCCACACTTTCTGCTGTGGTTTAAGGACAAATGCAAAGCCACATTTAACAGTAAGTGTCATTTGCCTCCTAAAGATCACATATTTAGCTTCTGAGGAGCCTGATCCTCTGTGCATATTGATAACATGTGATTGATTTATTGCTCAGATAAATCAGATAAATTCTTGGCGTCCAGCCCGCTTCGGCTGCTCTCGTGGCCAGGCCCCAGACTTCAAAGGCCACATTCCGAGGTTCTGAGCAAAAACGCAGAGATCAGCAGCGGCAAGAGAAAGCTTCAAAAACTCCAGTGCTTGCTTCAGTGTGCTCAAATAAAGTCCACTCAGGATCTTAGCAGCTAAAAGCAGTTTTATTTACAGCAAACTATCCATTGTCGAACAGCATCGTGAAAACACGTCCACTCTCCTCAAAAGCGAAAGTAGAGAGTCAGAACAAAGACTTGAGAGACTCGGAACTGACGTGGAGTCTCCCCCCTCCCAACAGTAGGCAGGGCGTACACTCTGAGCTGTTTAACCCTGTAAGCTCAGGTTCCCTTCACACCCCCTCTCGTCCTGCGCTACTGTGGGGAAAGTATGTACAGAACTTACCCCCAACTCCAAACCACCACAAAACTCCCCATGACGCTGGAAGCTTAAAGGTTTGGTAAAGCCATCGGCCAAGTTATTGTGACTGGCACAATACTTCAACCGGATCAAACCTGACTGAACACTCTGACACACATTTTGGAAACGTATGTCCAGATGCTTGGTTCTGGCCTTAAATTGCGCAGATTCAGCCAATTTCAAACAAGGTTGATTGTCTTCCCAAACCGTGATGGGCAAGCTACAATCTCCATAGATCTCTTGCACCAAGCATCTATAGAACTCTAGTTCCCGGCACAAATCTGACAGTGCACTGAATTCAGCCTCAGTAGAAGACAGCGCAATGAGACTTTGCTTCCGGGACTTCCACCCAATTAGTGACTTCCCAAACTTTACCACCAACCCAGACACAGACTTGCGGTCCTGCAAATTCGCCCAGTCACTGTCCGCATAGCATGTGAGCTTCGCCTCACCTTCAGCTGGCAGCTTAAGACAGAAGTCTTTGGTATGCTGCAGGTAGCGCAGTACCCGCTTGATACCGTGCCAAGCACTCACACTGGGCTTTGACGCTTCCCTACTTAGCAGGTTGGTAGCAAAGGCTATGTCCGGTCTGCTCCATTGGGATAGATACAACAGACTACCTAGAGCTGACTGAAAGAGCTCAGCATTCTCGAACTCTGCACTTTCTGCTTGCTGGCTCTCTTTCACGAAGTTCGTCTCCATGGGTGTCCGAACTCCTGCACAATCGGACATTCTGAACTTCTCAAGCAACTGCTCAATCTTGCCTTTCTGACTGAGCAAGAAGCTACCATCCTCAGTTCTCGCTATCTGGACACCTAGGTAGATCTTTACTGCACCCAGGCTCTTGAGCTGAAACTGTTTCCCTAGCTCTTTGGCAAACTTCTGCACCTGTTTGTCTGCCTTTCCAATATGGATGATGTCATCAACATAAAATAAAACCAGTTCCTGTGAGTCTCCTGATCCTCTTAGGAACAGGCAACTGTCAGCAAGACTCTTCCTGAAACCTAGCTTCTCCAAAGCTTCATTCAGGCACAAGTTCCAATTCCTGGCCGACTGCTTCAGGCCGTAAATTGACTTGTGAAGTTTCCACACAGTACCTTGCTCAATGCCCTCAAACCCTGGAGGAGGAAGCATGTACAGATCCTCCTGGAGGTCTGAGTTCAAGTAAGCAACATCCACATCAAAGTGATGCACCAGCAACCCTCTTTGTGCAGCGATGGCCAAGAGCAAACGTAGAGATTCACTCCTACAGGTGGGAGCATAAACTTCCGTATAATGCAACCCCCTGCGCTGCGTGAATCCTCTCGCCACTAATCTGGCCTTATACTGCGGTTCTCCTGTCGCTGTGGGCTTAAGACGGTAAACCCAGCGGCTACCCACTGCCTTTTTGCCCACCGGCAACTTCGTGAGGGAGAACACACCTAAAGACTCCATTGAGTTCATCTCCTTCTGCATCGCCTCATGCCATTTTCTGGCTTCTTCCTGAGGCAGTTTCTGAACATCCTCAAAACTCTCGGGTTCACACTGTGCCATTCCGACCCACACGCTAGTGACGGCAAACCTATCAGGAGGTTTCCCCTTGGTCGTCCGAGCTGATCGACGCAGCACTACTTCAGGAACCGCCTCTGACCCACTAGGGCCAGCCAGAACGTCCTTGGCATCAGAGAGCTCCCCCTCTGACTTACTGCGCCTTCTGGACTTCTCAGCCGAACCTGTGGGGGAAGATGGAGCACTGCGTTGCTCAATCTTCACAGCCTTGGGAGAAGTTCTCCCCTCTGCCTGCACTGGGTCTGGACTCTGAGCCACAGTTGCAGGTTCAACCTCTTCCTCTTCTTCATCAGCAGAGTCAAGCAGACTCTCTGACAGGATGTCAGGGTTCCCATGTATCCTTGCCCAGCCATTCTGCTCACAGAATTCAGCACTGTTGCTGAGCAGAATCCTGGACTGATTCCCTGACGGATACGCAAACCTCCAACCCTTGGTCCCTGGCTCATACCCACAAAAAATCATCTTTTGGGACTTGGGTTCACCTTTCTTGCGTTTGGCTTTTGGTATCAAAACCCACGCTTCACAACCGAATACACGAAAATAGTGTATTTTCGGTTTCTTTCCATGCAGCAAAAAGTACGGGGTGTCACCTACCACTGAATTGAACGACCTGTTCAGAATAAAGTTGGCCGTTCGCCAAGCCTCTCCCCAAAAACGCTGTGGGAGCCCGGCATCAAACAAAAGAGCTGCGGACATCTCCCCTAGAGTCCTGTTCCGTCTTTCCGCAATCCCATTCTGTTGGGGACTGTGCGGAGAAGTCAACCTGTGTTGAATCCCCTTTTTTCGGAAGAAACTTTGCAGGGCAGACCCGGTGAACTCCCCACCGCGATCGCTCTGAAAGTTTTGCACTCGTGTGGAAAACTGCAGTTCCACAGCCGCAATCCAGTCTTTGATTAGCGGTGCAGCTTCACTTTTGTGTCCAATCGTGAAGGTCCAGGAGTTGCGCGTATGGTCATCAATCAGAACCAGCGCATATTTGGCTCCTCCCATACTGGTCACAGCCATCGGCCCAGACAAATCTGCATGAATTAACTGAAAAGCCCTAGTGGTCACCCTCTCAGACCTAGGGTATGTGCACGTTTTCACCTTTGCGGACTTGCAAGCTCTGCAATCTAGAAACTTAGCACATGATTTCATTTTGCACCCTTGCGTATACTCTGGGATCTTTTTCACTGACCCCCAGGATACGTGTGCCATGCGTCTGTGCCAGAGGTGAGCACACGCATCATGAACTGGAACGTTGGCACACTGTGCTTGCGCCTCCTCCGCGTCACCTGGACCTGCAAAAGAAGCATTCAATACAAACAACCTGTCTTTACATTCAACACTGACTAGGTGCTGTCCATTCTTAGAAATAGAGCACTTATTGTCTTCAAAACACACTCTGTAGTTCTCAGCAAGAAGTGCGCTGACAGACAGCAACGCGCAAGACAGTCCTGGAACAACATAAGCCTGGATTGAATCCTGTAAGAAAGAACAAAACAGTGAGCCAGTCTGTGTGAGCGGGTGTCTAGTTCCATCTGCTAAACAGACAGTCTTCCCAGAAGTTACAGAGGTGCAGTTCTCTAGGACTCCTGCAGATGGCACTAGATGATGGGAAGCTCCACTGTCTATGACAAAAGTCAGCACAGCATCCTGTTGACAACTCTTGACTGTAGCCATAGACGCTGCCAAATGTTTATGTTCAGTGTCTCTGCCAGCTGCCTTCGGCTTGCCTTTCCCACGCTTTGAAGAAGAGCCCTTTATCTGGTTGCTACGGGAGACGGCCTTCGGCTGTTCCTGTGCCTCCACTGGACATTCTCTCACCAGATGGGAGGGGGAGCCACAGCGATAACAGCGGCGCGTAGCAAAAGCTCTCACTGTCTCTCCTCCGGCCCTTCCTGCATTCCCTGCACCCCCACTCCTGGGAGCACAGCCTGGGCCTGGAGCTTTCCCCCCAGCTCTCTGTCTGCGTGATTCTTCATCGCAGAGACGGCCCGCGACGTAATCCAGATTTAGTTGATCAGCCGGCATCGCTTCCAAGGTCAGACACAACGTCTCATAGCTCCTGTCCAATGAGCTCAAAAGAATGTACACTTTGAGCTCCTCAGAGAGAGGGACCTGTAACTGCCGGAGCCTGTTGAACGCTGCCAGCATTTGGGTTATATGCTCCTGCATTGACCCCCCCGGCTGAAGCTTCAACTCAAAAAGGCTCCTAGTAGTATGGATTTTGGCCCCAGCCATCGTTCTCTGGTGGACACGCTCCAAAGCGTCCCAGACGGCTTTTGCAGTGGTCAAACCATCAACATGAGGGAGCTGGGATGAGTCCAGGGCAAGGATTAAAAGCCCATAAGTCCTCTGGTCCCTTCTCTGTGCTGTAGCTGCCTGTACTCTGGCTGCCTCATCAGCACCAGCAGCTGCTGGGGTAGGTTCACGTTGAACACAGCTCCACAGGCCTTTCCCTGTGAGCCACGCCCGTGCTCTTCTTGACCAGTCCTCCCAATTTTGCTGATTTAATCTTTCAAAGGGGACGTTGAAACTCTCCTGGAGTTCTGCCATCTCCTCCCCCGGTCCCCCCTTGGGGCTTTGGAGTACTCACATGTACCAACCGGCTCCGAGGATAGGCTTGCGGCGTCCCTTTGCAGCACACAGCTTGCAGTCAGCCTCCCTGCGTTCTCCCAGGCAGAGCCTCAAAGCAGGACTTTTGCCTCCGGCAGCAAAAACAGCAGCTTCTCAGCACACAGCACTTCAAAGCTTTCTCTAATTGCAGTAACTGACGTCCATAACCTGATAACATGTGATTGATTTATTGCTCAGATAAATCAGATAAATTCTTGGCGTCCAGCCCGCTTCGGCTGCTCTCGTGGCCAGGCCCCAGACTTCAAAGGCCACATTCCGAGGTTCTGAGCAAAAACGCAGAGATCAGCAGCGGCAAGAGAAAGCTTCAAAAACTCCAGTGCTTGCTTCAGTGTGCTCAAATAAAGTCCACTCAGGATCTTAGCAGCTAAAAGCAGTTTTATTTACAGCAAACTATCCATTGTCGAACAGCATCGTGAAAACACGTCCACTCTCCTCAAAAGCGAAAGTAGAGAGTCAGAACAAAGACTTGAGAGACTCGGAACTGACGTGGAGTCTCCCCCCTCCCAACAGTAGGCAGGGCGTACACTCTGAGCTGTTTAACCCTGTAAGCTCAGGTTCCCTTCACACATATTTGATCCAAAGCAAGTCTAGCTGAGTTCAGTGGAAGTTATTTCCACAGCGGTCCGGGATGCACTCTCAAGACGCTTTAAAAAATGGAACTTTTTGTTGTCATGGCTATGAACCTGGAAGTCTCTGTTCAGTGCTTTAAGGCTGCTGATGCGTGGGACATAAAAATCCATCTTGGTGTTTTTCCAAAGCTTTCGGGGGGGTGTCTCCGCCACTTCAGGCACCGATCTGGCCTTTATATATTGTTGTGCAGAGAATCTTACTACTAGATCATCCACACAGTTTATTGCCGGAGGATTATAACCGCTGGAAACAAATAGTGTTATGTAACATAGCGAATCAATTTAGCGTCTAGTGATTTGTAGGTGGGGGAATAAAGGTCTACACTCGTTCTCAAAAGAAATATCAAGCTTGCTGCAATATTTTAGTTTGATGGGCCAACTGAAATCTAAAGGTGGTGATAAAAAATGTACAATAATGCAGAAATTTGGGCTGGGTTTTCAAGAGGGATAAAGTTGCTTGTAAATGTCAAACTCCTCTTTTAGGAAGCCTTTTTTTAAAAAAAGCACCACCATGAATGAGAACTCTTTTTTGTTTGTTTGTTTGTTTGTTTGTTTGGCTGTTTAGGTCTGTGGTTTTGAGAAAAGAAAAAAGTGTGCCTTACAGCACAAAAACATACATATTTCTGTGTGCATGGGTGTGTTTATTTTATGTATATATACACATACACACACACACACACACACACACATATATATATATATATATATATATATACTCACACATACATACAGTGGTACCTCGGGTTACATACGCTTCAGGTTACAGACTCCGCTAACCCAGAAATATTACCTTGGGTTCAGAACTTTGCTTCAGGATGAGAACAGAAATCATGCTCCGGTGGCACGGCGGCAGTGGGAGGCCCCATTAGCTAAAGTGGTGGTTCAGGTTAAGAACAGTTTCAGGTTAAGAACAGACCTCCAGAACGAATTAAGTTCTTAACCTGAGGTACCACTGTATATATTTCCTGTGCTGCATCCTACTTCATCAGAAATATAAATAAATGTAGGGATTGGCTGAGCAACCAATTCTATTCCATTCTGGTCTCGCTGTCACTCAACCATAGGCGTCTTCAAACCCATTGTATGCATTTCGTACACATCTTATGCACACTTCTAGCATGAAATCCAAACTTTCCAGTGCTTTCACCAGTAAAATGTGCATTTTCTATACACCTTCCACATCTTTTAAGTTCTTATTCATCCCCAAAATGCACTGCAATATCCTGAGAAGGGCATAATCTGACCGGGAGTTGCGTTCTAATCCACAAATACATTTGAGAGCATCAGTTCAGGACAGGTCCACTGTGAAAAGCGGACCAAGCAAGTTCTCCCTCATCCCCAGGGATACACTTGCGTCGTGCATTTTTATTCCTAGAACACCACCGTGTGGCCAGCTTTAAATATGCAAGGGTTCTTTTAATTGCGTGCTAGTTAAGAAAGATCTCATTTTACTGCTGATGCAGATGTTACTTTGATCTGCTATCTACCCTCATTTTTCATGCCGCCAACTTGCAGCGCAATTGTACTCATTTCTACTTTGAAAAAAGTACTGTTGAGTTCAATGTGACTTATTGCAATGTGAGTGTATATAGGACTGCAAATAAGGCTCCACCTGCACTATACAGTTAAAGCAGTATCACACCACTTTAAGCAGGCATTTTAGCGCACATTTCTCCCAATAAACAAACCTGTGTGCACAAACATTTTCTCCTAATGCAATGCATTTTTGTATGTTACTTTTAATAACACCTTGTGCTGGACCCGGGGGGGGGGGGTTACCGAGAGGCGTGGTCAGAGTCCGGTCCTGGGTTGAGGGTCTGGAGACTGTCCACCAAGGGCGAAGCGGGCTCCAAAGCAGGAAGCCGGGCATGGTCAGGAACTCCGAAAGAACAGGTCTGGGTGCTGGCAGAAACAGGTTTCCAACGACGTTGCTCCCGCAACCTGGGACCGGGCTGACTGGCCTTTATCTTCTCTGAGACCAGGGGCGGTCCCGCCCCACAGGTGACCTGCCTCTCCTGGCCTTAAGGCGAGCACTCCTCCTGGGAGAAACCAGTTCCCTCCGCCTCTCCGCCCTGAGCCTCTGCAGCTCAGGAGAGGCTGGAGGGTTAGTGGACCCAGGGGGAGGCTCACCTTCCCCTGACAGGGCTGGGAGAGGTGCACCTATGGGCAATGGGTCCTCAATCACCTCCGGAGCCAGAGTGGATTCATCTGGTGTCTGCTCCTGAGGATCCGGCACAGGTGCAGGTGCTTCAGATTCAAGGCCCTGCCCCTGCTCAGCTGGCCCTGGAGGCGGGGAATCCTGTGCAGGCTGGGATTCCTCTGGTTCAGCCTCTGAGTCAGACTCCCAGGCCATACACATCTTCATTTTTATGCATGTTTTCTCTTAAAATCTGCATTTTCATAAACATTTTTTTGTTGGCAAATTGCGTTGCAAAATTTGGATAAGTGTGAATTTTTTGAAGGATGGCTCGACTGCGTTTTGGTCCTCATATCATTTTAGAAAGTGCTGGTTTGATGCATGTGGTTTTAAAATCATCAAATCAAATTTCTCCCCCATCTCAAGGAGTGTCAGAATGAAACCTGGAGTTGCGTTGCAGCCCAGGACTGTGCAATATGCAGGGAGGCCTGAGGCAGCATCCTTGCTCACTAGGAGATAACAAGGAGGGCCACTAAGACATCTCTGTTGTGACTGATTACTGACGTGGTTCTCCCTGATGTTCTTTGTAGAACATGACAGCCCAGAGCAAGCACCACGTCCAAGTCCACTGGACATTTAATGACAAATCGTCAGATCTCCTGCAGTGGCTGACGGTGACCAAGCAGAAGTTGGAGTCCTATCAGGATGGCAATGGAGGGTGGAAAACGAACAACAGGGCTTTGGACTTGGAGGTGAGGAACATTTATTTCCTTGTGATGCCATGGCCATGCTGTGCAGGTAACAAATCCGCCTGCCCCCACCTGGTGTCCTCCAGGTGTTTCTGACTACAACTCCCATCAGCCCTAGCCAGCATGGCAAATGGTCATGGGTGGAGAAAAGTGTAGTCCATCGACATCTGGAGGGACACAGGTTCCCTATCCTGGGTTTAGAATAAGGGTGAGGAACCTCAGGCACAGGGCCTAATGTGGCCCTCCAAGCTTTTCTGTCTGGCCCTTGACACTGCCTCCAGATCACATCCCTTCCTCGGTCACACGCTTGCCAAGCCACACTTCTCACCAGCCCTTGCTCTGTCCCCTTCTCAAGTGCTAAAGGCTCTCGCTTGCCTGGAGGAAAGGGTGGAGAAGTGTGAATGTGTGTGCAGAAGCCCTTGACTTTTGCATGACTGAAACGTTACCTGCTGTACAAAACAAAGTATTACATCCATTGACCCACACCCACCTTTGCCTCTGGCAGCCATTTCCAACCAACCTTGCACCCCTAAAATGTTGCCCTCAAGGAAATGCAGCTGAAAGGGGTTCCCCATCCCGGGTGCAGATGGATCCGTGGCTGATCTAGCAGGGGGTCCTCTTCTGTTTCCATTTACAAAAGCATCAACTGTGCATAGACTGTTAGCATCCGTCTGTTGAAGAGTTACAGCATCTGCTGTACCTGTAGAGACTGATTCTAGAGAGACATGTTTTGTTGCAGCTGGGGCAGATGAAGGCGTCCAGTTGTGCTGCTGCAGATGTACCATGGCGTTTTTTCTCTCTGTGCTCCTCCCAGTGGCAATTCCTCCTCTGTTCACTGCTATGGATACACAGCCTATCTGCCTGTTTCATGGCACTGCGGTTGTCTGCAAGGATTCCCATAGGGTGGGGTTAATGTTGCCAGCCTTCGTGCCTCGTTTGCTGACATCTTTGTAACGCAGAGCTGGTCTACCACCGGGCCTAGAGCTGGAAGCCAGCTCCCATAGAGCACATCCTTGGGGATCCTGCCATCTTCCATTCTGTGGACATGAGCCAAGCCAGCGTAGATGTTGCTGAGACAGGAGTGCAGAATGTGGGCTTGGGAGACCATGCCTTTGTTTAAGACTCTTTCCTGCTATGTGATGCCGCCAATCTTCCTGACACAGTGCATATGGAAGGTGTGGAGGCATCGCTCCTGGCGGGTGTAAGTTGCCCACAACTCACTTCCATAAAGCAGCATGCTCAAGACGCAAGCCTGGTAGACCTTCATCTTGGTGCTGGTGTTGGGATATTTCCGTTCCACCTTAAAAGGGAGCAGGCTTTGAGAGTCACAGAGTCTGCGCATGTCCTGTTCACAGGATGTTTATGTTCTGATGTTCCTTTCGTTTTCCCAGTTGGCCGAAGATGCTGACACAGAACGGTCATGTTTTTCTTTGTTCTGTTCTACGCTAAATAAAGTCTGTAAATCATGCTCTTCTGCGGTGCAGCTTCTACCTGTGTTTCTGCTGATAAACAGTGTACACAAGCCTGGAATGTGGCAATCCGTTTCTGAGGCTTTGTGTCGCTAACTGCTGGATCTGCCTGTCTACGGGAGATCGATGGACGTCCGGCACCTGGCTTGGGGCCATGATGGACTATATCTCCCTGGCAGTTTCCCAACAACAAGGTTTCGGGCCCAGATTCACAGCACCTACAGGAGAGTAAAAGCTGCAACAGACTGCGTCAGAGAGGTATGTTGTGGGGAAAGCGAAAGAAAGGGACGCTTTTCTGTTTACCTCGGCAAGGAGCCTTTGATCTCTGGCAAGGCTTAATTGGCCTGGGAGCTGCGCCAAAGAGGCTTCGTGATTAATGGCTGCCAAGATAAGGAGTCTCTGAAGTTAAAAAAGACTCACGGCTAAAGCAAAAGCTGGAAATGGAGTTTTTCCAAGCTTATGGAGATACTCAGTGTCCTAAGTTGGATGGGCAGAATTATGAAACCTGGGCAAAATGGTGTGAAAGTTTGCTGCGTCAGTTTGGGGTCTGGCATACCGTATTTGAGCCCCCCCCCCCAGTTCCTCTGACAGAGAGATGGAAAGCCGATGATTCGAAGGCGATAGACGTAATAGTCTTATCCGTCTCTCTTGAGGAAATTAAGACGCTTGCTGGCAACACCACTGCACGTGGAATGTGGAATGCTTTGATGAAAGCTCATTTGCCAGTCATCCCAGCCCAGAGTTTGACTGCATCGGAGGTCCAAGCTGTTTCCCAGAATGCGAGTGAATGCAGGGATGCTGAGGGCACCGGTTGTAAGCTGCAGGGGGAGCTGACCGTCACGTCATCCCAGGCAGCATTCCAGCCTCCAGGGGGAGCCAAGGAGTCGGCAGCTGAGAGCTCTGTTTCTCGTGAGAACCAAGGTCATCGCCTTTGCAGAGGCCGGAAAGGCAAAGGTAAACACAAGCAGGTGTCTGCAGATGGCCAGGAGCAGAGGGAGGGTGAAGAGCCCGCGCCAGGGAAAAACAAAGCGTTGTTTGCTGGCACAGCTTCACCAAAGGCTAAAGGCACGTCTGCTGACCAGAAGCAGGGGGGCAAGCTGCAAAAGCCCACGCCAGTGGAAAGCAAGGTTTTGCTTGCTGGCACAGCTTCACCAAAGGCTAAAGGCAAGTCTGGTGGCCAGGAGCAGCAGGGGGCAAGCTGCAAAAGCCCACACCGGTGCAAAACAAGGGTTTGCTTGCTGTAAAGACTGCTCCAACAGCCAAAGGCAGCTTTGTTGTTGATTCAGGCTGTACCCGCCACATCTCGAAGGATCGGCACCTCTTTATCTCCTTCAAGCCTCAGGAAGGTGAGATCCACCTGGCTGATGGGAGGACGTTGCAAATTGCAGGAGAAGGGACTGTGAAACTTGCAAGTCTGCACACTACCATCAGTAATGTACTTTTTGTTCCAGGCGCTGCGAGCAACTTGCTGAGCGTCCCACAGCTTACTGGGCGTGGTTTTCAGATTTCCTTCAAGAGGAGCGTCTGTGTCATCAGTAAAGGCAAAGAGGACTATTTGCATGCAAAGTTTATGGATGGTTTGTTCCATATAACTTATGAGGACACTGCTGTTGTATCTAATGCTGATTCTTGTTGTGTTGCACAAACTAACAAAGTTCTTCATGCAGGTTGCATTCATGATGCGCATCGAAGGTTTGGTCACCTCTCTTGGAAGGCACTGGCCAAGATGCCAGAGGTGGTTGAGGGTTTGAACATCAAACCCTGTAAATTTCACATGAAATGTGTATCTTGTGCAGAGAACAAGGTGAAGGTTGCTCCAAAAGGCAAGGAGTCTAGCAGGCAGGCTTCCAAACCCTACCAGCTAGTGCATGCGGACCTGGTTGGTCCACTTGCGCCCTCTTTAGGAGGAGCAAGGTACTTCATGATTCTGATTGATTCTTTTTCCAGGTTCATTCATGTGTTTTTGCTCGAACAGAAATCGCAAGCGTTTCCGAAGTTTAAGGCATTCTGTGCTTGGTTGGAGAATGCTCACGGTAAACGTATCGCCTGTCTGTTTACCGATCGAGGCGGGGAGTTTACTTCTCAGCAGTTTGAAGCTTTCCTGACTGAGAAGGGAATCCAGCATGACACGTTAACGCCCAGATCGCCATGGATGAATGAGCTTGCGGAGAGAGCAAATCAGACATTGCTGCAAGGAATCAAAACATTGTTGCATGATGCCAATCTCCCTGATAAGTTTTGGGGGGAGGCTCTGGGGAATTTGGTTTACAGTTTTAATCGCAGATTGTCATCACCCATTGGTTGTACCCCCTATGAGAAGATGTTTGGCAAGAAACCCAACACCAAACACATGAAAATCTTCGGTTCTGACATGTGGGTACACTCCCCACAAACCAACAAGCTTGGGAAGCGTGGGGCACATGGTTTGTTCATGGGGTACGAAAAAGGTGCATACAGGGTGTGGATGACTAACTCTAAGTCCATTAAGTTCACAAGGAGTGTTGAGTACAATCCTAAGTGGGGGGAAAATGTGGGAATTTTCCAGTGTTACCCAGAGGAGGATGAAGGTGATGTCAAGCAAGCAGCTAAAGCTGAGGAAGCTGCTGAGGATGATGAGGATGATGATGATGATGATGATGATCAGAGTTCGGATTCCAGTTCAGTGGGCGGCGCGGCTGCTGGTGTCAGTGACAGTGATGACACAGCAGACTACCAGAGCGCAAAGGCCTCAGTCAGACCATCTGATGCGTCTGACAATGAACTGGAAGAACCACTGTTCACCATTGGTCATTTTTCTCCTAAGAAGGAGGAGATGAGTCCAGAAGACTTGCGTCTAGTACGTAGGTCTGAAAGGGCGACCAAAGGCAGACCTCCAAAGAGGTATGCTGATGAGTTTGCTAAAACAGCAACTGCTGTTCTTAGTAGCTCAGAGAAGGTGTGGGAACCTTCAAGCTTCAAAGAGGTTCAGGAGTTAACCTCTAAAGATGCTGAGCCTTGGCTTAATGCCATGAAGGCTGAAGTTGATTCCTTGAACAGGAACCAAACTTGGGAACTGGTACCGGTAGTCCCAGGAATGAGACTGGTTGGCAGCAAATGGGTCTTCAAGGCCAAGACAGACCAGAATGGCAAGATAGTCAGACACAAAGCCAGATTGGTTGCCAGAGGTTTTTCACAGGTACCAGGACAGGATTACCACGAGACCTACTCACCCACAGTCAAATATGAGAGCGTTCGGCTGATGCTCAAGATCGCTGCGGAGGAGAAACTGCATGTTTCCCACCATGACATTAATACAGCTTTTTTGTACGGGATTTTGAATGAACAGCTGTTCATGCTTCCACCTGATGGGATGGAGATACAGAAGGGAATGGTCTGTAAACTGCGGAAATCCTTATATGGTCTCAAGCAGAGTGCCAGGTGTTGGAACACAAAACTCACTGAGACATTGCTTTCTCTAGGTTTTCACCAGGGCAAAGCTGATCCGTGTGTGTTTGTCAAGGAGGAGGGGCAAAACAAACTGTATTGTTTATGTTTTGTTGATGATCTTCTGATGTTTTGGAAGAATCAGGCTTTTTACCAAAGCACCCTAGCTCAGCTGAAGGAGCACTTTGACATGAAGGATCTTGGTGAGGTATCCAACTATCTTTCTCTGCAGGTGGAGAGAGACCAAGCAGGTAATTTTCTGGTACACCAAACACAGAAAATTGCTGATGTGTTAACCAGGTTGAATTTGGTTGATGCAAACCCAGCAGACACACCGATGGTGACAGGTTACCAGGTAGACAGTACTGCTGAAGCGTTTTCAGACACAACGCTGTACAGATGCATTCTAGGCAAGCTGAATTTCATTGCCAGATGTTCAAGACCTGACATAGCTGTAAGCTGTAATCTGCTTAGCAGACATGCCAACAATCCTACGGTTCAGGATTGGAAAGCTCTGAAGCGCATAGCTCGCTATTTGAAAGGGACTATGCACTACAGGCTGAGGTTCACCAGTCAGAAGACTGGAGGTCTTGAAATCTTTGCAGATGCAAGTTTTGGAAGTGACACCACGGATGGTACGAGCACTTCTGGAGTATGCTACTTCTGGAGTATGCTACATGTACAACCACTTCTGGAGTATGCTACATGTACAACCACTGCCTGTTTGACTGGTTGTGCAAGAAGCAAACAACAGTGAACTCAATGCTCTGTCATTTTCACTCATGGATTGTGAATGGTTGATGCAACTGTTTCAGGACATCGGGGTTTCTGTGAAATGTCCTATACAAGTGTATCAAGACAATAGATCTTGTTTGCTTTGCTGAACTCCGAGAGTTGCAAGCAGAGAACCAAGTACTTGCAGATTAAGCTACATCGTGCAAGAGAGTGTATTCAGAAAGGACTGATTCAGGTGTCCTACATGCCAGGAAATGAAATTCCTGCTGATCTGTTGTCTAAGGTTGTTAACAGAGAACAACCTAAGGTTTATGTACAAAGGTTGCAATTGAGTGAACCACAGGTACCACAGGTGTCAGAGCTGCTTGAAGATCCTAGCTCACAGAGGATCACGCTAGCCAGCGATCATTAAGTAAAAGTCTTTATTGAATTACAGTTTCCATTCTCACGCTGCTGCGCGCAACTCTACGTCTAGTAGCTAGATCGGCGAAGCTCCGTCTGAGTCTCCGCCCCGTGTGCACCAACTTAATATCCTAGCCTTGCTCCACCTTTTCCGCCTGACTGTCCTCCTCTGGGTCCCTCTACCCCCCGGGGCTTCTTCCTTCCGGGATTCTTCTGACGCTGACCCGGACCCTCCTGCCTCCTTGCGCCGGGCTTTAGGACCTGGCTCCCTTTCGGGGCTGCTTACTGCGCCGCCTTCCTCTGCATTTGAACTTGGCGCGCGCGCCCAACCTTCCACTTTCCTCTTAACCGTTTCTTCGCTCCCCGATGGAGGTGTGGCCACTCCTGACTCATGCCCTCCCTCCTGTGGTGAGCTGCCAGCGCTTCCCCCCTGGCTCCCTTCCTCTTCCCTGCTTCCTGGCGGTGACGCTGGTCCCGATTTCCAGCTGCTCCCCCCTGAGTCCCCTCTGGCTCTATCTTCCTGGGGTGCCCCCCTAGACTCCCCCCTTGCCCTGGCCACTGGTGCTCCTTTCTGTGAATCCTCTGATTCACTGGAAAGACTAGGAGATCTCGGGTCGTCGTCATCACTCATCTTTTCTTCTGCCTCCTCCCCTTCGCTCTCTGTTTCCTCCCTTGCCCGTGCCTCTGCTCCTAAACCCCTGACATCCATCCCCCCCTCGAAGCCCCCCATTCCCCCCTCCCCTCCTTCCGGTGCTGGAGCTGGGGGCTGCTGTTGCAAAGGGACGAACGTCGGATATCGGTCGCTTCCCGTGGCGGGCCTCCATCTGAAGTCTCGCGGGTCTTCCTCCCTGCTCTCGTCGACAACGGTCACCTCCGCTTCCATCTCTGTGCCGCCGTGCTCGAAACCAGGGTCGTCCCCGAAAACGTCCATGTCCGTCTCTCCCTCACTTCCTCCTGGCGGTGTTGCTCGTCCTGGGCCTTCCAGCCACCGTCTGCGGAACTGCTCCTCTGGTCTATCGTCCCACCAATACGAGGGTTCTGATGCAGATCCCGAGGGTGACCCCTCCGGGGAACGGACGTCTTGTGTCGGGTCCTCGTCCGAGTCGAACCCCCGGAAAGTGCTGGCCGAAAGCGTGGGCGTGAAAAGCCAGTCGTCGAAAAAGTCTGCTGGCATAGGTCTATGGGGGAAGAGGGCATGAAACTCGTCTTTGAGGAGAGGTTCGTCCAAGGCGTAGCCCGGCACCCAGCTGTTCGCACTGGCCGGGGTGCCCTCCTTGGCGAGAAAGTATTCTACCCCCTCTTCCCCCCATCTGGAGTCCAAAATCTCCGTGACTTCGTTGATGCGCTCCTTCTGTGCCACTCCCGCGTGCCCTGTTCTGTCTCTGACCGGACTCGGCGCCGTTCCGGGTTCCTGGAACCTGTGCGGTGCCTTGTAGGGAGTGAGCACCGATCTGTGGAATACCGGATGCATTCTGGAACCCTCCGGAAGTGCCAGTCTGAAAGCTACCGGGTTGACCTGCTCTTCGACTTGGTAGGGCCCCAGTTGTTTATGCCCTAGTTTCTTCTTGGCCAACGACCTGGCCGGCACTGCGTGGGCTGCTAACCAAACCCAGTCTCCCACGTGGAGCTCTTCGCCAACCCTTCTGTGCTTGTCCGCTTGTACTTTGTATGCGTGCTTGGCCAGCTCCAGGTGGCGCCTCAGCTGATCGTGGACTTCCTGCAGCTCCGACGCGAACGCATCTGCTGTCTGCGGCTCCCCCTCCCCCATTCTTTCCAGTCCCGGGAAGGTTCTGGGGTGCCTCCCGTTGTTGGCGAAGAACGGCGTGACCCCCGTGGACACGTGCTTCGTGTTGTTGTAGGCGAACTCGGCAAGCGGCAGGTAATCCACCCACGTCGCAGGCTGTTGATTTGCATAACATCTCAGGTACTGCTGCATGATGGCATTGACCCGCTCCGCTTGCCCGTTGGTCTGCGGGTGTCTCGCCGACGCCAGGTTGATCTTGACGTTCAGGAAGCCCATCAGCTTCTGCCAGAAATTCGAGATGAACTGCCGCCCCCGGTCGGACAGAATAGACCGTGGCAGACTGTGAACCTTGAACACGTGGTCTATGAACAGTTTGGCGGTTTGCTCCGCCGTGGCCACCTTAGCACACGGAATGAAATGCGCCATCTTGGAAAACAGGTCCACCACCACCAGCACTGCCGTCTTGCCCCTCGAGCTGGGCAGATCCGTGACAAAGTCCAGGGCCACCCTTTCCCAAGGTTCGACCGGAGTTTGCAGCGGTTCCAACAGTCCGGCCGGCGGTTTGTGCACTGGTTTGGCCCTCTGGCAGGTGTCACACCTCGCCACGTAGTCTGCGACCTCCCCTCTCATTCCAGGCCACCAGAAATCCCTGGCTACTAATTCCACCGTCTTCTCCTTGCCAAAGTGCCCGGCCGTGGGCGCGTCGTGCAGCTGCTGCAGCACCTTGGCGCGAAGGTCGTCTCCCGGCACGTAGATGGCCCCTTTACGGATGAGCAATCCATCTCGTAGCTGGAAACCGTCGGCCGCAGCCGTGCCCCTTTGCACCTCTGCCATCTTTGCTTGCGCGAAGGAGTCATCCTGCAACGCTCGTCGCACCGCCTCCAGGTCCACGGTGGCCGCGGCGCACGCCCATACTGTTGGTGCGAAGATGTGCATGGCGGCCGCTGGCGTTGCGTCCTCCAGATACTGTGGCTTACGGGAGAGGGCGTCCGCCATGATGTTAGTGTCCCCCGGGACATACTCTATGCGGAAGTCGAAGTTCGCAAAAAACTCAGCCCAACGTATCTGCCTCTGGTTTAGGAACTGTGCCGTGCGCCAGTGCTCCAGATTCTTGTGGTCCGTGCAAACCTGCACCGTGTGCTTGGCGCCGATCAGGAAGTGCCTCCACGCTTTGAACGCTGCATGAATGGCCAGCAACTCCCTGTCCCAGATGGTGTAGTTCTGCTCGGACTTGCTGAGCTTCCTGGAGTAAAACGCTGCCGGTCGCCACACCCCCTGCTGGTCCTTTTGCAGCAGGACCGCCCCCACGGCTCTGTCCGAGGCGTCTGTCTCCACCCTCATCGGCCTGCTGGGGTTGACGTGAAGCAGCTGCTCTTCCGACGCGAAGAGACGCTTGAGTGCCTGAAAGGACTGCTCCGCCTCCTCTGTCCAAACGAACTTCTTTTTCTTGGAGCTAAGCGTGTCTGTGATGGCCGCTGTCTGCATAGCGAAGCCCTTGATAAACTTGCGATAGAAGTTCGCAAAGCCGACAAACCTCTGGACCTCCTTCCGGTTGCGTGGACTCTTCCAATCCAATACCGCGCGAACCTTGGCGCTGTCCATGGCGAGCCCCTTGTCAGACAACTTGTAGCCCAGAAAATCCACCTCCGTCACGTCAAATTGGCACTTCTCCAGCTTGGCGTAGAGCCTATGTTGCTTTAGTCTGGTCAGCACTTCCTTGACGTGTCTGTCATGCTCCTGCTGCGATTCCGAAAAGATCAGGATGTCATCTAAGAAACAGACGCACGTCTTGTAGAGAAGTCCCGCCAACACGTGATGCATGAAAGCTTGAAAAACGTGGGAGCCATTTTGCAATCCAAAGGGCATAACTCTGTATTCGTAGGTACCCAGTGGCGTGAACATGGCCGTCTTCCACTCATCTCCCTCCCGCATACGAATGAGGTTGTACGCCCCTCGCAGGTCTAACTTGGTGAACACTTTCCCCTTCCGCACCTTCGCCAGGAGGTCGTCGATTCGGGGCATGGGGAAGTCCGACGGCTTGGTCCCATTGTTTAAAATGCGATAGTCCACGACCAGTCTTTTTTGGGGCGTGTCTCGCTTTTTAACAAAGAATACTGGACTGCCCCCCGCTGCCTTGGACTCTCGGATGAAACCGCGCTCCAAATTATGATCTATGAACTGTTTGAGTTCCTGCAGCTCGTCCTCTGACATGGAATACAGTTTCCCCTTAGGCAGCGCCACCCCCGGCAGCAGGTCAATTTTGCAGTCATATGGTCTGTGAGGGGGCAGCCTGTCCGCCTCCTTCTCGCAGAAAACTTCCAAAAATTCTGCGTACTTGTGGGGAATCGCTTGCAGCGTGCCTAGCAGCAGCTGTGACTCCTCTTCCTCTCCTTCCTGCCGGGGCACGATGCAGTGTTCAGCACAAAAGGAAGAGCCGAAGATCAGCTGCCTCTGGTACCAAGCCAGCGTTGGGCTGTGCTTGTCCAGCCAACTCATTCCCAATACAATGGGCGTATCCGATAGTTGAGTGACATTGAAGCTGATGATTTCTTTGTGATTTCCAAGTCGCATCGCCATGGGCGGCGTCTGCTTCACCACTTGCCCCCCTAGCAACTCCCTGCCATCCACCGTGACAACCTGCAGGGGCAGTGTGGCCGGCAGCAACTGTATAGCGTGCTTGTCGACAAAGTCCTGCCCTATAAAGTCCGCGTTGCTGCCCGAGTCAACTGTGATGGGCACGTCAGTGGTGATTCCATTGGGCAGCTGGAGAGATGCGGTGAGCCTCACCACTGGTTTGGGCGGGAGGGGGTTCACGGGCTGTAAAACCTCTGGGGACTGCGTCACTAACACGTCTGGCTGGGCCCCAGGGCCTCTTCCTCCAGCCAGACTGCGTCGTTTCCCTGCTGTAGTCCCCCTTGCTGCGTTGCTGCAGTCACCATTGCCGAGGCTGCAGTAAGCTTGTGGAGCCTCTGGGGACACTCTTTTGCCATATGCCCTGGCTCCTCACAGACGTAACACTTCCTGTTCCCTCTAGGAGGCTTCGCTTTCACTGCTGCCGGTGCTAGGGCTCTGGTTGCTGACTGAGCCCTTGCACCTCCAACCTCCATAGGTTCGGCTCCTCCTCCTGGCGGAGGCGTGCATTGCGCCCGCGCTGCTTCTCTGGGAAGGAAGGAGGGGCCCCTGGCTGGTTCGCGTCCTCCACGCCCTTCGTCCCTGCTCCACGGACGTTCTTCCAGCCTCACCCCCACTGCCAGTGCCCTCTGAACGACCTCCTGGGTGGTTCGGGGTCTCTCCCCCCTCGCGATCTCATCTTTAATCGAGTTGTGCAGCCCCTCCCAAAAGAGGTCTCTTACAGGAGCCGAATCTCTGTCCCATTCCAGGGCACTGACCAAGGCGAAAAAGCGGGCATGATACTGCCTGACGCTGGCCCTCCCTTGTCTCAGCCCATGCACCTCCTTCCGTGCAAGATCCACGTCAATACTTGATAAAAAACACCCATCCATCGCTTTAATAAAGGCATCTGCATTCTGGAGCGCCGGATCCTTATCTCTCCATAAATTGCGTAGCCATGCTTTAGCATCCCCATGCAAATGGGACATGATGAATCCCACTCTCTCTTGCTCATCTCTAAAGTCTTTATGCAGCAGTTGCAGTGAGCACAGTACGTCTGCTCTAAAGTTGGGATACTGTTGCAGGTTCCCATCGAAGTGAGAGACCAGCCCGCCTGTTCGTCTCGCCAACCCAATTCCCTCCTGCCGGGGTGTCTGCTTTGTCAGCACGTCTAACCTGACCTGGAGATCCCTGCAGGCGGCAGCTGCCTCCTCCTCTCTCTTCCTGGATGCGAGAGCCTCGGCATTCAGTTGTGCCACTGCTTTTCTGAGTTCCTCTATCTGCTGCTCAGCCGTCATGTCGTCTGCCGTTCGTGAGCTCGCTAGTAGGCACCTGTTTCTCTCCCCTCCTCGAGGCTGTAGATGCCCACAATCGAGAGACGGAGCTTACTGTCAGAGCTGCTTGAAGATCCTAGCTCACAGAGGATCACGCTAGCCAGCGATCATTAAGTAAAAGTCTTTATTGAATTACAGTTTCCATTCTCACGCTGCTGCGCGCAACTCTACGTCTAGTAGCTAGATCGGCGAAGCTCCGTCTGAGTCTCCGCCCCGTGTGCACCAACTTAATATCCTAGCCTTGCTCCACCTTTTCCGCCTGACTGTCCTCCTCTGGGTCCCTCTACCCCCCGGGGCTTCTTCCTTCCGGGATTCTTCTGACGCTGACCCGGACCCTCCTGCCTCCTTGCGCCGGGCTTTAGGACCTGGCTCCCTTTCGGGGCTGCTTACTGCGCCGCCTTCCTCTGCATTTGAACTTGGCGCGCGCGCCCAACCTTCCACTTTCCTCTTAACCGTTTCTTCGCTCCCCGATGGAGGTGTGGCCACTCCTGACTCATGCCCTCCCTCCTGTGGTGAGCTGCCAGCGCTTCCCCCCTGGCTCCCTTCCTCTTCCCTGCTTCCTGGCGGTGACGCTGGTCCCGATTTCCAGCTGCTCCCCCCTGAGTCCCCTCTGGCTCTATCTTCCTGGGGTGCCCCCCTAGACTCCCCCCTTGCCCTGGCCACTGGTGCTCCTTTCTGTGAATCCTCTGATTCACTGGAAAGACTAGGAGATCTCGGGTCGTCGTCATCACTCATCTTTTCTTCTGCCTCCTCCCCTTCGCTCTCTGTTTCCTCCCTTGCCCGTGCCTCTGCTCCTAAACCCCTGACAACAGGTTACACGGAAAGGGGGAGGATGTTGGGATATTTCCGTTCCACCTTAAAAGGGAGCAGGCTTTGAGAGTCACAGAGTCTGCGCATGTCCTGTTCACAGGATGTTTATGTTCTGATGTTCCTTTCGTTTTCCCAGTTGGCCGAAGATGCTGACACAGAACGGTCATGTTTTTCTTTGTTCTGTTCTACGCTAAATAAAGTCTGTAAATCATGCTCTTCTGCGGTGCAGCTTCTACCTGTGTTTCTGCTGATAAACAGTGTACACAAGCCTGGAATGTGGCAATCCGTTTCTGAGGCTTCGTGTCGCTAACTGCTGGATCTGCCTGTCTACGGGAGATCGATGGACGTCCGGCACCTGGCTTGGGGCCATGATGGACTATATCTCCCTGGCAGTTTCCCAACAGCTGGACATTAGCATCACATTCTCCAATACCCTTTTGGAGAGGCAAGCCATTGCTGCAGCTGCCTTACCAATATGCTTGTCTGGCTCAGCGTTGATGGAGAGATACTTTGGTGGCATCTACATGATTCTGCGTGTTGTGCCCTGTGCCTTTCAGAGGCTGCAAACTGAGTTTCCAGACAGAGAGATTCAGCTGCACCTCATTGAAGCCCACGGGCAGCTGGTGGCAGAAAACTCTTCGTTGGAAGGTGCTGAGAACATCCGAACCAAAGTGAAGAGGCTAAAGGAATCTTTCGAGTCTCTCGAAGGCATGATGTCAAGGTAGGCAGATAGGCAGCTGTGATATTCTGCACTCCAAGTTGGCTGCCACAGAGGGTGGACGGAGCGAAAGGGCAGGCGAAGCCGTGGTTGCGTTATTAGCTCCCATTTCCTCAACACTTTGAAAGGTCTGTGTGGTTCGTGGGCTTCCAAGAGACAACTGCTTTGTTAGTGTGAGAACAGAGTGCTAGACCAAATAGGCCTTTGAGCCTTTCCAGCAAGGCTCTTCTTATGCCCTTAGGTAGCATTTCCAGTTTGGGGCCTGCCGATCCTCATTTGGCAATGTCGCTCAGCCTTGCAAATAAGCCCACTAAAGTTACTAGCCTGCAAAAGTTGCCGGCTGTGGCAGAGGCTTCCCTCCTCTGCCAGTCGGCTCAGTTTCTTTTTCTAGTTGTAGAGGAGTGATGGTTCCTCCTCCGCCAACCTGTTCATTCGCCTGCTGGCAATTCCATGTTGCCCATGGCTACTCAGCAAGTGCTTAATTAACAGTTCTGATATAGACACGGCACAGGAAGCAGCAGGCAGAGTGGCTTCCTTTCTGAGTAACTGCTGCATGAAAGCTCCAAAATGCTGCAGCAGGGGTTCTAGTCTGGTTAAACTGTTTATCTAAATGCATCCCACAGTTTATAAAGCCGTATCCTGGTAACAAAGGAACCCAGCAGCATTTGTGCTCTATGGAAGCCTACAAGCAGGAACCAATTCTCTTCCAATAAGCCCTTTTAATTTTTCTAAGTAGAGAGACATTTTCATAAGGTACAGTCATACCTCGGGTTGAATACGCTTCGAGTTGAGCAGGTTCGAGTTGCACTCCGTGGCAACCCAGAAGTAATGGAGCGCGTTACTTCCAGGTTTCGCCGCTTGCACATGTGCAGACGCTCAAAACGATGTCACACGCATGCACAGAAGCGTCGAAAAGTGACACGCACATGCGCAGACGTGCTATCGCTAGTTACGTTTACTTCTAGATGTGAACAGGGCTCCGGAACGGATCCCATTCGTATCTAGAGGTACCACTGTACATTTAAAGTACATTTCCTCACCCTCCCACGAATCCTAGGAACTGTAGTTTTCCCCTCACAGAGCTGCAATTCCCAGGGTTCTTTGGCTCGGGGGAAAGTATGCTTTAAATATATTATGTTTTTTATATGTTGGAAGCCACCCAAAGTGTCTGGGACAGGGCACAAATTATTATTATTATCATTATTATCGTTATTATTATTCACAGTGCTTTTTCCTGGGGGGACGCAGGTGTACACATACCCCTAAACATTTTGTGAATCTAAGTTTGGCCTCGTTGAGGGGCAGTATTTCAATGAGTAGGAAAATGAGAGTACCCCTAAACATTTTTTTTAGAAAAAAGCACTGATTATTATTGATAATAATGCATAGTGTGTACATAGCCATAAACTTAAATGATCTTGCCACACTTAACCTTTTCTGTGTGTGTGTTTCTGCTCCAATATTTAATCACTTAAGCTCCAATAATTAAGCATTAATTTTTAGATCTTTCCCAATGCAGCTGAATAATACCATCTAAGTCTTTATGAATCACTGTGGGGTTCTGGGAATTTGAGCTTTCACCTCCTTTCCTTTATCCATAACTTTCCTGGCAAGTTGTATGCTTTTCTCCTTTGCCCAGACTTCCACCCCCCTACACACACTTTCCAATCTAAGTAGCTCTTTCTTTCCCCACCTCCTGAGCCTGTCAGGTTTCCTCATCAGTTCAGAAACCAGCCGCGGATTGTAACCGTTTCCTAATCACAGCTAGGAGCGCTCTGCTAGAACGATCCCCTGGAAAGTAACGATCCATTTAAAAAGTGGCCTTAAAACGGCAAGACCACGTCCAGGGAGAATGAATAAAACCCACTGGCAGGAACTTGTCACGGTATCTTTTACATCTCTGCTTCGTCCCGTGATGCTGCTGTGCTTGTGCTGTTTGGGAGCTGGTGGTTCAGTTGCTAGAGAACGTCAGAGAAAGCTTATCCAAGCAAGGTCATCCATGAATCAAAATGAAGGCAGGGATTTAATGCCTCACTCTTCTGGTTGTTCCCAGTGCAAGCATTTCTGCTTGCCAGACAGAATGGTCTCCCCCCTCTCCTCCCCCTGTGCACTCACCTCAGGGTTCTCCTATCCTTCTGGAGTGGATTGGGGCTGGGGTTCTAACTACCCCATGCTCCTTCCATCCCTCCTCCTCATCTGACGGCTCCCTCAAGGACACCAGCTCAGGGCTCATGACAATATTGGCCACAGCTTCAACACACTACGTAGCCCATAGGATCATAGAATCATAGAATCATAGAATCATAGAGTTGGAAGAGACCACAAGGGCCATCGAGTCCAACCCCCTGCCAAGCAGGAAACACCATCAGAGCACTCCTGACATATGGTTGTCAAGCCTCTGCTTAAAGACCTCCAAAGTAGGAGACTCCACCACACTCCTTGGCAGCAAATTCCACTGTCGAACAGCTCTTACTGTCAGGAAGTTCTTCCTAATGTTTAGGTGGAATCTTCTTTCTTGTAGTTTGGATCCATTGCTCCGTGTCCGCTTCTCCGGAATCTTTAGTAAGCTTAACGGTTTAGTTGGTGGTCCCAGGATGAATAAGGGAGGCAGTGGAGTTTTATAAATGTTACAAGCCTTAGCTTAACTATCTCTCCTCTCCCCCCCCCCCTTCTTCGGTTTGACCATAGTCTCCTCCAGAAAATCTACCCAAACAGGACAACGGTAGATGCCGGCAAGAAAACAAACTTTTCGGCCAAAGTGTCACCCCATGGTTTTGCCATTCGCTCTACAGAAGATCTCAACCACTCCTGGGTGAGAAAAGCATTTTAGTCACCTTTTTGCTATGACTTAAGTTTTGTGCAACAGGGCTGGCGAAGGAACGGGTCTGAGCCCCTGTAGCAATTTCACGGCTGGGGTCATAAAGGTGAGAACCTGTTTCAGCCAGAGCGCTGTGTTCCCTTGCGTTCCCTCGCTTCTTCAGACACTAGGTCAGGGTTTCTCAAACTTGGGTCTCCAGCTGCTATTGGACTACAATTCCCATCATCCCAAACCACTAGTCCTGCTAGCTAGGGATGATGGGAGTTGTAGTCCAAAATCTGCTGGAGACCCAAGATTGGGAAACCCTGCTATAGTTCTCACCAACTTCTGAGGGTGGAAATCAGATTGGCTCAGACTTACCTTTATCAGGAAGCGCATTGTAGATTTGTACCTGTGTAAGATGCTAAATATCTCCGTTCAGTGTATGCAATATGAACTGGGCTCTTCTGTCTGTTATTTTTGCTTCGCCCAACTGGTGCTTGGTAGGGAGAATGGTGTGTGTGTGTGTGTGTGTGTGTGTGTGTGTGTGTGTGTTTCACAAACTCAGATCTACCACAAAAGCTGCTCTGCTGCACCCACTAAGCTGGCCTGTTTGCTCACAGTTACTCACAGCAGATGCTGTCCGGTTGCCAGTGTGGAACTGATATTTAGCTGCCAGCGCAAAGCTTTTCTCTTTTGCATTGTACTGCGAACATAGGAAGCTGCCTTAATTTGAGTCAGTCCATTGGTCCATTGAGCTCAGTAATGTCCACGCTGACCGACAGCAGCTTTCCAGGTATCAGGTTGGAGTCTTTCCCAACAGTACATGGAGATCCCTGGGACTGAACTTTCTGCAAACAAAGCAGCTGCTCTACCAGTGAACGTTGGCCCTTTCGCCAAGGAGGGAATATGATGGGTGCTGGAGCTCAAATCTAGTCTCATAAACTCCCACCTTCTACCTACCAGTCCTAACTGGGACAGGCAGCGGTTACTCAATAGTGGAGGAAATGTACTCTGCAGATGGCAATTGGCACACTCTTTTTTTTATTGCCATTGCTTTACATGTTCCAGGACTGACCCCTGACATTGAAAATAGGTGGCAGGACAGAGTGTGCAGGTGCCGGGTCTGAATGTTGGAGAGAGCCCTGGTTCAAATTAAATCCTGATTTTGCAGCAGACCCTTTTTCTTCTTCTTTTTTTAAAAAAAAGAGGCCCGTGCTGCTTTGTTTTAATTCAGAGTGTGTTTTCTGCAGTTTACAACTCTTCGTTCAGCCATCAAACTTTTTAATAGGGAACCTGGGGCCATATTCACAGCGGGTGTAGCTTGTAACACTGACATTCAACCAAACGGCAAACACCTTGGGAACGGAGCCTGTTCTCGGCTCTGAAATGTTTTGAATGTGAAAAGCGCCGTCTTTTCCAGTACCTTAAAAGTCCTTCCTAGCGTCTCCCCTAAACTGGGGATCTATGTTCATTTCAGAACGAATGAAGAATGAAGTCAAATGGGACCGACTCTGTGCTCAGGGAAACATCATTGCAGATCAGAGAACTCCTTCCTGAGTTCTGCGTTCTGCTCCTTGGTGGTTCTCAATGGCAGCTGGTAGGAAAACCTTCTGCCCACCAACAAGCATAAGAAGTACAACTCCTTGGCATTTTCCTGCCCACCTCAGAACCAAATTTCAGTCTAACCTAACAGCAACTTTTGGGCACATTTATAATGGCAGCAGTGGGTTACATTGTGGGTTGAGCAGACAGGTTTAATATCTTTCTGCCCAGTCATGTGTCACAATAGGACTAATCCTCAAGGATCATCGGTGGGGTTTCTCTGTCCATGTGGCCCCCAGAAGGCAATATGACCCTTGGGCTAAAAAAGGGTTAGTCACTCCTGCTTTAAACTTTTTTTTCAAATCCAGTTTAAAAAATCAAATAGTGTCCCAGTCTAGTTATTATTTATTATACAGTGGTACCTTGGTTGTCAAAAGGCTCAACTCCAGAACAAATTGACTCTCGAATGCCACAAACCCAGAAGTGTTCTGGTTTGCGAACATTTTTCAGAAGCCGAACTTCCAACACGGCTTCCGCTTGAGTGCAGGAAGCTCGTGCAGCCAATCAGAAGCTGCGCCTTGGTTTTCTTTTCTTTTAAATATTTTTTTAAAAATAATTTTAATTGAATGATTTGATGTTACAAAAAACATTACAACCATACGACCACTAAATATAATTGAGAAATAAATATTACATACATCAATATTTAGTTTGTTATTTGTTATTTACCGTCTTATTTCCTTCCAAACGTTCCATACAAAAACACACATATGTCTCGAATGGTTTCGAGAGTCGAATGGACTCCCAGAAAAGATTAAGTTTGAGAACCAATGTACCACTGTATTTGAATGCCATCCTTCATCCATAGATCTCTAGATGATTTGCGTCATAAAAATGCAAGTTTGAAAACACAAAATACATAATAAAAGCAAACCAAAACAATAATCTCACACCACCTCCCACAAACACATTTAAAAGGATACAGGATGTTAGTCAGCCAAAGGCCTGGTTGAAGGGGAACGTTTTCGTCTGGCTCCTAAAGGTGTATAATGAGGGCACCAGGAGAAACTCCCTGGGAAGAACATTCCACAAATGGGATGACAGAAGACAGGATAAATGAATGATTTGTTTCATAGCTGACTCATCTGAGCATGGGATACAACTAAGCAATAACTCATGGGGGAAAGTGCATGCCCTTGTCTTCTACATTTGTGTCTTTTGCAATTGTTTCTGCAACCCAGGAGAACATGGCCAAAGAGGAAGATACTGATGATCTCCAGCTCATTAAGAACTTCGAGCAGTGGTTGCAAGAAGAAAATGCCAAGCTGTCCGAAATTCTCGCCCGGAAACCATCCAGTGGTGAAGAACTTAAAGCAAGGCGCATCAAGTTAAAGGTTTGCTCCACTCCATAATACTGCGTTAATTTAGCATTACTGTATGGTGTGCTTGAGAAGACACCCCAGTCTGGTCTGTTGCAACGGGTTAGGGACATAGGAAGCTGCCTTATGACAAGCCACAGTGTTGGTCCGCCAAGCTCAGCATTGACTGCACTGACCAGACTGTAAGCTGCTCTCCAGGTTTGCAGGCAAAAGCATCTCCCAGCCCTCCCTGGAGATGCCAAGATTTGGACCAGGGACCTCCTTGCATGCACAGCATGTGCTCTACCACTGAGCTGTGATCCTGTCCCCAATTTCCCCAGAGAAGTCTTTCCACATCTTTCAGACTAGCATAGTTTTAAAAGTAGTTCAGAGTGGGGTTGTAGAGTTGGAAGGGAACCCAAAGGGCATCTAGCCCAGTGCTAAAGAATCCTTGGCAGAAGGCCACCTGGCCTGTGTTTAAAAACCTCCAATGAAGGTGAGGCCACCGGAATCTCCTTTCTTATAACTTGAAGCCATTGGTTGAGGTCCTCTGCTCTGGAGCAGGAGAAAACAAGCTTGCTCCTTCTTCCATGTGACAACTCTTGAGATATTTGAAGGCGGCTGTCATATATCCTCTCAGTCTTCCAGGCTAAACATGCCCAGCTCCTGCAACCGTTCCTCATAAGGCTTGGTTTCCAGGCCATAGATCACCTCGGTCACCCTCCTCTGCACACGTCCCAGCCTGTCAATACAGTCGTACCTCGGAATTCGAACAGAATCCGTTCCGAAAGTCCATTCGACTAATGAAACATTTGACTTCCAAAGTGCAGCTTCTGATTAGCTGCAGGAAGCCCTGTCGGATGTTCGGCTTCCAAAAGAACGCTAAAAAATAGGAACACTCACTTCTCGTTTTTGATCGTTTGGGAGCTGGAACGTTCGACTCCCAAGGCTTACGGGACCCGAGGTACAACTGTATCCTTGTTTTAGTTGGTGTTTTCTTTCTTTCCTTCTTCCTTGTGACAGCCCTTAAGATATTTGGTATCTCCTCTTAGTCTCCCCCTTATCCAGGCTAAACATATCCAACTCTGTCAACCTTTCCTTCTAAAGCTTGGTTTCCAGACCCTTAGAAGAATTATATAAATATAGTTAATATATATTTATGAAATATATAAATATAAAACCATGTAAAATAAAACCAGGCAGCTACACAGGAATAAAAAAAATGGGAAGCATCACTGCTTTGTGATCCGCCTTCCCCTTTGGAAATATTTGTGAAATGCCCCCTAATTACTGTATGTGTAATGGGAAAAGGCGGTGTGTTCTCTCTTCACCGCTACCACCTCGATCGTTTGCACAACAAAACGGTGCTTTATCTCCTCACTTTCCCTTCCAGGAGCTTCAGTCTCGCGTCCCTGAGGGTCAGCAACATTTTGAAGATCTCCTGCGCCTCCGGCCGATTGTTAAGAACTCCGATGATCTGGAGGAACTGCGCTACAGATGGATGCTCTACAAGTCGAAACTGAACGATTCCGGCAACTCCTTGGTAGGCCTTGTGATCTGAGGATAGGTGGATTGGGGATCTTTTACATTACACACTGGGAAGCCAGTGTGGTGTAGTGGTTAAGAGCGGTGGACTCGTAATCTGGTGAACCGGGTTCGCTTCCCCGCTCCTCCACATGTAGCTGCTGGGTGACCTTGGGCTAGTCACACTTCTCTGAAGTCTCTCAGCCCCATTCACCTCACAGAGTGTTTGTTGTGAGGGAGGAAGAGAAAGGAGATTGTTAGCTACTTTGACACTCCGTAGGTTAGTGATAAAGCAGGATATCAAATCCAAACTCTTCTTCTTCTTACCCCATTTAGAATAGGGGTGTTAGGCTTGTGCTGTTCCCCTTCTACCCAGAGGAGCCATATTGTGCATGGTCATAATGGGTATATCGAAGTCTGACGGTCAGATTCACATGTTTCGTGGATTTTCATTATTATTATTATTATTTGGAGCACTTGTACTCTGCAACCAAAAAGGCTTCCAATCAAAAAAACAAAAAACAAAACCAGGACGAACAGGGGAAAGGAAACAGGGAGAGGGAAGAGCAGAAAACAAAACTCAGGCACCAATTCTGAGACAGTTTTTCTTCTAATGACCAGCTGGCACAGTTCAGGGGCAGCAGGCGCCTGGTACAACTGGCCTTTTGAGAAAGCTGATGGGTTGAGCCCTGCTTCCCTTCTCAGATGGGATGACTGCCCCCAAGTGACGGTGGAAGGAGAGGAGGCTTGATGGTACTGGTCTGAAATGTGGAATAGCACAGGGTACTAAAAGGAGTCTATGATTATCCTGTGTCCCATGCTGTTGGTACCCATCAGTTCAATGCATTAGGCAGGGAAAGATGTTCTTGGGTTTTTTTGTTTGTAGTTGTGCCATGCAAAAATTCAAAGTACTTGAAACTGACACTAAGTCTTTATAGGTGGATGCATGCATTACTAGCTGCCATCAAAAGCAGCACCATCTTCATTTTCTTCCACTGCAGGGGTGGGGATACTTAGCCCTGGGGGCCAAATGCAGCTTTCTATGCCCCTCTCCCTGGCCCTCAAAACTGTCCCCAGCCCAGGCCACACCCACTCCCCAGGTCAACATTCCTCGCCGGCCCAGTTTTACACCCTTGAAAGTTTTAGTCTCATAATCTGGTGAACCGAGTTCGTTTCCCCGCTCCTCCACATGCAGCTGCTGGGTGACCTTGGGCCAGTCACACTTCTTTGAAGTCTCTCAGCCCCACTCACCTCACAGAGTGTTTGTTGTGGGGGAGGAAGGGAAAGGAGAATGTTAGCCGCTTTGAGACTCCTCAGGGTAGTGATAAAGCGGGATATCAAATCCAAACTCTTCCTCTTCTTCTTCTATGGAGGATAGAAAGTGGGGGTGGGCTGGGGAGTGCATGTTAAAAACCTAGCCTGCCTCACGAAGGGAATATTGATATTCATTGCTCCTTCTAATTTGCCTCTGGCTCTGCCCACCACTGGCATGCGGCCCCTGGAAGGTTGCAGAGAATGGAATGCGGCCCTCTGTCTGGAAAAGGTCCATCCCCCCACCCCGTCTCTGTTATAATGGAGGGGGGGAATGTGTGATTCCATTGCCCTGCACATTCCCCTACCCTGAGGTACTTCACTGGCCAACGCTTGCAAGGTTTGGGGAAATGTTTCAACATGCCTTTAGCTGGTCTGCATGTAATATGGGGAAAGATGGGGAGAGGCCGGCTATGCAGGTCCAATCTTTGCTGTTTTGTATGGAAAAAGTGCTTAAGATTTTAAGGGAATTTGCTCTTCTTCATTTCCCCAGTTCTAAATGCAATGATTTTTTAAAAAACTGGGGTGAATAAGAATAAGTAATAAGAAAGCTAGATGGGAAAAAATACACAACAATCAAATGTTGGCTAAAGTGCAAGTAAGAAGTTAATGTCCAGTGTCCTTACTCTGTGGTAAATGTGTGTAGGAATCCAGCCTCAGTGGCGCGCTTTTACTGTGCCATCCCCTGCAAAACTACAACTAGTCAGAAGGTGTCAGTGAAATCATAGTTATTTCTCTTGTAAGCCTAAACCAGACTTTAACTTGCTAGGGAACAAAATCCATTTGGAATTTAAACTGGATGTGTGCTATAAAGCTCATTAAATAGAAAATCACCTGCTGCTTTAGCTTGTCCAGACGATGAGAAATTTAAAGCAACATTCCCCTCGTGAAATAAACATTGGCTTATAGGTTCCATGGGGATACCGTGGTTTCTTTTCTTAAAACAAAAACCCCAGTGCTTTTGTCTTTTTTAAACAGGCAACAAGCTCTTTGGAGGAGACAGACACATTTAGAAAGGTAAGAGTGTGTTTTTGTTTGTTCACAGAAAATGAGAGGGAATGGCAAATGTGTGTTTGTGTGTTTTAAAAACATAGTTGTCCAATAATGAAATGAAATATATTTTGTTATGGAGGGCACGGCTGCAGGATTAGAATCCCCAACATAGAATTATACTACATTGCCAACCAAATGTGCCACATAATCCGATGCATTCTAGAAGACGAAACAAAACCATGGGTACACCAGGAGAGAGACATAATCTAAAACACCCCCACCGTAGCATACCCATTCCTCCCAAACAAACTAAGGAAAATCCCCACAACACTATAAACAGGTTCACATAGACCATACTTAAAGCATGGAAGGAAGAAGCAGGCAAACTGTCCCCAACCTCAATCCCACTAATCCCACTGGTTCACCACCCACTATTCCATCACGCAGCACAAAACCTCCAGGTAAAAACCTGGCAAATCAAAGGCTCATATCGCCTAGCAGACTTCTACAAAAATAACAAAGCCACATTGACACAAGAAATACAAGACAAACTAGGGGACACCCAAATTCCCTGGCTAACCCCACCAGCTAAATGCCTTCTTAAACAATCCAGTAGGAAATCAGCAGCAACTAGGCCCTTGACAACCTTCGAAAACCTCCTCCTAACAACAAAGGGACACAGTAAAGGGATGGTATCCGCAATATACAAAATACTACTCCAAAATCCCACAAACTCCCTAGACACAATAAAAAAAATGGGAGGGTGACATAGGCTATGAAATTAACCCTGCTTAATGGACTAGAATGTGGTCTAAACCTCCCTTTAAATCCATCTCAGCTACAAGAAAAGAAACCCTGAAACTCACTTACAGATGGTAACTAACACCATTGAAACTAACACTGATATGCCCAGGAGCCTCACCAAAATGATGGAGAAGCTATACCTCCACAGGCACATACCTCCACAAGTGGTGAGACTGTCCCAAAATCCAACTCTTCTGGACATCAGTTATACAAGACATATGTAAAACAGCTAAACAAGTATTAGAGGTCATCCCAGAACTGGCCCTACTGAACATCTTCCAAGATAATAATGCCTACTCACATTATAAAGAACTCATAACCCACCCAGTCTCAGTAGCTAGAAGCATCATGGCCAGACACTGAAGAGATCTGTCAAGAGTGAACATGGACCAATGGTATCAAATAGCATGGGAAAACTTACTAGAAAAACTAACCAATAAATTGAAACAGACACAGGGACAAATAGAAGACACCTTCACCCCGGTATGGTTCCTCTTTATCACATACGTAGCCCAACAAGACAAGAATCCACCGACAGCATATAAATCCATCTGGCTAACCTGACCCCAAAACCCACCCTCTCACACACATAAACAAATCTCACTGCAGTCAACCAAAGACAGCCAACCACACCCTAGGCCACCCCCAACCTCTCTCACCACCAAGGAAATATAACGAGCAAATAGAAAGAGAACCTCCCCCCCAAGTGATGCCGACACAAAACCCCACACATACACTGAGCAGAAAAATAGAAGCATTGTCACCTGACCCCTCTTTCCCCCTCTTTTCTTCCCACCTAATACTGCATGCAACACTAATGTCTCACAACAGATGAAACTGATCTGTAGAAAACACAACTTGAAGAAAGAGACAATGCACGTATTTTAGTAAACTAAGAAATCTTTATTAAAAATTTATATATATATTTTTTAAAAAAACAGAACAGCCAGTCTCTTTTAGCTCTCCTTGTTTATCTCATTTACCATTAACAAAATTGTAAAGGAAAATATATCTAGAGAGAGGAGTGCTTCAAGAACACAGAGAAAGAGTTGCACTTGGTGGAGTCAAAATAAACATGAAAGGAAAGTACACTAAAATGTGAAAGTAATTTTTAAAATGTCAAACACTTTAAAGCAGTTTTCGCTGACCTGGTAGCCTCCAGCTACTTTGGGCTATTCCCAGGTTGGCGCTGATGGGAGCAGAAGGTGGCCCCAGGTTGGCAAAGACTGCTTTAACATAGACATAAGATGTATCATAAGCAGTTCAGCCATGATGGCTTTGCTTTGAACCACACCTGGCCATTTTATGAGGTGAACAGTTGAGGAGACCTAAATGTCTTCTTTTTTCTAATATGGTTCACCCTTTCCTGGAAGTGTGCATATACAGTGGTACCTTGGTTTAAGAACAGCTTAATTTATGAGCAACTTAGATTAAGAATGCTGCAAACCCGGAAGCAGGTGTTTTGGTTTGTGAACTTTGCCTTGGAATAAGAACATGTTTTGCTTCCTGTTGAGTGTGTTCCATTTGTAAATTGAGTCCCCCGCTGCTATGGGAAAGCATGCTTTGGTTTAAGAACAGACTTCTGGAACGGATTAAGTTTGTAAACCAAGGTACCACTGTATGTCCCAGCAGCCTACCATGAGGTAGATTACACATTCCTGTTTTCCTCAGCATCCAGTGTGCTCCCACCGCTGCCCTGGAAAGTGAAATACACACACTGTTAGCCACAATTGTTGTTGGTGTTGTCATTTAAATTTGTATACCACCCTTCACCCGTAGATCTCAGGGCGGTTCACAACACAAAATTACAATATAAAAAAACCACAAAATACATAATCAAAACAAGAACAAAAACAAACCAAAAATTCCCCCCACACACACACACACACAAACACACAAAACACATTTAAAAGGGCATCATAAGTCAGTCAGGATGAAGAGGATATATTAAATTAAGCCAGTGGTTTTCAGACCATTTGCCCTCAGGAGAGATCTTCCCCTAGTGGTTTGTCCACTAAGGAGGCACCAAGAATCTGCTACAGTGCCCCTGCGATCCATCAGGGAATGTTCTTCCTCTTTCATGGAGGTTCTGATGGAGCTTCATCCAAGGAATTGACATGATCTATATTACCTGCTTAGCTTCAGCAGTGCTGCAACCTCAGATGCATCCACATCATTCCATGTGGCTGCACAAGCTTTTGGATTCTGGCTATTAGTAGGATGGGGGAATCAAATGTTGGATATTGCCAGGGCCCGGCTAAAGTTGATTGATTCCCATCTCCCTCCCTCAGTAGGAACAGCTCAAGCGGCAGGAATGTTTCTCTTAGCATCCATTATACCCCTAGGGGGAAAACATGCTGTATTTAATTCTTGATGGGAACATTGCCAGACGCCGAGACAAAAATATAGTTTTCCTCTCTGTAAGGGATGGTTCGAAAGACCAATCAAGGCCACCACCCCCCATTTTAATATTTGCTTATTTTGCTTGTATTTTTAGATAACCCTATCCCTACTGGCTTATATATGAACATCTATAGAGATATAGAGCTAGTTAGATGTCATGTGCTGTGCAATCTTGTGCATGTTTTGCTAGAAATAAGTTCCACTGACTCAATGATACTTAGGCAGCATTCGCACCATGCATTTAATGCACATGTTTGTTAAATTTCTATACTATCCTTCATCCAAGGATCCTAGGGCAGTTTTACAATATAAAAACACAAAAAATACATAACTCATATATGTGTTTGCAGACATATGTACTAGGGATGCTCAAAAAATTCTCCCCATCCCAATGTATGAGGAGTATGGAATTACTTTGGTGTTTCTCCAGCTGACTGCCCTTCTTCCATTTTCAAATATTTTTGGACTTCAGTCTGCTACTCCTCAGGCCCATCTCTCTGCCCCCCAACCCCCATTTTAGAAGCCACCAATGCACAGGCGTACATATGCACATTGACAAAATCAGAGCACAAGGAGGGAATTCACTTTAAACCATCATGGCTTCCCCCAAAGACTTCTGGGGCTACCGTTTGTCAGGGGTGCAGAGAGTTGTTAAGAGACTCCCATACCTCTGACAGAGCTACAATTCACAGCGTTCCCTGGGAAGAGGAATTGGCTGCTAAACCACTCTGGGAATTGCAGCTCTGGGTGGGGAACAGAGGCCCCTTGCGAGCTCTCAGGACCCTTAACAAACCACAGCCCCTAGTGCTTTAAATGTATGTTGTGAATGTGGCCTTACTCACCAGTAAGTGTACGCATGGTCTGCAATAATAAAAGAACCATTTCTTGATCATCCCCGAGCATAAAAACCTTGCTTGGATAAATAGCGCGCACAGAGAAAAAGATGTCAGATAGAAAACAAACGGCGAATATGCACTAGCATAATATTATCCATAAACAGAAGACTGTAAGATTAAATTGAGAAAGCTAATGCGTTGGGGCCTGTGGTTTCTCCCCCGTAGGCTGACAGTGATGGAATAGCTTATTGCCTCTTCGCATACGACGGAGCATTGTAAAAACAAATATTTAAAAAAATAATGATGATAAATGTTTCTTCAAAGGTTGGCTTCCAAGTTGCTGAAAGTATTGCAGGAGCATACTTAGCGTCAATTGGAAATCAAAGCAGGTTATTTATGGGGTTCAGAAGTTCTTGTCTGGTTTATTTTCTGCAGTGCTCAACCCTAATTAAAGCTCCTTGCTGCGCAAATGATTTGGGCCTCATTGTTTGTACAAACAAAGTAATTAGGATTTATTAGATTCATGACTGCCTAATTGGTTCCCTTTGAGATGCTCTGGGATGTAATCTCCTGGAGCAGATGGAGAGTCAGGATCTGCAATTGCGTCTCATTTAGAAAGTCGCCACTGATCGTCGGACCAAATACCGTAAGTTCAGGCAGCTGCGAGCGATGCTAGTTCACTCCTTCTCTGGAAGGCTCCTGGTTCAGTTCCTCATGCTAAAAACATCAATGAGAGTAAAATTCTTTCACTGCTGTAAAACAGAATTTGAGTTGGAAGGGATTTTTGAGGTCCTACAGCCTAGTTATTCAATGCTCAGTGAAGGAATCTGAACATGAAATCTTGTTGGATGAGACCAAAGCTCGTCAACTCCAACATCCTGTTCTCACAGTGGCCAATCAGATCCCTATGGGAAGCCCAGTGGATATACTAGGACACCATGCTTCTGATATCAACCGGACATCATTAGAGCTTCCTGGATGAGGCTGTTAGCCCATCTAGTCCAGCATCCTGTTCTCATAGTGGCAACCAGGTGCTTATGGGAAACCTACAAGCAGGACACTGAGGTTCTTGGTCTCAATTCATGTGGTCCTCAATAATGAATGTGGGAAGGAAGTCCCACTGTGATGGAATCTGGGAAGGAGAAGGAATGGGAATCCTCTGTAATCAAGGAGCTCAGGCCTCTGGAAAGAGTGATCTATCCCTTCCCCATCAGCCTGCTTCATGGAGAGGAAGCACAAGAGCACTCTCCCTTCCTGTGGTTTTCATCAACTGGTACCCAGGAGCATACTGCCTCCTACAATGGAGGTAAAACATAGCCATCAGATGTGGTGGCCTGGGATTCAGACTCACAGGTTGAACCTGAGGAATCCCAGCCTGCACAGGAGTCCCTGCCTCCAGAACCAGCTGGGCTGGGGCCTGAGCCTGAGCCTGAAGGGTCCTCACCTGTGCTGGATCCTCAGGTGCAGGCACCAGCTGAGTCTGCTCTGGTCCCTGAGGTGATGGAGGACCCATTGCCTGCAGGTGCTCCACTCTCAGCCCTATCAGGGAAATAGGAGGTTGCCTCTGGGTCCGGTAACCCTCCAGCCTCTCCTGAGCTGCAGAGGCTCAGGGCAGAGAGGCGGAGGGAACTAAGTTTCTGCAGGAGGAGTGCTCCCCTCCAGGCCAGGAGAGGCGAGTCACTGGTGGACCGGGGCCACCCTATGCCTTGGGGCAGATAAAAGCCAGCCAGCCCCAGTCCCAGGTTGCGGGAGCAACATTGTTGGTAGCCTGTTCCTGCCTGCACCCTGTCCTGCTCTTCTGCCAGAGTTCCTGACACCACCCGACTCCCTGCCTTGGACCCAGCTACAGCTTTGACAGACAGCCTCCATACCACACCATTGTCCTCAGACTGGACTCCGACCCCGCCTCTTGGTTAGCCCCCAGGACCAGCACACCAGAGTTCGTAGCCACTGAGAGCCATATGCTCCATGAATTGGTCTAATTCTCTTCTCAAGCCATCCAAGTTAGTGGCCATCTCAGCCTCTTGGGAGAGCAAATTCCACAATGAAGCCATGTAAGGACTTTCTTTTGCCTGTCCTGAATCTTCCAAAGTTCAATTTCATTGGATGTCCATGTGTTCTGAGAGAGAGGGGAAAGATTTTTCTCTGTTCACCTCCTCCATGCATAATTTTATACGCCTCTATCACATTTCCCCATCCTTGACCTTTCTCCGGTATTCAGAACTACAGCATCCCTGATAGATAATGGCACAACCTCTGCTTAATAATCTCCAGTGAAGGTGTATTTAGAACATCTCCAAATGGAGGCAGTGGATATGGATAAGCTCATTGGTAGAAGATACGGTTTTACATGAAAAAAGGCATTGGGTTCAGTCCTTGGCATCATCAGCTAAAAGGAGCTCAGGGAGTAGGGCCCAGACAAACATCTCCTCAAGTCTGAGTTGACAATGAACTCAGGCAGACCAAGACTGCATCAACAGGCAACAGCTGCAAATCATTTAGTTGCATCTCTGTCCTACTGTTTCTCCAAGAAGTACATTGTGGTGTGCAAGCTTCTCCCGGTCCACCATTTTATCCTCCCAGCAACCTGTATGGTAGGCAGGCTATGTTTAGCAATAGCAACAGGCATTTGTCCATCACCCCTCAGGTGGCTGTATTGCAACGCCTCTTGCAGCGTAGCAGAAGATGCTTGGCTTGGTTCTTGGGTCACACGTGGCTGCTAAGGGCATTCAGGGATTTGGGTTGCAGGCTTCATCGGTGCCCCTGAAACATTGAGACACTGAGGCTCTTGGTCTCAATTCATGTGGTCCTCAACTTTTGATGGGTGTGGGGAGGAAGTCAAAATGGATGGAATCTGGGAAGGAGAAGGAATGGGAATCCTCTGCAAGCAAGGAACTCAGGCCTCTGGAAAGAGTGGCCTGTCGTCTGTTTCGTGGGGAGGGAAAGTGTGTGAGAGAAAGAGTTGCAGAAAGAGAGAAATAAAGGAAGGTGGCCACACACACTGCCAGCTCTGGCCCAAATATCACCAGCATCCCCTACTTAAATTTTACCCTTGGGATGCAGCCCTTGGCAGAAGAAAAGCTCCACACACACACACACCCTTTCACTGAAATAATTGCCTCTTCCCAAATGCTTGGATTGCTTGCACGGTTTGAGCATCTCCATTCAAGGTGACGTTCAATATTCCTGGCAGAAATATTGGGAAAGCAGCGACTGCAGAGAAATACATTGCCAACTTTCACAGGCACACTCTATCCAGCCCTGGAGGCTTAGGGGTTTGTTTTTGTTTTTGCTTCTCCTGCCTGTTACCAGAACCATTTTTCACGATATATTTGGAATGGAGTTATATTAATGAATGCTCTGCATAATGTGCTAAAGAGCCCACAGCTCCCCAATAACCATCTCAGCAGGAGTCAAAATGCCTCAGGAGGATGAGTCAAGAGCAAATGTGACTGAGGACAGCTAGGCCGCCCGTGCAGCTAGAGTTCAGTCCTAGTGGCACTTTTAAACATTTTAAATATAATTTCTTACACACTGCCTTCTACGCTTGGTGGAATGTTTATCTAAGTTTACTATTCTTTTTACAGAAGTCATACGGTTGCCAACTTTTTTTTACTAGCTGTGCTCTTGTGCCTTTAATAGCCTGGCCTGCAGAAATGTAGCAGGCGAAGGTTTACGCCTGGCATGAAGAGGCACCTGCGAAGCTGTGCTAGCCTAGTCACCAGTGAGTGACATTCTGCTGCTCTTCTCCAAGTGTGGAAAAGAGGGGAGAAATCTCCCACTCTGGCTAATGGCCTCTGAGAGCCTAGCAAGTAGGGCTGCCAATCCAGGACTATAAGACTATTGGTCCATCCAGCTGAGTACTGGCAGATTCCAATGGTCATGGCTACCCATAGCCATGTTGGCTGGGAATGGTGGAAGGTAGAGTCCAACAACATATGGAGGGCCACAGGCTTCCCAACCCTGGTGTGGACAATAGTGAGCTAGGTGGACCATTGGTCTGCTCTGTTTAGCTCAGTAATGTCTGCATTGACTGGCAGCAGCTGTCAAGAGTTTCTAGCTGGGAATATTCCCAGCCCTACCTGGAGATGCCAGGGGTTGAACCAGGGATCATCTGCATGGAAGGAGATGCTCTTTCACTGAGCTACAGCCCTAGATAAGGCAAATTCATGCATAAGGCAAATTCATGGAGGATACGCCTGCCAATGACTACCAGCCACGGTTGCTATGCTCTACCTCCAGTCAGAAGAAGCAGAGATTCAGTTTCTGGAAACCACAGGAGGAGATAGTGCTCTTGTGCTAGGATCCTCCTGGAGGGTTTCCCGCAAACATCTGGTTGGCTGCTGTGATCATTGGCATGGTCCTTCTTCTTGCATTCTTAAGGCACCTTGGTATAAGGCAGAGGTAGGGAGCCTTTTTTCAAACAGGGGCCACATTCCCTTCTGATAGTGGCAGATTTTGGCTCTCGTATTTCAGCGGCACCCTGTGCAATGCTAAAATTCAGCCTCTCCCCGCCTCTCTCACTCCATTCTATAGCATTGTTGTGGTGCCCCAGTGCATCTGAACCAGTCACACTACCCTAACAAAGGTGGCGCTGTGGTCTAAACCAATGAGTCTATTGGGCTTGCCAATCAGAAGGTCAACAGTTTGAATCCCCATGATGAGGTGAGCTCCCGTTGCTCTGTCCCAGCTCCTGCCAACTGACGTTCAAAAGCACGTCAGTGCAAGTAGATAAATAGGTACCACTGTGGCGGGAAGGTAAATGGCATTTCCGTACACTCTGGCTTCTGTCACAGTGTTTCATTGCACCAGAAGCGGGTTAGTCATGCTGGCCACATGACCCAGAAAGCTGTCTGTGGACAAACACAGGCTCCCTCAGCCTGAAAGCGAGATGAGCGCTGCAACCCCATAGTTGCCTTTGACTGGGCTTAACTTTTTTTACCTTTTTTTTTTAACCTAACTCTGCCTCTGCTTCTAAGCAACCTTCCAAAGGCCGCAGGCCCATGGTGGGTCAAGCGAGAGGCCAAAGTGGACAAGGGAACAAATATGAGTTTCACCTCTGTATAGGAAGTTCATTGCTACACACACTCATTTCCCCCACCTTGTCTCCTCCAAGCAGACAAGCAAGAGGCATTCTCAGAGTTCCTAGTTCCCATTCCAGCCAGGAAAAGCACTCAGTGTTGAAGCATGGCCAGTGATGGGTATAGCTTGGGCTGAGTCTCCAGGGCCAGACAGAGAGGCATTTATACCTGGGCCTGAGGTTTCCCTAGCATTCAGCATCTTCCTCTGTCCCTTCCGACGCTGCCAGCACTCTTAATGTCTGTCTTCACACCTGGTTATTTTGCGCAATGGCCGCAGCTGCCTCAGTGCCTCGCTGTCCTCGGCAGTGTTATTGGCGAGACCCGCCGTTGCTCCAGCGATTGAATTTTTGTGCTCTGCAGAGCTAAGATGCATGGCATTTTGATCACATGCCTCGAGTCAACAAGCCCATGGTGCCTTCCCACTCCTTGATCCTGCAGCGGCATCTCAATGCTGAAGTTGTGACAGCCCGGGCATTTCCATGGCGACCAGCTGAGTCATTAAGCATGATAGCATGGCAAAGCCAAGCCGAGAGCAGGTGGGAGGAAAAGCAGTGGCAGGAATGCTGGATTTATATGACCTCTCCTGCAGGTGTTTGCCTTAGGGCAACAGGGATAAGCTGAAAGGGAGAATCAGAACTATAGTGTGCAGCTTGTTTGCGAAACAGCACCGCAGTTTACCAACTGCTTCACATTCCTCAGGTCTCACAACACCCCCGTGAGCTAGGTCCCCATTCTCCCATTTTACAGGTTGGGAACTGAGGCTGAAAGGCAGCACAGAAGTATAGTTTTATTTTTATTTATTTTTTACTTAACAGGCTTTATATACTGCTTAATCATCAGATCCTTTAAGTAGATTAATATCCATCTGCCTGGGATATGGAGGCAAAACAACTCCTCATTTCAGGAAGGTTATTTGCTTAAGGTTATTTGAGGAAAATAACCTTAGTTGAGATGTTGTAATCTTTCATGCCATGAGGGGGGGGGGGAGCTAGGGAAATGAAGCTTGTTCCTACTTGCCCTTAAGCAATTCTGATTCCCTCCCCACTCCCGGGATTAGAATGTCCCCCTGGGATTTAGGAGATGGAAGATTCCTTTGGGGCATCTAGCTGGGTGCAAGACTATTGTCCTTTGTGCTGTAATTGTTTCTTTATGCTGCCAGGATTATGGCAGCTTTGAGCCACTTACTCAGATGCTAGGCATGCATGTCAAAGCATCCCAAGGGATGGATTAATTTAAGCACCCACTCTTCAAAATCTCATTCAGTTTCCAAGAAACACAGAAAGGACGCAATGCCAAAAATAGTTATGGGAATGTTTCAGCTCACTGGAGAGCAAGGGTTGTAATCAACTGGCTTTAGGCTGGATTTTTCTTGTGGCCATTACATTCACCATCTAAGAAAAGATTGTCCAATCCCAGACTCTTAGGCATTTAAGTTCCTGCACCTGGTGGACTTGCAGTTTTTGGGGGATGTTCCAACACATGAACCTCAAAGAGCTAGAAACCTACTTTTCCTCATTGCAATTTCTGTACACACCCCGATTCCCCTTCTGTTATGCGATAATGTCAAAAAAACAAGTTGCTGTGCTGTTTCACGGTGAATTTGGCAGGAGTTACTTATGGCTACACTGAGGCTGCATGCACGCCAAACGTTTAGAGTGCCTACACACCCCAGAAATAATAATATTGGGGTCTGTAGTTCATTAAGAGTGCTGGGAATGGTAAGTCTGGCCCTACCACTAGGTAGAGTGAGTCAGTCACCTCAGGTGGCACCCATGCTTTGAGGAAGTTTCAATTTCCAGTCCACTTAACTTCTGTACACGGAATGGTGGGCACCATCTTGTCTGCTTTGGGCAGCAAAATGTCTTGGGCCATCCCTGTCAAAGTTCTAGCGGAACGACACGCTGTTAAATAGATCCTGTAAACCTGAACTCTGGCAGCCCTGAATCTAGAATTTCCCTGCTGGGTGCATAAGGACGTTGGACAAAGCAACTGGGTGAGAAGCTGAACAACAGAAATCTTTCCCGGTGCCTCAGCACAGTTAAGAGTGGCAGAGGGGGCTCTCTTGGTAGTTCTGCCCCCCTCAAAAGTGTCTTTCTCTAAGTTTTGGAACTCCCTTCTTACAGAGGTGCATCTTGCTGTCTTTGTTGTACAGCTTCCAGTCATACACTGAAGACACACCTCTTCACCTTTCACAGTTAAATGAAGTGTGTGGTAAAACTATGGCACTCACTCCTAGTAAAAGAGCATTGGGCAAATCCACGGGAGAGAAAACTATCAATGGCTACTTGCCATGATGGCTATCCTCTGGTCAGAGGCAGTAATGTATCTGAATACTAGTTGCTGGAAACCACCAGAGGGAGAGTGCTCTAGTGCTTCAATCCTGTTTGCAGTTACTCGACAGGCATCTGCTTGGCCACTATAAGAACAGGATGCTGGGCTGCATGGGCCATTGGCCTGATCCAGCAGGCTCTTAAAAGGATTTTGTTTTGTGATATCTACCTCTTCCATATTATTTAAGCCTAACTACTCTATTTTGAACTTAAAAATGGAAAGCGTAACAATGGTGGTCAACAAAAGAGGTTTAAAGACTGTCTGAAGGCAAGTTTTAAAAAATGTATTATAAACACCAACAATTGGGAAACACTGGCCTGCGAGCGCTCCAATTGGAGACCAGCCTTTACCAAAGGTGTCATGGACTTTGAAGACGCTCAAACTCAGGACACAAGGGAGAAACATGCTAGGAGGAAGGCACGCTTGGCAAATCCACACCATGATCAGCTCCCGCCCCGAAACCAATGTCTCCACTGTGGAAGGATGTGTGGATCCAGAATTGGCCTCCACAGTCATTTATGGACTCATTGTTAAAACCGTGTTTATGGAAGACAGTCTTCCTCATCTATGAGTGATCGCCAAAGAAGAAGAAGAAGATTATTTAAGCCATACTGTTCTGCTTTTGCTTGCTTGTTTGCTTTTGTAATTGTATGAAACCTATTTCTGTTCGGTTGTTGCAACCCGCCCTGGGACATTTCAGTGAAGGGGTGGGGGTAAGCAATCTCATAAATAAATGAAAAATTCACTCTCCCGGGGCGAGTCCTGGCAAACATAGGACGTGGTTATTTTTAATGTAGACACCCAGGCTGTTATTTCCCCACAATGCATTGTGCCGGTCTGGTGTTCTCAGAAGGAAACCAAACCTTTTCGTAAGGCCAGAATTGGATTCCTGGCCCACTTTGCTCCCTTGCCCTTCTTATAATGAGCCATTTCGGAGCAGCAGACCCAGTTGTAAAGGCTACTGCTATACGTTGAACTCAAATTTCACCATCTGTTCCACTTCCCTTTTTATTCTCTGGCATCTTGTAAAATATGAGGCTTGTACAGGGAGCAATGAAAATAAGTCAGCCTGATTGTAAAGTGAGGTGCAAGGGGTGGGGACCCAGAGCTTTCTGCTGCCGTCCAGAGATTAAACAGAGAAGGCCCATGGCTAGATTCAGATGCTGTATATCCCAAAATGGCGGCTGCCCCTGAACTTGGCAAACCTATACAAACATGAAGCAGAGCTTTGGCCATGAGGGAAAGTGTGTGAAACTCGCACTTCATTGTAACTGAATACCCAACCAAAGGCGGCCATTTCTCTCCAGCAGCCACCAAGTTCCTGTCTGGCACGCAAGACAGGTTGGAAAATGTGTAACTGGCGCGTGGAAATCTCAAAATTAATACTAAAAGCAACTGCGCTCTCCCTTGAGGAAACCGAGGCTGAGAAATTGTCTGGAAAAAATCGTTTGCAACACTGAGCATTTTCTTAGAGATTTTAGTGTCTGGAAGATTGTCACACATAGGTCAACCCCAAATGTTGGCTCACGGAAGCCCTTTTTATGCTACCCAGAAATCTCCAGCCCCTTTTGCTCAGCACCTCATGTCTCTTGAGGGTGTGGTCCGTTCCTGCATAGAAGCATTGCTAGCACATGTAGAGGGCACACTGCCTTACATAATGGCTTCATGGTCTGAAAATTATCAGATGGTGTGCCAAGAATCAAATCACCTCATGCTAATGGCTCAGGGACAGAGCCAAGTTTGATGTTAAATGCAGTTGTGGCCTATTGGGACTTGTGAGACAGAAAGCCAGGAGCCCGACATGATGCGGGGCAAGATCAAATGACAGACTCCTCCTCTCCGTTGAGTTCCAGAAAGGCAACATGGATAATGAGGAAGGTGAAGGTGACAGCCAGTGCGACTCCTTAGACTGGTTGGAAGTAAGAAGGCAGGCAAATGGGGGCTAGCTGAAGGCAGAGGGAGGCTGGTAGCCCCATTTGACCTAATGGAAGAGCCTCCACTGGTTAAATGCCTCTTCACATGTAAGAACCACATCTTTCCATATGAGCCTATCCGGACCCTGAGATCATCTTCTGAGGCCCTTCTTCATGTGCCTCCTCCATGAGAGGTCCACAAGGTAGCAACACAAGAACGGGCCTTTTCTACAGTGGCACCCCACTTGTGGGATGCTCTCCCCAGGGAGGTTCGGCTGGTGCAGGGGTAGGCAACCTAAAGCCCGTGGGCTGGATGCGGCCCAATTGCCTTCTCAATCTGGCCCGCGGACAGTCTTGGAATCAGCGTGTTTTTACATGAGTAGAATGTGTTCTTTTATTTAAAATGCATCTTTGGGTTATTTGTGGGGCATAGGAATTTGTTCATATATATTTTTCAAAATATAGTCCAGCCCACCACATGGTCTGAGGGACGGTGGACCAGCCCATGGATGAAAAAGGTTGCTGACCCCTGGGCTGGTGCCTTTAGGCACCAGGCAAAAATATTTCTCTTTTACCAGGGCTTTGGCTGATTGACATGCAGTGCCGTGTGTGTGTGTGTGTGTGTGTGTGTGTGTGTGTGTGTGTGTGTGTGTTTATTATGCATTTTTCATTTTGATGTTGCGATTTTATGTTTTAATCGCCCTGAGACCTGTGGGTACAATTAAATACAAATTTAATAAACAAATAAATGATAAACTTGCAGATTAGATTATAAAATGCAAATTGTATTAGCTGGGAAGAGCAAATAATTATTGGGAACCCAGAAGGCAGGGATGAGGAAATGGGTACTTTCTTTCCCTGCTGTGGTCATAATGAAAACCCCTTCTCTGAAATGTCACTTCAGGTGCAAAGACACATTTAACATTCTGTGTAGTTTCACCTGCAGTACTAGTTTTTGATGCATTTAAAAATTGTAGGGCGAGAGAGTGAACAGGATGAGTGATTAACTTTTACTTCCTGTTCTCCAAACACTTGTAGTCCCCTCTGCTGTTGGGAGGGGGGGATTGATTCAGTTCATATTGAAAGTGTGCTTTTCTGATTTGCACTTTCCTAAACTAGATGAAGATGAAAATGCGGCTATCCTTTGAAATTTGCACTTCTCTGAATTTTGCAGGAGCTTCCTGCAGCCAATCAGAAGCCTGCCAGCATCGCTGCCTGCCCAGAGGCATCCATGGCTTTTGATTGGCTGCAACCAATCAGAAGCCATGCCGGCCACGTCACGGAAGTCAGTCTCCGTGCAGCGAGGCCTCTGTGCAGCACCTGTTTAGTGCGGGGACTGACCGAGCAAGTGGAAGGGTCCGCAAGGTTCGCGGGCCGGATTAACAAGCCCAGTGGGCTGTATCCAGCCCATGGGCCTTAGTTTGACTACCTCTGCTCTGGGGTGTGCCCTGTGTCGGACCAGTCCTGTAGATCAGTACCATCTGCCCCTTCCTCCTCTCTGGAGGGCTCCTGGGGAGGTGGTCTCCACCCCTCCTCTTCATCTGCCCAACCCCTGACATTAATGCTCCATTTGGTTTGTGTCTTTCAGGGACGACCAGCCGGGGCGTGTTCCTTCCTGCGCCGCGTCTGCTGCGCCGCTTTGCCTCTCCAGCTGCTCCTGCTCCTCCTCCTGCTCCTCGCCTTCCTGCTGCCTCTCGTAGAGGAGACGCACAGCTGCAAGCTCGCCAACAATTATGCCCGCTCCTTCAACCTGGTGCTGAGATACAACGGCCCACCACCAACTTAAAAGTCCTCTACGCCTGAAGGTGCAGCTGAGGTGACAGATTAAGTTATCCGAGTGGCTTTTCCCTGAGGTGTCTCGCCTCCTGCAGGTCCCCCAGAATCCAGGGCAACTCACTAAGGGACCCGTGTAAACTGGAAACTTGGTCAAATGACCTGCATTGTCCATATAGGCTCAGTCCATAGAAATGAAGTATTCATACTTAGAGCTAAAATTATATTTTTTAAAAATATATGGCTATATTTATACTGTATATATGATTTTTATATATGTGTCTCAATGAAAGATATATTGAAATCACCATTTCCATTTTTAACCCTGCCAATTTTACTGCTGTTCTTATTTTATGCCTTTGTCTTTGTTGACTAACAGTAGATGTTTCAACTAAATCCTTGTGTAAGCATAGAAACCAAAAGCTAAGGCATAACCACAAAGGGGGACAAATGTGAGGCTGTCGTGGGGGCGGCAGAAAGATAGCCACACAAGTCAAGTTCCATCTCCTCAACCCATGAATGTTATGAAAACTACAGCGGCCACCAGCTTGAAGAGACCCTGGTTGATTAGTTGTAGTTGTTCATTAAGTACTTAAATCTATTCAGTTTGCATGCATTTGAAAATGAGCATGAACTAAAGCAAACAGCAAACACATATTGTCTGTATCTTTAGAGCAGGCATAGGCAAACTCGGCCCTCCAGATGTTTTGGGACTACAGTTCCCATCATCCCTGACTACTGGTCCTGATAGCCTGGGATGATGGGAGTTGTAGTCCCAAAAACATCTGGAGAGCCAAGTTTGTCTATGCCTGGTTTAGAGGGTGGACATCTGCTTTTCCAGCAGGCACCAGCAACATGCGGTCAGTGGACTAGCGGAACTAGGCTAGTCCCTTAAAGGCTCCAAAAGCCCTCCTGCCACCCTCTCAAAGCCTGCTCAGCTTTGGGAAGGAGGCAGCTGGGATCCAGCATCCTATCAGAGGCTTGGTGCCTCCTTCCCGAAGCCCAGGAAGCTTAGGTAGGGAGGCACGATGCTTGTACCTGCAACATCCCCCTGCCACCCACATTGCCCTCGCAAGCTGACTCTGTTCACCTACAAAAAAATTCACCGCACACCACTGGCAGGCCCTATCTTTTCTCCTCCATGTGAGAGAAAATGGGAAATACCTCTTTTACAGGTGGTGCTTTATTTCTTCTGTTTTTATATGTGCATGCATTTAAAAGATTTTTTTTTTAAAAAAACCTGATACTCAGTTAATTGAAGCATTATTATTATTATTATTTAGTTGTTCAAAAAGGAATTAATCCGTTAATCCAATCAATTAATCAGCTAACAGTTGCAACCTTGTACCTGTTCCACGCGATTGGCTGTGGCAAGATAGTAATATCATACCACGTTTTCATAATTACATTCTATGGGCGGAGGAAGGGAACTCCACATGGAGCTGCCTTTTTTTAGTGGCAACCATTGAGCGTCTCACCGCCAGTTCTACCCAAAGTGTGAGAAGGTAAGAGATTATCCTGAGAATTCTGTGGCACCGGAAGACTCAATGTGCCCCCGAGTGAATGCTTATGAGCTTCCCATAGGTACCTGGTTGGCCACTCTGAGAACTGAATGGGTCTTTGGCCTGATCCTGCACAGACTTCCTATGTTCAGCCATTTTATATGCAAGATGAGGCCCCTCAACCTTGCTGCACCATCTCATCTCTCTTCCCCATTACTGCTACTCTCCTGTTATCAACGCTTTCTCTCTCGCACCCTTAACATAACTTGAAATGCTTGAGTCCGACTGACCCCTCTCTATCGTTTCACTTCTTACCAACCGGCAAAAGATCCTGCCAACCTCAGCAGGAGAGATGTTTCTGGAGGAGGAGGAGGCAGAAGCATAGGGTGATTGTAGGCAACATAGCAGACATTCTTTCCATGTGCAGAGGTCAGAGCAAAATAGTGGCAGCGTCACTTCAACATTTCAAATGTTATGATATCCCCCCACCACCACCAAAAAAAGAAATAATGTTGGAGAAGGGGAAACTAAATTGGAAACACATTTTGGCAGCCCAGGGTCTCCCCACCCCCACCAACCTCCTCTCAGCATGGAATTAATTTTCTGCTGAATATGACAGCACATCCAGGGTCTCTAAAACTTTGCCCTGTAAGACTTCCTCTTCCAGGATGTTAACTTTGGTTTCCCCTTCTATCCAGTTTTTCACTCACTCACTCTCTACCCTGCAATATTCAGAAATACATGGCCACTCCCCAGTGGGCTGCTGTGGGGGTTCCTTCCCGGCCCCTGCATTGCAGGGTGTTGGCGTAGATGACCCATCCATAGAGAAATCATCACTGGACTTAACAGAGTCTAGTCATCACCCTCTAATCCTCAGCCTCTCATATTGCACAATCCAGCCCTTTTCTCTTTGCAAGTTAGGCCCCATTTGCGCTATACAATAAAATAAAAGGGATCGTACCACTTTAACAGCCATTGTTTTCCCCAAAGAATCCTATACTATAGTTTGTTATGGGTGCTGACAGTTGTTAGGAGACTCCTATTCCCCTGGAGTTCCCAGGGAAGAGGGATTGATTGCTAAACCACTCTGAGAATTGCATCCCATCCCTGATCACAGCCGCATGGCTTGGCTGCAACCCTCTGCATAGTTACCTGCGAGTAAACTTGATTGAACTCTCTGATGCTTATCAGTTCCAAGTTGGAGCTCACCCCATCGCGGGGATTCGAACCATCGACCTTCTGATCGGCAAGTCCTAGGCTCTGTGGTTTAACCCACAGCGCCACCCACGTCCCCCTGTAAAGCATGTTAGGCTTTAACAAAAGGCTTTCAGCCAGCTGAATTTCAGCCTTTAGCTTTTAAACAATCTTGCAAAGAAGTGTTACCATTTGAATGGCCAGCGGAAGGAAAGGAAAGATGTGTCCAACCTCTGCTTGTTTATTTCTGCCCCCCCCCCCCATTCTCTGACTTCCTCTATGCTAATCGGTCCCAAACAACAGACAAAACGTCACTAACAACTCAATCGCTTGCTAGAGCAAGGAAGGTGCACCACTTACCCTGGTGATCTGGAAGATGATTTCATCCCTTCCGCTCCGGAAAAAAAAAGACTGGAACTGCACCCCCTTCCTCTCTCTTTCCGCGCCTGTTCTTGCTCTGGTATTCTTCACTGCCTTTTTGCACTCTGGTCCCATAAAAATTATTCAGAGGAAAGGTCTACTGATATCGCTTAACTGTCCTTAAAATATTTTGCTGCTGTGGATTAAGACTATTAACTTTTTGCAAATAAGGAGGCTGCTTCACAGGGATGTTAGCAGCCCAACTGCACGGGATGTTCTTATGCTGTTGGCTACTCGAGTGTCCACTGGAGGCTGACTTGTTCATTGCTCAAACCGGCACAGTGTGGTTGGGAAGAAGACTCATTAGCCCATGCAGGGGTCACCTAAGGTGGCAGACAAGTCCAGCTTGGTATTCGACGTATCAGTCTGCTCCGAAACATTCCACTTTCTTGCTTTAACCCAGCTGCTGCTGCAGCTGCTCAGCTTTTGTCTCAGCCTCCCTGCTCAGAACCTAGAAATGGTTTGTTTGCTGATAGACTATGATCACTTTACATAGGCGTCGACTCCATGGGGCTTGAGGGGGCCCGAGCCCCCTCAAAAATTCGTTTGGGGGGGCTCCGCCCCCCCAATAATCTCCGGCGCCCCTCCAGCAGAGCGCCATCGCCGCCCCTCCCCCAGTCCAAAATGCACAGGGTCGGGCTGCCTGCATGCCTCCTGCCCTCCCTCCCGAGCAAAAGCTCCACCCAATTTCCTTCGGAGCTGATTAATAGGCGCAGCACGAGGAGGCGGCGCCACTTTATTTGCATATTCATGAGCTTATTTATTATTCATGAACTTTCCCGGGCCCCCCCCAATATTTTTTATAAGTCCGCGTCCCTGTCACTTTAGCAGCCGTTATCACCTTTAATCCCTGCTCTCTGCAGAATCATGGTGTTTTCCAAAATATTATGCTAGCTTTCTCTTTCATGTGACCCCCCCCCCTTTTCTGTGGAACAAAGAAGTTAGCTTTTTTCTTGTTTAGATCCATTATATTTCTGTAAGGCTAAGAGGCAAGCAGATCCACTTATTTTCTGCCATTACTCCACGCAGTTCATGTTGTGGTCTTCATTTCTGAGAGAGAAAGAAATTTAGCATTCGATATCCCTCCTTAAAAAAGAAAAAAAAAGTAAAAACCTGCCTCAGTTCTGTTTAGTTTAAAACCTGGGCATGTGTTTACTAAAGTATTATCAGGGGTCTCCAAAGAATAAGACTTATCTTGGAAAAGCTGAGCTGACCTGTAGTCTAAACGGCACCATCGTAATTGCACAAGGGGATCCACAAGCAACCCATTGTTACTTTTTCTGCTTTGGAAATTGCACAAGGATTGGCTAGTCGCATATTTTTCCAGGCTGTCTTCCCATAAGGCATTCACACATACTGCTGGTGAGGCTGGATTGTCAAGGAGTAGGGAAAGTGGTGGTCCTAACTGAGGTCACATCCAAGTAGGAATGGGGGCAGAGGGAGGGGAAATTGATTCAGTTTGCACTTAAACTTACCTAATTCGCACTTTCTGGAAATGCACTAACAGAAATTCGGAATTCGCACGTTGCCGAATTTTCGCAATGCAGTTCTTCAGTCAAGTAATGTGTACAAAGAATGCCTATACTAGGGCAAAGTGTTCGTGTAAATGCATATATTAATGAGCAAACAAACACAGCATGCCAGGTTTCTGCTTTCAAACTGACTTCAACTCCCAGGGAATGGTGGGGGGGGGGAGCCTATTTTCTGCCTCGAGCATCCAGTGCAGAATGACTTGTGGAGCTTAAGGATATAGTAAGCCAGCCTTTTATTTAAACCTGATAGCTATAGGTTACAAGAAACTACAGTGGTACCCCTGGTTACAATCTTAATTCGTTCTGAAGGTCTGTTCTTAAGCTGAAACTGTTCTTATCCTGAGGCATGCTTTCACTAATGGGGCCTCCGGCACGTGATTTCCGTGCGCATCCTGGGGCAAAGTTCACAACCAGGAGCAGCTACTTCCGGGTTAGTGGAGCTCATAACCTGAAGCGTTCATAACCAGAGGTACCACTGTAAATGCAGGTATGTACAGGGAATCCAATGCAGGCAAATGAGCAGGCTGATATTATTATTATTATTATTATTATTATTATTATTATTATTATTATTATTATTATTATTATTTATTAAATTTATATACTGCCCTATACCCACAGGTCTCAGGGTGGTTCTCAAGGTAAAATTACAATATAAAAACACAAAATACATAAACAAAATATAAACATAAACAGCTGAATAACCCCATAAAACAGTTAAAAACATTTTTAAAAAATATATCAAAAAATACAATTAAAAAGCAGTTTAAAAGAATGTAGTGTTTTATCTTTGACTGTGATATGGCTAGGATCTTACTTCTTTTTGCTGCTTTTTGTAACTATCTGGTTCTTGGAATGTGCATTAGAATGTGATAGAGGAGAGTTAGAGTATTCCCTCTCATCCCTGTGCCTAGCATAGAAATGAAGCCACCCTCAAGGCGGGACAAGTTAGTGGAAGTCTCCCCGTAGGGTCTGTGCTTTAGAGGCTCCACAACATTTGATTTGTCCTGAAGCGATAGTTGACTTGAACATAGGAGAGTGCCTTACAGCAGAGGTGCAGGATTGGGGGGCCTCCAAATGTACCTGGACTCCAACTCCCATCATTCCTGACCATTGGGCATGCTGGCTGAGGGCAATGAGAGTAGGAGTCAAACCATTTGCTTGGTGGTGGCAGCTCTCCAGCATCTCAAATTGGGGTACTAGCCTCACTGGAGGTGGTGTGAAGTCAGGGGAAGCGCTTTCTCTGCCATAACTAGATACCCTTTCCTACTCTGCCCTCCCCACAATTAAGCAGCAAATTGGCAGACGGGCACCCCACTTTAGGTACACAGGAAGCAGCCCCTGTCTAAGGTGTCATTCAGCAATATCAAAAGCAACACGATGGCCAGAAACAATAACAATGTGAAAAACTTTATGGAATAACTCAAAACATCAAAACTAGCAAACGGTAGTCAACAGTGACTACATAATCACATGAGCACTGTTCCAGAGTATTTTTCATTATATCTATTCAAAAAAAGATTGGTTAATGAAGAAATTACATATCTTTCTACTTATGAGTGTTGAACTAATTGGCTGATGAAGAATTCAATGAAACAGTAGTTGTTATCTGGAAACACTGTACAGCAGAGTTCAGAGTTGGACATCAGAATTGGACATTTGCTGATTATACAAAGCTTCACAGCTTGCTCTCTGCCAGGTAAAGTCTGGCACCATGATTCATTTAAGGACTTTCAGAGACTAGACCTCAGTTTGTTAGTTTTGATGTTTTGAATTATTCCATGAAGTTTTTCACATTGTTATTGTTTCTGGCCATCGTGTTGCTTTTGATATTGCTGACTCATATTTTGCAACACAGGGGTTTGTTTGTTTACTCGTTAATGTGTCATTCAATCAGGAAGGAAAGGCAACGTTTTTTCAAACACGACTCTCTTGCTCCAGCTTTGTCATTTGGCTTTTACAAGCTCAGCCGTGCATTTTGATGCCCGGAGCCCCACTTCCTGCTGGAAATGTGTGAAAATGCCACTATTAGGCCGATTGTACTACACAGCAGGGTCTCGTGTTTCTCAGAAGGAAAAGACGGGGGTAACCGTGAGCAGGCGGCAGTAACAAAGCATTTACCCGCAATTTTTCTCTTTTTCACAAGCCATTGATCAACGTCTCCTCCTGGAATTAGTGTAGATTGGTTCCAAAAAAGGCATAGCAAATTTCTAGAGGAGGAGAAGGCGGCAAACAGGTCTTCTTCCCACCCACTTGCCTAGCACTTCTGCCCCTTGAAGCCATCGTTTTCCTGCAACCCCAGTTGTTACCTGGGGGGGGGTCTATTTTTCTCAAAACAAAAAGCCTTTGTCAACTCCAATAAGAGTAAAAGAGCGCAGGCTTGGCATTGCCTCGCACATGCATCTGCCTCATAGCTCCATAAGCAGAGCCTAACCATTGCTGTGATCTGTATATAATAGGAAATGTCATAATTGCACTATTTAAAGGAAGGTGACGTTCCACATCCATATAATTTTCATGCCCAGCTTTATAAAAAGGAAGAATGCTTTCATAAAAGTGGAGAATTTTTTTTTTGGGGGGGGGAGCTTATTGTGCTAAGCTTTCCCTTCTGCTAAGGCTTGATCCTGTTAGTTTCAGATAATAAAAAGGGTTCTCATTCATTCCATCCATGCTATTGGGATTTTGCTGGAATTGACCTCTTTATGGTGCTGCCTTGGGGGGGGGGGGGGAATGTTTGAATTTTGAACTGAATATTGTATTTGTCTCAAGTTACATGGATACCCATGGATTTGTTTTTTAATTATCAGGGTTTTTAATTTTTAGACATAAATGCAAAGTAAATGGTGAAAATACTGATTATCTGGGGGTGCCTTTTCACAGCAAACTAATATATATAACTAATATTTATGACAATTTAATTTCCATGGCTCCCTGCCCCCCACCCCAAAGAATCCTGGGAATTGTAGTTTTGGAAGGGTGCTAAGAATTCTAGCCACTATACACATAATATCATTAGTGCCAGATTTAGTTATGTCTCTGAAGTTTAAGAACGTTCAGTCTGGCCAGTATCTGGATGGGTGATTGCCTAGGAACCTTATCTAAGCATGCTACCTTTCCTGGTATTTATTTTCTCTATGGTTCTGTCCTAGAGGTAGATTTTTCAAGTCCTTTTGTTGTTGATCCTTCTACCCATACTCTGCATTTTATCAGATACTCTGCTATTGTCACCCATCTGTAAAAGCTTAGAAACTCCTAGAAAGAAATATCTCACAATCCTAATATGTGAAGAAACCTTTAGCTTCACATGATAATGATTTTTCATCTCCAAAGCATCTCAAACAACTTACCCCTAAACTTAACACTTTTATGTGTGTGTGTGTGACTTCACAGTGAGCTGATCTTACATGCAGATATCTGTACAAATGGCTGTTTGAAATGTTTTTCCAGTGTTAAAACAACCAAGAATTTTATGACACCTTAAAGACTAGCACATATATTGTGGCATAAGCATGTATCTGATGAAATAACCTCTGGTCCATTGAAGCTGACATGACAATATATTTGTTATTCTTTAAGGTGTCAGAAAAACAGATAGCATTCTGGGACTTCTTTAGTCAGTGAACCTGAACCATGCATGAATTTTTCTTATGAACTGGACACCGCTCCATAGTGTTTTTTGGAAGGGGAACCATTATGTGTACGGCTTATTTACACAATACGATATAATACCAGTCAAGCAAATTGATGAGCTACAGATCATCACACAAAATCTGGTACCAATAACTGTCTAGGAATGCAAACCACGGAGCAATGCTTCTATGCATGATCCAGTGAAATGAATGGACTCTTAAGTGTGATCAGTGCTCCAATCCACGGGAATATCGATTGTGCTTTAAATTGCAGTGACACCAGTTTCTCCTTGCAATTCTGCAACATAAGTCAACTCATTGGGTGTTCCATCTTTGCTTCTTCTGTACAGTGCACCAGGCAGCAAAATGCTTTTGTGTGTGTGTCAAAAGTAAACCACTTCATTTCTGTAACTTTTCTATTCGTGCTAACTTGAGTGTGTTGTCGGCTCAGGAAAAGGGAGCAAGGCAGGATCATGATCATTCTTTAGCCCAGGGAGAAGATCGTCTTTCCTGCCTTCCAGAGATAGAACCTCGTTTCTTACCCTGCATCACCTAGAAGAGATAAAGATGTGTTTTATATTGAATCAAAACTATGCTGCACCTTGCCCTGGGCCTTCTAGTCACCAGCTCAACAAATCTCAGACAGGCATCCTTCTCAGTTTAGCACACAAGATCTTGAATGGGAGATGCTATAGACCAGTCTTCCTCAACATGATGCCCTCCAGCTGTTAGACTGCAAGTCTCATCTTCCCTGACTATTGGTCATGCGGACTGGGACCAATGGGAGTCAGAATCCAAAATGTCTAGACAGCACCAGGTTGGGAATACTGCTGTAGACCAAATCAGAGGCATTAAGATGGAGCTATGGCCCTTCTTTCCAAGTTACCTTATCATCTCATCTCATCCTACCTGACAAGACACATGATCAATGGAGCTTACTGGTGGTGGTAAATAGTTGGGACAGAGCATTTCCACGTGTTAGAGAGATTCTCTGGGTCCCTTCAGAGAGCAATTAAAGCACATTCAGCACAGATTTAAAGCACGTGGCTTCCCTCAACAAACCCTGGGAACTGGAGTTTTGCCCTCGTGGAGCTTTAATTCCCAGCACCCCTAAGAAACTACAGGTTCCAGGATTCGTCGAGGGAAGCTGTGGGCTTTAAATGCATAGCGTGGATCTGCCAGTGGATCTGCTAATGTATAGAAAGACTGGCTACATGCAGACATGTGTTCCTAGAAGGCCCTGCATAGTTCAAGGAACGGGTTTCGTAAAACAACCCAGGTGGCTGAAGCAAGTGTACATCGTTCCCAGCTTTCCTTGGCAATCATGGTCCTTTGACAATGGACTACTAGGACACAGGCTTCATATTTCCTGCTACCCCACCCCTTTTTTGATGTTTTAGCTTGGGCACTTATAAACACCCCATACTGTAGGGACCATTTCCATCACACTGTCCTAGGGTGTGTGGTTTTGAACTATGTTTGTAGAAGCTGGGCTCATTTTAGCTTAAAAAGTGTGGGCCCAAACAGATGTCTCAGTACATGTGCGAGATATGGCAGTTTGTACCTTATCTTAGGCAGATTTTGTGTCCTGGACTTTTTAAAGCTTTCTGGCGTCATACGGAGAAATGCTGAGCAGCCTAGCTCCTTCACAAGATAGAGTTGCCATATTTCAAAAAGTAAAAATCCGGACACAAAAGTTACGTTTTTGAGCTGTTTTTAAGGAAAATCAGCAAAAACGACACTGCCAACATGGGTTGCCATATGTCCGGATTTTGCCGATTTCCACCCAGACACTGCCTCTGAATGCAGTATTCCAGGTATGTCCAGGAAATTCCAGGCATTTGGCAACCCTGTCATGAGACTGTTGTCTTTTTGAAGAGCTGCACTTTTTAAAAGAAAAAGATAGAAAGAAGAATCCTCTGCGTGCTCATTTAACATCACTGTGGTATTTTTGTAAATGGCTTTTTTTAATTAAAAAAATGCATATATTTTTATTCTAATAAATGCCTTCCTGTTTGTAAGCTGTCGTTTCAGTTTGGTTTTTTTGGGGGGGGGGCTCTATTCCAAAAGGGGTTCTGCACGTCACATGGAATCCAGATGTCTGAGGATGTTGAACAATGAGCAGGTGATGCTAATTTTAGGCACATCCACACTATTCATTTAAAACACATTCGAAGCATATGGTTTCCCCTAAAGAATCATGGGAATGGTGGTTTGTACAAACATAGCACTTTTTTTGTTACTAAATCAATGAAAAAGGGAACTGTGGTTTGTTAAGGGGAGGCCATGTGTTTTAGACGCATGATGCGGCTGTGACCCTAGTTGCAACTAATAAAATAATCGATTTGGGGAACTTCTTACTATTCGTTATGGAGGAATGTAATATGCCAGCCTATTGTAGACAATTTATTCTTTCTCCCTTCAGTCTGATCAATAGCACACTGGTTTCCTATTAAAAGAACAGCTTCTTAACTTAGGCGAATAGTATGATTTGGCTGCTCTCTCTTCAAGTGCTGCCTTTCATACGCTTTTGCTTCACTTAGTTTATTCCTCCATCCCCCTTCTGACACATGGCACTATGACACAGGCAGTAGTTGGCGCCATTAAATATGCAACCGAGTGGTGCAGCAATAAAACAGCTAGCACATTTGCAAAGCTAAGCAGGGTCCAGCATGGTTCCAAAGTGGATGGGAGACCATGTCTTGAGATTGTTTGGACTGGAATGCCCTTGGGGTATCCCTTCCAATTCTAAGATTCTCGTAATAAGCATTAATACCCGCTTAATCTCCGGCCTGCAGAGTGTACAGAAAAGAAAAAGCGCAAGTCCTACCACCCTCGCGCACAATATCCTAACGCATCTTTACTTAATTCTGGGCAAATGTGTACAGGATCACAGCCCTAGTGGGCATTCGTTGGGATGACACCACTGGTCATATATGGTGGGGGTAGGTGGCTTCATTTAGCAAAGCACACTTCAACCTCTCTGAGAATCGTGGATCTCTCTTTTATTTATTTAACAAAACACTGCTGCAGATGGTTGCTTATCCTGTTGCCGCTGGGCTAGCCTCGGCATTACAAAAATCCTCCTATTTAACCCAAATCTCTCTGCGAGTGCCAGACCAGGGCAGTCACTGAGAACAAGTAGTTACTATTCAGATTATGGCAGCTCTGGGCTTTCCCTCACCGCAGCTTTCTTCCTAGGGCTAAGAATGTTCAGCTTCCTCGGCCTCCTCAGTCTTTTCTAATTAGTTTAACTGTAGTACCCCAGGTGAATGAAAAGTGACAGAATAGCCTTTTGCTGCCCACTTTGACGGCGCTGCGAATTTCTGTTCGTAATACTATCTTTGTTGCGATGCCGGGAGGCAGGCTGAAGTCTAGCCCGTTAAATGAAAAATGGGGACCAAATCGCCAAGGAACATAGTTTCAACCAACGGCACCAAGCCCTCACAATTTCCGCTCGGTTGAACAGCAGTTCTGGGTCTGTTTCCAGAAGCAAGGCCGCACATCTAGAAGTAAGTAATCCAGGGCCAATGAAACAACCCAATTTTGTCGAGGTTGAGCCATAAACAGCTATCAAGAGGTGAGCCAGGAAGCCGGAGCTGAAGAACACACAGCTACATGCCAGGTGTAGGGAGACGTTGAGGCAAAGTCTCAGCCCAAACAGGAACATGTTTGTAGACCTTTGCGTCCAGGCAGCAGAGCCAGCAGAAGATATTTTGCTGCCTGAGGCAAAAAACAAGATGGCGCCTCTGACCTCCCTCCCTGTCACTTTTCCATGTACAGAGGCTGAATGGCCCAGCAGTTGATTTTTCCTTCGACATTGGCAAGTGGATAGTGTTCTCCAATGTGCCTGAGGGTAGCAGGCTAGTTTCAAGAACATATGACAGGCCTGTGGGGCATACAGCTCCAGCCTCCAACAAGGGGCACCAATGGGGATGTCTGAGGACTCAACGTTGGGGGCTCCAGAATTACGTTAGAGAAGAAAGCAGCAGTTACCATGTGCAGCTCCCTGCTTCCAGACAGATGGTCAGGGAAATTGCTGGATATACTATTGAGCTACATGAATACAGTGACAGTTGTTGTTATCTTACCCATCCTGCACCATAAGGTCAAAAGGAAGTTACAATATTGTTGCACACAGCCTGAAGATCCAGCTGGCAACAGACTCCAGGGGTTTCTGAGCTTACTCAGGTTCAGTTTCCACGTACAGTGGTACGTCAGGTTACAGATGCTTCAGGTTACAGACTCCGCTAACCCAGAAATAGTACCTTGGGTTAAGAACTTTACTTCAGGATGAGAACAGAAATCGTGCAGCGGGAGGCCCTCCTCTGCACATGGTCCAGCTTGACGTACCTCTGTGTCTCCAACATCCCAACTCTCACATACACAATCACCCTTGGCCTGTTGTTCTCCATCCTAGAGTGATGTGGCATCAATAATAATACAACATTAAAATCAGGTTTTTTAAGCAATTCAGAATGAGAATAGGGTGGGGTCCCAAAAATACATATCTCAAGTGTCAAAGACTGATGGGTAAAAGAGTTGTGTCTTCAGCATATGATGGATGCTATACAGTGGTACCTCTGGTTACATACGCTTTGGGTTACATACGCTTCAGGTTACAGACTCCGCTAACCCAGAAATAGTACCTCGGGTTAAGAACTTTGCTTCAGGATGAGAACAGAAATCGCGCGGCCGCGCAGCAGCAGCGGGAGGCCCCATTAGCTAAAGTGGTGCTTCAGGTTAAGAACAGTTTCAGGTTAAGAACGGACCTCCAGAATGAATTAAGTACTTAACCCGAGGTACCACTGTACAATGAAGGTGCCAAATGTGCCTCTGTGTGGAAGGGAATGCCACAGGTTAGGGAACACCAAAGTGAATGCCCTTTCCCAGGCCACATACGTGAACTTCTGAGTGTGGTGGAACAGGAGAAGAGTAAACACAGTTCCCAATCACACAAGTGGTTCTCCATCCCACTAGAGAAGCCTTTCTCAACCTGTGGGTCCCCAGATGTTGTTGAACTACAACTCCCATCAACCCTAGCTAGCAAGGCCAGAGCTCAGGGATGATGGGAGTTGCAGTCCAACAACATCTGGGGACCCACAGGTTGAGAACCGCTGCACTAGAGATATATGCAAAAAGAGAGTGCCTATTTATGCTTTCAAATGGTCCCTAGCTACGTCATGGAATCTTGAGACAGGGAGTGCATCAAATGCATTTCAGTCTGAGTCTTCTGCTTTTCCCTTCAAGTCGGAAACGCGCTTGCCAGAATAAAAGCAATTTCAGGAGCTGTGCCATAATGCTCTTCTCCCCAATTCAATGGCACCATCATTTAGAATTCTATAAAAGTGAACGGAAAGGGACAAGACTGCCAGAGGTGAAGTGATAGTCATGAAATGAGCACTAACAGGCAGCTACACAGCTGGAGCCATCCTTGGTTCAATCCCTCCCAGAAACATTTAGCACTGAAATCTGACCTTGTCTAGAGGGTTCGGCCAAGTGCATCATGCAGGAGAGATATAATGCAGAGGAATTAGATATTTTTTGTTGTTGTTTTTTGGTTTTGTCCCCCTTCAGGTTAATATTTCAAGCTTTCAGAATTTTATTTCTTGTGATTCCATGAAATCAAGTCTCCAGCTGTGGAAAATCACTCACGATAAACCCATATTGCTGCAGTGGAATGAAGCCGAAGTCTCATCCAGTTTAGCTGTAGCATTTGTGGCATTACTAAGGATTGTAATATAATCTTCTTCAGTGAATACACCAAACAGATGGTATCAGCTGGGCTGCACCGTACTGACTATAGACCTCTCGATACAGCTCCCTTAGTGGAAGCCCTGTTCATAAATTGTACTAATGGGCTGTTTAATATATTTTTTAATAATTTTTTGCCAAGTCTATGCATGCACTCCATCAGAGTAATGTGGGAGAGATGTGGTTAACAGTGTCCATAAATATGTATAATTCCCATCTGCTGTGCATTACAAATGCACTAAGTATTTCATGCCTCTTTCTCTCTGTCTCTCCTCTTTTTTTGTTTTACTATTCAGGCAAATAAAAAGAGAGCTAATCTTTCAGAGGAATGTTTCCTGATTGGCAGTTTGAATGTATACATTATATATACAAAAAAACTGTTTAGCTGTCCATCTTTCTATATTTTTTGGTGGATCCCCTTAAGGCAGTCAGCTGAACCAAAGCAAGGCTCCGTGAACTTTTAAATGACTTTTCCTCCCTCTTCAACTATTGATGGTGAGAGAGAGAGAGAAAGGGAAATGGAGATGATGGACGATCTGTTCCATCTGCTGGGATTTCCTGACTTCCAAAGAGATAACACAATGAAGTGAAAATGGAGACAGGGAGCAGATCATGACCGGATGCCAGAAAGGGGATCATTTGGAATACCTGGGAGCTACCTAATGACGTTGCTCCTTCCCACCAGCAGTGCTTTTTATTACCAATGACTTAAAGCCACTTTCTCATTATGGGATAATAAAGTATTGCAATGGTGCTACATGACAACCATTTCTCGTCATATCATTTCTTAGCACAGGGGCTGCAAAGCACCCAGACGATACATCTCTATAATTTAGGCATTGGGCTGTGTGTGTATTTAACTTCCAGGCACACATTCAAATCCATTTTGGGGGGGGGGTGGGGAGCCACATCTTTGATAATTTGCAAATGACAAAACTGTGCAAAGGTTCTGGCTGCTTCCCAATGTGGACATAAAGGCTGATTTTCAGAAGTTAAAGAACTATGATTTCTATCTAAATTGAATTGACCCATAACCTAAAGTGTGTGCATGTCATGATTCCTTGGGAGTACAGAAATATGGTATAATGCCATATACTGAGACTCTCAGCTTTCTTTTCTTTTTAAAAACAAGTTTCTAGTCCCTGTTGGATTTGGCTGGAAGTATTGAACCAATACCTGATGAAATATGGGAAGCCAAAGGATGATATTTCCAGTGATCAGGGGTGAAGTTTCATTGTCATAGAAGGCTCCTTGCCTTTCCCCGTGACGCAATTATGCAAAGAAGTTTAAAATATGAAATACATTTTGGAAAAACAAGCCAAACCTACATGTAGGTTAGGAAGATCATAAAATGATGCTTCTCTCGGTGAATTACCTTTGTCTGTAGCAGTGGCGTAGCAAGGTCAGGTGGTACCCGGTGCGGAAAATTTCTTCTCTCCCCCAGCCACACACACATTGAAATCTATTTGGAGTCCCAAGAGACTGTGTTCTACTCATAGTATAAAAAGACTGGCTGTGATCTACCCATTGTCATTGCCAGAAGTTGCTGACCTTTTTTAAGGGAAGGATTGACCAAAGTTGTTAGGGGAGGGTTGGCCAAAGTTGTGTTGAGCTTTTTGGGGGGTTGCAGAGTTTAGGTCCTGAGTTGAAGGAGCTCAGTGGCGTAGCGTGGGGGGTGCAGGGGGGCCCGGCTGCACCGGGCGCAACATCTGGGGGTTAGGGTTAGGGGGCGCAAATCCATGGGTTAGGGGGCGCAAATTACTTGCCTTGCCCCGGGTGCTGACAACCCACACTACACCACTGAAGGAGCTTCTTTCCTTCCTTCCACCCTCCACTTGTTTGCTCGCCTGCCTCCTTCCTGACCTCTCCCTGCCTGCCTGCCTGCCTGCCTCCTCCAGCAGCCCGGGAGTGCAGGGCTGTCAAAACGAAAGGGCAAGGGGGGAAAGCAGCCGTCAAAGTGGCAAAGCTCCCCCCATCCTCACTGGCCTGATTCAATTACATGCATGCATCCAAACAGCAGCAACAGAGACGACTTGATGCCATGGCTACATTCAGCTGTCACACTAAACTTTGGTTTGATGAGATGTAACATTAGTCTAGCGTCCTGCTAGCCCTTGCGCATTACAGTACCTCGCTCCCCTCCAACATCTTTAAGGCCAAGAGAGGAGCTTACAAGCTTTCACTTTCAGTTTTAACCATTTGCAGTTTGTCATGCAGTCCAAGCCAACAAACCATGGTTGACAGTGGCCATGGTTAGGATGGAAGAGGAGTTTGGTTAGGTTCACCTTCACAATTTGCTCATCCTGAGACAACATGCAAAATGAACCGCAGCTGTCCTCTGAAATTTGAGATGCAGTTCTCTAACAAAACAAAAACGGGCACAAAAATGTGTATGTTGTTTAAAAATGCAGGTAGTGACAATAACATACAAAAAGGCATTAGGGAAAGTGGCTTGCAATAGTGTGCATAGGGCAAAATTGCACACACAAAATGTTATATTCCCTGTTCAAGGAAGTTTTTTGTTTTCAATCTTTCGTTGGGAGCCGTCCAGAGTGGCTGGCGCAACCCAAGTCAGATGAGCGACATATAAATAATAAAACTATTATTATTATTATTATTATTATTATTATTATTATTATTATTATTATTATTAAATGCAGGAATGATGGGAGCCCTCACTCAACACAAGTGTATCCATTAAGCTGTTTGCAGCAACAGTTCGTACCTGGATTATTAAAAAGGAACTGTAACCCTAGGTCATGCCAGTAAATTCTTATGTGCCATTCAGGTAAACTCGCTTCTTTTTTAAAAAGATCAATAATGTTAAACTATGAGTCATGCAAATATAGGAAACAGTACAGCCCAGAACGCAAGTGACCCGGCAGTGTCTGATCCACTGTCACTTATAATACCCACACAAGATGAGAGTTATGGGTTCCACCCTTCCCCCCTTTTTATTCTTGTACAAATGAACTGCTGTAACATGTATGAAATCTCTGCAGGCCATCTGTGGCAGTAATTCATTTAGCTGCAGTTGTACAGAACAGATACACACAGAGAGAAGCGGAGGGGAAAGTCGCGGCGAAGAGAATCTGTGAACCGTGTCTAAAAATATAAATTAATATATATATATATATCAATTGTCACTTTTGATGAATCAAGTGCCTGATGCAGATATGGGCAGCCAGTGGAGGGGGGGAGCCATAGCAACTAGATAAATACGTTTTAAAACATTTTAATTTTGATACATTGGAGTGAACAGCAACAGGGGCTAGCTGAGGTTGAAATTAAGCAGGCGTTCCCAGTCCCTCTGAAATTGTTTAACTTGGAGGAAATGTTCCTGGAGATAACTTGGAAGCGCAAGAGGAAGTTTCTCTTCAAGCCCAGCAAAGCACTTCTGATGCTTGGTTATGATTACCTTTTTTCTTCTAAATCATCTGTTCCTCTCAAGGTGCCAGAACAAGTCAAGGAAGATTTGCATTAGGCCAGACTAGGCCGCTGGCCAAGAACACATCAGACACTTGGCTTCAGACGGTACAACGAAATGAACGCACAAGGTTATGACCTTGGAAGCAGCAATTTTGGTGTTGCTATTGGTATATAAAACCCAGTTTACCTACGAAATCACCTTACCCCCATAGGTGCCCATTCAACCACTTCAATCGGCCGATTCAGCCCTATCACAGATGCCACATAATGCCCGTTCCACATTTGTAAGAATTTGGTCATTTAGCGCCTAAACTTTGGAACTCCCTGCCTAATGAAATCAAGCAGGCAGCTTCACTGTACTCTTTGGGGCTCCTGCTAAAAAAACATTCTTGCTTTTACCTTACCTAGACTTTTAGAAAGTTGGTGTGTGTTTTGATCTTGTTTTCTGTCTGTTGCTATTTTAACTTTTTGAATGTCTTAGATGGTTGTTAAAATAATTTTTTAGCAAAAATATTTTTGTTTTATCTTTTTTTGTAAACCTATTTGAGGGGTTTTTAAAACAATCAAGTGGAAGAAGAAGAAGGAGGAGGAGGAGGAGTAACAACAACAACAACAACAACAACAACATTTATACCCTGCCCATCTGGATGGGTTTCCCCAACCACTCTGGGTGGCTTACAGCACACACACACACACACACGGTTTTTTGGGGGGGAAACTATCTTCCAGCAAGACCCCAAACACCTTGCTCAGACAGCTAAATCAGCCAAGCACCCAGGTGGCTTACATTTTTTTAAAAATGTAGGATAGTTAGAATAGATAGATAGATAGATAGATAGATAGAGTGCTTTTTCTATTAAAAATGTTTAGGGGTACTCTCATTTTCCTACTCATATTGAAATACTGCCCCTCAATGAGGCCAAACTTAGATTCACAAAATGTTTAGGAGTATGTGTACCCCAGCGTCCCCCCAGGGAAAAAGCACTAGATATAGATAGATAGATGATTGATTGATGATAGAGATAGATAGATAGATGATAGATAGATAGATAGATAGATAGATGATAGATAGATAGATAGATAGATAGATAGATAGATAGATAGATAGATGATAGATAGATAGATGATAGATAGATAGATAGATAGATAGATAGATAGATAGATTAGATAGATAGATAGATGATAGATAGAGATAGATAAATAGATGAGAGAGATAGATAGATAGATGAGAGACAGACAGACAGAGAGAGAGAGAGAGAGAGAGAGAGAGAGATATGCTAGATAGATGATAGATAGATGATAGATAGATGATAGATAGATAGATAGATAGATAGATAGATAGATAGATAGATAGATATAGAGAGATAGATAGATAGATAGATAGATGATAGATAGATAGATAGATAGATAGATAGATAGATAGATAGATAGATAGATAGATGATAGATAGATAGAGATAGATAGGATCCAAAATGAAATCCATAGGAGCCAGAATGAAAACTTATATAAAGTCAGGGAGGAGAAAAATGCATTTGCCAGTGTGATGTAGTTGTTAAGAGTGGTGGACACATAATCTAGAGTAATGAGAAGTTTGGGTCCAGAGTATCACCTCTGGTGAACACAGTTCTGGACAAATAGAAAAACGAAAACCTTGGGCGCAGAGGGAAGAACCAGCCCCGAGTGAGAGAAATTCAACGGAGGAGCTAAGTAGTTAAGGTTAAAATAATAGCATTCGCACATGGATAGTTAAAAGGGGTGTGTGAGAAAAACGAAATGACAGCTTTCTAGCAGAACTAAAGAGAAATGGAAGCAAAAGCAGATGGAAATTCTATAGCAGAACAAAAGCGGAACAAACAAAGAATAATCCAGGAGGAGGTGGGAGTCAAACCAGACGGAAGAGCTTAAAAATTATCAAAGCAAAGCAACGGTGCACAGGGAGAGCGACACAGATTTGGGGCGGGGGTGAGTATAAGGCCTGGAAAGAATTTACAGGGACGCTGTGAAGTGTGAATGCAACATGCATGTGTTTTGCCCACATTTACATAATGCAGGCATCTTTGGTCAAGGGGCAACAGAGGTTTCAGGGGGTGCACCTGAACTCTTCCCTTGATTTTTCTCCAGAATTCAGACTAGGAGAAGTGGTATGGTTGTGTGCAACCCACAATCATCCATACACACAATGCTTTTTACATGGAAAAGTGAGGTGCTGGTGCTCATATATCGATAAAAGTGCCGTAGATGGCAGCTCAAGATGGCTGCTATGGGTAGCAAAGAAGAGGTCCCAGACACCAGTACTCCTTATCAGTGACACACACAAAAAGCAACCACCACACATCCTGCCTCTGGCTTGCTTTCTATTCCCTGCAAATTGTGGATCAATACTATTTTATAATTAATTGATTGGATAAATGGATGTCATTTTGGGGGGAAAGAGTTTATGTGGTATTTTTATTTATTTTCGTACACTGCCCTGAGAACTTTTGTTGAAGGATGACTAGGCTACTGAATTATTGCTGCCCAAAGCAGGACAAAAATAAATCAGAACATTTGTGGTATAAAAAGTTTTGGAATTTCAGCAGGAAGTTATGGGTTATGCACTGGTAAGAAATGAAGCAGTGTGGCTCCCCCAAAATCTTTGCAGGCACAAACAGTACTAAAAGTAGGAGGGATCCTGCATTACAAATACGTTCAATGCCCTTCGGATGCACCAAGCAACAGTCTAATTGAAACGGCTCAGAATCTTTTGGACTTGATAATTCAGATTGTTCTTTGAAGAGGGCACACTCTTCATTCTTTCCTACCTGAGTTCTGCAAAATGTTTAAAGCAGGCCTGTAAGTTATCAGAGTCTTCAGGCCTTCCCAACTCTTCTGGATCAGTGTCTCTCTCCCTGGACCAGGCTGGACTTCTGAAGCCTCTTGAGAACAATCATCCTACCCTGAAATCCTATCTAAACTTAGTATTCTCCAACTACATCTAGAAAGAGAAGGAGGGTGGGTAATTGCTACACCTTATGCTGGTCAATACAAGCATGCTGGATTTCTGCTTGAGAAAGCAACTACAACATTTGACAACAGCATGGGTAACAGAAACAAACTGAAAATGAAATTAACACATTTATAGGCTCCAATACTTTGGCCACCTCATGAGAAGAAAAGACCCTGATGTTGGGAAAGATGGAGGGCACAAGGAGAAGGGGACGGCAGAGGACGAGATGGTTGGACTGTGTTCTTGAAGCTACTAATGTGAGTTTGACCAAACTGCGGGAGGCAGTGGAAGACAGGAGTGCCTGGCATGCTCTGGTCCATGGGGTCATGAAGAGTCGGATACGACTAAACAACTAAACAACAACAACATAGTATCAATCAATGTAAAGTTTGGGGCATCTTGCAAGACTACACAACAGAAGCAACACAATGAAAAAATAACAGAGTTAGCACGATATCATTTTACTTAACAATCCTAAATGACTCACTCCTCTTCTTTTCAATGTCAACAATGAGAAGGCGTGATTCTCTGTGTGTGATTTATGACAGCTCTTTCCTGTTCTTCTTTGAAGCAAGTGGGGGCAAGGAGGTAGCAGGTAGAAGAAAAAGAAGAAGAAGAAGAAGAAGAAGAAGAAGAAGAAGAAGAAGAAGAGGAGGAGGAGGAGTTTGGATTTGATATCCCGCCTTTCACTCCCTTTAAGGAGTCTCAAAGCGGCTAACATTCTCCTTTCCCTTCCTCCCCCACAACAAACACTCTGTGAGGTGAGTGGGGCTGAGAGACTTCAGAGAAGTATGACTAGCCCAAGGTCACCCAGCAGCTGCATGTGGAGGAGCGGAGACACGAACCCGGTTTCCCAGATTACGTGACTACCGCTCTTAACCACTACACCACACTGGCAGAAGAACTGTTGCAACCATTTGTCATGCACAATCTACAAGCACTGAAAATCATTGAGTGTTATTGCACTCAGGTCCTGCTTGTGAACTTCCCATAGGTATCTGCTAGGGCATAGTGAGAACAGGATGCTGGACGGGCCTTTTGTATGGTCCAACAGGGCTCTTCTTAGGTTCATATGTACAAGAGACAGAGATCCTTGCTCTTGTACCCACCCATAGCGAAGAATGCAATATGGAGCAAACAAACCCTCAAAGTGAGCTCTCGCTGAAAGAGGCTTATGCCTGTGCTATGCAGATAAAACCTGGCAGGGGAGGGAAGCTGGCAATCCTACGCAGCTCTGGCATTTCAATGCAGCTTGTGTGAAATAATTTCCTTGGTAATTATACCACCATCCAAGAAAGTCTGCTAATTATTATTATTATTATTATTATTATTATTATTATTATTCCATTTATTCCCCACCTTTTTCTCCAAGGTTAGACTGAGAGGCAGCGACTGGCCCAAGGCCACCTGGTGAGATAATAATAATAATAATAAATAATAATAATAATAATAATAATAATAATAATAATAATAATAATAATTTATTTATACCTCACCCATCTGGCTGGGTTTCCCCAGCCACTCTGGGCGGCTTCCAACAGAATATTAAAATACAATAATCTATTAAACATTAAAAGCTTCCCTAAACAGGGCTGCCTTCACGGCCAAGTGGGAACTTGAACCCTGGGCTCCCAGGTCCTAGGCCGACATTCTAACTACTATATCACACTGGCTCTTCAGAAAGCACAGAACACATTTTTCTACCCTCCAACATTTCTCCAATGAAAACAGGGAATGTCTTAAGGAAAAGTGGGACCTTCCAGGATTAGATCAGAAACTGGGACGGCTTCTGTAAATCCAGGACTGTCCCTGGAATATAGAGACACTTGGAAAAGTCTACATTTTATTTCTACAGGGAGGTGAGGATAAGGGAAATGGGTGAACCTAGGAAGCTGTCTTATGCAAAGTCAGACCAGTGGTCCATCTAGGTCAGTGTTGTCCACCCTGACTGGGAGCACCTCTCCAAGATTTGAGGCCAGAGTCCTTCTCAGTCGTATCGGGAGATGCCGAGGATTGAAGTTGGGACCTGCTGCTGCAAGGAAACCCCCATGAACAACAGTTCCTTTCCTACGCTGCAGTCCTGAACAGCAAGCAAGCCGCTTCCTGTGTGGCGTCTTTGCTCCGCTATCGCCCACTGAAGTCTATTCCAGGCACCTAATTGGGGTGCCAATATGAGCCGGGCTGTCAGTTCAGTGACTCATCAAGGCTGGGAGGATTTTCTGCTGCGCCAACCCTGAGGGAGGGTGGGAAGAGCTGACAAGTTTATTTCTCTTCTAAATGGGAACGAAGGGAGAGATATCTCTCATCAAAAGTAGATTATGAAGTGACTTGTAGGTTTGTCTTCCCGTAGGGAGATGCTGACACCACTTTTTTTAAAAAAAGTATTTCTAGCACATTTACTGGGGGAGTGAGGAATACATGGTAAGGCTGAGTCCCTGCCAGATTTCCTGACCACCCTTCAGGGGGAAGCAGATTTTAGGCTGGGGTTATTCTGATTTTTTGAGGCTCAAGCTGAAAGCGAATGTGCCCTGGGCAAAGTCCTCTCTGGTGGGCCCTAGAGCCTGTCAGTAGGTTTACATATTAGGGAGGAGTTTGCTTCCTTTCAAAATCCTTATTTCAACTGTTCAATATGGGCCAGGGCTGTGGTAGCTTATGTGGTGCCCATGAGATTTTTTGGACTACAACTCCCATCAGCCTCAGCAAGTGTGGCCAATGGCCGAGGATAATGGGAGTTGTAGTCCAAGAAATCCCAAGGGCACCCCTATGGGCCACTCCTGGCCCAGGGCCTCCTGTTGTCATTCTCTACAGCTGGGCTCACCCAGATGCCCTCAGCCTTTTTACTATGTTGCCACCACAGTCATTTGCCTCACAGGGCTATTTTAAAGGGTCACGGTGTGAAACCAATATGCCCGCCCACTTTAAAATAGCTATACGTCTTCGTAGTATTGACATTTTGTCATTGTCAATTCAGCTGGGCTCGTTCTTAAGTGAAAGTAGCACAATTAATGGAGAACAATACGCTAATTGATCTACATGACCAACTGGTCCTCCTATTAAATGTCTGTTTTGCACATGTCTGACTCAACGAACTGGAACTCATTAACCAAAGGAGGTGAGTTTCCATGAACCTATTCTAACCTGTTTTTTGTTTCCTGCCCACAACCTTGAGGATTTTCTGCTTCACTAAAATAAGAAATAAAATAAAATATATAAAAAAAGTGGGGGACCTGAGCTTTTTCAGTTCCACCTGCCACAAAGCAGTGATTTGTTTGTGTTACAAGGTGAAATGGAAATGACACAGGGAGAAAGCACCTCGCTCACCTCAGCGGCCAACAACGAGGGACAGATCAAAAAAATTGAGATGTACCTCAGCCAATTCAAACATGTCGGGAAACCTTTGCAAGAGCGCAGAAAAGAAACCAGATTGCTGTAGAAATGGGCGCTTAACATTTCAGCTGGAAAGCACAGCTTCAATAAATAAATAAAAAAAGCAAGGAAACCAACTAAGGACCCCCAATGGCACACATATTTATTGAGAATCCAATAAAAGTCTCGGAACAAATAACCGGAAGGACCTGTAGACGCAGTCTCCACTGTAATAAAAATGCAATACAAGGCATGAGGGAAATAGTAAAGGGTGAGGGGAACAAGGCTGTTCCATGAGAAAAATCAAACAAGAGTCCCATAGCATAAAACCTGGAGACACAAGCTGAGGATGCTGTAAAACTGCTGCCTTTGGGGAGAATGAACAAGAAAAACAACAGGTTCTCTCTTTTTTTAAAGCATACAAAGAAACCCCAGATCCATATAAATGAAGCTAGGAATTCTGCACAAGCTGCTATAAAAACACATCGGAAAATAGGAAGAGAGTAACGACTTCTGAGCAACTAACTCCTGCAGGTTCACCGAGAAAGCACGTGTGCTAGCTTGACAGCTGCAGGGAATGCTGCGTATGCTCAGGAGACCCGTGCGCATAAAGGTGAGCAAGCTGCAGTTGCAAATGACCCGAAGAAATTTAACAGGGTGCTTCCGTTCCATTCAGTTCAACGTGGCTTCAGCAAACGGGCCATCGTTGGTTTTAAAACGTATTCAGCAAACCACGAGCCATCTCACAGCTTGTTTCTCCAAAGTATGGCTGGTTTTCCAGCAGCTCCTACTTCATGCCTCTGCACCTTGGCAAGTGTGTGTGTGAGTGAGTGAGTGAGTGAGTGAGTGAGTGAGTGAGTGAGAGAAAAACTGAATTAATTAAATTTATGGTGATTGTTACAACTATTAATTTATTAATATATTGGAGAAGGAAAAGAAGGGGAAAAAGACCTCTGCTGCCTTGTGGCTATAGTCATGAAGAAAGACTTCAGAAGTGAACTCGTACCTGCTGCCTTATGGGACATCTTTGGAAGAAGATAAAGCTAAAGAGTAAACCCTACATGAATCTGGAGCGGAATCTGTTGGATGGCACTTGTATGCCTCCTTCCGGCAAATCCTGTAGCCAAGCTGGTGCCAATTGTATTGCTCTGCTTTCCTTTGGAACACATTCGTGAGGCCAAGAGGAGGGTCTTGTTGTCTGGACAGCTCAGGAACCCCATACAACAGTGGTGGCCAAACTTGGCCCTCCAGCTGTTTTTGGACTACAACTCCCATCATCCCTAGCTAACAGAACCAGTGGTCAGGGATGATGGGAATTGTAGTCCCAAAACAGCTGGAGGGCCAAGTTTGGCCACCACTGCCATACATAATGTCACTTCAGTGCTGCTAACACAGCAAAAACAACACTGGAGGAAGCTGATTCGAGTTATCTGTTCCTGCAGCCACAACGGGTGCTGTGATTCTCCAGAGGTGATTCCCCGGAGGTGCACTCGGTTGTCTTTCAAGACAGACAGATGCCAACGAGAAAACATTATACAATCATCTCAAGGCTGAGCACCTCCACCCCTCTGCTAAACAGCTCACATGGGCTGTTTTGTCACCCATTCAAATTTCTTGCTTGATGACAGAGCTGGAGATGATGGATACACCACTCATAGAGTCTACATCTACTGCAAGTGATGAAAGCTTACTTCCAAGTGCCCTGGGGAAAAGGGACATCTCGTTTTTTTCAAGCGAGATCGTGGCTGCCATTTTGGGTGCCATGATCCTGCAAACTCTTGAGCTGCACTCTCGCTTTTTTCCAGGGCGAGAGTGAGGCGTGGGTCACATGACTCACCCAGAAGAAGTTTGGTGCTTTTGAAAAAGTTGGATGGTATGTGAAAATCCCTTTTATTCAGACTGGTGCTGTGGGGGGGGGAGGGGGGGAGCAGCCCCGCCAAGAAAAAAAGCACACATGCCCTTGGAGATGGACAAGTGATCAGTCTAATAAACCAAGTAACTTATAATTTATTCCCCTACTATTCTCCACTAACTATGGATATTGCTTAAAAAATAAAGTCACTAGCAAGTCAAGCTTTATCAGAGACTTTGATTTGTCTCTCATGTTAGCAAAATCACAGCTAGATGGATCTCTAATGAGCATGTCTCCACTGCTAAATTCATATTACATAGCAGATATAATTATAGCCATGTAGCAGCAGAGGGAAAAAACAGACTACAGGGCCTCTCCATTGACTCAGAATGGAGCCAACAGCTTTTGGCTCCTCGTCTCATTTTCCCCTTCCAGCAGTTTGTTATAAGAACTCTATAGCTAAAAGTCAAATACCTGTGTTTGCTTTGTTCCTTCTCCCTCCCCGTCACCTTTCTTTTGGTGTTGTGTTCTTTAGATTATAAGCCTGACAGTAGAGGCTGTAACAACAACAACAACATCTGGAAGCCTATTTTTTTCAGCCAAAGACTAGGATAAGAATCCTTCAAATCAAAAATAAAAATAGTAATCAGGCATAATAAGCCCTGGTAGTACTTGTTAATTCAGTACTACATAATACTGGTATCCCTCTCCATTTGTACCTGTCTGACATCTATTTTTTTCTTTAAGACAATAATTTCTAATAAGAAACAATATAATTTACTGCTATACTCTTGCCAACATCACTTTTTGAACAACAAAACGTGTGGTTCTTCTTACCTTTGATGCCATTTTCAGTCCTATTATGCAGTGATCCTATGATGATTCTGTTATGATTCCGTAAATCATTGATTGTAGAGTGTTAGGAAAACCAGGAATGAGCTTAAATGCTTTGAATAACATCTTGCAAAATTCCTGTGTAATTTGGCGACTCCTGCATATCACATTTCATTGCATGTGCTTATTTTTCTTTGGCAATCTCTTCTCCACTTGAATGGCAAGTTGTGTGTGTGTGTGTGTGTGTGTGTGTGTGTTTATTCCCCTAAAAACAACTTGAGCACCAGTTTCATCTTGACTCACCACACCTGGGTAAAATCAAGATCACATGATCTGGAGGCACTTCTAAACAGGAAATACTCCATTTATTTTTTTAGCTGTGTTTGGGTAATAAAGTCTAGCATCCAAGTGTGAGCAACACATTTTCTTGTTTCATTAAACAGCATGAAAGGATTTATTACTTCTCTCCACCAAATGCATTTCTGGCTCTGAAAAGTGCAGGATGGCGAACCGCAAGGTAACAAGGTTAACAACATTGCAAGGGAACTCCTTTGGTAAGGCGGGAATCGACTGTGAAATACAAGGGAATCTATTTCACAAGTTTGGAGGCTTTGCTTGCTGGTGAAGACAACATCTTGGGTAACGTTCCAACAATGCATTTTTTAAGCAGGTCTGAGCAGTAAACCCCTGTTCTAGCAATGGTACAAAAAAGAAATTTAGAGGGGAGAGAGGAGGGAACAAAAAACATTCCCACGAAGAATGAGCTTGATCAGTGGCCATGGAATAAGATCAGAAGAAGAGCCTGTTGGATCAGGCCAAAGGCCCATTTAGTCCAGCATCCTGTCCTCACAGTGGTCTGGGATGTGGGTGGCGCTGTGGTCTAAACCACTGTTCCTCTTGGGCTTGCCATTCAGAAGGTCAGCTGTTCAAATCCCCGCAATGGGGTGAGCTCCCATTGCTCGGTTCCAGCTCCTGGAAGCACACTAGTGCAAGTAGATTAATAGGTACCGCTGTGGCGGGAAAGTAAATGGCGTTTCCATGTGCTCTGGTTTCTGTCACGGTGTTCTCTTGCACCAGAAACGGCTTAGTCATGCTGGCTACATGACCCGGAAACCTGTCTGTGGACAAACGCCGGCTCCCTCTGCCTGAAAGTGAGATGAGCGCCACAACCCCATAGTCACCTTTGGTTGGACTTAATCCACAAGCAGGATCTGAGCACAAAAGACCTCTCCCTTCCTGTGGCTTCCAGCTACTGGTATTAAGAAGCATTGCTGCCTTCAGCTGTGGGGATAAAGTATAGCCATCGTGGCTAGTAGCCATCGGTAGTCTTCTCTTCCATGAATTTGTCTGCTCCTCTTTTAAAGCCCTTTGAGTTGGTGCTGCCACCTCAGGGAGGGAGTGCCATTCTTTAACTATGCACTGCATGAGTATTTTCTTTCATCTATCCCAAATCTTCCAACGCTCAGCTTCTCTGGATGTCCACAGGACGAGTGTGATAAACATTGGCTCCCAGTACGTTTCTGAGTACAATTCAAAGTGTTGGTGCTGGCCTTTAAAGCCCTAAACGGCCTCGGTCCAGTATATCTGAAGGAGCGTCTCCACCCCCATCGTTCTACCCAGACACTGAGGTCCAGCACTGAGGGCCTTCTGGCAGTTCCCTCACTGCAAGAAGCCAAGTTACAGGGAACCAGGCAGAGGGCCTTCTCGGTAGTGGCGCCCGCCCTGTGGAATGCCCTCCCACCAGATGTCAAAGAGAACAACAGTTACCAGACTTTTAGAAGACATCTGAAGGCAGCCCTGTTTAGGGAAGCTTTTAATGTTTGATGTATTACTGTATTTTAATATTTTTTTGGAAGCTGTCCAGAGTGGCTGGGGTAGCCCAGCCAGATGGGTGAGGTATAAATAATAAATTATTATTATTATTATTATTATTATTATTATTAACTCATGGACCTCTATTGCAATCCCGATTGCCTTCCATAAGTCAGAGAGCAACATTCTGAAGAGGAAGGACTATCATGGAGGTCCACCATATGATGCAGAACCTCAACAGATGGGGTGTGGAGCTTAGAGGCTTAGCACCCTCTTCCCCTCCCTCTCGCACCCACATGTTTCTTCTAGAGTGGAGGATTATAACAGCTCAAGAGAGCTCATATGAATGCCCAGTTCCACGGAGGCCCTGCTCACACAAGTCTTCATCATTTTTTGACAGGAATAATCACATAAGTTGTGTCTTTGTGAGATCAGGCAGTCTTGTGGGATTGTTGAGCTCACATAACCTCATCTGCATGATAGAAGGAAGAGGTCTCCACATTGTTCCTCTGCCATGTGATCACCCACCTCATTTCATATGAACCAAAGGATAGCTTCATGTGACGATACTTCATTGAAAACAGAGCAGGTTGTCTGATACATTTTCAGCCCAGCAGAGGGCAGCGGGTCTCATCATTATTTCCTTGAGGCTACCTGATCATAGTTCCTGAGAATGGTCCTCCCTATTCACATAGAAAGTGGTAGAGATGGAACAGTACAAGGAGGAGAGAGGTGCTGAGCCCTCATCCCTCCGCATCTTGCTTTCTTCTCTGAGCACAGCACTCCAAGTCCTTTCTCAGCTCACATCTCATACAGGAGCTGAGAACAGAGAAAAGTATTTTGAGAAACTGACTAAGGGAGAGGGTACAGCACCACTTCCCCCATGCACCTCTTTTGTACTTAGATTTGGGCCTCTGTAAAGGTTAAAGGGACCCCTGACCGTTAGATCCAGTCACGGACGACTCTGGGGTTTTGGTGCTCATTTTACTTTACTGGCTGAGGGAGCTGACGTACAGCTTCCGGGTCATGTGGCCAGCATGACTAAGCCACTTCTGGCGAACCAGAGCAGCGCACGGAAGAAGAAGAAGAAGAAGAAGAAGAAGAAGAAGAAGAAGAAGAAGAAGAAGTAGTAGTTATTATTTGTACCCCGCCCATCTGGCTGGGTTTCCCCAGCCACTCTGGGCAGCTTCCAGAAAGACCAAAAATACACTAACGGAAACACCGTTTACCTTCCCACCGGAGTGGTACCTATTTATCTACTTGCACTTTGATGTGCTTTCGAACTGCTAGATTGGCAGGAGTAGGGACCGAGCAATGGGAGCTCACCCCGTCACAGGGATTCGAACCACCAACCTTCCGATCGGCAAGCCCTAGGCTCTGTGGTTTAGACCACAGGGCCACCCGCATCCCACAGGCCTCTGTACCCTGATTTATAAGGGATGTGGGTGGCGCTGTGGTCTAAACCACAGAACCTAGGGCTTTCCGATCGGAAGGTCGGTGGTTCAAATACCCGTGACGGGGTGAGCTCCTCTTGTTCGGTCCCAGCTCCTACCCACCTAGCAGTTCGAAAGCACGTTAAGTGCAAGTAGATAAATAGGTACTGTTCCGGTGGGAAGGTAAACAGTGTTTCCATGTGCTGCTCTGGTTTGCCAGAAGTGGCTTAGTCATGCTGTCCACATGACCCAGAAGCTGTCTGCGGACAAACGCCAGCTCCAAAGGGTTTGCAATAATCACATGTAGCATTGTCAGCTTTGAATGTTGTGAACTCTTATGCCTATTGGGAACTAGTAACCAACCACAGCAGCATGACAGGCAGTGGCTCTCCAGAGCCTTAGGAAGGGACTTTCCACATCACCACCTTCCTGATCTTTTTAATGGGAAAGGTTGGATTGATTCATAACTATTGCAAAAATTCCCATGGCGCTGTCTGGTCACAGAGGGCTTCAGGAGAGGTTTATGATCATGCCACGGGTGGCTGCAAGTGCCAACAGTGGGATCCAAAACAAGGTTTTCTAGAGCTGGGGTTGAGCTGGCCCAGGATCTATTGAATCCTGATGTTGTCCAGATGCTGTCATGTGGCAGCATTGGGCCCAATGTGGATGTCTACCAGCACTTTCCACCATGCAGGGCAAGGCTGCAGGTGAAATGATTGCCCTGCGGCTCCACAAAGCCACACTGGGCTGAGTTTAGGATTGCACCCTTAGTGCTTCTCTGTATTTTATTTAATACAGATACACTGCCCTGTGTTTATGCATCTTTCTCTCTCTCCTTCTCTTGTTCTCACACATTCTTCTGCCACTGATTGAATGGCAGATTAGAACATTGCAATCAGGTCTAAACAGAAGGGGATGCCTCTTCTAAGCTTCTGTCTGCTGTGGCGCATCTAAAATTACCTACAAAGCGAAGAAGTGCTTTTGTTTCCTTCAAAGGCGTTATCTGATTCATATGCAAATATATGCAGATTTAGGCAGCACTCCTGCGAACACTTACTTGGGAGTAAATCCCAGTCAATAAGGCGGGATTTCCTTCTGAATAAGTGCACACAAGGGGACTGCTAATTAATTAATTAATCTATTTAAACACATACAATTCATCAACTAAGATGTTCAGTGACAGCTATAATAAAAAATGTACGTGTGTGGCAGGGAGGCTCAAAACAGAATTAGCTCAAGGGTCGTTTGCCTATGATAAATGTGAAAACAGATCACCCTCTGTTCAGAGGAGTTCTGTGTTTAAAGGAGTCCTCTGACTAAAGGACTGTCCAGCCTGGTTTAAAGTTAAAACACCATATGAAACCCTAAGAAGAGTGGCCTTGAAGCTACATATCAACAGTGGGCACTTGGACAGCAGATTGAGCTGGCCCACAAATCACCCAGTCCCAGTTTTCCTTGCTCTGGCGAGATCAGTGCTTTTTTTCCTGGGGGTACTCACGGGCCCCCGCACCTTTTTTTTCTAGAAGAAAAGCACTGGGTGAGATATATTGTGTTTTCATTTACATTATTTGTTCTAAATTTGCGCCTGTGCACATAAAATAGCATATGCAACTTTCAGGCAAATCTGTTTTTCCCCCTTTTATTAGCATCTCATGCACAGGAGGCCTGACTGGTGCCATGTCTTCTGCCATTTTGGCACCAGGTGAAAACTCACCTGTTTTGCCTAGGACCAATCTCTGTTGCTCAGTTGGTTTTCTCTGTTCCTGAAATTTGGGCTGAACTGTTTTACTGCATTGAAACCCACCCTGGGATCATATGATCAGTAGAGGCGGATGCTCATTGGGAACAGTCAGGTGGAAAGCTGGGAGACTACCAGCAGGTGGTGCCACAGCCAACTAATTCTGGTTTGGTTCAAATCCTGCTGAATTTTACCAAGGCAACATGGAGGAGGAGGAAGCGGACTGCTGGTGGGTGCCACCCCCTAGACCAGTTTTAAGTAAGGAGGTAGGCAAGTAGGCTACCTGCAGGCAGACTAGGCTTGGTGGGGCAGTACCCGTGAAATATACTCAGAGTCGAGAGTGGATTTCTTGCTCTTTATTCAGCTCATAGTGGTGAGGAGGAATGGAAGTTCCCTCGGAATGTCTGCTTATATACATTATTTACACAATAGGCCCCACGTGATTGGCTAATTCGTTTCCTGCTTGGCAGGGGGTTGGACTCGATGGCCCTTGTGGTCTCTTCCAACTCTATGATTCTATGATAATTCCGGGATTCACCTGTAGGCCAATCAGGTTGCGGATTCACTTCCACCTGGAGCTGGATTGGGTGGCTCCTGTGGACCAATCAGACTGCTGCATTCTGAATCCTATTGTTCTAGGACCAATCAGACTGCTGCATTTTGGATCCTATTCAACTCAGTACATAACAACCCCACTGCCCTAATAAGCCAGACTTCCTTGCATATGACGGACAGGCTAGAAATCCTGTTGTTAATTTATGTATTAATTAATAGTTCACCAGACACTGCAACAAATGCAGGTATCCCAACTAAGTTCTTCCATGGCAAACAGGCTGTTCCCTGTTGTTTGGCAAACCAGAAATAAATGATTGAGGAAGTGAATTACTTCCTAGCACAAAGTAAACAGTTTCTGTGCTCACTGCCTCTCTTTTTTCTTTTTTTAAGCATGCTGATCATGGAGGCTTGCCTTCAAATATTTATGTAGGCTGCCAGGAGACAAAGTGCATCTGATCATTGCAAAAAACAACAATGGCTCCTCATAGAATTTACATCTCATTCCAACTAGCTGCCGGTGGCCACCAGGGAGTTCTCAATGGTGGTTTTGTGTCGAGAAATGCATGCTGCAAAATGTGCTTCGCGGTGTGCATTGTTACAAGCCTCTTTCAGGGAGAAACGGAGGGGAAAGGGAATGTCAGAGATTGAAAACCAGGTCTGCAATAAAGCTGCACGGATGCCGCAAGACTTGACAGTGAGTCTGGTCAGGATTTGAGCCAACAATATGATAAATAGTTCCTCCCGGCACTTAGTGCATGCTAAACAGCAGACACTTTGCATATGCTGAAGACTGCTGCTTCTGAGTTTTTGTTTATATTCCGAATGAGCATGCCTTGCAGTCCTCTAGGGGCCCAGTCCAGGCAGCTTGCAAGAGAAAGCAGGAGCAGAGGGAACTTACCATTGGTCCATCTAGGTCAATATTGTCTACACTGACTGGCAGCAGCTCTCCAGGGTTTTGGGGGGGGCTTACTTCTGAGTAGGCATGGCTAGGGTTCTTTGCATGCAAAAGGTCCTACCTGCGGATGCTGGGTTCAGCATCCACAGGTAGGACCTTTTGCATGCAAGGCAGAGGTCCTCCCCCGAGCTATGGCAATGAAAGCAACAGGAAGAAGCAGTACAATTGGCAGTGCAACCCTAGCCATGCCTACGCAGAGGTAAGGCCCTCTGATTTCAATAGGACTTACTCCCAGGTGATTGTACAGAGGATTGTTGCCTAAAACAATTATAGAATACAGCAGGGGTGGCAAACATTATTGTTATGTACTGAAGTTTTCAGCCTGGGCCAGCAGGGGGATACTGTAGATAGTTTTCACTCAGGTCCACATATGCAAATAAGGAATTGAAAGTGACATTCAGTGATTGGATAGTTACAAAAAGTTGCTACTGTTGCTTCTGGCTCATGTGGCCAGCATGACTAAGCCGCTTCTGGTGAACCAGAGCAGCGCACGGAAACACCGTTTACCTTCCCGCCGGAGCGGTTCCTATTTATCTACTAGCACTTGGATGTGCTTTTGAACTGCTAGGTTGGCAGGAGCAGGGACTGAGCAACGGGAGCTCACCCCATCGTGGGGATTCGAACCGCCGACCTTCTGATTGGCAAGCCCTAGGCTCTGTGGTTTAGACTTTTATTTCCTAGGCTTTAGGATCATGAGGAAAAGAGGCTTTTAGTGTGGTGGTGCTATGGATGTTGTCACTGCCATCTCCCCTAAGATTGGATTGTCGTTCTCTGATTTTAATTTTATTGACATTAAAATTTATTATTACATTACAATGAATTAAAATTTATTATTACATAAATAGCTTTGCTGTGAGCACACTGTGCTCCTGATTTGAGGAAGGGCAGGTTAATGAAAACTGCAAACGAATAGATAACCAGATAGATAAACAAATTGCCTAAAATATGAATAGAACATAGTGTATGCTTTTGCTGCTAAGGAAGACAAAAGGCTCTATGATTTCATGCCTTAACTGTACCTCAGGGCATTCTCTTATTTGAAAGAGGTACAGCATTGTGTTGCCACATATGAAATCCAAGCAAGAAGTGTCGTTTTTAACAAGCTAATGACTCAACTATCAGCTGCTGGGCACGGTGCCCAGGTATCGCCCGGTTTCCACAGAAAGATGTTTACCTTGATAGAAACTTGCACAGTCTGAAGACGCAGTCTGAATTGCACTTGTGGAGTACTTGACGAAGCAAGTACTTAAATCAGCAGATGAACTGAAATAAATATTGGAAATGGGAAGAGATTGTATAAGTTTTGTCTAGCATCATGAGGAAACTCTTCTCTCAGCCAGCTCTTGAAAGAACCAGGTAGCTGACGGAGGTAAAGAAAAGAAGATAAACACCCAGACAGCACTTCTTCCTCTTAGCTTTCTCTCTCTCAACAGTCTGGCTCTCCTGAGCAAAGCTTTGGGGAAATTAATGCATTTGGGATTTTGTGGAAGTATAATTGCTTTCTTGCCCAGTTTTCCAGTCACCCATAGGAAACCTGCTCCCAATTGTGTTTCGTTTTGATTCAATGTTGTTGTTTATTAGAGTTATATACTTCTCTTCATCAAAAGATCTCAGGCCAGTTCACAAGATAAAAATATAAATAAAAAGTTAAACACAAAAACAACAAAACAATACCCTGTGCAGCACAGGGTGAGCACAGCAAAATCCCATTTCTCTGACCTCCCTCCAACAACCTTGACGATTCCTGAGTCAGAACAGGCACGGTAAATTCTGAGATCATTGCACTGGCTGCCAGTGAGCTACTTGGACCCAATTCCTAGTGTTGGTCCTAGTGTAAAAAACTGTAAATATCTTGGGTCCCAAGGACTATTTAAGTATTAATTTCATTTTTAAAAATGAAAGCAATTCGCAATATAATAAAAAGCATAATACAGAACAACTGCATACTCAAAAAAAAACAAACACAAACCAAAAACCCAGCCAAAGCATTTGCATATATAAACACAATTTAAATCAAAACAACAACCCACCCACCCATATAAATCCATTGAAATCTAGTAGATACCAAATGGGGTGGAATTCCCTATTTAGAGCTCAACAGAGGGCAGCATATAAATAATAAAATGATGATGATGATCTTCAGCAGGTGGCAGAAGCACAACAGAGAAGGTGCCTGCCTGATATTTTATGGGAAGGTACTGCAAATGGTTAAGTGCCACCACATTAAGGGCCTGTTTCTGACATAATGCAGAACAGACCTCCAGATTACGATAGTAAGATGCAGAACAACATACAAGATATGTGGGGGATGGGATGATGAGGCAAATCATAGTCATCAGGCTTAGTAGCCACTGATAGACTTATCCTCCATGAATCTGCCTAATCCTATTTTAAAGTCATTCAGGTTTCTGGCCATCACTGCCTTCTGTTGCAATGAGTTCCATAGTTTATCTATGCACTGTGTGAAGAACTACTTTTTCTGTCTGTTCTGAATCTTCCAACATTCAGCTTCATTGGAGGCCTACAAGTTCTGATGTTATGAGAGAGGGTGAAAAACTTTTCTCTATCCACTTTAGATCATCCATTCCTGGGCTGCGTTAGTCTGAGCTCTGTGATCCATGCTCAAATATTATCCAGTGTAATGGTAAAGGTAAAGGGACCCCTGACAGTTAAGTCCAGTCGTGGACGACTCTGGGGTTGTGGAGCTCATCTCGCTCTATAGGCCAAGGGAGCCGGCGTTTGTCCGCAGACAGCTTCCAGGTCATGTGGTCAGCATGATTAAGCCGCTTCTGGCGAACCAGAGCAGCACATGGAAACGCCATTTACCTTCCCGCTGGAGCAGTACCTATTAATCTACTTGCACTGCATGCTTTCGAACTGCTAGGTTGGCAGGAGCAGGGACCGAGCAACAGGAGCTCACCTCTGTCGTGGGGATTCAAACCACCGACCTTCTGATTGGCAAGCCTTGGGCTCTGTGGTTTAGACCACCCGCATCCCATTATCCAGTGTAGATTATTACAATGTGCTATACATGAGGCCAATGGGCACCTATGAGAATAGGTGTTACTTGCCCCTCTTATTCTGTTCCCTACCCAATTTAAAATGAAGTATTCACCCCCCTTTTTTTTGCATATGTATTCTCTCTTGATCATGGTTGAAATGTAAGTGACTTTAGTATTATAGGCTAGGCAAGTAGTGACCATCAACAATGCTCAGTGCCTGGCTGAAGATCATTAAGATAAAATTTGCTGAAATGCTATTGCTGAAGGTTCTGGTGCTAGATTAGTCATCTTTCTGTTCCATGTCAGGAAATTCAGCATTCAGGCCATGCGGCTGACCCATGCTGTGGTTAACAGTCGTCATAATTGTGTCACAAACTAATGGCAATTTGATGTAATTGGCCAAACTTGCCTCAGGACCTCTGCCTGTCATAGGCTGGTGACAGTTCCTTTATAAGCTTGCCAGAGAACTGCCATAAGCTGCGGAGTGCTGCCAACCCGACTACATTAGCCCCTCGCTGTCTTTGCAGATTATTGCAAAGTTACAGCCAGTTTGCAGCAATTTAGCAGCCAACGTTTTGACTTTTTATGTGGGCGGAACAGCTGCAGGACTTAATCCTTCTTAGACAGAAATGTGGAGTTGGAAACCAAAGAAGAGATCCTATCAACGAGCAGCAACAAACCCTGGCAGTGAGAATGTCTGCAGAATGTCTGCAGAAAAAGAAAATGTGTCACGTGGCCAGAGCAATGAGTTATTAGAAGGAGGGTTTTTTCCCCCCATAACAATTATACATTTTTCCTTTGACTCTTTCTATAGACAAAATAAAAAAATTCCTTCCAGTAGCACCTTAAAGACCAACTAAATTAGTTATTGGTATGAGCTTTCGTGTGCATGCACACTTCTTCAGATACACTGAAACAGAAGTTGCCAGATCCTTCTATATAGTGAGAAGGTGGGGAGGGGTATTACTCAGAAGGGTGGTGGGAATGGGTGATGGCAGATAGCTGAGATGAGCCTGTTGACGACTCTTAACGACTGCAATAGGTCTTACAGGAAAAGGCAAGGGGTGAGAAGGTGAAAAATGGCTTAGTCATGTATAATGAGATAAGAATCCAATGTCTTTGTTCAGACCGGGTCTCTCCATGGTTTTAAGTTTGGTAATGAGTTGCAATTCAGCAGCTTCTCTTTCCAGTCTATTTCTGAAATTCCTTTGTAGTAAAACAGCTACTTTGAGATCTTGTATAGAATGTCCTGGGAGACTGAAGTGTTCTCCTACTGGTTTCTCTGTTTTGTGATTCTTGATGTCAGATTTATGTCCGTTTATTCTTTGGCGTAAGGTTTGGCCTGTTTGTCCAATATAGAGAGCTGAAGGACACTGTTGGCATTTGATGGCATACACAATGTTAGACGATGAGCAATTAAATAGTCCCGAGATGGTATGTTTGCAGAAGGGATTCCAGCACATACTAGGAAATTCAGGTTTGTGCAACTAAAGTGGATTAAAATGAGGGATGGTGGGCCGGCCCATGGCTGAAAAAAGTTGCTGATCCCTGTCTCATGCTCTACTGACTGAGGCAAATTATTCATTTATTTATTTTTATTCCTCCAATTTGTACCCGCCCTCCATCGTGGTTTCCAACAAAGATGCAATCATACATAAGTACTACTAAATAGTAAAATTAGCAATAATGCAATAGCACGGCAACATTAAAATAAGGGAGTTTTTATCCTAAATGCCTGGGTGAATATGGTTTGTTTTACCTGCACAGAGAAACCCACCAGAATCTCTGTTGTATGAACATCCGACGGATGGGCATCCTGGTGGGGAGAGAGAGAACAAAGAAGCTGGCTAGAGGGAAAGCGCTGTGGAGAGAGGGATGGTTTTCATTCTTCCTTTTATTAATTAGATTTCTTAATTAATTAAATTACCTTCATCACAAGGTAAGTCATAGCAATGCAAAAACACAGTATTATTTAAAACAATTTACAACTAAAAGAATAGGGTGAGTCTAGGGATGGATGAATTCCTCGATTTAGTTTCTCTCAATTTTCTAGTCTTCAGTTCTCCACATTTCTGCATCAGATGGAGATCTTTTTTTAAAAAAAGCCCTTCTGCAAATTCACCATTATTTTAGTGCAAATTTCTCCTGATATGCACATTAATCTATGTTAGCCACACTTCCCCTTAATATGCGTATTATTTGGTTGGAGAGAGGTGCATCACCAAATCTGTAGAAGAGCTGATTTTTAAACTAAGCCATGCTTAGTTTTTCATATTGTTTCTGAAAGTGTGAATCTGGTAGGTTCACAATGAAATTCTCACTGAAGTTATCCACACTTCCTCTCATAGCAAAAACAAAAGTGGCAAACTTAATCCGTTCCGGAAGTCCGTTTGACTTCCGGAATGTTTGAAAACCAAGGCACCGCTTCTGATTGGTGCAGGCGCCCCGGAAACAATAGCCGACAACCGCATCAGACGTTTGGCTTCCGAAAATCATTCGAAAACCAGAACACTTACTTCCGGGTTTTCAGTGTTTGAAAACCAAGGCATTTGAGAACCAAGGTACCACTGTACGTTATAAAGAGGAGCCACTCCTGACACTTACAGCCACTTAAGGAACTGGAATAAGCCACAGCTCCTTTTCTGTAATCGTTCAGTCAAAACTGTGCTATTCAAACTTGCATAACTCAGTGATTACTTTGTTCCAGGCCTCATCTCAGCTTAGGGCATTGTCACACATGTCTTGAAAATCACTTTAATTATCACTGGTTGATAAAAGACGTTAAGCTTCAAATGCAATTGTATTGCATCCCCTGCCACATAATCCTAAATCCTGCTGGGGCACAGAAAGTAATGGATTTTAAAATCCATTATTATCATTATTATCGATTCAGGAATTGATTTTACATGAGCCTCAAGGCAATTTACAAAAATACCATAAAAAGTGCTAAAAATATTGGGTTTTTAAAAAAATACATGCTTTAAAAGCTATGCAAAATCAACAGCAAATGCAGAGAAACAAATGCAGAGAAACAAATACAGCCTGTCGAAACAGAAATGTGCTTAATTGTTTCTGGAAAGTACAGATAGCAGGCAACTTTTGTATCAAGGGATGAGGAGTACAGTGGTGCCTCGCAAGACAAAATTAATTCGTTCCGCAAGTTTTTTTATCTAGCGAATTTTTTGTCTTGCCAAGCACGGTGTCGGAAAAGTTTTGGAAAAGCTTCAAAAATCACCAAAAACCTCAAAAAAGGCTACCACACCGCGTTCTATGAGTTGTTCCTCGAAGTCAAGTCGCAACTGTATTAATGGTGTTAAGAAAAAGGAAACAAACTTGCAAGACGTTTTCGTCTTGCGAAGCAAGCCCATAGGGAAATTCATTTTGCGAAACAGCTCAAAAACCGCAAAACCCTTTCGTCTAGCGAGTTTTTTGTCTTGCGAGGCATTCGTCTTGCGGGGCACCACTGTACGTTAGTGGAGACAACCCTTTATTATTGCATTTATATCCCATCTGTGTCCTCACAAGAAGTTTCACCACAAGGCCACATACAAAATCAACCACACAACATGTAAGATAAGTAACTTGAAATCTACAATTACACCCTTTTAAAATCAGCAGTAAAAACATCACTGAAAACATAGCAGTTAATACATATGTAATAAAGAGCAGGTTGAAATACTGGCAGTCTTTTTAAAAGTCACCAATGAAGAAGCCGTAGGGACTTCATGTGGGTTCATATTCTATAAATAAAAATCCCACTACTGAAAAGGTCCTGTGCTGAAACAGTTCTCTACTCCAGAAAAGGGGACAAAAAGTTGAGGGTTCTAGAGAAATGACAAGCAAGCTGCTGCCACTGCCCTCCATCTTTTGCCACCTGAGGTAACCGCTGTTTAATGGTAGGGCCGGCACTGACTGATGGAGGAAAAGTGTGAAAGATGTAGTGGCTGAATCCTGACTTGTTTATTAGATCTTGTAGTAGTCACTACAGCACCATTGGGGGGTGAGAACTGACAATCCAGTTCACAGGATAGTTGTGAGAACAAAGTGTAACCAACTGTATGTGAGATGCTTGTTGGTCAGAAGAGAGAGATTTGGAATAAATATCAACGTATGTGAATGAGAAGTACTTGGGTGTATAGGCTTGTGGACTTAGACTTCTTGCCAATCCTAAATATGGTACGTTGAAGTATGATCCATCAATTTCAATAGAATCTGTTACACCTTTAGCATGCTTAGCATTGTGGCCAAAATTATCTAAATACTTTAATACACAGAAGAATCTAGTCTGTGAAAGTGCATGCCACAATAATTAGCACAATCCTATAAATGTATGTGCACTTCTTTACCCCTTTGAAGCCTGAGAAGTATATTCTTAGGACGCACTCTCATTTTGCAATTGTTTGTTGCTTTAATGCTGTATTTAAAATTGTTGTAACCTGCCCTGGGACCTTGGGGTGGTGGCCACGTAATGAATAATAAAATCCATTTTGCTAAGTAGGGTTTGTTCCCAGATAAGTGGATGTATATCTATGGCTGATTAAGGCGCAAGAGGACTGTGTTGCTTTTGCTGTGAATGTGTCTGTTCTTCTGGAATGTTTTCCATTTCTGTGGGAGATTCCCACCAAATGCCTTCTTGAATGGATCTATGATTTCCCTCCTCTTTTGGATGATACCCAAACCAGTGAAACGAATCAAGTATGGATGAGTACACAGAGTATAAATTAATTAAATGACATTTTAATTTTGAATAAGGGGAAGAGATGTAGCTCACTAGTAGAGCATCTATTTTGCATGCAAAAGGTCCCAAGTTTAATCTCAAGGTAGGGCTCTGAACGTCCCTTGACTGCCACTGTGAAGAGCCACTACCAGTGAGTGAAGGATGAAGTTAATGGACTATGCAGAAGAAGATAAATTAACAGGAAGGATTCGAAACTGGCGGATCCAGAAATTCACGGAAGACTGGAGTAAATTTACGGACTATTTGAAAAGTATTTGTGAAGACCAGACGTTTGTAGGTTTGCAAGAAGTTTTGTGAGGAGTATTATTGGAATTATTGCAAAAATGTTTAAGGGGAAGGATGATTTGTTAAAAGATTTAAAGGCAATATAAAGTTAAGAAATGCATAAAAAGTGGTTAAAACGGTGGATCATCAGAGGTGCTGATGGAAGTCAAAAAATATTGTATATGTGATAAGTTTTGTGGTACATTTTATAATTTATATGTTAAAATCAATAAAAATATTATATATATATATATATATATATATATATATATATGCAGGTTTTGGTGTCTTCGGGTGTCTTCCCGTGTAAGAGTTGGGGTGTCTAGGCGACGTTTCGACGAGGTCTCACTCGTCATCTTCAGGCTGGTGCTTTCGGCTTCTTGTTACTGGAACAGAGCAGGATCTCAGTGTTTGAGTTCCTATAAATACTGTTGAGGGGGTGTGGTGTATAGCCTCCAACGTTCTGGGCAGAGAGGAAGTTCCCAGGTTAGTGTGCCTTTTCTTCTTTTGTTCCTTAATTACTTGAGGGATATCTTGAGTGATTTCTTGAGTGATATTCTGAGTACCACTTAGGTGGGTCATTAAGTGTGGATTAGTTGCTAAAGCTTTCGTGTCTTGACCTCTTGAGCTTGTGAAGAGTTTTTCTGAGAAGATGGCTGTACTGCACTTAGTTGTGCTCTGGCTTGGCTTCGTGTATAGGGGCGAGCTGTGGTTTTGTGCCCTGTGCCAGCCAGATCTGTGTAGGGATTGCAGGGGGGTGCAGCATCCGGAGGTGCCACTATGGTTTGGCTACTGGATGGTGTCTGTAATTTATCTGTGGAGAGGGTCTGGGTTTGGGTCTGGTGTGGTTGATTGGTGATGGCGTTCTGTGTGCCTCTGGTTCTGGTGTCGGTTTTTGTGGGGAGGGCTAATTTCCAGATGTCTGGCAGGCGGGACGTGTCGTCACGCTTGTTCATGTTGTGAGGGTGTTTCTCTATCTCGATGGCTTCCATGATTATTCTCTTGTGGTGATGTTCCATGTTAAAGAGCAATTTGGAATCTGCAAAATTAATTTCGTGTCCTGTTTCTTTCATGTGTTGGAAAAGAGAGGAAGTTTCTCTCTTTTCCAACACATGAAAGAAACAGGACACGAAATTAATTTTGCAGATTCCAAATTGCTCTTTAACATGGAACATCACCACAAGAGAATAATCATGGAAGCCATCGAGATAGAGAAACACCCTCACAACATGAACAAGCGTGACGACACGTCCCGCCTGCCAGACATCTGGAAATTAGCCCTCCCCACAAAAACCGACACCAGAACCAGAGGCACACAGAACGCCATCACCAATCAACCACACCAGACCCAAACCCAGACCCTCTCCACAGATAAATTACAGACACCATCCAGTAGCCAAACCATAGTGGCACCTCCGGATGCTGCACCCCCCTGCAATCCCTACACAGATCTGGCTGGCACAGGGCACAAAACCACAGCTCGCCCCTATACACGAAGCCAAGCCAGAGCACAACTAAGTGCAGTACAGCCATCTTCTCAGAAAAACTCTTCACAAGCTCAAGAGGTCAAGACACGAAAGCTTTAGCAACTAATCCACACTTAATGACCCACCTAAGTGGTACTCAGAATATCACTCAAGAAATCACTCAAGATATCCCTCAAGTAATTAAGGAACAAAAGAAGAAAAGGCACACTAACCTGGGAACTTCCTCTCTGCCCAGAACGTTGGAGGCTATACACCACACCCCCTCAACAGTATTTATAGGAACTCAAACACTGAGATCCTGCTCTGTTCCAGTAACAAGAAGCCGAAAGCACCAGCCTGAAGATGACGAGTGAGACCTCGTCGAAACGTCGCCTAGACACCCCAACTCTTACACGGGAAGACACCCGAAGACACCAAAACCTGCATTCCTGTACCCGTGAAAATCTACGAAAGCAAATATATATATATATATATATATATATATATATATATATATATATATATAACAGTGAGTGCAAACAGAACTGAGATAGAGGGTCCAATAGCCTGGCACAGGTAGTTTCCTGTGTGCCTATGCATGCAAATCAATACATGTTTTTATAGTGGAAGAGGTATATGTGAGCCAACGCACGTCACAACTGGCTGGCACCCACAACTGTTGTTTGTTTTATACTTTGCTTTATGGGTATGATGCTGATACCGGAACCTACCCCGTCCACCCTATCTGATTGTTACTACTGATATTAAAAGTTGCTAGACCAGTTATGGAAACTTTGAGTTCTGGCTAAAACATGCCAAGTTCACAGAACAGAGATCCATTTGGAATCACAACAATCTAGGGATCTATAGAATACTAACCGTGCGTCCCGAGATTGCCGAGAGAGCCCTGTATGAGGGAAAGTGCTAATATGTGACTCAGCATGTTATCTGAACCACGATAGCAGCTATAATACTTTCAGCCAAGGCACACTGACCTTTCGCCAGCCTTGCCTGGAGATGCCACTGAACTCAGGAGTATTTGCAATACAAAGCAGATGCTCTACCACCGAGCTATAGTGATCCATTCTAATCTCAGTGGGTTTTACATCCAAGTCAACATGCATGTGGAGGATCGTGTTGTACGTATCTTTATTGCACTTGCCCATGTACTGAGCACACAGGCAAGATGGAAAAGCTATAAAGTGCATAATTAAATATTTATTTCAATTACTAGTGGCCATTATTTATTTAACAGCTCAGGAATTTTTTGGGGGGACGGGGTGTATCGTCATTTCTCTATGGGATAACCTCCTCCATATTTGCTTAAAGAAGGCAGTTGCATCAGGAGAGCAGCGCTCTTTCTCCACATCATAATTAGCATTTGTATGCATTTCTGGCAGCAAAAACGAAACAGGTCATTTTGAGGATTTTTTACCATCAGCTTCTGCTTCCACCCAAAGTTCACGATGATTTTTAAAGGGGTGAAGGAAGTAGAAAAATTAGCTGGCCAGTGGGGTAAAATCAGTTTTTGGAGCCCGACAGTATAATGGCACTAAGCCATACAGTTTGTTGCACGCAAGACACATCGAGTGCCGTGTTTCTCTGAACAGGGGGAGACGGCTTATGATGTGGAACCAACTCCCAGTCACCTCTGACATGACAAAGGCAGAGAAAGGCTGAGCAAAGTAGGAACTCACTATAGGGTACAGAGCCACTGACACATTTTTAAAAAAGAAGAAATGTATTTGCATAAAATTTGCATATGCTAAAGGTAAAGGTACCCCTGACTGTTAGGTCCAGTTGTGGACAACTCTAGGGTTGCCCGCTCATCTTGCTCTATAGGCCGAGGGAGCCGGCTTTTGTCCACAGACAGCTTCTGGGTCATGTGGCCAGCATGACTAAGCTGCTTCTGGCGAAGCAGAGCAGCACATGGAAACACCATTTACCTTCCCGCCGGAGTGGTACCTATTTATCTACTTGCAAATGCTAGCTGATATGTAAAGATGCAAATATTTTAAATACAGACAGAGTCTATGACCATGTGACTTGTGTGCCTGCTGTGGAACTTCTAACCATTAGTGGGCAACCTTAAGGACCCCTTTGCTCTCCCTTTTTGGGGTCCCTGGGACTGAACAGCCCTTCAGATTGAGGGCATCTTCTAGAAGAGGTTTGTCCTCCAACAGTTCTTCAAATCAAATGCCATTCTGTAAAGTAAGATACATGCTCACCCTGCTATTGTGGCTCCAGCTGAGGCTGATCTCAGCTCACCAAGGTACCTGCTTCTGTCATCTCCCAATACCCACCACGGTGTGCACTGTCTCACACAAATACTTATGGCTATCCTTGTTCTTCCAGCCATCTAGAGGTTTAGCTCCTTCTCCTTGATGACATAGAAAAGGAGGTCCAAAACTGAAAACTTTGGATCAGATCCAGAGATCTGGCAACATTAAAAAGCAAGAGGGGGAGCAGAATGTGTCACTTGCCCTCTGTGATGTTTATGGGCACCTAGGACCATCTTCCCAAGCTGTCCCAACAGCACTACTGGTGCTAGTAGGGAAGAATTTGCAAACCGGCCAAATTGCACTTTTGAATCCTGGTCAAGAAACACCATTTCCTTGTTGCTATCCGGAAGAAAGGCATTTGGGTTGCCTGCAATAAATTAAAATAAAAAAATTCCTTCCAGTAGCACCTTAAAGACCAACTAAGTTAGTTCTTGGTATGAGCTTTCGTGTGCATGCACACTTCTTCAGATACACATGTGCATGCACACGAAAGCTCATACCAAGAACTAACTTAGTTGGTCTTTAAGGTGCTACTGGAAGGAATTTTTTTTATTTTGACTATGGCAGACCAACACGGCTACCTATCTACTACTGCAATAAATTAAAGAGAGTTGTGCACAGTGCTTTTCTAAAAAGGGAAAAAAGGTGCCGGTAGCCCGGTACTGCGTACCCGTGAGTACCCCCAGGGGAGGAAAAGCACTGGTTTTGCATTCCTTAAAATAACAAGGCCATCATCCGGAGAGACCCTCCGGTTCAGAAGCGCCCCAAACGTGCGAGTCGCCTCCCAAATTAGGACCATTCGATCCCTGCGTAAATAATTTTTCCAACCTGCTCCCACGTGAAACATGAAATCGGCTGAGCACGTGCCCTATGCTAGACCACAAAGCTATTTATCGAGTATCGCATATTGAGAAACACTCAACTGGCAAACGGATCTGGAACCCATCCAGTGCTAAATGAGATGGTTGGAGGCGAGAAACTACTGTATACAAGAACCTGAAGAAAAGAGCTCTCTCTCTCTCTCTCCTGTTGCAGCTTGTTACTGGCAGACGGTAGGACCGGAAGAAGCCCTCGTATAAATTAACCAGTCTGCCCAAATTCTTCTTCTGGGCATTTAAAAACATTTGCATTGTTTATTTTTCCTTGAGTCCTGGATGCCCCCGGAATCTACAGGTTGGAGGGTTTTGCTCCTCCTCCCGTCCCTCCTGCGCTCTCTCTCTCTCCTTTTTCTCCTCCCTCTTTTTCTGCTCGGGTGATACGGATCTCCTCCCTCCCGCCCCCCTGCGCTGCTTTCCTTTCCTCTCCGCCACACACACACGGTTTGAAATCCCCAAGCAGGAATGCAGAGCTTGGTCTCATGTCTTCATTTTGCAAACGGGGGCTGCTGCTGCTGCTGCTCTTGCTACCGGCAGAGGGGACGGTCGCGCTAACCAGAATATCTGCTTGCTTTCCCCAGAGATTTGGAGACCCCCGTCCCCTCCCTCTTCTCCTTCCTTCCTTCCTTCCTGCCTCCCTCCCACCCACCAATTGGCAATAGGAAAAAAATGATTAATCAGATGGCGATTGTTGTTTTATCCTCTTGGCCAGAAAAAAAAGAGAGCAGAGGAGGCGAGGCTGACGTTGGCCTAGAGAGAGAGGCGTGTGAATGGGTGGCCGGCGCCAGCGTTACGCGTCTTGCTCTCCAGTAAACATTAACCAGGTGGTGTTTGTGTGCGCATTTCTGCGCGGCGGCTCTTTCCTCACTGAAACCAGCGGCTGCGTCGCCTCTGTGCGAAACGTCACAACATGCAACCGAGAATCCTCAGGCTTCACCTCCGTCCTTTAAAAACTTGAACCCACCGGGAAGGGGGTGGGAAGAGTTGGGGAGAGCGCGGGGCTTTCCTTCCCGTCCAGAAGAGGCTCCGGGTCCCTCTCCAGCCAGCCCCCTCCCCATACCTTCTGCACCCCTCTCCTCCGCGTACTGCCCTTTTCCTGTGCGTAAATGTGAGGTCTGGTGTTTTTTTTCGGACCCACCCTCCCTATACCCCTCCTGTGTCTGCTCAGTGGCTTTGAACGCCACCCCCCTCCCCAAACTCTTCTGGCCAAGCAGTTCCTGCTCCCTCCCATCGCTCCCCTGCCGGTTGCGCTCTCTTCTCTCTCTCTCTCCTCCTTCTCTTCCTCGTTTTGCTCTCCCTCTCTCCCCCCCATCCTGCCTCCGCCCGAGTGCGCTTTCGGAGAAGGGGGGAGAGAGAGAGAGAGCTCACGGAGAGGGGGTACCCCCGCTTTTGCAGCCGCGGCGTTTCCATCGCCACTTCTGCCTCGCTCCTTCATGGCTGGGAACGAATGGGACTGGTTTCAGCGGGAGGAGCTGATCGGACAGATCAGCGACATCAGAGTCCAAAATCTCCAAGGTAAAAGCAAACAAATAAAATACCTAGATTTTTATATTTGTGCCCCCCACCCCCACCCCGCACCCCAATCCTGCCCCTCCGTGTTTCGAGTTTGTGTGCGGCGTGCGCGTCCGCACCCGAAGAGCGCGCTCCCCTCCGGCTTTGGCTTCCAGATGGATTCGATTTGGGGATTTTAAACTCCGGTTCCTTCCTTCTCTCCCTCCCCCCCCCCAACTCCCGCGTCTTAATTCCGCCTGTTCATATGAGCACAGCTTCCCATTCGCTGGCTGCTTTGATCCGCTGTGCCTGTGAGACCAAAGAATACAAGAAAGTGTATGGGTGTTTATCTTAATGTGTGTAAACTTAAGGATAAAATAGCTGACGCTGGGGCACGAAGAGGAATTGGTGGTGGTGGGATGCTCTGTATGCAGGACTGGGGAATCGGAGGAGGCCAAAGATGTAATTTTAGGTGACTTGTTGAAGGTATCATTCTGCTTTTGCTGCTAATTTTTTGCTTGGAAATCATAGAAAGAGAGGCTTAGGCGTAGAAGGAGAAGCGGTTATGTGCATTAGCTTTGGTCTTTAACTTTAGGAAAAGTTGAAGCAATCAGCATTGCAGAGAACCTAAAAATGGGAAATACTGTATTTACATGAATCTAATGCACCACCGAATCTGACGCGCACCTCCATTTTCAGAACCTTGAAACCAAAAAAGTATTTGCTGGCGAATGTAAATGGGGCATCAAAGCTAATGTGTAACCTAATTTTCATGACGTAATTTAGCCAAAAAAGGTGTGCATTACATTTGAGTAAATATGGAAATGTGACGGTAGATCATGGTTCACTGGGAAACCACTGGGCCAATTTCTAGGCCCCCAAGGCCTGCTGGGATTGTTGCAAAGCATGCTGGAATTGATGGGCCCTGGTCTGAGCAAGCAAGGCACTTTTTTCAGCAATAATGTACTCTCAGGAGCGCATAGCACTGATTAGCCATTCCTTAACCTCCCCATGCGCCACGGCAACTAAGTTTAAGTGTGTGCATCTGAAGCAATATACAGTATACAGTGCTGCTGCCTTCATCTCTTCTCTCCCTCCACTTATACTTTGTGAAATGCCAGTCATATTGATGGTATTTTGTATAGATGGCAGTAGATCCTGGGTGTGTATTCTTGCATTGTACATTGATAGACCATGAAGATTTTAGTAAAAAAGAAAGAAAAAACTAGACAGGGCAAGGCCTACATCTAACCTAGTCCTGATTTAATGGACTCATAAGGCTGGATACTCTGATTTCATAGACATCCTTGCACTGTCCTTTCTTTCTCCTCCACAGCTTCTAAAGCCTATCACAAATACTCACATTTTCAGCGGATTAAGGGAATAAATGTGCTAAGTATATAATTTGGAGCATGGTTAAGCAAGGGCAGTGAAAATTTCCTGGGAAATTGTAATGGACTGTTTCCTATAATCTGCCCTTGCTTCCTCCTCCACATCAGGTAGCTTAAAAAATATTAATCTTTCATTGGATAAGTGGAAAAGTCCATTAAAATCGCACCTGACAGAAGACCCACGGTATCATTTAGAGCTGTGGTTGTCAACGTAGGGCACATGCCCCACAGCGGGGCAACTTGATTTTTTTTTGGGGGGGGGAAATTCGAGAATGAGTTATTAACAGTGAATGGCGTTTTAGGTTTCTTCCACGTGAATATGAGTCCACTTTTTGAATAATAAGAATTATATGTCACCGGGGGGTGGGGGGGTGGACATCAGGATTTTAGAGATGCTTAGGTGGGGCATGGCCAAAAGAGGTGGGGAACCACTGATCTAGAGGATAGCTAGGCAGCCATTTTTCTCTGGGAGAAAATTCCTTTTATTTATTTATTATTAATGTTGCAATACATATATGCAATCTTTACATAATGATACATATGCATTATATTTGTAAATTCACATATTCACATTTCATTATGTACCAACATTTATCCATTTCTTATTTCTTGCCCTGTGTCTTCCCTCCATCCGTGCGTGACTCCCTTGTTATTATTTTATAACTTTATTATTGAGATTGTATTTTTGTATCTTAATCATTAAGCATTCAATCTTATATATCTGCTTAGCTTAGCTTAGCTTAACTTTGTGAAATCAGTCTATTCCTTTGAGGGTAATCATCAGGAGCCAAAGCCAGCAACGGTTGGGGCTAGAGGACATATTGGACAGGCCACTCCTTCTCTTTCTCTCTGCCACCCATTTCTCTGTCTCTCTCTGTCTCTCCTTCCGTCCTTCTCTCCCTCTCTGTCTTCCTCTTCATACCTGGCCAGTAGGTTGCCAAGGGAGGGACAAGTCACTCTCGCCAGCGGTCCTGATCAGTTGCAGAGGCATTTTGAAACTGGGCCAAGGGCTGCATGAAATGAGGCCTAAGGCCACAGGTTGCCAAGCTTTTGATCTAGAGCCAACATGGCAACAGGAAGGGCTGTCCATGTTGTTATTCATGGGATATCCATGTTATTCATGGGATAGCTGTGGTACCTGGTCAACCCGCCCAAGAATGTGACATCGTTAGGATGGCTTTTACTCTTGGCGATGGGTAACTTTCAGAAATGGCATCCTTTGGAGCACACTATTGATGCTGAACTTAGTACGGACACCTGATCGGCATAGCCCACAGCAGCCCCGAACACCTGAGCTCAAGCAATCCACCAGCCTCTGCTTCTAGGATTACAGGCATTTGCCACTGCATTCTTCCTCTTAGGTCACTAAGTTTAAATCATGTTTTCCTGAACATGACTGCTTGAATACAGTGGTGCCCCGCAAGACGAATGCCTCGCAAGACGGAAAACTCGCTAGACGAAAGAGTTTTCCGTTTTGGAGGTGCTTCGCAAAACGAATTTCCTATGGGCTTGCTTCGCAAGACGACAATGTCTTGCGAGTTCCTTCTGTTTTTTTTTCTCCCCCCCCTTTTCCTAAGCCGCTAAACCGCTTATCAGCTGATCCGATCAGCAGATAAGCCGCTAAAAGCCGCTAATAGCGCTAATCCGCTAATCCTTCAATGGGCTTGCTTCGCAAGACGAAAAAACCGCTAGACGAAGAGAATCACAGAACGGATTCTTTTCGTCTTGCGAGGCACCACTGTATAGATAGCTAGGAAGAGCTAGAGACTATGGAAGCCATCTTTGCAAGTACAGTGGTACCTCGGGTTACATACGCTTCAGGTTACATAAGCTTCAGGTTACAGACTCTGCTAACACAGAAATAGTGCTTCAGGTTAAGAACTTTGCTTCAGGATGAGAACAGGAATTGTGCTCCAGCGGCACAGTGGCAGCAGGAGGCCCCATTAGCTAAAGTGGTGCTTCAGGTTAAGAACAGTTTCAGGTTAAGTACGGACCTCCAGAACAAATTAAGTACTTAACCCGAGGTACCACTGTATGGACTCTTAAGTGTGTGTTTGTGTGTATATGTTCATGAATGCCCTGGTTTCTGTATTGAGAGGCTGGGTTATCTTTATATTTGAAATAATAATAATAATAATAATAGTAGTTTATTATTTATACCCCGCCCATCTGGCTGAGTTTCCCCAGCCACTCTGGGCGGCTCCCAATCAGTGTTAAAAACAGTACAGCGTTACATATTAAAAACTTCCCTGAACAGGGCTGCCTTAAGATGTCTTCTGAATGTCAGGTAATTATTTATCTCTTTGACATCTGATGGGAGGGCGTTCCACAGGGCGGGCGCCACTACCGAGAAGGCCCTCTGTCTGGTTCCCTGTAGCCTCACTTCTCGCAATGAGGGAACCGCCAGAAGGCCCTCGGCGCTGGATCTCAGTGTCCGGGCTGAACGATGGGGGTGGAGACGCTCCTTCAGGTATACAGGACCGAGGCCGTTTAGGGCTTTAAAGGTCAGCACCAACACTTTGAATCGTGCTCGGAAACGTAAAAGAGAGGGAGGCTTCCTCAGACTTGCCTAGAACATTTTCTACAACTAATGCTTTCAGTGGCCTTACACATTATGAATTCCTCCAGACAATTTATATGTTTGTCAAGGGTTTGTTTTGGGGGGAGTGTAGAGAGTCTTTTGCTCAGCATTCCAGATCTGTGGTAGAACATCAAATAAGGCTTATTCTTTCACCGTTGGGAATTCAGACATTTCTGGGTCAAGGTTGTTCTGCAGTAGTAATTCTGCAAAGGACTGGACACAGAGTCCATGCTGCTGCTGGAAGGAAATGATCCTTCCAGTATGTATATCTCTCGAGTGTTACCATTGAGCTTATGTTTCTTAAGTGCCCATGCTCGCCAGAGTTTTCTGTGTCCCTAGCCCCCAGATCTGTGCCACGCCAGCTTTGCTTGAATTTCTTTACAGTTGTAATCCTCGCGTGGGCTTAGGCCTGAGTTGACATGTTTAGGTTTGAGTTTTAAAAGCAATAATTTGCCTGCTTTCATCATGCAAGGCTGAAGGACTGTAGCACATGCTTTTCCTCCAGAAGGTCCCAACTTCAGTCGCCAGCATCTCCAGGGAGGACTGGGAAAGAGTCCTCTCTGAAAAACCTGGAGAGCTATTGCCGGTTAATGAAGAATTAGATGGGCTACTGGCCCAGAGGCAATAGGCTGCTAGTCTTCCTCTTAAGATCAGTAGGAACTACGAGGAACTGGTTGCTAAGAGAAATACACTTAAATGTGACTTCCATGATCGCTTAGAGGCATGTGTATGAAGCAGTTTGGCTTTGATGCTCCTCCTCAAAATCTCTGTTCTAGGTACCTGACACAGCCATCCCCGAAGAAGTAATTTTAGAGTATTTCTCCCAGGCACTTTCTTGACAATCTGTTATTCAAAGGCTAGTATTTGTAACAATCTTGGTTCTTCTTCTTCTTCTCTTTCTTTAAAGGTCAAATATTGTGAGGTAGACAAAGCAACTTGAGAGCCTGTGATCTTTGCAGGGTTTGGGGGCTCTTTTAGTTCACTTTGAAAGTGAAGTTTAACCTTTGATTTGGAACTTTATTTTCAGATGTTTGCTTTTATGCTGTGCATTTTTGTGTTTTAATATCGTAAACCGCCCTGTGATCCTCAGATGAAGGGCAGTATAGAAATAATTGTTGTTGTTGTTGTTGTGTCTGGCCATAATTGAATGATCTTAAGCCATGATTTTGAGAGAGTGGAACTCATTTAGAAGTGTTGAGAAGCTTTGAGCTGCTACTTGCATCAGCCAGTGGACAGGGAAGATGGGACTTAGTCTAGCAGTGTCTGGAGGGCCCTAGGTCTTACTTCCCTGGGTTGGAATTTTATTCTGGCAGTGCTGGTCTAAAGGGGAGTCCAGCAGTAGGTTTATAGTGGTAGTTTTAGGATCAACTGCAAAGGTGTATACTGTGCTAGGAAAGAAATTTCACTGGGAAAACCAGCTTTGGTTTACAGCACTCTTGTCACAATAGACCAGAACTTGACTGGTGGTGGAAAAGGGTTTCCTTGCAATGGAACCTCGCTGGAGCAAATTAAGGGAGAAATGGCACATGGATTGTTCTGTCCGCAATGCCTATAGATCGGCTAATGCAAAAGCAAAGCTGTATTGACTTTCATTAGCTTTCATTCCGTATGGATGAGATATGTCCAGCAAAGTTTATGTTTGCTCATTCTCCAGTAAGCCTGAGTTGGCAGGGGCTGTGCCAACTCAAGTAACAGTAAAAGAGGAGCTGTGGTTATACAGGGATGGGAAAACAATTTGCTTAATGTAGCCTATCCCCATCTTTTTAATCAACAGTTGATGTTAAGCTGAAGTATAGCTGTACCTTGTATTAAAATAATAGGTTTGGGATTACATGCCATTATCATTAGGAGCAGGGAGCAAATGTTCTTAATACGACAGGAAAGCATGCAGAGAAAATTGCTGCAGTTGATGGGAAGCGACGTGGTTTCTGTTTTATAACAGACTTGTTTTCTACTAATACCAACCCTAAGCACACTTGGCTGAGAAGCAAGTTACATTGCACTCAGTGGGAATCGGTTTGGATCGTGTTGCCCATGAGCAAGTGACTTGAAACTGAAATCTTACGCATACTTACCTGAGAACAAGCTCTATTAAGTACAGTGCTCGGACTTATTCCTCAGTAAACGTACATAGGATTGCACTGTTTGCGTAGGACTGAGCTGCCACCTTTTTATAGTGTTTGTTGAAAAGTGCAGTCGACTTTTGTAGTTAAAGTCACAAATGAGAATCGAGCCAACTCCAAGGGGCTATGTGTGCTTGGGCACCCACAATAATGTAATTGTGGGGGGCAGGCACCCACAAAGTCAATAAGAAAAGCTGGCAGGCAGCAGTGGCGCTGCCTCCGAGAGAGAAGCAGTTCAGCTCTGCCCTCCGCAGCCAGCCAGCGAAGCACCCTTTTCCTCTGAGTCTGAGCTCCTCCTGTGGAAAAGGGTGCCTCGCTGGCTATGGAGAGGAGGAGGAAGAGCAGCCGCTGCCACCACTGCAAGGCAGACATGAAATGTCACATGCACACGCCTGCACGTCATGCGTGTGATGTGGCATGTGCTATGTACATGCGTGTGTATGTGACATGGCATGCCTGCATTGTGGTGGAGGGCACCCACGATTCTGAGGGTGGGATGGCGCCTCTGCAGCCTTGTCTGTAAGAGAGAGAGAGAGAGTGTGTGTACACAAACATAAACACACATATACCGGTATCTCAGTATGTGCTAGGAAGGTTGTGAGGTTCAGGCTACATGTGTTTCAAGCTCATCGTTGCTCCTTTCGAGGTTTCCTGACCACTGCCGTAGAATTTAAAAGGAAACATTTTTAACAACACTTAAAAGGCGGCTTCCAACAGAATATTAAAACCACAAGAAAACATCAAACATCAAAAAATTCCCTAAATAGGACTTCCTTCAGATGTCTTCTAAAAGTCAGATAGTTGTTTATTTCTTTGACATCTGATGGGAGGGCATTCCACAGGGCAGGCACTACTACCAAGAAGGCCCTCTGCCTGGTTCCCTGTAACCTCACTTCTCGCAGTGAGGGAACCGCCAGAAGACCCTCGGAGCTGGACCTCAGTGTCTGGGCTGAACAATGGGGGTGGTGATGCTCCTTCAGTGGAATAGATCCACACTGAAATTGACAAGCTAAATCCTTTGACTTCAGTGGGTCCATCTGACTAACGCTGTAGATCACGCATTCACACATATATTAAAGAGTACATACATGGTGTTTATCATTTGTCAAATAAAATCTAGGAAAGGAGGGCTATAATGTTGAAACAAATATTATGCTTTTATGGTTGTTATAGAGAGTCCCGCCTAGCATTCATGCTGTGGTCTTCCTGGTGCCAGATGAAGATCTTTTTACTCCTCCAGGGCCATTAGAAAAGTGTTTTACTATTCTTTATACCTTTTGTGCTGCTGTTTTCTCTGTCATAGGTTTTATACTGCACGGTTAGTTTTAGATTCCTTGTGTCTGTGTTTTATGGTTTTCATTATAGTGAACTGCAGAAATGTACTTCAGTAACTAAATAAATATTTGTGTGCACCTACTCTTTTGAAAGTTTTTCCCCCAAAGGGTAATATCTAATTAAGCCATTCTCGGAGTACACCCACTGAAATTAATGGTCTTGAGTCACTTAAGTCTATTGATTTTGATGGGTCTGCTTTTGAGTTGGACTACTATTGGTTATCATCAACCACCATGTGCTAAATTTTCTCCAGTTCCCTAGCGTTAAAATTCCTTTCATGTCTTAATACTGATGGCCAATTTGCACATTAACACATACTGTATTTTCCGCCCCATAGGACGCACCACCCTATAGGACGCACCTAGTTTTTTTTGGGGGGGGAAGAAAGGAAAAAAAAAATTCCCCCCCCCCAGGCACGGGGCTGGCGCAGGGGAAGCCTGAGCTTCCCCCGACCCCAGCCCCCAGAACAGCCTGCTATCCGCAAGCCTAGGGAGCCGTGCCGGTCTCCCCAGGCTTGTGGACAGCTGTGCGAAGCCCAGGCGCGCTCTTCAGTGTGGTGTAGTGGTTAAGAGCGGTAGTCACGTAATCTGGGAAACCGGGTTCGTGTCTCCGCTCCTCCACATGCAGCTGCTGGGTGACCTTGGGCCAGTCACACTTCTTTGAAGTCTCTCAGCCCCACTCACCTCACAGAGTGTTTGTTGTGGGGGAGGAAGGGAAAGGAGAATGTTAGCCGCTTTGAGACTCCTGAAGGGGAGTGAAAGGCGGGATATCAAATCCAAACTCTTCTTCTTCTTCTTCTTCTTCAGCGCGCCCGAGGCTTCGAAATGTAGGCAGCTCTGCGCAACCGTCCAGAGCCCGGCACGGCTTGGCGCCGGGCTCCGGAGGGTTGCGCAGAGCTTCCTGAATCCTGGAGAGCGAGAGCCTCTCGCTCTCCAGGCTTCAGTGAAAGCCTGTATTCGCCCCATAGGACGCACCCACATTTCCCCTTCATTTTTGGAGGGGAAAAAGTGCGTCCTACAGGGCGAAAAATACGGTACTTTCTTTTTCTTTCTTTAGTAGTCCCCCCCCCCCCCACTGCTGTTTTCACATTCCTATTCTGTGTGCAAAGCTTTTTTGCTCCGGCTAATAAACTACCCAGCCATTCCTTCAGCTTTCTGCCCAGTTTCTTGGCTCATTCAGTAGCACTCCCTGCGACATCTCCTGTTATAGAACATCTCCTGTATGTAATTGAGAGCATACCTAAATTGTTGTAATGTAAATATTAACACTGTCTCCAAATGTGTAAAAAAATAATAATCAAGCATTGTTAACACGGCATCACTAACATTTATCTGCATTATTATTATTATTATTATTATTATTATTATTATTATTATTATTAAAAATGTTTTTTAAAAAAGAAAAATAGACAATACCTTTGCAGTATAACCTTTTATAAAGTTTTCTTCAGTTGCTATGTTGGTTGAAATCATTCCACTGTGTAAGCGGAGAACTTCCTATTTGCTTACATATTTGTTTCATATCTATAATGTTCATCTACCAGCCCCTCTCCAGGGGTAAGCATAGAAAAAGTACAAAATGCAACCAGCAAATATTAAAAGCGGTATAAACCAACTACATACAGCTGCAAACAACTACATACAAAACCTAACAGAAATTTTGCTGCATCTGTATTTGCCACCATGAAGCGGACTTTGCTCTGCTCACCACCCTTAAATGTCTTTTTCTTTTTCTTTCTTTCAAAGCTTTGTGGTGGAATGCAAAGCATTTAATCTCCCTGTGCCTGGAGGCAGCAGCAGCAACACCTAACCAGCTAGCCACGTACAGGGATCCAACACGCACAGGAATTCAAGCAGCTGCCGTGGGCCCAAATGGCTGTCCCAATGGGCTCCCAGTTCCCAATAGGATGGGTAGATGGCTTTCCAAGCCAAGCATGTACATCTGGCAAACTCCAGTGCAGAGGACCAGTTCAATGCGCAGGAGTAGACTGTCCAAGTAGCAGGAAAATGGGAACACTTGAGTGTCTATATAATACAACTGTAGAAGCAAACAGAGATACCTTTCTGCTTCCAAGCAAGCTTTTGTTTGCATTTTACTGTACAGTACATTACTTGTCCCAGGACTCATGGGACTTTATAGGTGTGTTTGAATTAAGGGTTGGCATCTGGTTCTTGACTGTATGTTTATTTAACTGTTAAAAGTATTTATAACCCACCATTCTTCTAGATACCTGGGCAGGATACAATGCAATATATAGACAAATGATATAAATAAAAGGATAAAATGCTGTATGAGAATTCTGTTGCATCATCTCCATAGCCGAGAGTTTTAGCCAACTAACTTCTACCTAGAGTAGACGCACCCCAATTAATGGATCTAATTTCAACTCCGCTTTCCAATGGGTCTACTCTGGGTTTGATTAACATTGGATGCAGCTGGTTGTCTTTTAAGGCAAATTTACTGGTGCTTTTTGTCTCTTGTTTTTTCTCCCTGTGCATCATTGGTAAAATCTGTTCAGGGACTAATTGGAGCCTGACAAAAAGATGAAAAATGCAATTCTAGAAGATAAGCAGTGATTGACTATAGCCGAGTTATTGCTTTGGGATGACAAGGACTAACTAGTCAAATATATTATATTCTCATAGGCAACAGGCTGCATCTTCTGATGTAATGGACCTGGTGCAGCAGTCATCCAGTTAAAAATCCAATCTGTTTTTCCACCCAATGTGATGTATGATCTGAATGCACCAGTGAGGTTTTTGAAGTGGCACAGAGTGTTTGCCTTGCTCTTACTCTGAAGTCCAGGGGGAATTTTTAAATTGATTTTTAGAGAGGGCAGAGCTTTACAGCTCCATTTGCTATGGTGCCAAAGGCAATTTCGGCTGCCAAAGTGTGTTCACCAGCAGAGCTGCTAATTTTTAAAATAAATAATAATAATAAAAACCCCTGTTGTGAATATGATAGTCTAACATAGGCCTAAAGTCCTTTTATGACCTTGAGTGAGAACTTCTCAAACTCAGGGAATTCTTTTTGACCAAGTTGAAAAAAATCACATCTTGCTTGTTCCCAAATAGAATGCGAGAGGTTATGTTTAGAAAGCTTACTCGAAATGTTTGGATCTAAGTTTGTGAGCGGGGTGAAAGCCACTGACAAAAAGATGCACGTTGAAATTTATGGAATTACGTGGAATTGCTTTGCATAAACACTATTCTGTTCTGAATCCTTTGGTGAAAAGGAGCATAGTTCAGTGGCAGAGCCACTGCTTTGCATTCAGAAGGTCCCAGTTTCAATCCTAGCATCTCCAAATAGAACCCGAACATTGGAAGGGACCCATAAGGATCATCTAGCCCAACCCCTGCAATTCAGGAATCTTTTGCCCAACGTGGGGCTCAAACCCATGACCCTGAGATTAAGAGTCTCATGCTCTGCCAACTGAGCTATCCCTGGCTATAAAGTAGGGCTGGGAATGTCTCCTGTCTGAATCCCTGTAAATCCACTGCTAGTCAGAGTCAAAGGGTTTACACCAAATACACCGGTAGACTTGACTGTATAAAGGAGGCTCCTATAGCCTTACATTGTTGTTACAGCCAAATAATTATTTACCTGTATGACATGCACCTTTATAATGACTAGGTCATCATGCTTCCATTCTGTAAGCTATAGAATTCATAATTTGCTTTACAGTGGTACCTCGGTTTTTTAATGTCTCTGTTGATGAAAATTTCGGTTTTCGAACGCTGATGTAAACCCGAAAATAAATGCTTCGGTTTTCAAACACGCCTCGGAAGTCGAACATGCCACACGGCTTCCGCTGAGTGCAAGACCCTGAGGCCTAGCTGTCAGCTGCTGAGTTTTCAGTTTTCAAATGTTTCAGAACTTGAACCGTCTTCTGGAACCGATTATGTTTGAAAACCAAAGTACCACTGTATATTTTCATGGCACTGTAGTTTGACTTCTTTGATAAAGGACAGATCCTCTGACCTTAGCTTCATGGATATCAGAACTCTGTTAGTTCAGACACTCCTTGTCTTGAGATGCCCAAGACATTTTGGTGTCAGAGGCAGAAAATCTGAACCTCCCCGCCCCACCCAATGATGAAAATGAAATGCACCAAATAACTGCTTAAATTTTCTGTAAAGTCCTTAAAAAACATAGGCACATTATTAATCACGATATTTGGCAATTTACAACCTGTTAATGATAACGCCGGATGTGGATCAAGCGGCTTGCTTTTTCTCTCGGGGATCGTTTGATACAGGATCTGGATGGCCACATTGATGGCATTCTAAATGACCTTTTAGGACGAGAGGTTGGCTAGCAATTAATTGACAAAGCACACACCTTATGTGGTCTCTTCACTGCTAGTCTCCCACAGGTCTCTGGTTTAGTGAGGACTTGAGAGGCATGCATAAGGAAAGGTTTCACAGGTCTGGCCCTACTATCACATAGAGTGAGGCGTTTGCCTCAGGCAGCTGCCCTCAAAGGACAGCATAATGTTAACTGTTCATTAGGGTAGTACTCTGTTGTGTTATGATTGTTAACAGGGAGGGGGGAGAGACCCCTTGTGAGATTATCTGCCTCAGACACCAGAATGGCTTGGGGGTGTGTGGGGGGGTCAGTGTTCAAAACTCCCATTGTTCTAGGTGCATTTTGTGAGGGGGGATTGCAGGCAGTTTCTGAGCTCTGGGCACAATACTGCGCCTAAGATTTTGGATTAAAACTGCAGAGTGGAAGGAAAGGAGGACCATTTTCTGCCTCCCCACTTCCAGCTGCTCTCTGAAGACTAGAGAAGAGATCCTCTTAAGAATATTAGGGTGGGTAGGTGGGCAGGGGAAGGACTAGGCCATGTGAAAAATGAACATAATATTTTAGCTGCAGTTCATTCATTTTCAGCTTTGTATTCTTGTTATTTAAAAAAGCGTGCCTAGACATTCCGTTGTTGCGCCCGTAACCTAGGTTTAAGGTGCCATTTAGCTCCTAGCTTTCATATACCTCAGCTTCTAACACTTGGGGGGGGGGCATTACATTGTGCGCTCTCTCTCTCTCTCTCTCTCTCTCTCTGTCTCCCCCATTCTTCCATCTTTCTAGGGTTGTTCTCGTGTCTCATTCAGCAAGTGTATACAGTCTGTGTACAAAGTAATTGACCTGTACAGTGGACACTCAGGTTGCGAACGTGATCCATATGGGATGCACATTCGCAACCAACAGCGTTCGCAACCTGCAGCGGCGCGTCTGCGCGCACGCAGGTTGTGATTTGGTGCTTCTGCGCATGCACGATTTAGCGCTTCTGCTCATGCGTGACTGCCAAAACCTGGAAGTAACCCGTTCCGGTACTTCCATGTTTTGGTGGTCCGTAACCCAAAGAAACACAACCTGAAGCGTCTGTAACCTGAGGTATGACTGTATATCCGTGCAGTTATTCACATGGAAAGTTCAGTGAGTATAAACGGTGCTTTTTACCTAGAAAAATAGGTGCCGATACTCGCCATGAAATTGTTAAAGTAAGTGCCACGCTTTTTAACAACAAAAAGAGGTGCCGGTACTGCATAGCTTTGAGTACCCCCTGAAAAAGAAGCACTGAATATAAAGAGGCTGTATGCCTTTGTACACAACAGTTGAGTCATCAAGTGAGCACCTTTTCACACAAACACTTGTACACGTGTAGAGACAGCTTAGTGTTCCTTGCAACATGTGAACCAGCCTGTTTTAGATCCCCTCTTCCAACTCCCCCTCTGATCTGAACTAACTTACTTGCAGAATGTTGCGTGAAATTAGGCTGAGGGAACTACAGGTTCCCTGCTCCTGCCTTGAAATTATACCGTCTCTGCAGTTTATCTGGGCTCGTTTATAGCATTTCCAGAGACATCTGTTAACTGAAGGAACCTGCCACTCCTCATCCTTGGAATAAGTGGAGGAGGGAAAACATCAGCTTTGAAACAGGCACTGGCATCTGGGGCTTCATCCATGCAAAAATGATGATATTCTGTTCGTTGTCTTCTCTTCCAAACTCGGTTTTTTACCATGGTGCTGCCTTCCTGCCGACCGAGTGAGACATTAGACGCAGACGGTGCTTAAATCTGCAGGAGCAGCTTCTGTTTCAGATGGAGCAGTTAAGCTGTCTGAGAACTCACATCGGAAAAGGTGGGGTGCTGTTGTCCTGAAGGGGTGGGCAGACATGGTCCCACGACAGTTGCTGGTTGCTCCCTCCTTCCAGCTGCCAACTTGGGACATAAGGTGCCAAGAGAAAACAACATCTGTGGCAGCAGAACGTGGCTGAGAGGCCACATTTGGAGGCTATGCATGTATCGTACTTTTCCGTGTACAGTGGTACCTCAGGTTAAGAACTTAATTTGTTCTGGAGGTCCGCTCTTAACCTGAAACTGTTCTTAACTTGAGGTACCACTTTAGCTAATGGGGCCTCCCGCTGCCGCCACATAATTTCTGTTCTCATCCTGAAGCAAAGTTCTTAACCTGAAGCAATATTTCTGGGTTAGCGGAGTCTGTAACCTGAAGCGTATGTAACCTGAAGCGTCTGTAACCCGAGGTACCACTGTACAGTGGTACCTTTGGTTGCGAACGGGATCTGTTCCGGAGGCCCGTTCGCAACATGAAAAGCCCGCAACCTGATGTGCCGTATCTGCGCAGGTGTGCTGCGCGATTTGGCGCTTGTGCGCATGTGCAAGGCACGATTTAGCACTTGTGCGCATGTGCGAATGGTGAAACCCGAAAGTAACCCTTTCCGGTACTTCCGGGTCGTCGCGGGACACAACCTGAAAAAACGTAACATGAAGCAAACGTAACATGAGGTATGACTTTTATAAGGCAAGATTTTTTTACTCTAAAATTATGTTCAAAAACGTGCCTCGTCTTATACATGGATAGTGAGTGAATGGGGTGGATGGGTGATTGGCTGCAGCTGCAAGCAGGAGCTTGTCACCAACGATTGTTGGCTGCTAGAAGGGCTGCTCTGGATTGGCTGCTGCTTCTCTAATGGGGTTGGCGATTGGTTTCGGCATCAAACACTGCTGTGGATTGGCTGCCGCGATTGGTGGCTGCTGTTCTGGGACGCATGCGATTGCCAGCGGACAGCTTTTCTCAGTCGGGTAAAATATTTTTTGCTGGGGAAGGGTCTGTTCGCAATTGGCTGTCACTGTGGCAAGCGGGTGATTGCTGGGTGCCGGTGATTGTCAGCGTTGATGCTGCGTGTGAGTTATTTTTGGCAATTAGCCCTCCCCAAAAGCTGTAAAACTCTGGGCAATCCTCTGCAAAAAAGCGGAGCCATCTCTCCCCCACCCCCATTTTCTGAATTTTGAGTCCCCCAAAATTGGGGGCGTCTTATCCATGGAGGTGTTTTATAGACAGAAAAGTACAGGTATTTTCTTCCATTTACGTTTTGCTTTTCTTCCATAGTGGGACCTGAGGTGGCATGCCTGTAATTCCAAGGCAGTCAGCCATAGATTCAGGCCTGCTTAGCTTAAGCCATTATTATTATTATTATTATTATTATTATTATTATTATTATTATTATACCCCACCCATTTGAGTGGCTACCAGTGCATATACAGTGGTGCCTCGCAAGACGAAAAGAATCCGTTCTGTGATTCTCTTCGTTTAGCGGTTTTTTCGTCTTGCGAAGCAAGCCCATTGACGGATTAGCGCTATTAGCGGCTTTTAGTGGCTTATCTGCTGATCGGATCAGCTGATAAGCGGCTTAGCGGCTTAGAAAAGGGGGGGGAACCCGCAGGAACTCGCAAGGCATTGTCGTCTTGCGAAGCAAGCCCATAGGAAATTCGTTTTGCGAAGCACCTCCAAAACGGAAAACCCTTTCGTCTAGCGGGTTTTCCGTCTTGCGAGGCATCCGTCTTGCGGGGCACCACTGTAAAAACATAATAGCAGCAGCCAAAGCAGCAGCCATCCTGGTAGACCAGTTGCTGATCAGAGATATAAAGGCTGTGGTGACCAAACTACATGTTACGCTTGAGCTCCCTACTTAATACAGCAAGTAGTGTGACCCCGAGAGTAGCCTAGAATCTTCGCCTTCATTTATTTCATTTTTAATGGTCCAGCCGAATGTCTTTCATTAATACCTTTGAGCTATTTATGCTGTCGGTGACATCTCTGGAGCATTATCACTCAGAGCAGGAATGGTAATTAAAATAAATGAATTTGACAAGATCTGCAGGGTGCAAAGCTACATCATGAAGCTCTAGAACATTTAGTAAACTTCCCAACCAAGGAATGAGATTTGCATACTTGTGATCTGTAAACTACAAGGAGGAAGCTCCCACTGCCAGCCTTACAAGGGTTGTGCTAAAAACACACGCAGCTCAATAGAATTTGAGTTTTGGAAACACTCTGAAAGGGAAATATTGACGCTGGCAGTGAGTGTAATTTGCACATTTCACCGTGAACTGTGACATATACTGTATTTTTCGTGTATAACACGGCCCGTGTACAAGACGAGCCCTGTTTTGGGGGACTCCAAATTTAGAAAATGGGGGAGATTGCCAAGAGTTGTTAAGCTTTTTGGGGGAGGGTTGCCGAAATTCGTTCACCCACCAGACCAACGCTGACAATATCCGTGTATAAGACGACCACCAATTTCTTACATAATTTTTTAATTAAAAAAACCTCGTCTTATACACGGAAAAATACGGGGTCTGTGTGTGTGTGTGTGTGTGTGTGTGTGTGTGTGTGTGTAAACTAGTTGTGAACCCGGCGCTTTAATATAATCCATGTTTGAGGTTGTCAAAATTTACAGTGAGTTAAGACCATAAGAAAATTCCTGCACACTCCCTACTTGCAATTCGCGGCAACTGGTATTCAGAGGCACACTGCCTCCCACAGTGAAGGGAGAACACTGTGGTCGATAGCCATTGTTAGCCTCATCCTTACCAGCTAAACTGACTGAACTTCTTTTAACACAGCTCCTTCTCTATTATTTAATCCCTCTTTTTCAGCTAAATTCAGTAGAGACGGGTGACTCTTAACAATGGGAATTGCAGGGGAGGGGGGTGTACTCGATCATAATTGCTGGTGTGTTTCCTAGCAAGCAGCTGAAACACATCTCCTTGCTGCAATCTGCAGTTTTAAGGCCATGCTTCTTCACTTTTAAATCAAGCATATTTCCCCCCACAAAGCAATAGCTAGAGACTGTCTGCTGAAGAAGGGCTTGGGGAGGATTTATTTCTCCAAACAGATAGGACTTACAGCTTTGCAGTCGGGAACTGTCCGTGCAGAAACAGTAATCAGTCAGACTTAAAAGGCATTTAGTATTTGGAGGTGCTTTCTGTCTCGGTCTCTTCCTAAATTGATGGTATGATTAGGGGCCCCTTTAGACTTCATTTGTATTGAGAAGTCATCATGGTTTGTACTCGTGATGCTTTCAAGGCAGTCATACACAACTGAGCTTTCAATAACATTCGCACCTGCAAAAGTTTTGGAATGGACTTAACTGATTTGCTTGCAAGAAGCGCATGTCCCTTGGCTTCCTGCTTAAACCCTGTAACTTTTTGTTTTTTTCTGGACCATCTAGAGGGGCTGGGAGCTGGGGGCACTGTTATACAGTGGTTCCATTCCTTTCTCCTGGAACATGTCCAGAAAGTGGTGGTGGGGGATGACTGTTCAGACCCTGGGCTCTCACTTGTGGGCTGCCTCAGGGTTCTGTCCTCTTCCATGCTTTTCAACATCTACATTCAGCCACTGGGAGAGATCATCAGGAGGGTTGGGCTGGGTGTTCATCAGTATGCAGATGATACCCAGATCTACCTCTCTTTCAAATCAGAACCAGTGAAGGCAGTGAAGGTCCTGTGTGAGTGCCTGGAGGCGGCTGGAGGATGGATGGCAGCTAACAGATTGAGGTTGAATCCTGACAAGACAGAAGTACTGTTTTGGGGGGACAGGAGGCGGGCAGGTATGGAGGACTTCCTGGTCCTGAATGGGGTAACTGTGCCCCTGAAGGACCAGGTGCGCAGCCTGGGAGTCATTTTGGACTCACAGCTGTCCATGGAGGCACAGGTCAATTCTGTGTCCAGGGCAGCTGTTTACCAGTTCCATCTGGTATGCTGGCTGAGACCCTTTCTGCCTGCAGACTGTCTCACCAGAGTGGTGCATGCTCTAGTTATCTCCCACTTGGACTACTGCAATGTGCTCTAAGTGGATCTACCTTTGAAGGTGACCCAGAAACTACAACTAATCCAGAATGCGGCAGCTAGACTGGTGACTGGGAGCAGCTGCCGAGACCACATAACACCGGTCTTGAAAGACCTACATTGGCTCCGAGCACAATTCAAAGTGTTGGTGCTGACCTTTAAAGCCCCAAACAGCCTCGGTCCTGTATACCTGAAGGAGCATCTCCACCCCCATCGTTCTGCCCGGACACTGAGATCCAGTGCCGAGGGCCTTCTGGCGGTTCCCTCGCTCTGAGAAGCCAAGTTACAGGGAACCAGGCAGAGGGCCTTCTCAGTAGTGGCACCCGCCCTGTGGAACACCCTCCCACCAGAAGTCAAAGAGAAAAACAACTACCAGACTTTTAGAAGACATCTGAAGACAGCCCTGTTTAGGGAAGCTTTTAATGTTTAACAGACTATTGTATTTTAATATTTTGTTGGAAGCCTCCCAGATGGGCGGGGTATTAATAATAATAATAATAATTATTATTATTATTATTATTATTATTATTATTATTATTATTATTATTAATTCCACCTTGACAGCCAGCTTTAAATAAATAAATGTTAGCTCCTAAATCCTATTAAGGAAAGAGACCCTTGTGGCAGAAATCTTTTAATACTCAAATAACTCTGCAAACTTCTTCATTTCTTCCCAGTTCTTGAAAGTAGTTTTCATTTTTATAGGTACACAAAGTTGGAAGGTTGGGAAAGTACTTTTTGTTCCAGTTTCATTTTGACAAGTTTGATACAGGTTCTAAAAGTAACTATTCTCTTGTGCCCATGCCAAGGTCAGAGAAGGTTTTTGCTCGGTAGGCTTAATTTTCTCCTGTGGCAACCATTGTGTGCTTTTTTGTGTGTGTGTTTTTTGAAATATTGCATTCTGGCCTTATTAACTTGAAACATTATGCCTTTGTCAAAAGGATCAAAAGCAGCCAGAAATCTACTAGATGCATATAATTTGGAGACAAAAAAGGGGCTCCTTTGATCTGGATTGCTACTAGGAATGGGCACATGATGTACCTGGTCTGCTGGCAAGCGCATTATTGGCATAACATTCCTTGAAATCCTGATCCTGTAGCATAGGGTCAGCCAGTATGGTTACCCTCCATAGGTTGCTAGACTCTAACTTCCATCAGCCCCAGCTAGCACGGTCAGTGGTCAGGAATGATGGGAACTGTAGTCCAAGAACATCTGAAGCACAGGGTGGTGGCTACTCCTGCTTTAGTATGCACTGTTATTTAAAAAACCTAGAAAGAATGGACAGCTGCAATGGTGTTGCAACACCTAGTTAGTTATTGTGAAGAAACTGGAGTCAGGCATACATTAGCAATAAAACAATAAAGCACCTGATGAAGAAAGAAACAAAACAGCCCAGGTTTGGTGATTCCAGCAACACCTCCCCAATGGAGCAGTTGCGAGGACGGAAGGTCCCCACCATCCCAGCACTTTCTAAGATGCTTCCTCTCCCAGGTTCTTTCCAAGCAACCCGAGGTTCCTTCGTCCAGCCCAGGGGTCCCCAAATTAAGGCTCGCGGGCCAGATAAGGCCCGAGGGACTCGTTTATCCGGCCCGCAGCAACCCCCGCTGCCTGCTGCCGCCACCCGCTCTTACCAGCTCTGCGCTGCGTGGCTCTCCACTTCTGGGTCGGAGGAGCACCGGAAATAGCTTGTGCGCATGCACAAGCGTTATTTGTGCATGTGCAAGCGTTATTTCCGGTCGGAGGAGGCCCGTGCACATGCACACAAGCTATTTTTGGCGCTCCTCTGACCTGGAAGCATGCCAGAAATAGTGTGTGTGCACGCGCTCCACTGCCCTCCGGCCCACTGAGCAGTTGGCGCTGGAGACACTGGCCCGAGGCACAGTAAGTTTACTGACCCCTGGTCTAGCCTCTCTTTGGTCTCCTCTCTTCATTTCTCTGCATGTTCTAGGAGGGGAGCTGCTCATTGCAGCAGGAGGGGGAGACTCCCTGCATTCTTCAGCAGCATGCCTAATCTCTGTCTCCTAGCCCCCTTCCTTTCCTGCCTCTGATTCTGGACTGCTCTCTGGCCCAGCCTCTTCCTGCTCACTAAACCCTGTTGCCTCTTCAGTTTCCGACACCTCCTCCTCCCAGCCTGCTCCCTCTGACCACTTTTCGTCATCCCACCACCAATCCCCTGGCTCTGAACCTTCTTCCCCTGGGGGTTCCCTTTGGGGTTCCCCATCTGGTGCCTCCCACCACTCCTCTGCACCCAGACAGTCCATGACAGTTACTGTCATTTACCCAGGCATTTCTATGGGCCGTGGTCTTGTGTGGGACTCCAGGGACGTCAAGCCATCACCATTATGGAAGGGCTGTAGCTTGGTTGTAGAGCACCTGCCTTGCATGCAAATGTCCAAAATTCAACCGCCGGGTTCTCCAGGTCCAGTCAATCTGAGCTAGATGGAACAACTGGTCTGACTCAGTATAAGGCAGCTTCCTGTGTTTCCGCCATGTGCTCTTTGTGAGTTTCCAGAGACATTATATAGCTTGGTATGGTAATTCTTGTGATAATCCATAGACGCCAAGCCAATGAGTTCTATCAGTTGTCTCTATAGGGAAGCACAAAGTGGGAATTTTCCAGAGTGGAATGTGGTAAAAGAACAACACACCTGGCGTTATCAGAGGCGGTGTGCCTCTCGCTATCAGTTGCTGGGAATCACAAGTGGGAAAGTGTTGTGGTGCTCAGGTACTGCTTATGGGCTTCCCACAGGTGTCAGGTTGGCCACTGTGGGAACAGGATGCTGGACTTAGACTTAGAGAAGAAGAAGAGGAGTTTGGATTTGATATCCCGCCTTTCACTCCCTTTAAGGAGTCTCAAAGTGGCTAACAATCTCCTTTCCCTTCCTCCCCCACAACAAACACTCTGTGAGGTGAGTGGGGCTGAGAGACTTCAAAGAAGTGTGACTGGCCCAAGGTCACCCAGCAGCTGCATGTGGAGGAGCGGAGACGCGAACCCGGTTCCCCAGATAAGGAGACTACCGCTCTTAACCACTACACCACACTGGCTCTCTTAGATGGGTCTTTGGCCTGATCCAGCACAGCTATTCCTATGCCCTTGTGCAAAAGAAAGAGGAGGGTTTTGCTGTTGCATCCATCCAAATTGATTAATGCAATTTGAGGTCACAAGCAATCCTACCCTCAAAGCAAGCTCTCACCAGAGGAGGCTTATGCATAAGAGACACTTGGAACGCATGCAGATAAAAATAATATCTCATCCATGGTAATGGATGTTCGGATCAAAAGCAAAGGCAGATAATTAAACAAATTATGTCTGAGTACAGCAGATTGCTACCTTAGATGCCTTCAGGTTTGGGAGGGAGCTGTGTTTTTTTCCTTCTTTTTCTCCCTTCCACAGAACCAAACTTTAGAATTTAGAATGGTTTTTTTAAAATGCTGTAACTCTTTCCATTTCTAGAAAGCGTTTATTTACCTTTTGTATTAGTTCTGTCCTGATGTCAATTAGGCATTGGGCATTTTGGTCTCAGAAAGCATGCTATGGATGAGCAAAACTTGAATATGTCACATTTAAAAATATTATGGAGATGATCTGGAGAGCAGAAGTGCCACCTTTTTTTTTTTTTAAAAAAGGAAACCTACATTCTGATTATTGATAACTTTGTTTTATCAACCTGAGGAATCCTAAAACTGTTTTCAGCATCTCTTACCCTGACATTTGTATATAATTATTACAGTAGGATCACATACGTTCCAGGGTGAGGTGTGGGGCGGGAAGCACATAAAGTAAAAAATCATGGAATTGTAGAGTTTGTGGGGGGCGTGAGGGTCATCTAGTCCAACCCCCTACAATGCTGGAGTCTTTCACCCAACATGGGCCTCGAACTCCTAACCCTGAGATTAAGAGTCTCATGCTATCTGAGCTCTCCCACAACTGTCTGCATAAGACCTTTCCTACTTTTCCAAAGCTAAGTGACCCTTGCCCACAGGCAAGGCAGGTGAAGAGCTTTCTGAGCTCTGGAAACGTTCGCATGACGTCGCGAGATCTTGAACGGTCCTGCGAGATCGCGCAAAGCCTGGAAAGCAAGGCGGAGAGCTTAAAACCTCTTTTCGCTGATGGTCTGCTCCTACTTCCCCCCCCCCCACACTTTAAAAAAAGAATTTGGCCAAGCATGTGAAAGATGTGAGTAAGTAAAATCTGTGTGAGATGCAATCCTACTGTATTAATTTTGCATGCATGGAGAATTTAGGTGAAACTGAAGACCTAAAGCATCGCTGGCTCTGGGTTGCACCGAAACAAGTGTAGATACAACCAGCTTTTGTAATCAATGGAGGAACGATGAAGCAGCTTCCTCCCTGCCCCCCGCCCCCCGCTTTCCCTTTTTCTGTTATACATTAATTTAGCTAACTGGTCACCAGCATAAGACCAGCTGAATGAAGTTGGCAGGCTAATCTGTCCTGTATTTATTTTGAGACTTTTTTCTGACCTGTTTCAAGAATTTAGGGCAGGCTTCAATATAACCTGACATAGATGACATTGGGGAAAGGAGGGGGGTTGAACAATTAATATTGTCCTGGAAAAAGCTGACTTGCTAACATTTTAATCAGGGCTCTGCTCCAAAACCTATGGAGAAATGTACTCCCAACACCTGTAGAATGTGAGCTGCGTAACAACAGGAATTCTGGTGTAGGCTGCTGGGGTTAAGGTCCAGGTGACTACATGCTTGCACTGATGTGCCTGCAACCTGTGCTTCAGGTTTCCAGCCTCCTCTTGTTATTCATTCATTCATTCATTCAATTTCTGTACCTCCCTTTATCCAAAGATCCAGGAGAGCTGAACATAATGGACGCAATGTAATGATAAAAAAATAATACAGAGCATCAGAGCATAGTAATACACAGCACAATAATAATTATAATAACAAACTCCCCCCAGCCCAGCACATTGAACAGGCCATAGATCATATAATGGCCTGTGTAAAGAGGAATATTATTCAGCTGGCCGCAGAAAAGGCCCGTTCTCATGTTGCTACCATCTGAACCTCTGGGGGAGGGGGGACACAGAGAAGGGCCTTGGGTGGCAAGTGCAGGGTCCGGGTTGGTTTGTATGGAGAGGAGAGGTGTTCCTTAAGGTATGGAGGGGCTTTGGCCTTGTATACAAGCTTTGGCTCTGTGTACCTGAAGGAGCGTCTCCACCCCCATCACTCAGCCTGGACACTGAGTGCCTTCTGGCGGTTCTCTCACTGCGAGAAGTGAAGTTACATTGAACCAGACAGAGGGCCTTCTCGGAGTGGCACCCACCCTATGGAACACCCTCCCATCAGATGTCAAGGAAATAAACAACTATCTGAATTTTAGAAGACATCTGAAGGCAGCCCTGTATAGGGAAGTTTTTAATGTTTGATGTCTAATTGTGTTTTAATTTGTTGGAAGCTGCCCAGAGGGGCTGGAGTAACCCAGTCAGATAGGCGGCAAGTAAATAAGTAAATAAGTAGCTACCCCCTGGCAGCACAGATGAACAGTAGATGAATTGCCATCAGTACTGTGTCTTTGTGCAGGTACAAGGATGGCGCAAGACGTTTAGAGGTTTAGCTCAGTGGCAGAGCATCTCCTCTGCATGTCCAAGATTCAATGCTCAGCCTCTCTAGGTAGTGGCTGGGAAAGGCCCCTTGCCTGGAACTCCAGAGAGCTGCTGCCAGTCAGTGCTGTAAGCAACCCTGAGCTAGCTGGACCAATCATCTGACTCAGTACAGTGGTACCTCAGGTTACGTACTTAATTCGTTCCAGAGGTCCGTACTTAACCTGAAACTGTTCTTAACCTGAAGCACCACTTTAGCTAATGGGGCCTCCTGCTGCTGCCGCGCCGCCGGAGCACGATTTCTGTTCTCATCCTGAAGCAAAGTTCTTAACCTGAAGCACTATTTCTGGGTGCGTATGTAACCTGAAGCGTATGTAACCCGAGGTACCACTGTATAAGGCATTTAGTTAGGTCTTCTGCTTACCAACATGTGCCTCATTTGTAATTAACACAACCCTGTGTCAATTGTCCATACTGAAAAAATAAATAAAGGAAGGAATCTCTTCACAACCTTTAAAAATAGCAGACCAAGGCCTGGCAGAGAGAAAATTGTCCGGCAGAGCATAATACCTTAAGGCCACGCCGTGTCCCATTGCACATCTTCGAAAAGCCCGTAGCAGTGTGCAAAATATACAAAACCATCAGCTGCGCCTTCCCCATATATTATTAAAGCCCAAATTTTGCTGTTCGTTTTTACTATACTGGAGAGCAGCGAAGCCGGCTAAAAATATCAGCTGTAGCGTCTTTTTAAAAAATGTGGCCGTCAAGGAATAATGCATGAAATGTGTGCACCGTGGTGGACTTTAAAATCTTGTGTTTCGATGTATTATTTAAGGGCATCTCTGCACGTTTTGTCTGCCATTGCTAAACCGAGAGGCAGCTGCTTTTAGCTGTGCAACTTCAAGCCTTCCCATGGAGCACAAATCGTTCCCTGGAGGTGAGACTATAATTGATGGGTAATTTCAGCCTGTCCTTGGTTTAATTTGAGGAACAGATAGGAATTACTATTTAGAGCAGCTTTCCTCCAACCTGGTGCCCTCTAGATGTTGAGGAAGCCTATTTCAAGAGTAAAATACAGGCTATTCCAAAAGAAGTGATACCTTGGAGCCGGGATTGGGAACCTTGGTCCTGGGGACCAAATGCTGCTCTTTGGAGCTCTCTGGGTGGCCCTTGAGACTTTCTACAGGCCACACACACCCTACTAGAGTACGTGCCTTAGATGAAGAAAATTCTAAGTTCATTTCCTGGCATCTCCAGTTAAAAGGTTTCAGGGAGGGCTAGAGGCGGTCAGATTCGAGAGTGCTGTGCTAGCCTTCCTCATCCCGGTGTCCTCTAGATGTTATGGGACTCCAACTTGCATCAGCCCCAGGCAGCTTGGTCAACTGGTTCGGAGATGTTGGGAGTTGCAATCCACAACAAGTTGGAGGGCATTCAAGATGACCTCAACAGATTGGGGAACTGGGTCCAAGATAACAAAACAAACTTCAATAGGGACAAATTTAAGGTTTTGCACTTAGGCAGGAAGAACTAGCTGCACTAGTATAAGATGAGGGACACCTGGCTTGCCAATAGTACATGTGGAAAGGATCTAGGGGTCTTAGTAGACCACAAGCTTAACATGACTCAACAGTGTGATGATGATGCAGCAGCAAAAAAAAAGCTAACACTATTCTAGGCTGCATCAACAGTAGTCTAGTGTCCAAATCAAGGGAAGTAATAGTACCACTGTATTATGCCTTGGTCAGACCACACCTAGAATACTGTGTCCATTTCTGGGCACCACAATTTAAGGATATTGACAAGCTGGAATATGAGACCAAGATGATCAAGGGTCTGGAAACCAAGCCTTATGAGGAATGGTTGAAGGAGTTGGGTAAAAAAGAGATATGATAGCCGTCCTCCAATATCTCAAGGGCTGTCACATGGAAGATGGAGCAAGCTTGTTTTTTCCTGCTCTGGAGGGAGATTCCGACCAAATATCAGGAAGAACTTTCTGACAGTAAGAGCTGTTGGACAGTAGAACGGGCTCCTTTGGAAGATGGTGGACTCTCCTTCCTTGGAGGTTTTTAAGCAGAGGATGGATGCCGTAGTTGAGATTCCTGTATTTTAGGGGTTGGAGCAGATGATCCTTTGGGTCCCTTCCACCTCTACAATTCTATGATTCTATCAAATATGGAAAGGCTGGACTGGGTAGAATGGGCAGCCTGATGCAGTAGTATAAGGCAGTTTCATAGATTGGTTTCTGCCAAATTCAACCATCCTCTGTATTTTCCGCAAGTCTGTATGCTAGTGTTAAACTAAGTTTAGAGCTCTGCCTCAAATTAAGCCCCAAGGGGAACGTGGGTAGATGCACAGTGATTTATTTTTATTTTGTTTTTGGTGGTATATCTGACACAGGTCCTTGCAACAGGATTTGATATTTAGCAGAGAGATTAGGGAGAGGAGCTGGGCTACAAGCAAGCAGCACACAAGCAATTTGGAGCACAAATACGACTTTGACTGTGGCTTTGGACAGAGGACAGTGTGTGTGTCTCAAAAACTGATGGCTGCTCTTATCATAGCTCTAGGTAGTAACAGAGAAGCTACTTAAAGGAGCAAACCGAAAGAGGCTGGTTATTGAGGCGGTGAGAGAGAAGAACGCTGTGTTGCTTTGGTTTCAACAAAGGTGAACTTCCTCTGACAGTGCAGTCCTTTCTTAACCACTTAGAGTGCGCACTGTTGTCTACATCTGGATACACCTTGTGGTATCCATCGGTCTGGAAGCAGACTCAAAGCTTATTTATTCCAGCTTCCTTTGCACAGAGGCAGGAACCACTGTGCTGAAATGATCCCTCTGAAACTGGCCCATAAAATTGAAAAATGTAGCATGTTAAAAATTAATAGTAGACTCTAGGGAACCGTGTGGGGGCAAAGCAGCGAGGATTTAAGGTAAGCCAAAGTTCTTTTGTAGGGCAAACTGCACTTACAGACGGTGGTTTGGATGCAGCTTTAAATTAGATGCAACTTAGTTCCCATAGGACTTAAAAACAGGTAAAGGACCCCAGGATGGTTAAGTCCAGTCAAAGGCGACTATGGGGTGTGGCGCTCTTCTCGCTTTCAGGCCAAGGGAGCTGGTATTTGTCCACAGACAGCTTTCCGGGTCATGAGGCCAGCTAAACCGCTTCTGGCACAACGGAACACCATGATGGAAACCAGAGCGCACGGAAACACCATTTACCTTCCTGCTGCAGTGGTACCAATTTATCTGCTTGCACTGGTGTGCTTTCAGACTGCTAGGTTGGCAGGAGCTGGGACAGAGCAACAGGAGCTCACCCTGTCACAGGGATTTGAACCGCCAACCTTCTGATCGGCAAGCCCAAGAGGCTCAGAGGGTTAGACCACAGCGCCATAGGACTTAAGTGCAACTAGCTAACATCCAAACCCAACTCTACGTCTTGCATATTTGGTTGTCTTGGAAGGTCATCTGTGTTTGTTCCAGTGTTAGAAATTAATATACATATAAGCTAGGTGCCAAATGGCACCTTAAGCCTAAGTTACGTTCGTCACAACAGAATGTCTATTTCTCAGGCGGTTGGACTAGATGAGCCTTGGGACTCTTCCAGCGCTATGATCTCGACTACATTGCTTGACTGTAGCTTGCTCTTAAAACAATTCATTTGTCCCAGTATGCAAGAAGGAGACACACACACAGTGGAAATGGTATTAACTACAGTAATACCTCCGCAAATGTCCGCCTTGTCTAGTGTCCACCTTGTCTAGTGTCCATTCTGGCGAATGTCCGCGGCAAACCCGGAAGTACCGCAACGGGTTACTTCCAGGTTTGCCACATGCGCAGAAGCGGAAACTGTTCTGTGTGCATGCGCAGACGCGGTGCTTTGCCCTGCGTCCTTTTTGGCTAGCCAGGGCTCCAGAACTGATCCCGGCGGCAAAACGAGGTACGACTGTATGGAATAAGGCAGCGGGATCTGCTTCAGCAGTGTGTTTCATGAAGGGAATGTGCTGGAGAAGCAGTACCAGCAGGATGGAACCCTCCACTCATCAGCTAATGAGCAGAGGGTTCAGTCCCAGTGGCTGCAGGGACCTGGTTTAATAATAATAATAATAATAATAATAATAATAATAATAATAATAATAATACAGTGGTGCCTCGCAAGATGAAATTAATTCGTTCTGCAAGTTTTTTCGTCTTGCGAATTTTTCATCTTGCGAAGCACGATCAAGTCGCAACCGCACCTCTTCAAGCGGTTTTAAGAAAAAGGAAACAAACTTGCAAGACGTTTTCGTCTTGCGAAGCAAGCCCATAGGGAAATTCATCTTGCGAAGCAACTCAAAAAACGAAAAACTCTTTCGTCTTGCGAGTTTTTCGTCTTCCGAGGCATTCGTCTTGCGAGGTACCACTGTACCCTGCCTATCTGACTGGGTTGCACAAGCCACTCTGGGTAGCTTCCATGATAACATACAAACACAACTAAACATTGAACATAAAAAACTTTCTGATACAGAGCTGCCTTCAGTTGTCTTTGAAAAGTCAGGTAATTGGTCATCTCTTTGGCATCTGGTAGGAGGGCGTTCCACAGGGCAGGTGCTACTCCCAAGAAGGCCCTCTGCCTGGTTCCCTGTAACTTCACTTCTCACATTGAGGGAACTGCCAGAAGGACCCCTGAACAGGACATCAGTGTCTGGGCTGGACAATGGGAGTGGAGACGCTGCTTCAATATAGCGCATTCCCAGATAGCTACCTAGCCACATCTCTTCCCTACCCCGGTGCAGATTGCGCCATTTCCATTTCTAGATATTCACGGGTCCAGAATTTCAGAGGTTCAGCCAAGTTGCAGTGCACAGCTATTGGGAACAGCTAGGATCATGACTCAACAAGCTACACTGGTGAGTGGGAGAACCAGGTCATCTTAACCTCTGTGGTGAATCAGGTTCAACAGCATTCATTCATATCACGAGGCTGGTATCTATCTTGCATTCTTCTTCTCCCATTCCAAATTCAATTTTCCAAATGGGTGCTCAGGACTTCCATGTGATCAAATTATGTTTGTTATGGTTGGTTGTGGGGTTCTGAATTCCAAGCTGCTGCTGCTTTTCACAGCCATTTCATAGAATATAAACACAAGTTACACCTGCAGGTCACATACTTGGATTGCTCATCCCTATACAACAATGCAGGCCTAAATAAAACATGATGGAAAGTAATTTTAGTTTGAACAATCATCAGGTTCTCTCTCTCTCTCTGTCTTTAAATTATTTTTCTCCAATCTGTTAGTTGTAATAAAAGGCATTGGCTAAGAGTATAGGTAACATAGTGCCCTCTCAATGTTCTTGAATAATAATAATAATAATAATAATAATAATAATAATAATAATAATAATAATTTATTATTTGTATCCCGCCCATCTTACTGGGTTTCCCCAGCCACTCTGGGCGGCTTCCATAGAAACCAAAAATACACTAAAATATCACACATTAAGAACTTCCCTGAACAGGGCTGCCTTAAGATGTCTTCTGAATGTCAGGTAGTTGTTTATCACTTTGACATCTGCTGGGAGGGTGTTCCACAGGGCAGGCGCCACTACCGAGAAGGCCCTCTGCCTGGTTCCCTGAGGGAACCGCCAGAAGGCCCTCGGCGCTGGACCTCAGCGTCCGGGCAGAATGATGGGGGTGGAGACGCTCCTTCAGGTATACAACTCCCACAATCCCTAGCCATTGGATGTGTGGACTAGGGAAAGGTTACCAGATTTTTTTCAATGAATCTGGGAACACTTTTCAACTTCAATAGGAATGATAGGATTTTGTAAGGGGACTGATTTGTAAACTGTTCCCAGGAAACAGGGACGTCTGGTAACCTTAGAGTAGGGTTGATGGGATTTGTAGCCCAAGAACATCTGGAGGATGCTAGACTAGCTGGACCTGGGGCCTGATCCAGCAGGGTCATCTTATGTTACTGTATGCACTGTGCCCACATGTAGGTTCTGGTTCATGGAAAGGATGCTTCCTGCAAATTCACAGGCTGTGTTCCAAACTCCCACTATTCTAAGGCACATTTTGCGACAGGGAATTTCATTAGCGCAAGCAGTTTCTGAGCTCTGGGCCCACAGTACTACACCTAAGATTTTGGGTTAAAACTGCAGAGTGGAAGGAAAGGAGGACCTTTTTCTGCCTCCCCACTTCCAGGTATTTTCTGAAGACTGGAGAAGGGACCCTCCTAAGAATATGTCAGTTTCCGACACTGTTCCTGGGTCATATGCATGGAGGCCACTTTCAAAAATGGGCTGTCCGTTTGTAGTTCTTGCTGAAAGAATGAGTCATACTGAATATTTGGCATCATCTTTCAAAAGAGCGGATACCAGTTTTTGTTTCAAAATTGGTTCCATCTGACGGGGTTACAGCTGGATGGAATCTGAATGCTAATGTAGCTCGGGTTCAAATCCTGCCCTGTTGGACCAGGCCTTTTTTCTTCTAGGCATACCACCAAAAAAATAAAAATCATCTGTGATATAAATTGGTTTGGAATATACTGGACCCAGACTTTCCTGTGAAGGCAATTTCATCCTTAACAACTTGATTTTCTCTGGCTGTAATTCATACCTTGTGATCCGAATGAGAAGTCTCAGCAAGCAAGGCTTCGCTATGTAATGCTGTCAGCTTGCCAGCAGTCAGTTCTTCAGCAAAAGGGTTTTGGGTTTGCTATGGGTAGGAACTCTCTGCATATATTGACTTTTCCATAAGCAAGCTAGAAAGAACAAAAGGCAGGACCTGATTGATCTGGGCAGGTCTAATTTCAAGTTGAGAAAGGTTGTCAGGCTAGATTACTTGAAATCTCAGGAAGTGTTCCAGAGATCAGAGTTAAATTTTGGGTCTGGCTGTGTTTAGTTTATCTGTTCATATTACTGGAAAATGCATGGGCTGCACACACTTGTAACTTAAGACTTGACTGAACAGGCTAATTTTTGCACAGGGTAGTAGTCTTCACTTGCACTGAACCCCAACGCGGGAATAATAATACTAAAGTTTCACTCCGCTTCTGACACCGAGTTGGCCACATTTTTTTCTTTTCACCTAATTGATATCAAGAGCATGTTTGAGCATTTTATAGCTTGAGCCAGGCCCCAAAGGATAACAGTGTACATTATGGCTCTCTGAATCCAGTCCCATTGATTGGATTCTTGGGAATAGCTCACACATTGCACAAAGGCAACCACAGGTTTTCCACCCATCTGCATGCTGCGGATCATTGTAGCCAATCACGGTTTCCTGATAAATGTGTTTCTGTTGTGTACATTTGCACTGTGCATTTCTGGATGTTCACTTTAAAACCTCACAGATTGGGAAATGTGTGAAACGACCTTTTGTGGTTCGAGGACCCGATCCCCGCTTGGTGGAATAAAGACACGTTGACACAGAATATAAGGTTAATGGGCGAGAAAAGGCCACAACTTTATTGATTACAGCAAGTGAGAAGGTATTGGCTTAGGCATTGAACCACGGAAGATTTGACTCCACCCACTCGAAGAGGGGTGAGTCTGAAGAGGGGATTAACCACCAGTAGGGGGAGCCTGTTGATGCTAATAGAACTATAAGCTCTCCCCTGATGACTCCGAGGGTCGTGCCATGGCCCCCCGCCACACAGGCATCGGACAGGATTCACGACCACCGGATTCCTTTAACGGAATTTGAAGGGGTAGGCGATGACTACACCTTGCCCTTCCACACGCCAACAACACATTCCAATGCCTAACCGCCCAATACCAAGAAAGTTGTGACGATTGCTACGAGGTAGGCAAAAAAACTAAAAGGCCTAATGCCAGTTGGAAAAATTCCTACCAGGCCCTCTGGGCAACCTGGGCGACCAACCATAGGTCCATAGCAAGGTCAATAGAAAGCTAAGCCCTAACGGAGAGGTGGGTGGGTGACTCGCGACGTTAAGATGAGGAAATGGGCCGAATGGCTGGCACGGCTGCGTCTTGAGCAGCAAACCACGCCCCCACCAAGCCGCCCGACTGGGTGCTCAACCGGAAGGTGTGACGCGCCAGCCATGTGGATGGGGCAGGGGGCGTTATGCCCCCTGCATGACGCGGGAGTCGTCTCCCGCCCACATCACCTCCCCTCCGGAAGGAGGAGAGGCCTTGCAATTCTGTGGCATTCGGTGTCTACAGCCACAGTAAGTGCTGCCATCTTCCAGCAATTGGACCTCAACCCCAAAGGTCCATTCCCCCATTGTCTCCCGATACAGACAGATGTCAACAATTGCATTGGCTTTGCAGGGCTAAGGAAGTGTTCCCTTAAAAAACGAAAAGAAAAAAGGAGTGAGCGCTGAAAAGAGAATTGAGAAAATATTTAAATCCTGAAGGATTGGCGTTAATTCTTTTTCTTTGTTTTCTTTGAGATGATTCCAGACTTCTGCATGATGCCCTCTGCTCCCCCTGATGCTAATCTGTGAAGCATTTGAAAGCACTTGTGCATGTGCTACCTGCACTTACAGTCCTTGTGAGAACAATTAAGTGCATATGTGGAGAGCAGTTTTTCTTTTCTTTTCTTTTTGCACTCATCAGGAGTGCCTCCAAAGCGTAACACACTCGGTTTTTCTGAACTTGCGGCCCCCTCTTTCTTAATCAGTGTTTGCTGTGTTAAAAGGTAACATACATTTCCTGAGCAGTGAAGGAGCTTTGAGGGATGGGCCAATCTAAACATGCGAAAGCTGCCAAAGGCTGACTCCGAGAGCAGCTGTTCACATCCTGGCAGCGGTAATGTTATGAGGCTTCTGCTAGCACGTGGGTTGCATGCAGACATCATCCTTTCGGAATGGTGGAGATGGGCATGATTTATGCCTGCACTTCTGCTGTAGCTTGGAAAGCTCAGAGCAGCTTACGTGGGGCTCCCAGGTACCTCCCACTGAGACATTGATTTGGGTCCATAGGAGCTAGACTCCAACACCTATCTTCCCTGACTGCTGGCTGGGGCTGATGGGAGTTGTAGTCCTCTAACAGCTGGAGGACTACAGGTTCCTGGTTTAAGTAATACAGGCATAAAGGTAAAGGGACCCCTGACCGACTCTGGGGTTGCGGCACTCATCTCGCTTTATTGGCCAAGGTAGCCGGCGTACAGCTTCCGGGTCATGTGGCCAGCATGACTATGTCGCTTCTGGCGAACCAGAGCAGCACACAGAAACGCCGTTTACCTTCCCGCCGGTGCGGTACCTATTTATCTACTTGCACTTTGACGTGCTTTTGAACTGCTAGGTTGGCTGGAGCAGGGACCGAGCAATGGAAGCTGACCGCGTTGCGGGGATTCAAACCGCCAAATTTCTGATCGGCAAGTCCTAGGCTCTGGTTTAACCCACAGCGGGTTAAAGTAGCTTCGGGTTGAGCATTTTCAGGTTACGCTCCGCGGCGAGCCGGAAGTAACGGAACGTGTTACTTCCGGGTTTTGCTGCATGCGCAGACGCTCAAGATGACGTTGTGCTTGGACGTGGCAAATTGCAACCCGCAGACGCGGGTTGCGTTTGCTTCAGGATGCAAACGTGGCTCCGGAATGGATCCTGTTCGCATCCAGAGGTACCACTGTACAGCAATGCTTTACGCTTCCACCCCCTGATTAAACAGATACTTTGGGGTGTATGGGGTCTTAGGGGAGGGCTAGTGCCTCTGATGAGGGAAACATTGTCCTTCTTCTGGGGTAGTTTCTGTACCTTTGGTCCCCACCCTGCACTCAGTTCTCACCTGTGACTCATAGAAGAAGTCAGCATGTGACAGCTGTCACACCACAGGACTGGCTTTGACTAGCCGGCTAAACCAAGTGAGGGTAGCCAATGGGTCTCAAACTCTCGGTGAGTTAAGAACTTCCCCTGTATGTGAACGAGTGGACGAGACCAATAGTGGGTCCAATGGTCAAGAAGGCGGTTTCTGCACATGCTTTAGAGCAGGCATAGGCAGACTCGGCCCTCCAGATGTTTTGGACTACAACTCCCATCATCCCTAGCTAACAGGACCAGTGGTCAGGGATGATGAGAATTGTAGTCTCATAACATCTGGAGGGCCGAGTTTGCCTATGCCTGCTTTAGAGGGAAGTGAAGGGCAGACGGGGCTCGTCAACCTCAGAAGGTAGCCCATCTAGGAGATGGAAACTCTGATCCTAAATCTCTGCTGCCTTGCAGGATATCTTTGGGAGAAGAAAGGGCTAAGGAAAGAAAGGGCTACAGAAATCTGGAGGGGAGTCCCTAAGGCACCTTGTATGCCTCCTTCCGGCAACTCCTGCAGCCAAGCTGGTGCCAAATGTATTGCTCTGCTTTCTTTTGGACCACATCAGTGAGGCCGAGGGCATCCCAGGACCCCCATACTACACACTGCCCAGGCTTGCGCACCAGAAGGTCACTAATGCAGCAGTTTGGCTCCAATCCCAGAGGCGCACTCCATTGTCTCTTCAGATGCCAACAGCAACAGGGCTTTCTTTCCTTGTGTTTCAAGTCATAGGGAAGGGGAGTGGACCAGATTCCTTCTGCGAAAAGAGTGATGCCTGCAGGTAGCCTGGCTAATCCCGGGTGCATTAGGGACTGAAATATACTCGGAGTCGAGAGTGGATTTCATGCTCTTTATTCATCTCATAGTGGTGAGGAGAATAGAAGTTCCCCCAGAATGTCTGCTTTATATACATTATTTTACACAATGGGCCCCACGTGATTGGCTAATTCCGGGATTCACCTGTAGGCCAATCAGGTTGCGGATTCACTTCCACCTGGAGCTGGATTGGGTGGCTCCTGTGGACCAATCAGACTGCTGCATTCTAGACCCTATTGTTCTAGGACCAATCAGACTGCTGCATTCTGAATCCTATTCAACTCAGTACATAACAGGGACAGAGCTCTGTGGGCCTCTCACTTGCATTCTTAGGTTGATGGATCTAAAGAGTTGTGTCGTAGGAGCTTGGCTATTCCGAGAAATACTGTTTTAAAATTTGTTTGTATGCTAAACCAGCTTCATTAAAGCATGAAATGTTTGAGGCATGGATACGGAAGTGAACAGAGGCTTCATACCATCATGTAGGATCTGCTCAGAGACTGTGGTGCCATGTGATACATCCTTTTAATGAGTCTGTGTAGGGACCAAAATCTCGTTATCAAACATTTAGGCCACATGGTGATCTGCTGCTGCCTGGCAACATGATTCTTGAGCCCCTCATGGGGAAACCTAAGTTCAGATCAGTGTCACAGATTGAAGGGCTTGGATATTTTATTATGGCTCCTCTGATGCCTATCCAAGAGACACAGGAGGTGAGCAGTTGCCTTATCTGCCTCCAGTTTGAATGCCGCTTAGCGGGAAAGCATTTTTTGTTTAATTGCACAGAAATAGGACCTAAAACAGCCTTTGCCAGCGTGGTGCCCTCCAGATGTTTGGGACTACAACTCCCATTGTCCTGGCAATCATATAGCTGGGCTGATAATGGTTTAATTTCCTGAAATGGGAATGTTTGCTTATTTCAAATTGCTGTGTATTTTTAGCATGGGTTTTTTCCTTTGGCAGTAGCTCTCTCATGTGATTGGCTGACTGTGAATCACATGAGAGAGGCATTCCATTCTGTTGTGACTGTTATTCCAGTAACTGTCATTTTTTTACTGTTTTCTGTTCTCTCTCTGTGAGAGGAGAATGGCTGCTGAGAGAGGCTTCTCTGGATAGTGATGAGGACAGTGTGTGTTACTGTGATCTGTCTGAAGTGAAATAGACAAAGAGGAAGATCCCTGAAAGTTAATAGGAAGAGCTCTCTATAAGGAACAAAGTGAAAAAACATGGGATTGTAAATCGATTCTCCTCAGTTATATGCTTATGAATGTAAAGTTCTTTTGACTATAAAGAGTCTGGACATTGTATATCATCAATACACACATCCCTCCTGCCAGCCCTGACCAGCATGGCCAATGGGCAGGGATTTGAGGAGGCACCAGGTTGTCCTTGGATTTTTTAAGGGTTGGTTGCTATTTAAGATCCTTAATCCAGTTTTGGTGTTGTTTGCATTGCTATGGTTACGGTAGGCCACCTGGAACACTTTGAAGCCTTTAAGGTTTTACTTTTAAAAAGGCAAAAAGGAAGAATCCTGACCTAGTGTTTGAAGTAGCCACTTGCAACAGCGTCCAGCAACTGGGCAGGGAAGCTTTACAAGAGCTGATTCCCCTTCCTTTAGCCTACAAATGAGTCATGGATATATCTAGGCCTCATAAACATTTTTGTGGGTTGATAACTCATTTTGCAAAGCTGTCTTCCTCCTTCCCTCTCTGAGGCCAGTAGCAAAATCTTTTGTTGATGGGTGATGAGAAAAATGAAGCCCAACACGCATGCTGGTGTCGATGCCTAATAATTTTGATGTTCAATGGGTTATATAACACATCTTGATACCTTGCATCAGTTTTCCTGAACCTGGTGCCCTCTAAATATTTTTAGACTACACCTCCCATCCTTGATACCAATTTTTGGGGCTAAATACATATTGTCCTCTTCACCATATTGTAAAAAAAAAATATGACAATGGCTCACTGTGGAAAATTCTTTGCGCGTTTCACATGGGCTCAAGTTCCAGAATGTAGAAAGCTCAAGGAGATAAGTGCTGTAAATGATTTGTTTGTGATACAAGTGGGGATCCGTTTTCAGGAAATGTCTGTTCAAATACTCCTTAGACATTGCTGAAGCCTGGCGTAGTTAGAATGTTATCAAAGAGTTACCTTATTTTGTGGCTAGCAGGGAAGTTAAATTATTGTTGGGAAATTCCAGGCATTTTCAGTGGACCTGTGACCTTCAGTATGGGCTAATGGCCAAATGAACTCAAATATTGAAACCCACAAACTGTTAGACTCAGTGCAGACTTGACCATCTGACCTCTTTAAGGGTGGTGCAGGTTCTTAGTGGGCCATGACAACTCACTCTCCCTCCTGCTGTCATGTGCACAGTTGCCGCCCCCCCCCCCGCCTTTCTTGCATTGAATTTTTATTCAGCTAAGACCAGAAAACTGTGCTGTCCTTGTAGTCTATTTTGACCATATCCCATTTAGGTTGAGTGCCATATAGCTGTATATCCAGGACTGTTTTTTCAGCCGGAACTCACTGGAACTCAGTTATGGCACCTCTCAGGTGGGCGTCATTGCCATTACAAGAGAATAAGGGAGGTGTTCATGGTGAGATCTGGCACCTCTTTTTCTAGAAAAATATCTATCTATCTATCTATCTGAGTGGCAGATTTCTCCTATGGGAAAGTGCAATCATGTGCTAGCTTCTTTTAAAAACAACGTATTATTGCTTTCTCAATAAAGTGAACAAATAGTACAGGTACTCTTGTTTGAGTAGGAGCAGAAAAAAGTTTAAGGAGGAGGAAAATGGAGGAGAAGTATCCTGGATCTGACAGTAATTGTTTAGTCTGGTGGTTCCCAATTGGTAGCCCACCAACCCCAGGGGATCTGCATAACCCACCCAGGGGGGCTGTGGCGCCATTCACCTAACAAAAACTGCCAAAGAGATATAACATTTTTTGAAAGTAGCGAGTCCATGGTTTGACTTTTGAAAAACAAGGCAGTCCTCAGTACTTAGCGGATTGGGAACCACTGGTCTAGTTGGTGGAGAAATGTCTCCAGAAACCCGTTAGTTCACGAAGACTTCCTCCCCTCTGTCAATTCGTTGATAACTGAGAAAAAGGCAATCCATGTTGTTTAAAATGTGGCCTTCCTAGAGTTCCTACAGGCTTTACGAACTGCATAAATCATTTTTCCCAAGAGGGCTAATGTCCAGATACGAGTGCACCAAATGACCATAGTTAAGTCCAAATCAGTTTTCCAGCCTTTGGCAATCATCATTGCTCCAACTTCCTTCATTAAGCAAACTCCAGCGACCACAGATGTCCTTTTCAGTGGGGCTTGCACAGAAGACAACTGGCAGTTGATTGTATCCCCATATTATCAGTCAAAGAAACTGTAAAACCTGCCTTGTTTTTTGTTTTCCCCTGCCGATAAACATCAGTTTTTAGTATTAGGTCACGGGTAGCCAATGTGGTGCTTCCCATATGTTTGTAAGATCATAGAATTGTCCCACAATTCCCACCAGCCCCAGTCAGTATGACCCATAGTCAGGGGCGATGGGTATGGCAACATCTGGATGGTACCCCAGTGGCTACCTCCTTCTTAGCCCAGTCGTGTTTCTAGTCTTGGGGACACAGATTAATTGATCAGTGTGGCTGCCCACCAAAGTACAGCATGCATCTAAGGGGAAGGAAGGATCGTCCTAAAAAATAATAATAAATGAAAGAGAGGAAACCGATCAATCCAAAAGAGGACTAAGTGGGGGAATTGTTTGCATAAAATGTGCATGTGCTAATTTGTATCTGCATAGGTGCAAATTTAGAAAGATTTACTATAATGTGAATTAGAAGTACAGAAGTGGCGCTGTGGTCTAAACCACAGAGCCTAGGGCTTGCCGATCAGAAGGTTGGCGGTTCGAATCCCCGCAATGGGGTGAGCTCCCGTTGCTTGGTCCTTGCTTCTGCCAACCTAGCAGTTTGAAAGCATGTCAAAGTGCAAGTAGATAAATAGGTACTGCTCTGGCAAGAAGGTAAACGGTGTTTCCGTGTGCTGCTCTGGTTCGCCAGAAGCGGTCAGGGGTCCCTTTACCTTTTTACAACTTTCCATAGTGAGGAAGGCTGAAAACAGATGTAGTGTGTCCTGCCTAGTCTGGTGGTAACTTCCAGGCCCTTCTTGGTTGCTTCTCTTAGGGTTCTTTATCTTTAAACTGAACTAGGACTAATAGAGGATTGTCCTCTTTCAGCCCGTCAGACAGAGAACTGATTTATTTAAAGCTAAATTCTGCAATGAATATGGTGGTGGAATTGGTGAGTCAAAACAGTCTGCATAAGACATTGATTAGCATGGAATCATAGATTTGTAGAGTTGGAAGGGACCCATGGGTCATCTAGTCTAACCCCTTGCAATGCAGGAATCTCAGCTAAAGCTTCCATGACAGATGGGCATCCAACCTTTGCTTAAGAACCTCCAAGGAAGGAGAGTCCACAACATCCCAAGGGAGACTGTTCCATGGTCAAAGAGCTCTTACTGTCAGAAAGTTTTTTACATATGTTTAGTGGGAGTCTCCTCTCTTGTAACTTAAAGCCAAGATGATATGGGATTTTGCCCTAGCCTGTACAGTTAACAGTTACAGGACAATTTGTATTCTAAACCAAATAGTAATAGCAACTCAGTTTAGAAATACATTTTATGAACAATGATTCCTTTCCCTGGCAGGGGACATGGAATTTCACATGACTCCTGGGACAAATGTTAAGCTCCATCATGGACAGAACGTTTTGCTCTAGTTCTGACTTTCCTATCAAGGTTGAAGCAAATGAAGACATGGTGAATTGAAACAAACAACCACACACACACACACACACACACACACAAACACACACACAGAGACACAGTCAAGTCTTTCATCTCCTCCTCCTAAGGTGCAAAACCGGTTCAGCCTCGTGCAGCCTTGCCCATGTTCTCACAAACTAAGTTAGCAGGACTTTCAAACTGTTTGCCATATGTTTTTGTATAAACACAATGCTCTACAAGCAGATGATAGTTTGAGATCTGAACAGAGCCTTGTATGGGTGTTCGCGGCATGTAAGCAGTTAGGTGGAGGCGAAGGGCTGCTGAGCTCCACCCTGTCCCATGAAACGTATTTATTCTGTGTACAGCAAACCATGTGCTTGAGGGCAAGGATCTGAAGTAAGGATCCTTTTCTATGGAGGAGAGGGTTGTTCAACAGTGAAACGGTCTCCCTTGGGAGGCTGTGGTCTCTCCTTCCTTAGAGTTTTTAAAGCAGGGGTTAGATGGCCATGTATTATGGATGCTTTAGCTGAGATTGGGACGCAGGTGGCACTGTGGGTTAAACCACAGAGCCTAGAACTTGCCGTTCAGAAGGTCGGCGGTTCGAATCCTGGCAACGGGGTGAGCTCCCGTTGCTCATTCCCTCCTCCTGCCAACCTAGCACTTCGAAAGCCCATCAAAGTGCAAGTAAATAAAAAGGTACTGCTCCGGCGGGAAGGTAAACGGCATTTCCGTGTGCTGCTCTGGTTCACCAGAAGTGGCTTAATCATGCTGGCCACATGACCCGGAAGCTGTACGCCGGCTCCCTCAGCCAATAAAGCGAGATGAGCGCCGCAACCCCAGAGTCGGCCATGACTGGGCCTAATGGTTAGGGATCCCTTTATCTTTACCTTAGCTGAGATTCCTGCATTGCAGGGGGTTGGACTAGATGACTCTGGGGGTCCCTTCCAACTCTATAATTCTATGATTCTATTGTGGTTGCTAGCAAGACATGATGACTATGTTCTGTGCCCACAGTTGCGAGGTAGCAATTCTTCTGAATACCAGTTGCTGGAACCCTAGTGGTAAAACAGTGAAATTAACTAAATGACAAATTGCCCTTTTAATAGCAACCCCAAGCCTGCCATTCATTTCTTTAACTTATATCCTGCCCTTCTTCCCAGAGGAGCACAAGTTGGCAAACAGCAAGTGATAAAATAAAAAATAAAAACAATTCTGATACACGTGCAGACTGGGAAAGACCAAAAAGTTTGTTAAAAGAGGAAGGTGGGGTTGAGGTCTGCTTCATCCTACCCAATGGTAGGGCTGGTCCTTTGTGAATCTTACCGAGTAGTATTGGCCATGGATGAAATAGCAGTAAGTGTATGTTTCATTATGTAATTTGGTATAATTACCCATTCCGCTGTAACTTCATATTTCAGAATTCCAGGGCGCTTTTCACCATAATTAACAAGATAGAAGATAATCCCATCAAGAATGGCTGTATAACCCATTGCCAGAGAAAATTATAGCATAAACTCTGTTTTTCGAAGATAGGAATAGATTTTAAAATATGCGGTGTGTTCACAGTGGCCAAAAATAAAACTGAAATGGAACGACATCTGGATTTTTAAGGAAGTGGGAGTGGATGGGATTGCTGACGGTAGTTCGTAAAGTGTGCAACCAGATTTTCTGACACCCGTTTGTCTGAATGAGAAGAGATTCTGTTGAGATATGATAGGAGAGTGGAGAATAACAGGTGTGTGAAATACTTAAAAAAAGAAAAACACTGACAGTTCAACAATTCTGGAAAATACCTCTGACAAAGAGCCGAAAGAAATGCTAGGATACAGGTTTTTAAACTTCAGCGAGGTGTTTGTATAATTATTTGCTGGGATCAGAGCAGACGTGAAGGGAATTTAACCCTTTCTTCTTTAACTCAGTCTCTCTCCCACATCCCATCCCATAATATAAGAAGGAGCCTGCTGGATCCCATCAAAATCCAGCACCGTCTAGTCCTCCCAATGGAGTGTTTTCTACCCACCAAATGAAATCTCCACAGAATCCTGAAATAAAGGGAGGGGGAGAGAAGAAAGAGAATATCTGTGCGATTTTGCCACTACGAATGATTTGAAAATCGGAGTAGGTAAACTCATAACTTGAGCAATTTAAAGCTTGGCAACCTCCAGGAATAAAAGAACACAGGGTGAAGTTATTTTTCAATTAAATTAGGCTTTACTGTTCTAATCCAGTAAAACAAGAGGGACTATTTTTAGTAACTAACATCATTTTATTAAGTGGTAGCCAAATCCAATGCAAACTCATGAGGCCTTTTTGTCGTTTTTGTTTAAAGTACTACTCAATTGAAGAAGCAAATTCCCCGCCCCTTCTCAGATCCCTTGGGTAGTACAAAATGGTGGATGCTGGTCTTGCAAACAGCAGAAAAAGTTGTTGCATTTCCCACGACTAAAAAGAAAGAAAAATAAAATCTAGAACTCTACTGCACTCCTAAAGAACAGATGGACCAGTTTTAGAGGCCTTGCTTAAAAACTGGAAGAAGGCAATTGCCTAGCTGCCATGATCTGGTTAAACAAATCTCCCTTAAATGTGTGGTGTTGCACACCCTTAACGGCTTGGCCAGATGCAAGTCCACTCTGGAAGAAGCTGTGGATTCATCTGGCGAGCTCCAGAAGTTCTGACTTGAGCCAGAGATGATTCTGTTTAGCCTCAGTAATGTTCCCATAAAGCCAGTAACCATTGCACAGCCTTTTTCAGAACTATTAATACTCTGTCCTCTCTAATTCTGTTTGCTTTCACGGTCTTTCCACTATCTCCAAGGATTTGGATTGCACTGCCTGAATTTAGTATTCTCTAGTCACATCACAACCTTGAGAAGAGCCTCAAATGAACTGAGCCATTGTTAATTTCGTGTTGGTTGTGAAAAGTATGTATTTTAAAAGATGTTGAAGGGCAGAAACAACTGTAATATAAAAGGGACTCCCAGTCCCTCCAGCCCTCCCCCTGCCTGGCCTTCCTCCTACTATTGCAGTTTGATAGTTGGATGCACATTGTTGAGAGACAATGGAGTGTGCCTCCGGGGGTGAAGTCGTAATGGCTGTGTTAGCAGCACCAAAGTGACCTCCCTGGGGTGCAAGCCTGGGCAGTGTGTATGGGGGTCCTGGGCTGCCCACACAACAAGACCCCCCCCCTCGGTCCCGCTGATGTGGTCCAAAAGAAAGCAGAGCAATATGTTTGGCACCAGCTTGGCTGAAGGAGTTGCTGGAAAGAGGCATACAAGGTGCTATTCAACTGTCTTGTTGTTTAGTCGTGTCCGACTCTTTGTGACCCCATGGACCAGTGCACACCAGGCACTCCTGTCTTCCACCGCCTCCCGTAGCTTGGTCAAACTCATGTTGGTAGCTTTGAGAACACTGTCCAACCATCTTGTCCTCTGTCGTCCCCTTCTCCTTGTGCCCTCCATCTTTCCCAACATCAGGGTCTTTTCCAGGGAGTCTTCTCTTCTCATGAGGTGGCCAAAGTATTGGAGCCTCAGCTTCAGGATCTGTCCTTCCAGTGAGCACTCAGGGCTGGTTTCCTTAAGAATGGATAGGTTTGATCTTCTTGCAGTCCATGGGACTCTCAAGAGTCTCCTCCAGCACCATAATTCAAAAGCATCAGTTCTTTGATAATCAGCCTTCTTTATGGTCCAGCTCTCACTTCCATACATCACTACTGGGAAAACCATAGCTTTAACTATACAGACCTTTGTTGGCAAGGTGATGTCTCTGCTTTTTAAGATGCTGTCTAGGTTTGTCATTGCTTTTCTCCCAAGAAGCAGGCATCTTTTAATTTTGTGGCTGCTGTCATCATCTGCAGTGATCATGGAGCCCAAGAAAGTAAAATCTCTCACTGCCTCCATTTCTTCTCCTTCTATTTGCCAGGAGGTGATGGGCCCAGTGGCCATGATCTTAGTCTTAGGGACTCCAAATTTCTGTAGCGTTTACTCCTTAGCCCTTTCTTCTCCCAAAGATATCCTGCAAGGCAGCAGAGGTTTAGGATCAGAGTTTTCCTTCTCCTAGATGGGCTACCTTCCCAGGTTGATGAGCCCCATCTGCCCCTCACTTCCCTCTACAGCATGTGCAGAAACCACCTTCTTGACCATTGGTCCCACTACTGGTCTTGTCCACTCAATGTGCCAGAGCCTGGTTTAGCATGCTTTAGTCATCTTGTCCACATTGCTTGTAAAATTCATTTGCCACCTTGCTGCTTCTCTTTCGACACAAACCATCCTTGCCTTCTAAGCAAGATGGGCAGCTTTTAAGCCTTGCTTCCTGGGCTCCAGAATGCTTTTGCAAGAGCTCACGATCCCTGAAGATCTTGTGAGAGTGTCCCAGAGCCTGGTAAGCAAGGCAGATACCTTAAAAGCTCTTTCTGCACCAGAAAAACCTGGTGCAAAAGGAGCTCTTAAGCTTTCTGCTTTGCATGCAATTAATTTGCGGTATTTCAACTGGCCGGCTTTCGTTATAAAAAAAAAAGAAATAATATTTTTATTAATTTTACAACAACTAAACATCACATGAAAAAGAAAAACCATACATCAAAACCTTAAAACAACTATATAGACAATCCACATTGAATCCAAAACCTGGGACTACTAGAATCCCCTGACTTTGCTCCACCCCCCACCCCAAAGTTCCCTTGTTCTATGTTGTTCATGCATGTCCATAAATTCAACTGGCCGGCTTTCAAGTGCATAAGGTTGAAATTGCACAAGTTGTTTTTGTTGTTTTATTTTTATTTGCATTTTCAAGAACAGGAACAGAGAGCACAAATTATTTGCACGCAAGATGCAATCATACTTCATTCAAATCTGATCCAGTGATCTAGGGTGTTTGTGTGTGTAGGAATGATTTTTTTTTTATAACATATAACAGGTATTATATGGTGGCAGTAGTTTGCTCCCACAAGCAATCTAGCTACTGTGCTCTGCACTGACTGCAGCCTCCAGACCAACCTCAAGGGTAGCCCCAACACAACCCTTTCCTGTCCCGTACTGTTCATTTCCTCGCTACCCTGCTCTGATTTTTGTTAACTAGTTAATCTGTGTTGCAGCACCTGCATGCAAAGCTCAGTGGGTTATAGCCTGGGGCTGATAACTCCGTGGTTGCAGGTTCGATCTCCATATGGGACAGCTGCATATTCCTTCATTGCAAGGGGGACCTCAGGGTCCCTTCCAACTCTATGAATCTCAGACTGGGTTACTTTTGCTGCTGACTCAGTTTGCATCATCTTGCAGAGGCATACCATGGGAACATGACCTGGGTGCGCCGGGGCTCTAGAATGCCAATGAGCCATTGTCACGTCTTTACACACAAATGCTGAAGGGGTTCTGGAGTCCCGAGTGCACAGGGAGAACAAGCAACGACTGGTCTCGGTGTGCTGCTTCAAACTTGAGTTGAGAGTAAGAGTTAAGCCTAGTTTTGAAGTCAGCTGCCTGGTGATCATTTCTCCTCTTGAGTTGTCTTTATTGAGCCTGGAACTCTTGGAAGGTTAAAACTGAAACCAGACTGTTCTCTCTCTCTCTTTTACTGTTTATATTACTGAGTTCTAGCAAACATGACTTCTTTCTGGCATGGTGCCGTGGATTGGTGAACAGGCCTAGCCGTGTGTTGTATGTAATTATGAGATTTATAATCCTGTTACTGCTCTCTGGATGCCCAGAAAAAGCCAACACAGATTCAGTAAACCATATGTATGTGAGCAGACATCTTAAGACTTGGACAGATTTTTCTTTCTTCCTTTTTGACTGCTGCTTTTCACAAGGATAGGTGCACAAAGAACATGTTTAATTGGGTTTTTGGAAACGGTATTACTTTTATGGAGCCTCTGTGAGCCATGCAGATTGAAATGGTTCATATTGGGAGTCCTGCAATAGAAAAAGGCCAAGCAGCAAGAGACATGTGAATCAAATGTGGCTCAATGATGCTGGGAGCATCCTCTGGTGTTCTTTCGGCAAGTGTCCTTAATGTTGTTTTCGTAGATTGCATGACATATAAGTCCACAGTTGCACTGGAAGCCAAACCTTGCTTCTCCTAAGCAGATTCACTTTGTTAAATAGGCGCTTTCCCTTTTTAATAAACCCGAGTTTCTTTATATCTTTCCTTTCTAGTGGAAAGGGAAAATGTGCAGAAAAGGACTTTTACCCGTTGGATAAATCTACATTTGGAAAAGGTAAGCCTGCTGAACAAATTAGCCCATTCAAATATTATAGACACACCTGTCTATCTTGGCTTTTGACATTTTGGATGTATATTTTTGGGACCCACTTTTAAGTTGTTTAAAACTGTTTTGAATATAATGTTTTAATTGTTGTAACCTGCCCTGGGACCTTAGGATGAAGGTTGTATAAATAACAACAGCAATAACAAACCAACAATCATCTTTAAAAATTGCAGTTATTGAAAAGTGGATGAGAAAGGATAGGGATTTATATTATTCCTTAAATATTTATTATCTGATTATACATTTGCAGGTGGTCTGGATGACCATTGAGGTCCTTTCCAACTGAGTGCCTATCATGGACTCGTTGGACACAGAGAAGTGGTGGGAGGAACCAGCTGGGAAACCCCCAAAGGAAGAAGATTCAGAGCGTGGGGATTGGTGGTGGAACGATGATGAGTGGTCAGAGGGAGAAGACTGGGAGGAGGAGGTGTTGGAAGCTGAAGAGGTGACAGGGCTTAGTGAACAGGGAGAGTTTATGGCAGAGAGAAGTTCAGAATCAGAAGCCTCATCAGGCTAGTGGAAGGAGAGAGGTGAAGAGACAGAGATGAGTCATGGTGGTGAAGAGTCACGGGTGTCTCCACTTTCCCCATGATGCCCAGAACTAGAAGAAGCATGAAACGGGAGGAGCAAAAACAGGCATACAGGCATAGTCTCTGATTGCTTGTCCTGAAGAGGTGGAGACATAGACAACCGTGGGGAGGGGGGACCTTCAGTCTCGGCAACTGATTTCGTGGCGTAAGACCTCCTCTAAGTCTATGAAGACAGTGTTTGCAAATAACGAGTTGACTCCCAATTTTGAACTGTGTGGTTTACTGTTTAGCTCGCCCTGTGACAGAGCCAAAAGTCACCTTTCTCAATCCTGTACCCTTTTCTTTCTTCACAGTGCAGCCCCCCTCTGGAAGTGAAAGATTTGTTGGTTGATGTTAAAGATGGCAAAATTTTGATGGCTCTGCTGGAAGTTCTCTCTGGGCAAAATCTGGTAGGTGTAAACATTCGTTAACAGCCTCTGTCTGACATGATGTTGCCTGTTTTTACCAGGTCAGGAGGGCTGGATTTTGTAAGAGAGCTGTTTCTTCAGCCATGAAGTGGCTCAGATCGGACGCTTTATGTAGGAACTGGTGGCCCCACCCCTTTCTGGCTCTCAGCCAGGCCCTATTCTGGACAAGTGTCCCCTGTGGCTTCCCCTTCCATCTGTGTGGCCTTGTGTTCAGCTAGCTGGCCTCTTTGGTGGTTGCTTCAGCCGGGCTGTCCTGCTCCTATGGGGCTAGGGCAGAAATGGTGGGTCATTGACCTAGCCCAGGCAGTTGGTGCAGGGGGACGCCAGTGGAAGGGATGGGGTTTGGATCCAATGGCTCTTCATGGCCAATGACAGTGTGAGGTTTGCAGGTGGTGGGTGAGTCAAGTTCCTCTGCTCATCCTCTGAAGATACCTCCAGTCTGAGGTCCAGGCAGAGCTAAACACTCACAGTTACTGCTTTCCCAGCATTTGTGATAAAATTGAGCCTTTTCAACACCCAAGGACCACATCAGAAATATATCTTGAGGTGGGCAGCTGCAGCCAGTCTGTATATCCTAGTTGCATGTGGTTCATAGAAAGTACATGGACACAGCCAGTGTTGGCAGTTATAACTGCAGTCATAGAATCATGGAATTGCAGAGATGGAAGGGACCCGGGGGGGGGGGTCATCTAGTCCAACCCCCTGCAGTGCAAGAATTTCGACTGAAGCATTCATGACAGGTGGCCAGACAACCTCTGCTTAAAAACCTCCAAGGAAGTCTGTTCCACTGTTGAACTGCTGTTGCTGTCAGAAGGTTCTTCCTGATGTTGAGTCAGAATCTCCTTTCTTGTAACTTGAAGCCATTGGTTCGAGTCCTACCCTCCAGAGCAGGAGAAAACAAGCTTGCTCCATCTTCCATGTGACAAGATGGCTGTCATATATCCTCCCAGTTTTCCAGGCTAAACATAACCAACCTCCGCAACCATTCCTCATAAGGCTTGGTTTCCAGACCCTTGATCACCTCAGTCACTCTCCTCTGCAAACGTTCCAGCTTGTCTTACTGGTGTTTACTTCCTGGTAGATGTGCTCAGAATTAGCTCAGTAGAGTCTGCGCTGTCTGGCAATGTCTTTCCAGGGTTTCAGGCAGTAGGTTTGAACCTGGGACCTTCTGCATGCAAAGCAGATGCCACAGCCTTTCCCCCTTCAATAATGCATTTTAAAAAGCACTAACTGGCTTACTTCCCTCTTTTCTTTAGCTACATGAATACAAGCCCTCAACCCATCGTATTTTTCGACTGAACAATATCGCAAAAGCCCTTAAGTTTTTGGAGGACAGCAATGTAAGTAATTCGAAAGCTGTTGAATTGTTTTTCACTTCTCCCAGTGCAATATATCTCTCTCCAAAATGAGGAATGTGTAAGCTGAAGGAATTATGTTTTGTTTAAAGTTGTGTCTGAAAGGCTGCATACAGTATGCAGAAGGAGGGGTTCCTCTCAACGCAAATTATTATTTTAATGTCGTAATGTTCAACTGGATTAAAGGATCAAGAGGCCAATATTAAAAGAAAATAAAAGAAATGCCTGTGTTCGGCAACCTTTAAGCAGCTGGACTCAAGTTGCTCTGAAGGTTGGTGATTTGAGTCATCTGACTTTCCCTTCCCCCCCAAAAAAATGCTTTCAGCATCACAAGTTCTATATTTCTCTGCCCAATTTATAGCAAGAGATCATTTGAGCTTTGTGCAAAGAAAGATGGAAACTGTTACTCTAGAATTCTGCAAGGTCTGGGGTTGAACATTGTGTAACTATGTGGGGGGGGGATGCCACCCCACTCTAGTGATGCTATGCAGGCTGCCTTTGCATCAAGTGCAGAAGGAGGGATGTAGAAAGCGGCCTTATACTAAATCAGAAGATTGGTCCATCTCACTCAGCATTGTCAGAGGCTGCCCAGGATTGGGTTATCTCCCAGCACCAACTGGAGAAGCCAAGGATTGAACCTACAACCTTCTGCATGAAAGCATGTACCCTACCACTGAGCTGTGGCCTTTCCCCTAAGCATGACTCACACCCATTTTGGAGTCTTATGTGAAGGTGAGGAGATGGATACAGTTCCCTCTCAAGGCTGGGCGATGGGCAGCAAGGTATTGGCAGCCATGAGAACCGCATCAGCAAATAAGCACCTCTGCCATCGGTGCCAATTTGGGTGAGATCGCCTGAAATCAGCATACTCCCATCTGAAATCAGTGCTGGTGGTGGTGGTGGTGGCAGGAGTGACAGGGTGGCTCTTCCTGTTTCACCTCAAGCAATTAAACACCACCACTGTGTATACCAAGTCTGGCAGTTGGCCCAGCTAGCTCAGCGTTGTGATAGCCAACATAGTGCTTTCCATATGTTTTTGGACTACAGCTCCCATCATCCCCAGCAAGATGGCCAGAGATGATGGGAGTTGTGATTCAACAAGATCTGGAAGACACGTTGGCTGTCCCTGGCCTATACTGACAAGCAGAAGGTGTCGGGGATTGGACCCGCAAAGCAGATGCTCTGTCGCTTAGCTGTGGCCCTATAAATCACCACCCAGCCTCACAGCAGTGTCTCTGTTAGGCCGTTGTTGCTTTGCTCCCTTATCACTGGATTCTGCATGTGCTGCTGACATCACACTTCACACGCTCATGCTAGCCCTGTTGCCAGGGGCCTTGGTATGTCATAGTAAGGTGCCTTGCCTTGCTTTAAAAGCTTATGTAAGGTGAAACACTCCTTTAGGCACACACTGAACTTTTCAGAGGCCAGATGGACTGATTTGGTCTCTTGTGTCCAGCCCCTTCCAAGGGTCTTCACAATCTCATTCTTGTAAGTCATGCTTAGTTGGAAAGGATGTAGAAGAGCTATTCACGTATGGTGGTGAAAACCAGGGCCACCAGGTCTCGAATCCAAGGACTTGCAACAGCTGTGTGACTCAAGAGAAGTCCAGCACTGGCAAAATCTAAACAGCTTCCCATTTATAGGCTATTTTAAATTCCAACACAGGACCCACCTTGGGCAGTAGATAAGAAAAGTCAGGCTTGGTCTAACAATGAAGGTCTAACCCTTTCAGATTAATTTAAAGAAATATTATTATATGATGAACACATGAGCACGATTTGAACTATGAGCAACAGAAGGGATTAGAGGTTATGGTATTCTTGTTAAGGTTTAAGAGATAAAAGACAGTGCAGCAGAAGGAAAGAAACAGAAACACCATGGGAATGGGGCTGGGAAGTTGGGGGGGGGGAGTTTTTACTATGTATTGAAGTGTATGTATGAAGTTTTGGGAAACTTCAGAAAAAAACGAGAAGTCAGGCTTGGGACTGGAAGAGATGGGCCCCAAATTCCCCACAATAATTGCCCATCTTCAGCATGGGAATAAGAGTGATCCACCTCTTGTGGATGTTTCAGCAAGAACCAAACAAAGATATGGGTGGTTATATACTTTGCAAAAAAAGGGACGCGGGTGGCACTGTGGGTTAAACCACAGAGCCTAGGACTTGCCGATCAGAAGGTTGGCAGTTCGAATCCCCGCAACGGGGTGAGCTCCCGTTGCTCGGTCCCTGCTCCTGCCAACCTAGCAGTTCGAAAGCACGTCAAAGTGCAAGTAAGATAAATAGGTACTGCTCCGGCAGAAAGGTAAATGGCGTTTCCGTGCGCTGCTCTGGTTCGACAGAAGCAGCTTAGTTATGCTGGCCACATGACCTGGAAGCTGTACGCCAGCTCCCTCGGCCAATAAAGCGAGATGAGCGCCGCAACCCCAGAGTCGGTCACAACTGGACCTAATGGTCAGGGGCCCCTTTACCTTTACTTTATACTTTGCAAACTGTAAGTGCTACAGTGGGATAAAGATGTGCTTAAATAACCGCTCACCGGGCCTGGCGGTGGGCGAGGTTTGCGGCCCAGCGCACAAGTTTAAATGAACAGGGCTATTTTCAATGTGACTCTGTGTATTGGGGGCCGAGTGATTAAACATCCGGACATTAAAATGTACAAGCTGGAATTGTTTAGAGCTGACGACGTGCACCATTGGGAAATGAACACTGGTTGTGGGATGTGAAGCAGGGCCTTGAGGAATGAGGACATGAGTTGTGGTTTTCAGCTGTAGGTAGTCTTGGCGGTGAGGTGGCAATTTCATGGTCTTGGGTGGCAGTTTTAGGCCTTGGGCAGAATCCTTTAGTCCAACAATAGAGGAAGGGATGTTGCGGTGACTCACCCCTTTCTGCGGCGGCGATATCAGGGTTCCCTCTTAGAGGGGTCCTGAGGGGAGTCTCTGACCACAAGCGCTCAGCAGTGGGCCATAGAGCTTCCCTCAGCAGTGCAGGGAGGGGGCCAGCTGTGTAAATGCACGTTTTGCAGTGTCCTCCATATTCCCGATTGACCCTGTCTTGCCTCAGACCCCCAGCTGGGGGCTGAGAGGGATATACGCCCAATGCCTAAGCCAAGGTTTCCTACATTTGAAATTCAATAAAGTTGTGGCCATTTTAATCCCAAAATATGCTGTCATGTGTTTTCCTTGGTCTGAGGTCTGGCTCCCGGAAGTGGGTGGGACTGTGCCTGGACACGCAAACAACACCCCCCCCCAAAAAAAACCTCCAGCCTAAAATTTATCCATGCGCATCAAACATGGTGCTGACTCTCGTCATCTCTCACCATTGGCCATGTTGACTGCAACTGGCGAGATTTGTAGGCCGGAACATGTGAAGGCGCCATGTTGCTTAATCCTGCTCCAGCCCATGCGCTGCCTTTGTGGCCTTCCCTCTGAGGAATGATATGACGTTGGTGACATTTTACCGGGACTGAACCATTGTTGCAGTTGAGCCACGGGTTAAAAGGTTTCCCTCTTGATCTCAAGCCAGTTTAACCAAATTTGAAAAGTCAGGGCAGGGCAGGGCAATGTTGTTACCATTCCCTTGGCAATGGAGAGCCAGCAGTTTAAATATTAAACCACCATGAAAGAGGTGGGAAGGGACAGCCATGGTGTGTAGTTAATGCAGAACTTGAGAGGAATTGTGACAGGTGGGGAGAGGCTCAATATTCTTACTGTCAGCGTTTCAGAAAGGCCTGCGGCCCTGTATTGCAACAGAAGGGTTTAACACTATCATGGGCAGCCTGGGGATTTCTCTCTTTTCTGCTCTGCCATCCTGCTTGCAATGAATGAGCAAGAGAAGAGAGTGTGTCGTTTGAAGGAGAAACATAAGCTGGTCCTTGTCATATGGATTAAACCTCTCTGTGGGAACTCTGGGCCCGGTCATGGCTTCAAACCCAGAATCCTTGGTAACTTGATACGAATGTAGGAAGCTGCCTTTATACAGAGACCACTGGTCCATCTAGCTCAATATTGTCTGCACTGACCGACAGCAGTGCTTCAAGGGTTTCAGGCAGGGTTCTCTTCCAGCCCTACCTGAAAATGCCAGGGATTGAACCTGCGACCTTCTGAATGCAAAGCAGATGTTCTGCCACAGATCTACGGCCCTTCCCCAGATCGTGCTCAACAAGCATTTAAAAATGGAGAAGGCATCTGTAGTGATAGCTGAGCCTCCCAAGATAGTGGAGAGGTTTTTCTCTGCCCAGTTAGTATTAGAGTGGAATTCTGTTCCGCTTTCCTATCACCCCAGAAGCTCAGATGGCACCTTAGAGGAAGGGTCAGCAAACTTTTTGAGCAGGGGGCCGGTCCACTGTTCCTCAGACCTTGTGGGGAGCCGGCCTATATTTTTTGGGGGGGGAAATGAACAAATTCCTATGCCCCACAAATAACCCAGAGATGCATTTTAAATAAAAGCACACATTCTACTCATGTAAAAACGCGCTGATTCCCGGACCGTCCGTGGGCTGGATTTAGAAGGCGATTGGACTGGATCTGGCCCCCGGGCCTTAGTTTGCCTACCCATGCCTGCCCCTCCCCGAATCACACATGCTGCACGTCAGCAGGCTGTCTGCCAAGATGGACCTGATAAATCTGACTTCAGCAGAACAATGACAGCAGATTATGTAGCTGCAAATATGCATAATATAATCAAGTAAATACTTCATCACAAGGGCATTAAGAATAATGCAACTGAGGGTCAAACTAGTTACATGAGTGCATAGCAGCCATGTGGCTTCACCCTTCCTTCCTTCCTTCCTTCCTTCCTTCCTTCCTTCCTTCCTTCCTTCCTTCCTCTCTCTCTCTCTCTCTCTCCCTCCCCCCCATAAAGAAAGCAGTCCTCCCTTCAGTGAGCCGTTATCTTGCAACCATATTGCATGAACTAGATATACATAGAAGCAAGCAATCCAGCTTTATACATTGCAAGCCAAAACCTCACCCAGTATGAGTGCAAAATGCAACTCCCTGTTCCCTGGCCTTTAGATGTGACACATGTGCATTCTGTAATTAAAACTGCACTTGAGTGCATTTGTCTACCTGTTTTTAAACGTCTTTTAAAACCTGCAACCCCCTTTTCTGTAGGTGAAGCTGGTTAGCATTGATGCAGCTGAAATAGCAGATGGAAACTCTTCCATGGTCCTGGGCCTGATATGGAACATAATCCTGTTTTTTCAGGTAAGGAGCAAATGGTAATGTTGTTACATGTTGGCTTTTCCATTAAACCTTTCATCGGAATACAGATTTGTTATGTCTAAAGGCAAGGAATGAAACAGATTTGTTTCTCCCATGTACCTCGTTTTGTGTCGGGTCTTCATTTTTCTTGCATTAAAGACTCTTTAAATGTATGAACAAACCTGGATAAACCGAAATAGATGAGACACCTGGGTGTCACTACACTTTCCTCCCCCCACCTTGCAAACCCCTCAGTCCACTTCATTGCCCTTGCAAATGGATTTCTGCCTCAAAGTACTTGTCCAGCCTGCCTTGTGTGCACGTGGCTGCTGGCCAGAACCCAGATCAGAAGATCTTGTTTTCTATTTTTGTGCTGAAAACACTTGAATGCTGCTTTGTGCATTTTTAGCAACATGGGTCTTAAGACCTGAGTCCTGAAACGAGGCTTTAAAGCCCTTTAATATGCATTACTTGCACTACTTTCATGTACTAAGATGGAATCTGATACGGATTTCAATGATCTGGGAGCCTTGAAATGCCAAGAATTGAATGCAGCCAGTGAACTTGACCATTCTCAAAAGTCTGGTGCAGATGTAACCTAGTTCAATCTCTTTAATCATGGATAAGAGCAGACAATGGGCTAGTGTATTACCCCTCTACCTACCCACCCACGCCCACCTCTCCTTCCCTGGGCAAATTTTGAGGGAGGTGCAGTATGGAGGGTCCTTCATTGAGTCTGCAGCCATTACACACACACACAGAGAGAGAGAGAGAGAGAGAGAGAGAGAGAGAGACTTTCCCCCCTCTACACCAGCTTTACACCCAAATTAGGCTCCTCTCCAGGAAGCGCTTAGCTTAGGATCCAATAGATCCATAGCCAGCACAGTTCTGCTCTCACCCTAAGCCTGACATGTCTCATTTCAGGGTCCCCTTGTTGGCTACCATATCTTGCCCGCCCTCTGCAAGATCCTTTGCAGTAGGGTTGGGTGATAATCAGGTTTTCAGCATTGTGATATATCACCAGCTAAACATTGTGATATACTGATATATCACGATGTCTGAAATAAGGATGGAGCTATCTAGGGACACGGTTTCCCCCTCACCATGATTTCTGCCAGCACCTGATCTTGTGATTCGCTGCCCCCTGCCTCAGGCAGGGGAGAGCTTTGTCAGCAGAGTTAACAGGCACTACCGGGATCAATAGAAGCACTGGCTGGCTTCATAGTATTCCCCACATTGTGATTTTTGCATCTCTCTCTGTCTCTCTCTCTCTCTCTCTCTCTCTCTCTCTCACACACACACACACACACACACACACAATTGGCGATATATTGTCAGGTCAGTAGTTATGAATCCGATACGACAATGTGCACTTCAAATCGATTTGGGACAATAAATCGATATATTGCCTAGCCCTACTCTGCTGTGATTCTGCCCCCTGTTGGCAGAGCCAGGCAGAGGGCTAGTAAAAGGTAAAGGGACCCCTGACCATTAGGCCCAGTCGTGACCGACTCTGGGGTTGCGGCGCTCTTCTTGCTTTATTGGCCGAGGGAGCCAGCGTACAGCCGGGTCATGTGGCCAGCATGACTAAGCTGCTTCTGGCGAAGCACGCCCCAGTTGTGCCAGGCATGGCACCCCATTTTTCCCAAGCCACTTGATTCTCACTGTCCTCCTCTAACGCTGTTCCTGAGGGTAGTACGCAAGGATAATCTGAAAAAACTGGGCAGTCTAATTTGTGCAGTGAAATAGGGCTTTCAAAATCATCATTGGATGCAATCCTATACCCTTTCACAAAATCATCCCACTTCTTGTTCTTTTACTGTATTGCTGTTGCTTCTTTGGCGAGCACTCGTAGCCGAGTAAGATTGTCTTCCATGAAAACAGTCTTAACCGTGAGTCTGTAAGTGGTGGCCAATTCTGGATCCACATGTCTTTCCACAGTGGGGACATAGGTTTCCAGGTGGGAGTTGATCACAGTGAGGGTTTGCCAAGCGTGCCTTCCTCTTCGCTTGTTTCTCCTTTTCACCCTGAGTTTGTGCTTCTTCAAAGTCCATGGCTGCTATGGTAAAGGCTGTTCTCCAATTGGAGCGCTTGCAGGCCAGTGTTTCCCAGTTATAAGTGCTTATGCTACATTTTAAGAGATTTGCCCTGAGAACATCTTTAAACCTCTTTTGTTGTTCAGCAGTATTTCACTTTCAATTACTGAGCTGAGAATAGAGTAGTTGTTTTAGAAGATGGTAATCAGGTATCTAAACAACATGACCAGTCCAACGAAGTTGATGTTGAAGAATCATTGCTTCAACACTGGTGATCTTTGCTTCTTCTAGTACACTGACATTTGTTCGCCTGTCTTCCCAAGAGATGTGTAATTTTTTCCAGAGACATTGTTGATAGAATCTTTCGAGGAGTTGGAGATAGGGTTTATAAGTGGTCCATGGTTTGCAAACATACAGTAAGGTTGGTAGTACAATGGCTTTGTAAATGAGCATTTTGGTTTCTCTGTGAACGTCCTGGTCCTCAAACACTTGTTGCTTCAATCAGGAGAAAGTTGAGCTTGCAGAACTCAGGCGATGCTGGATTTTGGCATCAAAGTTGGCCCTTGTGGAAAGATAACTGCTCGGGTAGGAAAGGTGGTCGACATTTTCCAACGTTACACCATTAAGTTGAACCACTTCCCTGTTACTCAGGGAAGGTGTGGACTGTTGGATTATCATGCTCTACAGAATGGCCACAAGCAAGCACCTTGTTTCTTGTGCCTTGGGATCTGGATATCACCTTTTGAGAGCCTTCAGAATTTAAGGAAGGACACTGACATCTATGGGCCATTTCAGGAGACTGGTTACTGTAATTCCTAAACTAGACCTTGATGGCCTATGGGAGAGCCCATCAAAGTGTGCCAAGTTCCTCCTAGTATTTTTAAAGCTTTTAAAGTGTGAAATTGATTTCTGAAAACTCCTGGAATAGTTTTTTCCTGCTTAAAAGGCCAGAGATCAAACAACGAGTGCCCAAACCATTTAAAATAGACACATTGGAGGTTTTTAAACAGAGGTTGGATATCCATCTGTCATGGATGCTTTAGCTGAGATTCCTGCATAGCAGAGGGTTGAGCTAGATGACCCCTGGGGTCCCTTCCAACTCATAAGAGTCTATGATTCTTTGAAAAGCATTGACATGGTCCTGAGCTTCCTTGAAAAACTATGACATTTCCATGCAGGGGCATTGTTGGTGCAAACAGGTACAGTATAAAAGCACAGTACTAGTGAAGCCCTATTCATCTGCCGACCTCATTTGCCCAGAGACACTTGTTTCAGTTTTAATATCAGGCAAGGTAGAGGGCACAATCCACATACAGTACTTGGCCAAGAAAATCTTGGCATTCCACTGCTCAGGGTTACTTTGATGGCCAACCTTCCCCTTCCCTCTGAAAGTCTGTCTAACTTTGCACCTCTACTTACAAATTAACGTATGTCATTGTTTTTTTTACATTTGCATCATGGCCCTGTGCCTCAAGTCTTTTGAGGGCCTAGCAATGCCCTCTCCTCTGTGTAAAGCCTACCATCCCCTTTTAGGGAATCTGAAAGCTCCTAGAGAGTTTCAGGTGAAGAATCCAAATTTCAGATTTGGGTCAGAAGAAGAGGAATCGCAAGTGGAGAGAGTGCTGTTGTGCTCATGTCGTGTTTGTGGACTTCCCACAGACATCTGGTTGGCCACTGAGAAGACAGGGTGGGCCTCTGGTCTGATCCAGCAGGGCACTTCTTACATTCTGGATTCCAGTATCCTCCCAAATGGAACTGATGAAAACATGACGGTGGTGGTGGTAGTGGTGGTGATATTGATATATTTGCTTGGGCACCTGGAATTCCTCATCCCCAAACATCCTAGCGGATGTAGTCAGTCAACTAAACAAAATCCAGTTTGAACACTTAAAATCTTTTATTCCCCCTTCCCCCACAAGAAGGCCAAATCCAGTTGGCATCATGAGCATCTCTTATGTCACCCTCTTAGCCACACAATTCCCATCCAAAAATTTCCGACATTGCTTAACAAAGGCACAAAGTAGACATGATGATAATCACACAGCTGGTAGCTTGTGTGATTGTTCTTTGTTCAGTTAAATAACAACCACACTCATGGGCTATTGTGTGTGTATGTGTGTCCAGATTAGGACTGCAGCTGGTGATAGGTGGAGAGATGGGAATTTACCCTTTGCTGCCACCAGGGTCCCAATCCAAATTCAACTGACCCCCTGGCAGCTACTATTTACTAAACAAAGGACAATCATGCTTAATGCCAGCTGTGTCATTGTAGCCGCCTCTAGATTGACCCAGACTCTGTTTCTTTAAAGGTGAGCCAAGTTTTCAAAAACAGGAAAGCAGATCCTCCCAAGTCAGCAAACCCAGCAGGACAGCTTTCCTACCCCCAACTCTGCCCCTTAAATTGGAGAAGCTCTAGATGTTGCTGGACTCGTATCTCCCATCATCCTTGACCACTAGCCATGCTGGCTGAGGAGTCCAACCACCTCTGGAGGGCCACAGGGTCTCCACTCCTGCCCTATGTGCTCATACATAACCTGTATTTTAGTGTTTTGTCGAAAGCTGCCCAGAGTGGCTGGGGAAGCCCAGCCAGATGGGCGGGGTATAAATAATAAAATAATATTATTATTAAAGAATAGAATTGTAGAGTTGGAAGGAACCACTAGGATCATCTAGTCCAACCCCCTGAAATGCAGGAATCTTTTGCCTGATGTGGGGCTTGAACACACAACTGTGAGATTAAGCTTTACCAACTGAGCTATTAAGACAGCATAAGGCATGTCTATGACTGAACTCTTTAACTGCCCTTAAGAGATCAGGATGTGACGTCTGCATTCACCCAAAATGATTCTGGATTTTTTCTGTTATCTCATGCAAAGGAATTCCTAATACTGGTTTTGCTGATGGGGGTCTTCTGGCACCACAAGATCAAATGACTGAGAAGCAAGGATTCGCTCTTCTCTCCAGCACTATATGGTTCATTTACCCCAGTCTGCCCCATCCCCCAGCTGCCTATATGTTCCCGAAAACTCTGTTGTAGTTTTCTTCTCACCATTTGATCTCTCTCCACTGAGAGAATTGCTCCTCTGCATTCTAGCATTCTGTGTCTTCCATAGTTTATGGGAAAATCCATTTTGTCTATACAAGGAGCAAGGAACATCTTTGGCTCCAGGGGCGAGATCCTTATCAGGGTCAGCCTCATGGACTGCATTTGTCTGGTGGGCAAGGCTGCACCCATGACATCATAGTGATGCCGTGAGCAAGGTGATTTGAAGTCCCAAAGTCAGGACTTCCAAGCACCTTTCAAAGCAGTCGCTTTGGTGAACGTTAGCTGTGTGAGCGGTCTCCTGGCAACTCTCTGCAGCTTTAGCAAACTGCGGTTCCCAGGACTCTCTGAGGGAACCCCTGACTGTTGAAATAGCATAAGAGTGCTTAAAACGCACGGTACGGATGTGACCTTTCTTCTTGTGGTTCTTGTTGCTATACCAGAACATAAGAAGAGCCCTGCAGGATCAAATCCCAGGCCCATCTTAGCACTCCTGTTAACTGCAGTAACCAACCCAGAGGAGCTTAGGGGAATCGTGCAAGCAGGACATTGACATGAAATACGACCTTAAGACATGTGGGCCATATTCATTCCATTGCAGGATCCTTGCCTTTAGAGCAGGAATTGGGAGGTGGGGACCTGTGGCACTCCTGATACTGTGGGACTCCCACCTCCCCCCAGCCAGCATGGCCAATGGGCAAAGCTGACGGGAGCTAAAGTCCAGCCACATCCCTGATTTAGAAGTTGCTATGCATTTTTACTCCCTGTGTCTGGAATGCAGCGGCCGAGGCTGCTGGCTTGAGTCTTGCCGTGTGTCTCGCCGAGGGGTTTCATTCAGATAGCATGAAACCGGGCCCCAAGTCAACGCTGCCTTTCGCGCGGGGCTAGCTGGCATGACAGGGCTGTTTGTGAAGTTTGGAAGCGGCTGCTTGCCTGAAGAAATGAATAGGGTTGCTTGTCCTCAAGGCAGCATGACAGAATGATGGATTCTCTGCTCTGTTTTTCTGACCCTGGCTGCTGCCTTCCCCCCACCCCCCGCAACAGATTAAAGAACTCACAGGCAACCTCAATAGGAACTCCTCGTCTTCCAGCCTGTCGTCGGGACCCAGTGGCCCTGATTCAGACACCTCTCATCCCAACACGCCTAATGTCGAGAGAAGCATGTCTGTCTCAGTGAAGGATCAGCGAAAAGCAATCAAGACCCTTTTGAACTGGGTCCAAAGGAAAACAAGAAAGTAAGCCAACTTTTCTCCCTCCCCCCCTTAAAAGTCGCCGCAAATCCCACTGCCAATCAGATGAAAGATTTCCATTAGTTATCTGTGTGATGAAATGGATTGGATGCATTCAAAGTGGATTTGAGGGCAAGCAATAGAACAGGCTCTGTAATTTTGCCTGTATCAGCAAAGGAAGATCTTGGGCTATGCAGCTGGGTTTTCCCTGTCCTTCCTGTTTCACAGTTCTGTGTTTTGTGTCAGTAATAAGACCCTATTCCGACTCTTCTTTGCAGCATACGTTGCCTTGGGGTGATCCCAAGTGTAAAGATGTGCTCATGCCTGGCCCTTTCATTAGCTGACATGAGGCACAAGGCCATCTCCCAGCTAATGTAATAATAATGATAATGATGATGATGATGATAATAAAGTTTTATTTATACCCTGCCCTTCACGGTTTAAAAACCGGGCTCAGGGTGACTAACAGGAAATATAAAACACTGATTAAAATATGACTTAAAAACAGCATAAAATACAACATAAAATGCAGCATCAATATCAATAGATCTCAATAGACCAGGGGTAGGGAACCTTTTCGGCCTGGTGGGTCAGATCCCTCCCTATCCCCACCACTGTGGGACATCTTGACAGGTGAGTGGGACAACCCACCTGTGAAATCATCAGTGGCATCAGGTGACCGACAGGTGCGCTGTCCTGTCCACCTGTCAAAGTTTCTCGTGCTGCGCTTCCCAAATGCCCAGTGGTAAATGGGTTGTTGGATGCTTGGAAAATGATGTGCATGGGGCTTCGTCAGTACTAAGTACAGGGCTTGGCTGCATGATCAAGCTCCCCGCAGGGAACTTGCTTGTGAAAGCCGATCCAGCTGCCCGCCTGTTGATGCAAGGTGACTTCAGCCCTGCTTTCTACAGGGATCAATTCTGTGGTTCAGCTCACCTGCTCCAGATGCATCTTTTATCTGCTCCACATGTATAGGTGACCTCACGTGTGGGGCACGCGTGTGTGGTTTTGGGTGGGTGGCAGGGATAACCTCACGGCCAAACTGGGACGCATGCCACGCCAAATTTGGCTGGAGGTTCCCTACTCCTGGTGTAGACTATATTGAGCTAGATGGACCAATGGACTGCTTTGGTTGGTTTCCTACATTCCTTTGCTGACAGTTACCATTTGCCAGGCAAAAGCTCCCACTGTGGTCCTCTGAGGGTGGGCAGCAGGGCTAAGCAGCTGGATCTCTCTCACCCCATGATGGAGGAAAAGGCACCTGGTGTACAAAAACTCCCTCTTGTGAATGCTTAGAGTATGATGCATTTCCCTAAAGCTAGGAAGCCTTTGCACTGGAATAAATTTCTGTGTTATGAGAGTCTTGAACATGCCCATCTCCCTGTATGGATTTTCATACCACCTCTCTCCTTGGTACTCTCGCCTCCAGGTATGGGGTTGCTGTTCAGGACTTTACCAGCAGTTGGCGAAGTGGCCTTGCTTTCTTGGCGGTAATCAAAGCCATAGATTCGAGCTTGGTAGATATGAAGCAAGCTTTGGAGAAATCACCCCGGGAGAATTTAGAGGATGCATTCACTACAGCACATAACCACCTAGGTATTCCAAGACTTCTGGAGCCAGAAGGTAACTTGTTCATACCTAAATGTCTTCTGCAGGCTTTTGGGATTTACAGGCTGATCAGTGGGGCCTTGTGATCGTTACATTGTTTTATCTTTGTTTGTAAACCACTCTGATTTTTTTTTTCTACACTCCAGTGTCATATAATTTTTTAATGAAATCAATAAGTAAAAGGAAATAAATTTAGATTCATCACGAGACAATATGTGTGTCTCCCCAGACATCATGGTTGAGTCGCCCGACGATCAGTCCATTGTGACCTATGTGGCACAGTTTTTGGAACATTTCCCAGAGTTGGAAGGGGTACGTAGGTTCCTTCACTTCGCTTTTTGAATGTTTCTTTCCTGTAAATGTAGTTAGGTCACTCTCAGCGATAAGCACCTCCTCCACAGTTAGGAGGAAGTTGGGTGATTGTTTCCCTCACCTGGCCTCCTTTACTTCAGTTCAGTTGTATTTACTTCACTAGGTCAACCCAATTCCCAACAATATGGACAGTGGGCAGCAAGTGTGGGTGGCTTTCCTCTTGTCTCCCCACCCCCTAGATTGGAAATGGCAAGAATCAAAGAGACACTGTTGGGATCTTGACTCTGCATGAGCAGTTCCTGAACTGCACCTGAGAAACCTGGAAGTTGAGAGGGCTGCAGGTATATCATTAGATGTTCACCAACTAAACACTCCCATAACTCACGGTAGGCCGCCCAATGCATCTCTGCATAAGGTGGCTTGGTCACTTCTGACTATTGCAGAGACACAGCAGAAACACCCTCTGCCCTCAGAGGAGACCAGCCATTGCATGTCTGCATGTGAGTCACTGCTCTTGGTTTGCCTCCTTACGGTTGGGAAGCACGCAGCAACTCAGGCAGAGATGTCTTATTGTTTCCTATGATGATAGCAAGTCTTTGGTGGGCTGGTGGAAGCGTGGCTTAATTGTTCCGACAACTACCTTGCAAAAAGAAATATTATTTATCAAATGATGATGATGATGATTTATTTAATGTTGTATAGGAAGATTTTTCAGATCCAGATAAGGACTTTGCAGCTGAATCTCCTTTCCACATCAAAGGGACACCAGGGGAAGAAAATCAAGGGAAGGTTTTGATTTTGAATGAGAATGGGAAGCACACCTATACCAGTCACCTGGACAGAAGCCAGTCTTCACCTCCAAAAATCTATATTCCTGGTTCGCCCCTTAATCCAGAGAACCCAAGTTTTCATATGGCAAATGAGGAGATTAATGACAATCTGCAGCAGCAACTATCAGATCATTCAGAGACTTCCACAGAAGAACCTCAGAGGCCGAGCTCACTGCCAATAACAGAGCCTGTTGATTATCGGTCCAGTTCTGCTGCCGACATTCTTGCCAATAATGTAAACGGGTCTGAAGGGGATCAGCTGAGTATGTCCGATTCACCAACCCAGAGCGATGACCTTCTTCCGCCAAGTTCACCTCCGTATCACAAACATTCTGTTGAACCTGCTGACTCTTCGGGAGTCGATTCTGAAGAATTCAGCCAGAACAAGCCAGCCACTGAAACAAAAGAATCATCTGATGGAAAGCCTTGCTCATCCCCTCTACCTGAAAACGTACCGAAACATCTGACAACGGAGCTTGAACATCCAATTCCAGCTGCTGATGAGCAAGATAGCACAAAGAAATATATATTAGAATTGTTGAACAAGGAAATATCTAAGCTCCCAGAAAAATATGACCATGCAATGCAGTCTTCTTCCATAAAGGAAGGACATGCTACTCACCAGGAAACTGGTGGACCTGATTTCAACGATTATTCAGAAGAGTGTTACCCATTGGAACGTTTTTCTCCAGTTAGAAACACTCCCAAGAGCCTAGATATTACTAATGAAGACAGCTCGGTGGGTGAAATGATGGCAAACCCTTCCAAAATCTCCATAATCCCCCATGACCTCTTCTATTACCCCCATTATGACGTTCCCATATCGGACGTCTTGGATGCTTTTGCTACACCCGGCGCAGACCCTACCCTCTCGGAAAACAACAAGATCTGCGCTGAGCTTTTAGTAAACTGTTTGGCGGAGAAAGAGTTGCTTGACCAAAACGCTGAGAAGGATATTTCAAAGGCAGGCCTACACACGAGTAATGCAGCACCAACAGCCTTGGATGATAAAAGCCCGGAGAAGCAGAAAAAAGATGCTCGTGGTCACACCAAGGCTTCCCTTAACAAGGCTGCTGCAGAAGGGAAGAATGTGATACTCAAAGCAAACAGCGTGGATTCTGCTCACTCAGATGTCCCTGTGGTACGGTTGCTTTTTGCACTTACTTGTTTGCTTGTGCCAAATTCTTCCCTTGCACTGGATGCCATCTAAATTATTATAGAGAAGCTTACACCATAGTTCTTTTTCTGAGAGCTCTGGTGACTAGCAACTGCTTGGGTCTACCCCCCTGGTGTTGCACCTAGAAGTAGTCTTTAAATGCAGAGATGGAGAACCTGTGACCTTCCAGGTGCTGTTGGGACTCCAACTCCCATCAGCCCCAATTATTGCCATTGGTTGGGGCTGATGGGAGTTGTAGTCTGGCAACATCTGGAGAGGCCCAGGCTCCCCACCCCTGACTTAAATGCTTATATTTAAATATCTGGGATCAGGCCCATTGACTGGTCAAACACACACTAACCAAATTGGGTGGTTGCTGCTCCCATAGAGAGTCTTATTCCCATGAGAGTCAGGGAACTTGTCTTCCACCAATGTGACTTCTTCTTGGCAGAAGTAGTAGATGGTACTGCAGTTTAGATTGTGAGCCTCTGGAGCAATGCAGTATTTTCATGTGGTACACAACCCACTATGGGTTGTGTCCAACTAAATCCTACTCAAAGTAGACCCATTAAAATCAGTGGTCGTGACTAACTTAGGTCCATTGATTTCAATGACTCTACTCCGGGTAGGACTTAGTTGGATACAACCGTATGACCCGATTTGGTAGCCATTAAAATAAGGTGTAATATCAGCCTAAAATGATAGTTTAATTTGGACTCGCTTCTGTTTGGCTTGATGTATTGTCCTAAGAGGTTAGCTCTGTTTGGGGAAGTGAGATCTTCAAGTGGCAAGTCTCTCATTGTATGTACTGATCCTGCAGCTGTGTTCATAGATGTGTTTGTGTTTTGTTGGGTGTTAGAAAATCCCAAGGGTCATTTCACAAATAACACAATCCCAGATTTACCATGCAAGTGTACTCTCAACAGGGAGCTGTAGCCAATCCTGCCTTTTCTTGTGAGTTTGCCTCTACGGTGCCCTTGGTTTCAAACACCTATCTGTCACAATTGCACTATAGGTGCAACACCTATACCTAAACACCAAACGTAAGGTTGGACCCAGACCAACTTAGTTGCACTTCATTCCCTTTGACATCAGTGGAACATCAGTCAGAATTAATTTGCCCTGTTGATTTCAAGGAGGCCAAAGTTCAACTAAATTAGCCTCGATGCAAACCATGATGTGTGAAGCAGCCCTGAACCTGGATACTTGGTTGGTTTCATTTCTCCTTTGCTTTTCTTGAAAGTGTCCCAAGCATCATTTGGCAGTGACGCTGTATACATTTACTTGTTTAGGAAACAGCTGTCAAAATGAGAAGATCAGCTTAAGGATGGACAACATGTTCTGTCCACACATAACCCCACTTTGTTCAGCTTGTTTTGGTATCGGTAGAGCCCTACTTGCATTCTGGCGCACTAAAACACCCTCTGAGACAGAGGTCGTCAACATGGCAGCCCTCAGATGCTGTCAGACTCCAATTCCCAGCAGCCTCAGCCAGCCTAGCCAATGCGTAGCAATATTGGGAGTTGGAGTACAGCAACATCTGGCGCCAAATGAGTTGTGGAACCCAGTATGTGAAATTATCTGCCCCAGAAGAATAGATGGCTTTGTACTTCACAATTTTTCAATTGCCACCTGAGGATTTCTTTTTCCAACGAGATTTTAAGTTGATTGTTGTACAGAGTTCTTCTAGTTGGTCTAGGGTATCTCAGTGTTAAGATCGCTGCCTTTTGTATTTTCAGTGACTTTTCGTTTGATTGTTGCTTGTTAGCCACCTTTATTTTGTAGTGGTGGGGAGACAGGGCAGAAATCCTTCCCTCCACCCAGCTACCCACCTCTGTATCTATTTTATTTTGATGTTGTTTGCCAGCTTCCTGCCACTTTGGGGACCTCTATTTTGCTGGGTAGCAGGCAAAATAGAAATCCCTCTGTCTAAGCATGTGTGTGTCTAGTTAGCCTGCTAGCTAAACAAGCAAGTGGATGTAGTTTGCCAATATAAAGAAGAAAAAAGGAGCTTCAAAGATTAAATAGGCGGATCTTGATAAACTGGTACAAACTCTTGCTTTTAAAAACCTGAACTATCATCATTTTTATTTTTAACAGATAGTGGTAAACCAGTTTGATACTGCGGCTGAAGAAAGAAAACTGCCAGAAGAAAGGAGCAAAAAGAAAGAGAAAAGGAAGAACAAGTCAATTTTTCAAGGAGAAAACAACCCAAGTCCGAAAGCTGGCTCCACCCGGCTACTAGATAAGCTAGAGGAAGAATCCACAGACCATCAGGGGCTTTCAAGGTGCTTTCCGTTTGCTTCTTTGGTTCCTAAACACAAAACCTGTCTTGCCACTTTTTCTTGTCTGGTTTCCAGGCAAAGCTTATTTGCCTGCCACGTCTCATATTTTGCTGGCCTTCTTGGCTGCAGTCCTGGACAGCCATAGAACAGGCAGGGGAGGAAAAGTCCAGGCAGCCGGATGCATTTGGGAAGGGCGAGGTGCAGCCAAAATCTAAGCACTTCTGGGACCTGCTGGGTGATCAGCTCCCATAAGTGCCGAATTGTGTTTAAGCCCCATTGGCTTCAGTGGAAGAATTTAGCACAAACATGCTTCGGTTCTTAATGATGACTGATCTCCAAGCAGAATGAGCAAGTCGCTTCCCCCACCCACCTGCCCGCCCCTGAAATTGGCTCTGGAGTGTCAGGGGAACCCCCAGATCAGCACACAGGTGGAGAAAAGAGGGGCTCGTTTCATCTGGTAAACTGAAATACTTGCGCAGATGGAACAGTTAGATGAGCACTGACTGGCAGCAGCTCTCCGGGGTTTCAGACAAGGGCCATTCCCAGCCCTATCCAGACTTGTAAGGTTTGAACCTAGGACTTTTCTGTGTGCAAAGCAGATGCTGAGCTATGGGCCTTGACCCATCTCTGCAGTAGCACTCAGTGGGAGGCTATTAAATGTTGTCTGGATGAGTTGTGCATGTGGAGAGGGAGGGAGAGAGAGAGGGAGAGAGAGGGAGGGAGAAAGGAGACTTTGTGGGGGACTCACTGCTGAATATAGGATTCTGATCCTGTTCTTCCAGAATCATCATTTAGTACAATGAACCAAACTGGTTAAACCTTGTTAGCACAATGGGGAGTCTCAAGCAAGCTTTATGCATTCAAGTAACATTGTTTTATATGTATTTTTAATCTGTTGGAAGCCGCCCAGAGTGGCTGGGGAAACCTAGCAGGTGGGGTATAAGTAATAAATGATGATGATGATGATGATGATGGTTTTATATCTACCGTATTCACCCAAATATAACCTGCACCTTTAAAATTGGAGGAGGGAAAGAAAAAATACCCAAATATAAGCTGCTCCCTTCCTGGCCTTGGATGCAGATGGAGAAGTATGTGCAGGGCGGGCGCCACTTCACCACGCTCTAGGTGTTGTTTGCCCTACACTCCTGGCTGTATACCATAATGTTGCGAATATAAGCAGCACTTTTCACGGTGAGAATTTGGGGGGGGGGGTATTTTGAGCCAATATGGTATTCTCACTTTCAAGAATTTTTGTCCTAACTAGCAATTTCACTGGGCCACCTCAACACCATTTCCTTTTCCTGCTCTATAACCCCCAGGAAACTATTTTGGATTTTCCTCATTTCATCCCAGTTCATGCTTTATCCCTAGATGCAAACTTGGGAGTCTGGTCACTTTCTCTCCCAGAGCTATGGTTTCTCTACAGTGTTGCATATGAATTTGGGCTGGGATCGTTAATTAGATTGTAGTAAATGGGAATGCTGGTTGCAGTGGAGTTTGAGAACTTGGACCACGCAGGAGATAAATGTCTTTGGACGATACGGTGTTGTGCATAACTTGAAACTGGGGTGGAGAAGAATGTCTAGCAAGTGTTTTGTCTCTTTAGACCACACCTTGCAAAAGTGTTAGAGATGGGCTGTCTTTCCAATCAAGCTTCTCTTACATATTGATTCAATTAACCTTTTCAGGGTCAGCCACAGCGATCCCAATGTCGTTTCCCAAAGATATTTAGCAGAGTCGACCAGTAAGGTAAATATATGCATGTCTCTCTCTTTTGCATATTCATTCAAAACCAAGCTAGTACAAGATGGCTTTAAATACCGTATTTTTCGCTCTATAGAACGCACCCGACCATAGGACGCACCTTGTTTTAGAGGGGGAGAACAAGGGAAAAAAAATATGCCCCTCTCTGTGCAGCGCCCCTTCAGCGAAGTGGCAGGAGAAACGGAGCCCCTTCCATCTCTCCTCCCGCTTAGCTGAAGGGGCGCTGCGCCTTAGTTGAAGGGGCACCTACCCTTCAGCAAAAGGAAACCGAAGCCTCCGAAGGGGTATTGCTCAGAAGGATGGTGGGAATGGGTGATTGGCAGATAGGTGTGGTAAACCTGTTGACGACTCTTAATCACTGCAATTGGTCTTACAGGAAAAAGCAAAGGGTGAGATGATAAAACACGATAAAGCTATTTTTAGTAATACTCCTCCCCACCCTCTCAGTATATATAAGGGTCTGGTGACTTCTGTTTCAGTGTATCTGAAGAACTGTGCATGCAAACGAAAGCTCATACCAAGAACAAACTTAGTTGGTCTCTAAGGTGCTACTGGAAGGAATTTTTTTATTTTGTTTCGACTATGGCAGACCAACACGGCTACCTACCTTTAACTATTCAAATGATCAGTTACTGATTTAATGGCAAAAGATTTGAGCTCCATAACAGCTTACAACAATCCCAAATACTTAACCAGTTTAGGGTCTTAAGATCTGTGAAAGTTTGGGTACTGCGGTGTGTTTCATTTCTTGTTTTGTTCTCTGATGCTGGCTTATTGCTGTGTTTAAATTTCATGGTTTTCATTTTTTTAAAATGTAACCATTTCCCCTTGATTGTAAGTTGTCCAGAAGACTTTTATTACAGTGTGGGATATAAATACTGTAAATACACCTGTTATATCTTTTACTGTCCAGGCTATTTAATTATATTGTTGTGACTATTTGGATTTGATTATTTTCCAGGAACTTGGCAGCACTGATGTTCCAAAGAGCACGGCTACAAGTGAAATTGCTAGCTCCTCTTCCAGGTGGGCACTTACCCTTCTTTCATAAGTTGAGCCTCAGGGTGAAGACAGACACCAGCTTTGACTGCAAGCCTCAGTTTCGCAAAGGATAAGCTCCAGTCAGGAGCTGCAAGTGGAACTGTGTCTCTTTACCTACCATACACCTTACGTTATTTGGCATTAAGTATGGGGCAGGTGGGACGCAGGTGGCGCTGTGGGTTAAACCACAGAGCCTAGGGCTTGCCGATCAGAAGGTTGGAAGTACCTCGGGTTACATATGCTTCAGGTTACATATGCTTCAGGTTACAGACTCCGCTAACCCAGAAATAGTACCTCAGGTTAAGAACTTTGCTTCAGGATGAGAACAGAAATAGCGCAGCAGCAGCGGGACGCCCCATTAGCTAAAGTGGTGCTTCAGGTTAAGAACAGTTTCAGGTTAAGAACGGACCTCCGGAACGAATTAAGTACATAACCAGAGGTACCACTGTATTTATCTTCTATGCGAATGGCCTATGGCCCAAGCATTAAAAAAACTGACTCACTGACACTTGAAAGATCTGTGTGCCACCTTTTTCTGCCAAATGGCATTTCAGCATGACATAACGAAATTTCCATTATTTTTAAAAATGATTATCCTAATAGAGAATAGCCAGCCGAATTAATTAAAAAATCTGCCATTGGGGGGCTAAAAAAATTGATAATAGCAATTTAACTAATTCAGCAGGCTCTAAACTATACACAAGCCAAATGCAGTGAAGCAAACCAAATTCTGCGATGCATTAAACCAATGAAACTAGCTACTGAAAGCTCCAATAATCAGGATTTTCTTTTCCTTGGACCTGGAAGGGTAGTAATGAAGGTGTCCGGAGTAGAAGTGACTTAGTGGATGTGGTGGAGCCTGGCCCGTGAGTCGCTGCTGCTTAGTGAGAGGGAAAGTGGCAAGGAGGTCAGCACAGTGCAGTTCCATTGGCAGGAGCACTGGATTGACTCTGATGATGTGTTTGCACCACACCCGTCTCCCTGCTGCCTTGCCTCTCTCTCTCCTGGCAGGCAACAGCAACCCACCTGCTAGGAAGCTAGCATAATGTCCCCATCGCAGTGAGCTGCTTCTGGCCTGGTGGATCAAATTTGGAATTCCACAAGGCTCCCTCTCTGCAGTAGCTGCCCACCTTCAGCCAAGGTACTCTGAGATAGGCCTCCGGTGACTATCTTTCTTCCTATTCCTTTGCAGGAAGAGAAAAGACCTTGAAAAGAAAGACTCTTCTGACAAGGCCAGTGTGCCTACACCCTCTCCGCGGACAGACCAGCCTGAGCTGTTTTACTTCATTGTTTTCCTCTGGGTGCTGGTCTACTGCTTATTGCTCCTTCCACAGCTAGTTAGCAGCCCCCTTTGATCCCTGTGAGTGAGCCAGAATAATAAAAGATAGCGGCTTGATGTTCTTTGTTTGATGTGCCCCTAAATGCGTTTCTTCAGGAGGTAGAAATGTTAGCCCAAAGTACAGGACTCCACACACCCCTCCCCTGAATTCAGAGCTCGTTCTTTTACTCAGGTGGCTTGTTACATTATGAAGATTCAGCTCACCTGACTTGGTGTACATATAGTATATATTTATATAGATAGGTAGGTAGAGATTATATATATCAAGAGAGAATGAAGACGTTGGGATAATTACTTCATACTGGCAATTTTTGTATGTCTGTGCCTTGCTTTATAGGATGTTAAATTAAATGAATAATCTCTTAGGGGGGAAATCCTAGATTTAGAGAGTTCTAGTCTTCAAAAAGAATCATTCTTATACTTCGGATTTTATCTACAGCCATGAAATCTGCCAAAAATATATATGTGTGTATTTTTTGTGTTGCCTTTTCAGTAGAAATTTTTGATTGAAGAAAGTTGTCCTTCCTCCATAAACTGAAACAAGATGTAATTATTTTATTATCTAACATGTGCAGCTAGAGCCAGTCTAAGGCTGCAGTCCGGTACCCACTACTGAATTCATTGGACTTACTTCTGAGTAGACATGTATCGGATTGCACTATATAGTCTATGCTAGAAGAATCTGGAATAGCTCCAGAGAACTTTTTTAAGAAGTATGTGATATGGCTCAAGACCAGAATTTAACCAGCTTTGAGGTTAATGTATATGGGATTGTGAAGGAATGGCAGACAGTGATTCAGGTCAGGAACGGGGAACCTGCAGCTCTTCAGGTCTTCACTGTTGCTGTTTTTAGTCCTCAAACAATACTTAATTGACGTGATACACAACCTTTGCATTGTTTCCTTTTTAATCCAATGTCCTTTGTATTTAAATGAATGATGTGGTATAGTATCACAATCGTTGGCATCTGTCTGTTTCGGGAGACAATGGAGGAGTGCACCTTTGAAGGTGAAGTCAAACCATTGGAGAGTTACAGTGCTTGCTGTGGCTGTAGAGATGGCTACAGGAGAGACATGTTTTATTGCAGGCGGGGCAGATGAAGGCTTCTGGTTTTGCTGCTTCAGGTGTACCATGAATTAATTACATAATTATTTAAAATTTCACCACAGTGAACAGCAAGATGAACAATGTAGCTTTTGATGGAAGTTGAACTGCAGTGGTACAGAACCGGCGTGGCGTGCTATAGACATGGGGCAGAATAGAAATGGACGCCTGCTTACATCGCAAGAAACTCCAGTTCCCATCAGGCAGTGGCAAGGCATGATGGGAGTTGTAGTCCAGCAATTCCTGGAGGGCCACAGGCTCCCCTCAGCCTTGCTCTAGATAAAAATGAAGGAGGGACCCTGTTTATCATTTTTAGTGGAAATGTACGGAAGAAATGTTGTTATTTAGAACTGTATCAGTGTCATGAGGGTGGACAGGAAAGAAGATGAGCCATATACCTGAGGTGAGGTGAGAGACTGTGTTTTATTGACCAAGGTAGGAAAGTTGTTAGCCTCTGGTTGCCATACTAGAATCTGTAAAATGCTCAGTCCATGGTTCTCTCAGCATAATCCCGTAGCACCAGAGCTGCAGTGTCAGTGGCTGGCATTATTATATAGTGGATTCCAGTGTGTGTCTTGTACATGCTTCTTCCTCTACCTTCACACAACCGGAATTTGCTTCGTGTGTTGAGATGTCAACGAACGTGAACCAGAGTTGGGATGTCAACAAGCGTGAACAATGGGGTCTCAATAATGGTTAGGTTTCCCAGATAAAACTCATAATGTCCCAGTGGATGGCAAAAAGGACATAAGAAGTTGGATCAGACCTATATCCATTTTGTCCACCATTTGGTTTCCAAAAGCAGCTAAGCAGATCCTTTTGGAGAGCTCAGAAACGGAGCATGAAGGAACCTGCTGCCACGGGAGGCAGTGATGGCCACCAGCATGGATGGCTTTAAAAGAGGATTTGGCAAATTGATGGAGGACAAGTGTATCCATGACTACTTTCCGTGATGATGATGCTCCTCTACCTGCCCTGAAGCCCTGCTACTGGGAATCAAAGCTGGGCAGTGTGCTCATGTCCAGTTTGCAGGCTTCCCATTGAGGCATCCGGTTGACCACTGTGAGATCAGGATGCTGGGCTGGGTGGGCCATTGGCCTGATCCAGCAGGCTTGGCATGTTCTGAATACAGAGGGTAGAGTCTGTTGCACCTCTTTGAATGTAGGCCCAGTTCATGCAATGAGAAGATTGTTACCACACTCCCTGGATTCATGCAGCAGAATGAGGAAATAGAATAGCCTGTGCCACCTCAGACTGCAGGTGGGGAAAATACCATTTTTAAAAGCTCTCCTGTGTAGATAAATTGATAGATATATATAAAAGTTCCAAAGAATCAACAGCCTTTCTTTGTGGTGTCCTGTCTGTTGCTGGAGACAAGGAACACATAGAAATGATGTCTCCTGCCTGCAGTAAGAAATAATACCGTCAATTCAGCTTGCCCTGGGGAAGGTTTTAAAAGGCCATCCAGCCTGTTGACATCCCAAGCTCACCTTGTCCCAATTTCAAATTATTCAAGCCTCTTTGATGTCCCTGAATTGACCCAAACGCATGGCGGTTCTGCTGGGCTTTTCTCAGCCGCATTAACTCCATTACTATTGCCTCTGCTGCCGTCTGCATGTAACAGCGGCCAAACCTCTGGGGCTTTATTTCCGTGTCAGATTAACGTGGCAGGAAGAGGACCTTCTCCGTGTGACATGATTTTGGCTGTTTTGAATTGTGCACGTCCGTTTTGGCAAGCATCCTGATCACTGGGAGAAATCATTTGAAGGCAATCCTGCTGAATTTCCCCAAATGTGTCATAGCTGCATTTTTGTTTTGTAAAAAAGTCAAGTCATCTATGACGAGCAGCACGATACCTCAGAAAAGTGTTTCTTTTGCCGCTCGATGCTACTGATATTCTTCCAAAATGATTCCTCTGCCAGGAAAACAAAAGGGCTGCAAGGATGACTGTATTATTATTATTATTTCTCCCTTTTCACCCCAGTGCTTACTAACTAGCCATTCAAGCGGCAGAGCGCTCAGATTAAACCAGACGCAGTCTGCAGCTGCTGCCCTAAACATCATGCAGTTGATAGATCATGCGGGTTAGCAAAACAGAATTTGTCTCTTGAACAGTGCCGAGAAACCTTCCTGAATTTACGGGAAGTGGAGAATGCTGCGGGAGAAGCAAACAGTGGTGTGTTGTCTGCCCACTCAGTTTTCCCGTAGCTCTTAGTGTAATTTGGAGGATGCTGTTGTAGGAGGCTGAGAAATCCCATTTCTTAGCTTTTGCAGCACATAACTGCCCTGTTGCAGCTGCAGCCCTCCTGCCCATTAACAGCGCAATCCTCAGCATTTTCACTCGGTGGGGCTTGCTCCCATGTAACTCTGATTAGGACTGCAGGCCCAATCGTGCAACAAGGACAGCTAAAACCATCTAGTGCCGTCTAGTCAAATTCCGTCCCCTAAGCAGCATGAGAGACCTCATGGCTCTCTGCCAACGAACAGCTTATTGTTGGGCTTGCAGAGGCACAGCCAGTGATCCCAGCAAAAGCACAGGAGTTTGCAAGCACTGGCAATCAGGTGGTCCTTAGCATCTGCAAAGCTCTGTGCCTTTTCTGGCGCAGCTTGATTTCAGACCATACAGGCAAAGGAAAAGGGGTCACTTGATGTCACTCTGATGTTCAGTGATGGACACTTGTGCGGCTGCACCTACCGTATTTTTCATGCCATAAGACGCACCTAGTTTTTAGAGGAGGAAAACAAGAAAAAAAATATTCTGAACGAAACAGTGGGTGTATGATTTTTGTGGTTCATGCTGTGGCCACAGACATGATATATGATTTGACAGTGAATTTGGGGTAGCCCAATGCAAAAATCCTGAGGATCCATGTGGATCCATGCTTTGTAACCAGGTTTTTGTGCCGTTGCGGCCCCATGAAACAGTGGATGCGTTTTTGTGTGTGTGCAGGCTGTAGCCATGGACATGCTATGTGATCTGATGGTGAATTTGGGGTGACCCAATGCAAAAATCCCGAGGATCCATGTGCTTTTACCTCCCCCCTCCCAGGCAGCCTCCTTTATTGCTAGCGTCCCTTATCTCCCTCCTGATCGCTTGCCATTCAGCTGTTCAGCGGCTTCCTTTCAACACCCCCTTCCCTCTTGTTTGCCTGAGCGTCTTTTCCTTAGCTGGAGCTGTTTTTTGCTCCTCCTTTTCTTCTAATTTCTCTCCTCATTGCTTGTTTTAGTATTCCTGTGTCTCCTTGCAAGTTCGCTGTCTTTACCTCCCCATTCCCAGGCAGCCTCCTTTATCGCTAGTGTCCCTTATCTCCCTCCCAACTGCTTGCCGATCAGCTGCTCAGCAGCTTTGTTTCAACACCCCCTTTCTTCTTTCTAAAAAAACGCAAAACACAATCTGCTTTTCGACCCTGGGCAATTTGGCTCCAGGGGCCACACATTCGCTCCATAAGACGCACAGACTTTCCCCCTTACTTTTTAGGAGGAAAAAAGTGCATCTTATGGAGCAAAAAATACGGTACTTGTTGAGTTATCCTGCAGGAGGCAGGGGAGGTAAGGATGTAGCTTGCCAATCCAGATCCAGCTCCCCACGCCTGCATTAACATGAAAACACACAAGACCCTTCCAAAGGCAGCATCTGCTGCACCCGAGGGATCTTCAATAGATGCCTACCAACCTTTCTGTGCAGGCTTCCAAAAAAAAAAAGAGGTGCCACACTCTCCCTTGGCAGTCTGTTCCACTGCTGAACTGTTTAAGAAATGGGCTGCATTCAGCCACGTATTTAAATAACTAAAATTCTTCACTTAAAGCACCAAAGGAAGAAGCTTGCATTTCCAGAGGTGAAATCCTGAAACCCAGAACTTTCGTTTAAATATATACTGTATTCCAGTATTCTAGTCCTCAGGGTTGTAGAGAAAAATAGAGAACCTTATTTTTTAAAAAGGAAAAGAAGATCCTGAAGGCGCTTAACCAGAGTCAGTAAATGAATTGAAGCAAACCAATGTGATGTAGTGGTTCAGCACTCTTACCTAGGACCGGGGAGTTGCAGGTTCAAATCCCCACTCAGACGCGAAGCTCACAGGAGGATAAAGCGGGGCAGCAATCATGTGTGTTGCCTTGAGCTCCTTGGAGGAAAGATGGGATATAAATGTAATAAACACACAAAGCAACAAAACTTCCTTTATGAACTTACACTACTGCACACCAGTATTTTTTTCTGGGGTGCATAGTGCAGTTCATTTATTTAGGCTGCAGTCCTATACACACTTTTTTGTGGCAGAAATCCTTGACAGATCTTCTGAGTAAATATGCAAAGGATTGTGCTGTGATTTGAACTCTTTGCAAACTACTGGCAACCTTTGGCTTATTCAGGTTTTGTTCTGTGGCGCGTTGGCATTTTGAGCGGGGACAATCTGAACATGGTGTTACTAAGACAGAAGGATTTGTTTTTAAAAGCACAGAAATAAGCAAGCACATTATGTACTCCTGGTATGTTTTCCTGGTCACTTCTATACACTGAATGTTTGCACTTAGTCTCCAAAAGTATTTTTTTAAGAATGAATAAATAAAATGTTTTATGTATAGTTGGAACAAACAGCAAAGGGGACGTGGGTTGCCCCCGCCCCAACCACTGATCTGTAGTTATATTAAAAGGAGAGTGCAATAGTGAACAGCTTGAAACTTTATTTTCTAATGCCTCTGATTTTCAAATAAATAGATGGATTTTCTGTACTAAATTGGTTTGTTTGCCTACTTTCCTCTTCAAAATCTATGTTAACCTCTGCATATTTAGGAAGTCAGAACAGCTATTCATACTGTTTTTGTCACAAGCTGAAATAATTTGGTTATTATTATTATTATTATTAGAGTTTATATAGTGCCCTATACCCAGAGGTCGCAGAAAAGATTTGAGAAGCGGCAGACAGGTACTAGGGCTTCCAAGCAACATCTTAATCCATGGTTGGGGAGCCAATTTTCCTTCAGATATTTGTTGGGCTACAATTCTCATATTTCCTGACCATTTTTCAGGATGATTGGGGCTGCTGGGAGCTGGAGTCCTACAAATATCAGGACCCCTAACCCTCTCTTAGTCCCTGCATGCAACCACAGGACTTCCCAAAGCGCGTGGTCCAGGAGTTTCGTTCTGGTGGTCTGTGGAAGTTAAAGAGAAAGAAGGCTTTTTTCTTCCCCAGGTGAATAAACTTTGGCTTGTGCAGGATAGAGATAGATCCCAAGTTGGGGAAAGAGAGACAAGACACTTGAAGAGGAGCAGAGGGAAACTCAAAAAGCATACACAGCATATCATGATTCCTAAACAGACAGAGAAATCGTTGAGTGGTCCACCAAGATCCTCCGCAATTTTCAAATGGTCTTGGGGCAGGGAGATGTTTGGGAACCACTGCCATTCTGTAACTAAGAATAATAAGTTTAACAAAAATAAACACAGACCCTCCCCCAACTACATCTTTCCCCTCACCTGTCTTCTGTTGTCTCCCATGGGTTGAACTGTAGATTGTAAGTTCCTTGGGGCAGAGGGCTTGTCCTCTTACACATTATAAAGTGCCATGTATGCTGGTACTGGCATTATACAAATAACAATATCGGGAAGAATTGCATGTTTTAATTACTTAAGCCACGGCATCCTTAAGAAGCTCTTGCCAGCCTCTCCAGGGATGATCAGTGGGACGTGGGTGGAGCAGGGCTCTGGAGTTGCACGATTCCTCCGGCACTTATGAGTTTATGGGGAACATCTGTGGCATGGGTGCCTTGTCCAGTATATCTGAAGGAGCGTCTCCACCCCCATCGTTCTACCCGGACACTGAGGTCCAGCACCGAGGGCCTTCTGGCGGTTCCCTCACTGCGAGAAGCCAAGTTACAGGGAACCAGGCAGAGGGCCTTCTCGGTAGTGGCGCCTTCCCTGTGGAACACCCTCCCACCAGATGTCAAAGAGAACAACAACTACCAGGCTTTTAGAAGACATCTGAAGGCAGCCCTGTTTCGGGAAGCTTTTAATGTTTGATGTATTATAGTATTTTAATATTCTTTTGGAAGCCACCCAGAGTGGCTGGGGAAGCCCAGCCAGATGGGCGGGGTATAAATAATAAATTATTATTGTTATTATTATTGTGTGTCTGTGGGGAGGAAGGCAGGAAGGCCAAAAGTAGGGGGAGCCAGAGCCAATGATAGGTGGAGCCACCGAATTCTTCTTTGGTCCCCATCCCTCCCTGCTGAATTCTGCAAAGGCAACCCTAAGAAGGTGTCAGAAGCTGACAGCCATGCCAGCCCCAGGACAGGTTTTCAGTAAGGAGGTTGGGGCTGCCTGAGGACAGACTGAACATGGCAGGGCAGTGCCCTGTTTGCCCTATTGGGCCAGCTTCCCCTGCATGGAGGCTGCCTGAATGAGTGAGAACCTGGAAACTCAGCATTCTCACTTTGTGCCCTGAAGAAGTTTGCTGCAAATACACCAAGGAGACAGTGAAAGAGGGGTGACGTGAAACTGGGCCAAAGGCACAGCCCCACTGTACATGTGTCCCCACTTCCTATGTTTCCATAAATGTTCCTGAAGAGGGCTGGTACCTTGCTCCAATTTAGCCATCAATTCATCATTTAAAAAAAATAAAATTGCAAGGCATTTATAAACGATGACAACTTAGTCTTTTGATTCGACTTTTCCTTGTATGGAAGTCACACTTATTGGGTCAATCATGAAGGAAAGGGTTCCTGCAATTTCTCCTTCTCATAGAGGGAAAGTTGCTTCTTAGAGGAATTCCCAACTTTGGTCATCTCTATTATCTCCGTACCCCACAAACTCTCCATCGGCATGCTTCAGTTCCGGTCTGATTGACAGGACTGGAAGACCCCGCAGGCCAAATCTGGCTCATAGCAGCTGGTCTATTAATTTCCATACCCGACATTTGATACGTTACAGACTTGCCGCCAAAAATCAGTCCAGCGACACCAAATTTAATATGTCCATTTCAGACACCCTCCCTATGTCCGTGCATCCCCTCTCAACAACAATAGACTTGGTTTCTTCCCCTCCATCCCACCCCAATCTAGCCTCCCATTTCCCACTCAACAGCCTCACCGTTTTCAGCATACTATTCCATAGAACCAGCTAGTGTTCATTAACCTTCCATGACATCACAGCAGCTCAGCAAATAGCCAAAGGTGCTCAGAATTTATTTTCATGGTAAAGGCTAAATGGCATGTTTATGGAGGTGGTATGTTTTTAATGCTTCCCTGTGTAAAATAAATCTACATTTTAAAAACTAGCATACCTGTGACAGTCTCCCTGGCAGTCTAACTTTTGATGCTGGCAGGGGACTTTTAATGGGAGTCAGCATCTTAATAATTGGTCCACCATCTGCTTTCTCAACTGGTGCACTCTAGAAAGGGCAATTTTCAAGCTGCATTCTTGTAATGCTGCTGCTGCTGGAAAGACTTGGTGAAAAAGCTTCATCCTATTGTTAAGATTCAGATCACCAATGCAGAACAGTTTATTTTTAAACATCCAACTATTATACCAGCCATTACGTTCCTTTACAAGCTAGCCTACCATCATGTCCTCCTCCTCGCATCCTTCTAATTAACAGTGTGATAAAATTGGCCCCTCAGAGTGCTTATTTCCTGCTAGGTCTTGTTCTCATAAGCAGCAGGTGAAAGCAGTCTGTGTGTACTGTACTACTTCAGCAAAAATAAATCCCTTACGTAGAAAACGTGTCAGGCTAGCACCTGCCTTCTCCCTCACATTCTAATCTTGAAAATTTATCCCTTCCGTGTGGAGCAAAATTCTATTCTATCCCCACAATCGAGTAGGAAGGTTACTGTTTCATTATGCTGTCTCGTGACATCTGTGGCTTATAGAGTTACCAAACTGAAATACCCAAATGGACAAACATCTTGGGAGCTGTGCAAGAGAAACTCCCTCCCTTTACAGTGGTACAAGCAACGCCAAGTTTTGCCAAGCAATGCCCAAGATTCCAGGGGTTTGGGCCCTCTTCCACGGTTTGTGTTCCTTTGGGGAAATGAAGGTGCGGCAGAAAAGTTAGTGACTTTTAAGATACAGTGGTGCCCCGCAAGACGAACGCCTCGCAAGACAAAAAACTCGCTAGACGAAAGGTTTTTTCATTCGCTATTTGCCTCGCAAGACGACTTCCCCTATGGGCTTGCTTCGCAAGACGAAAACGTCTTGCGACTTTGTTAAACCGTTTAAACTGTGCTTCGCAAGAAGAAAAATTCGCTAGACAGCAAAAATTGCGGAACGAATTAATTTCGTCTTGCGGGGCACCACTGTATGTGGTTTATGCACATATATGCAAACTGAGTGTAGGTGGGGGGAGTGCAGAAGTTACTTGCAGACAGAGGCACCCCTGCCCTCCCTCTCTACCTGCCAAGATGGTTCTGACCTTTGTTGTGCTTTCTTGTTCTCAGCATACCCTTCTGGCAAGCAACTCCTCCCCTGCTATCCCAAGCCTTGTTTTTTAGAGCCACATTTTTCCTGCAGCACAGTCTGCCAGGGTCCAAAGATTTCTCTGTGATGTTGGTCATCAACACATTCTGTCATACTAATGTCTCTATCCCAGGTGAGGCCCTGGCTTGTAAAGGAAGCTTAGCTTGTATTCTGCAATGGCCTGGAACCTTCTCTTCAATATTCCAAATATTAACTAGATCCTGACATTCATTCATTTATTAGGGGTTTTTGGGGGGAGGGGGATCCTCCCCACAAATTTATAACAATACAGACTACAGTGGGATTCATGATTAGACTGAGGAGGAAAATTGTACAACTGGCTCTACCAGTGTTTCCCAAATTTGAGTCTCCAGCTGGACTAAAACTCCCATCATCCCTAGCTAGGAAGACCAGTGGTCAGGAATGATGGGAATTGTAGTCCAAAAGCAGCTGGAAACCCAAGTTTAGGAATCACTGCTCTACCCCATATCCAGCCCTGGATTCAGGGAGGTGCAAGCTGTGCCCCCCCCCCCGGGGCACTGAGCCAAGAGGGCACAAAATTGAGAAGATCCATACTTGAAAATATGGGGGCACCAAATTTTGGGCTCACACATTACGAAAAATAACCAAAGCCTGCCCCTGCCCTACTATCAGATGGTTGACTCAGTCCTTCCCCTAACAGGTAGACATTTGGAACCTTCCAATTGAGCAGCTGATGATGCCTAGTGGTTCCTTGCAGAAGGGCCTTAGTTCAGTGCATTGTAAAGTGCAAAAGATCCTGGGTTCAGTTCCTAACATCTTCAAGTTGGACTGGGAGGAAAACCTTGCCTGAAACCCTGCAGAGCCTTTGGCAGTCAGTGTAGACTTTGGGGTAGCCAACATTAGGGCATCAAGATCTTGTTGGACACTCAACCTCCATCACTCTTGACCAGCAGTCTAGTGACACCTGGAGGGGAGGAACCCCATTGGCTGCCCCATGTAGATGATACTCAACTAGATGGAACAATGGTTTGACTCAACCTAAGACAGCATCCTGCGCTCCTAATTCTCAGGCACCTCTGTCCCGTGGAGTCCCATCTGTGATGCATACCTGTCCATGCTCAATGTGCAGACATTGGGCGAAGGAAGGATTGACTGACCACGCAATATGAAGGGTTTGGAGTCAGCAGCATTGCTGTGTGAGTCAGAGCAGGGTATACTGGGCTAGATTTTCTCACCTGCTTTTAAGGCAGCTTGCTACGTTCCTTACCTTCTGCACACAAAGTTGTCCTGTCATTGATTCCTCGTAGACGTTAGATGCCCTTTCCTTTGATTTTATTTCCCTCTCCAATCAGCCCACGCTAACAAGAGGCACGGCTCGCTCTTTCAGGGGATAAAGCTCCTGCTGTATTTGGTTAATGTTCTGCGACCTTTTAATCTTTTACAGACTTCTCGATGCAGCTCAATGCTAGAATTGATTTTACTCTTCTTTTTCGGGAAGGAGTTCCTGAAGCGGATATCTAGGGCCCGTAAATTCAGGCTGGCATTGTAAAAACCAACGTTACAAATTGGGAGGCACTGACCTTTTGCAAAAGCGACAGGAGAGTGAGAGAAGGACAACAAGAACAAGATATACAAAAAGCAACCTGCACCTAGTTGCCGCGTTACACTCAGAACTCAGTGTCACCGCCAAATTGAGCCTGCAAGCCAGAACAAGCCCAATTAAAATTAATGAACCAAAGAGCCTGTACCTTAGAGAGAGCCTTCTCTCTTCCACATTTGAGATATAAGTGCACACACCTCCAATCATTTTATATAATTAAAAATTCCCAGTTTACAGATGGTAATCATGAGGTCTTCAGAGGCCTTTAGTGTGGCCAACGGGGGTGTCCTACCTCCAATTCCCGCCCCCCAACTGTTAGGTGAGCTGGGAGGGAGTGTGGTTGAGATCTTGGCTATGTCCTGGAAGACCTGCTCCCTGCCTTGCTGGCCTTCCCCACCTGATCTGAGAGGACTGACTCCAGCTACAAAAGCTGAGGCTGCTGAACACACTCTTGGGCTGGGGGCAATGTTTAAGGGAGGGGGTTGTTGTCGTTATTGACATTCATTTTTTTTTTTGTATTTTTTTTTAGATCTTATTATGATTTATATGGTAATGGTTCAATTTTGTTGTCTACTTTTGATGTTGTATTTATTGTTTATGACTACTTTTACTATGTTTGTAATTATGTGATTCCCCCCCCCCTTCATGTTGTAAGTTGCCTTGAGCATGGATTTAACTATGGAAAGGTGGCATACAAATAAATTTATGTATGTATTGTGATGATGGGGTGAAGAGTCATGTCTGTAAAAATGAACACTCCACTCCCCATAAGTGTATGTGGAGAGAGAGAAAGAAAGAGAAAAAGAGAATAGCCTAGGCCCCAACCACCCCTGGTTCTAGTCACGCCTACTCAGTGCTTGCTTGCTTGACTGATTGATTGATTGATTGAAGTTTGATTGATTGACATGAAGTTGCTACAATAAGTGCCACACTTTTAACATGGGGGGGAGGTGGGGGTCTGCATACTCTTGAGTACTCCCAGAAAAAGCACAGCCTAGTGATAAGCCTCCATTGGGGAAATAATGAGGCCACACTTAGTAGTAGTAGTAGTAGTATTAAATTAAATTTGCATACCACCCTTCATCCATAGATCTCAGGGTAGCTCACAAGATAAAAACAAAATACATAACAAAAACAAGAAAGAGCCAAACCAATAACCCCCTCCCTCCCACAACACATTTAAAAAGGTTGTTATGTACTGAGTTGAATAGGAGCCAAACTGAAGCAGTCTGATTGGCCCCAGAACAATAGGATCCAAATTGCAGCAGTCTGATTGGTCCTAGAACAATAGGATTCAGAATGCAGCAGTCAAATTGGTCCTAGAACAATGCAGCAGTATGATTGGTTGGCAGGAACCACCCAATCATGCTCCAGATATAAGTGAATCCACAACCTGATTGGCTTACAGTAGAATTCCAGAATTAACCAATCAGGTGCAGCCCATTGTGTAAATAATGTATATAAAGCAGATACTGTGAGGGGACTTTCATTCATTCCTCCTCACCACTATGAGCTGAATAAAGAGCATGAAATCACTTTGCGACTCTGAGTATATTTCAAAGGTATAGGATGTTAATCACTGGTTGAAGAAGAACATTTTTGCTTGGCGCCTAAAGTATTATTAGATTCTGTAAGAAGCACAGAAGTTTTCCATCCCTATAGTTTTCTAACACGATCCCTGCTGTAATAGTGAATTTACCTGTTCTGAACTGTTTTTCAGGTTGAGAAATGTGCCCTGTGTTCTGGCAAGGCCTACCACATCAAACCTTCCCAACACCTTGAAGGCAAAAAACAGTGGTATCTTGGTTGTCGAACAGCTTAGTTGTCGAACAAATCAGCTCCCAAACGCCAAAAACACGGAAGTAAGTGTTCCAGTTTTTGAACGTTTTTTGGAAGCCCGCGGCGTCCGCTTGAGTGCTAGACGCTCCTACAGCCAATCGGAAGGCGCACCTTGGTTTTTGAACGGTTTCAGGAGTCAAACAGCCTCCCAGAACGGATTAAGTTTGAGCCAAGGTACCACTGTATAGTGGGAAATTAAAATGGCAGTTCAGAGTCAGCAACCAGGTGCTGCTGATGTGACCCACTCTCACTTGGTTAAAGCACTGGGATGGAGGAAGAAGAAGAAGAAGAGTTTGGATTTGATATCCCGCCTTTCATTCCCCTTCAGGAGTCTCAAAGCGGCTAACATTCTCCTTTCCCTTCCTCCCCCACAACAAACACTCTGTGAGGTGAGTGGGGCTGAGAGACTTCAAAGAAGTGTGACTGGCCCAAGGTCACCCAGCAGCTGCATGTGGAGGAGCGGAGACGTGAACCCGGTTCCCCAGATTACGAGACTACCGCTCTTAACCACTACACCACACTGGCACACAGAGGTAGTCTCTGTCCAGGGCCTCTTCAAACCCGCGTCCTTCTGCAATGAGGCAGGAGGAATAGAGGAGCACCCTTCAAGAATCCTCATCTCCCTATCACGTCTTTTATCATGGGTCTATAAATCCTCCATGTTGGCCTTTATCTGAACTTCCTGCACATCATGATAAACCACCTCCTTTGATGGTAGCCTGCAAAGCACTTGCATGGGTTAGTCTTGGGGTTTGTGTGAGTTCCCCCACTCTTCCCACCTTGCTGCTATATTTTACTTTAAAAATACACTGAAGAATTCAAAATTTGCCTGACCTAAGCAGACGCACGGCCTCACATGTTCTGACCAACTCCCACGGCGTACAGCAGAACAGCTGCTCCCCTTCCTTCCGTCTCCTCACAGGACATAATTCTTCTTCCAGCCACGGAGAGCAGAACGATGCCCCTGGAATGAACCACAGATACTTTACAGCTTTAGCGATTAGTACCCGAGCAGCGCTGAAGAAGCGGGTGTAATTTCGGAAACGGGCGAAGAATGGCTTTGGTAGTCCCACCTGGTACAGCTCAAAGTGCTAGATGAATGCAAAAAAAAAAATAAAAAAAAAATAAAAGTCTTCCAGCATTTTATCTGCAAACAGAACAGTTGGTACATCTGTGGCTCAGATGTAGGGAACACAGAGGCTCCTTTCTGGTGCAGCACTGATTAGAGCACATTTGCATCGGGACTTTGGAGTCTTCCAATGTTCCCGTATTGGAAGAACATCCATCAGCCCCGTCCAACATGGTCAATGGATGGTGGGAGTTGTGCTCCCACAGCATGTGGAGGGCATCAGCTTGTGGGCAGGCTGCAGGATTCTTGTGAGACAGCAGGAGCTTCCTTTGAGGTCTGTGAGCCTGGTTACTTTTTCCCATCTCCCCTCATTAAGTGTGAGTTACACTTGACCCACCAGGGCAAGCACAAGCCTCGAGCCATAATTTGAGACCTACCTGTCCCTTCGGCACACCTCCATTTTTGCAGCCCCAACCAGTAGCAACAGGAGGTTGACCTCATGGTGGGCTGAATTCTACTTGGTAGGTTGATGTGCAGGCCTTTCCCCGTATAAACCATCCTGTACATCATCTGAGGCCCTTATTTGTGTGCCACCTCCATGTGAGGTTCAGAGGGTGGCAACACGAGAATGGGTCATCTCGATAGTGGCTCCCCAATTGTGGAATGCTCTCTCCTGGCGCCTTCATTATATACATATTTAGGTGCCAGGCGAAAACACTCCTCTTCAATCAGGCCTTTGGCTGATTAATATTCTACGGCCTTTTCAATGTGTCTGTGGGAAGGGCGGATATTGTTTGGCTGTTTTGTTTTAAATTATTTACTTGTTTTGTGCTGTATTTTATTCTATGAACTGTCCTGAGATCTTATGATGAAGGGTGGTATATAAATTGAATAAATAAATAAAATAAATAAATACTAGTAATACTACATACACCCTTTCCTAGAACATGTCCCTTCTTTTTGATTTGCAGAACATACATTCTTAAATAACCAGCATTCTGCTCAGATAGGAAAGGAGATGTAATGAAACCAACACTGTTTAGCAACATGGAAACAGTGGTTATTCATAGCCTTTACCCAATCCTCGTTCTTAGGGCTGCGGGAAACTGCCCTATACCGAGTGAGACCACTTGTTCATCTAGCTCACCATTGTCTACACCAAGGGTGAGGAACTGCAGGTCTCCAGGTCTGGGTGGAATCTTCTACACACATATTAAAAATGCTGTGAAAATGCTTTTAAAAACAAAGTTTTGAAAACTACATTGAATTTGACATAGCTCACTGTTGCTATCTAGTGTCACATTTGTATATTGCACTTTACAACACATTTGCAGCTGTATAGCTGAGTCCCTGGTTTAGTTTCAAAGCCCCCTAGTCCCAGCCAGCATGGCCAGTGGTCATGGATGATGAAAGTTGTAGGTAAAACAAGTGGAGGGGCACAGATCTCCCAGCCCTTATCTCAGGCATGGGGAACATTTGACCCTCCAGATACTGCTAGACTACAACTCCCACCATCCCTGACCATTGGCCATGCCGGCTGGAATTGATGGAAGTGATGCAGCATCCTCTGGTCCAAAGGTTCCCCACCTCTGCCTTGCTATACTGGCTGGCAGTGGCTCAGGTGTCAGGCAGGAGTCTTCCTCAGCCCTACTGGAAGATGCTGGGGAGTAAAACAAAGACCCTTTGTGGGCAAGGTATGTGATCTGCCATTAAGCTATAATGGCCCTTCCCCAAGTGATTATTCTTGTTCTTCTGTCTGTCTATATAGAAAGCTTGCTCTTTTATAACCTCTCCTTTATCCAAACAAGATTACTGCAATAACGTATATGAAGTGCTCTGAACACTGTAAACATCATATAAATGCTAAATAGTACTATAATCCTTTAAAATTGCATGGGTTTTTTTTTAAGGAGATTGGACGATGTACTTCAAATGGCTCTTTAATAGAAAATAAATTTAGCTTAGAAGCTTTCCACTGCAACAAGCACATTGCTAGCCCCTTACTGTTTCCTATGTAAGCCATTGGTTGATATCAAATAATGTGAAAAATATAAATGCACAATTTAACAGTATCATTCTTTCCTTTACTAGGTAGTAACTCTTGCCGCTGAGTAATTGAGATTTTAATGTTTACATGTGGCTCTTTTAACAGAAATATGGGCGTATGGAATCTAAATTTTTTTTTTTTTTACACTCTGGAGTTCTAAGGCATTTATGTTCCCTTGGATGAGACACTGGAATTTTAGAGGCCTCAGGACAGCTGAAGATGAGACTTGACACTCATCTCATGAACCGAAGGAAGGGAACGCTAACTACACAGTATATAGTATGGTAGTTGGAAGCAGCTGTCAAATCCTTTTCAACCCCCTCAAATGATCTTTAGTCCACGTATCTTCTAAGTTGCCACTGATAGAGCCCCTTCCCCACATCTAAACATTTTTTCTGCAGACTTCTGCTGGGGTTCTAAATTGTGGACAGGGCCTACACAAATAAAACACACTTTCAAGTGCTTGATCTTTTCATTAATTTCTTGATTCCATCATTATGTTTTGTTTCCCCAGTGCTGAGTATTTTGCTGGAGTCTGTTCTGGTCTGTTTCATTATGTAAATTCCTTTTCTGCTTTAAGCTTCAAAAACAAAACAAATCTACAAGGATAGATGCCACATGCCACATATACAGCCCGCAATCTGAAACAAAATCACTTTGACCCACTTAACAACTGATTAGGCATATGTGGAAATCAGGATACTAGGAAATTATTGATGCTCATAAGATAGGGGCACTCCATTTTACAGTAGAATTTCAGACAAAAAAGAAAGGAATGATTAAGCTCCTGCCTTGACCTGTCACTTTTAAGTGGGTTTGGCTGCAGTTTAAAATTTGTACAGAGAGGGGCTTGCACCATAAGGCTTTGAAGAGAAGAGACTCTGCTTTGCAAGTAAATATAATTAGAATCAGGGTACTGGTCCCTTAGGGGCTCAGTAGGTAAAATTATGGGTACTGTCCTGTGTGCATTTGCTTGGGAGTCTGCCCCATTGACTATAATGGGATCCGGATTCTTAGAATTGTAGAATTGGAAGTGACTCCCAAGTGTCAGCTAGTTCAACCCCCTGGTATGCAGTAATAACCTGTATTTGAATAAGCATGCTTAAGATCTGCAAACAATAACACACTGAAGATCCCGGGCCCCAGGGAAATTAGACTGGCCTTGACCAGAGCCAGGGCCTTTTCGGCTGTGGCCCCAGCCTGGTGGAACGCTCTCCCACAAGAGACTGGGGCCCAGCAGGATTTGATCTCTTTCTGGAGGGCCTGCAAGACGGAGCTGTTCCAACAGGCCTTTGGCCAGGGTGCAGTCTGACCTTTTTCCTTTGTATAAGGACAAGCATGAAGGAGGCCTCCCAGCCTGTTCACAGGTCCTTATATGAAAACAGTGAAAACAGTTGGTCCTGGCAAGTATTAAGTGCTCTCAGTCTTAACCTGATAACTGCCATTTGTCCAGATTTTAATTTGTCTGAATTAATTTTAAGATGTATTTTAATTAATTGATGCCTGTTTTTATGTATACTGTGTTATTTATATGATGTTAGCTGCTCTGAGCCCGGCCCTGGCCAGGGATGGTGGGGTACAAATAAAATTTATTATTATATTATTATTAAGCATGTCAACATACCTTCATATAATGAAGGGCATTTGTAAGAATGAGATGTACACACCCATTGTAGGTAGCTATGCTGCTTCATTAGTGAAAAACAGAAAGCTAGAGTAAATGTTATAATTCCTTTATCAACCAAAATTCATAGTTATTAGCCACAATAACAATTTTCTACCTCCACAATTGGAGGCAGTATGCCTCTGAATGCTGCTTGGCAGGAATCACATATATGGAAAGCACTGTTGCACTAAGGTCTGGCTTTCAAGCTTCCCAAGCTAAGTGGGAGAGGACATCCCAGATAGAAGGAGAATTTCTATCTCCATCCAATCTCAAAGGCTGGAAGAAATATTTAAAAGTACCTTGTGGGGATGGGGGAGATGTATTTCCATTTAGGGCGTCCTTTTAAAAATGGGCTGGGGTTATGGGTTTGTTTTTTATGGTTTTTTGCTGCTTTTTAAATTTTTATGCTGTGAACCTAGGTTATGGGCGCAACAACGGAATGTTGAGGCGTGCTTTTTTATATAACTAGAATACAAAGCTGAAAATGAATGAACTGCAGATAAATGTTATGTTATATTTCCCAAATGCTCTGGTCCTTCCCCTGCCCGCCCCCCTAATATTTTTAAGAGGGTCTCTTCTCCATTCTTCAGAGAGTAGCTGTAGGTGGGGAAGCAGAAAAAGCTCCCCCTTTTCTTCCACTCTGCAGTTTCAAATCCAAAATCTTAGGTGCAAAATGCACCTTGGAACAATGGCAGTTTCGAACGCTGACTAGAACTCATGGTTCTAGTCAGAACTAAGAACTAACTTAGTTGGTCTTTAAGGTGCTACAGGAAGGATTTTTTTTATTTTGACTATGGCAGACCAACACGGCTACCCATCTGTAACTAGAACTCATGGGACATCCATGCAAGTCAAGCTGAATGCTGGCAGATTCAGGGCAGAGCACATAGTCAACCTACAGCAATGCTTCCCAATAACTGCTGCTGGAAGCCACAGGGTCCTGCTTGCGGGTTCCCCACCACGGGCGGATCGACTGACCCAGAAGGGCTTCCCTTGCGCTCCCCTCACTAAGCGAGCGCTCTGGCAACCCGGCGCCGCAGCCATCAGCGCACGCGAGCCTCTGCCCAAGCGAAGCCCCGCCCCCTAGCCGTTTACGCTGCCTCCCGCCACCCGATTGGTCCGCCCCTCCACCTTTCACCTCTCACCCGGCCCTCCTCTCCAATCGCGCCCGCCGTTTCATCGGCGCAAATTCAGGCGAGTGTGGTTTCTCTCCTTCTCTCTCTCTCTCCTGTGCGCTGGTCTACGCATAGCGAAGGCGGCGGCGAGTCCCGGATTCTCGGAACGCTTCTGCGCCAGCAGCGCAGAGTCGGGCCCTATAGGCGGAGGAGGGTGGAGCTCCTTTTGCGTAGGCAGGGGCGGGGAGGAGGCTTGTCCTAACCGGGCCCAGGTGAATGGAGGAGCCTGACAGTTAAAAGAGGCGGAGGCGGCGAAATGGCGGCGGCGGCGGGGGAAGGAGCGGCAGCGGCATAATGAGGCGACGCCTGTAACCGGGGCAGCTCCAGGCTGGGTCCCGCCTGGCAGGTAGGAGGCTCCACCCGGCCCTTCTCCTTCCCTCACAACCCGCTCGCCTCCTTCGCTTGGCTGCTCCTCAACGGGCCTGCCCTGGAGCCCAGCACTTGCCGGGGGGGGGGCTTCCCTTTCTTTCTCCCCTCAGCGGAGCTGTGGGCCGCCGCAGGGTGGGAGGAGGAGGAGGAAGGGCGCCTTTGTCTTCCTCTCAGCCTCGCATTCTCCCTCCCGGTGTCTGTCTATGTCTCGCCCAGGCGGCGCGGTCGGGGCCTCCGCTCAGCTTAATCCGCCTCCTTTCCGTTTCCCTAAAGGGGGTGGGCGGCCGTGTCGCCTTTATTTCGCTTTATTTCCTCCTCCCCACGCGCAGCAAGCTTCCTCCCGCTGCTCTTTGTCTCCCCGGGGATATCCCGCTTTCTTCAGTTTGGCGAACTCCCAGGGGGGAAGAGGGGTTCAGAATTCCAACGTTTTCTCTATTTATTTTTTGATCAAATGCTCTTCCCTCTCCGGCCACCCGCCCATGAATCTGAAATGCATCCCCCTTAAGGCTGCGTTCCTTCTCAAGAGTAGATCCACTGGTATTAACGGGGCCCATGGGAGCCATGTGCGCTGAGCGTGATGAACGTTGGATGCAGCTCATAAGTTTCACCCAGCAGTTCCGAGAAGGCACCCGTGCTGCTGGCACATTTCTGTCTTAAACACCCGCAGTAATGCCAAATAAAACATCCTGTGTCTTTGTTTTAAAAAGAATGGTGGTGCTCGATAAAGCATTTGCTTCCTGTGGAGACAAGTCTCGTTGGGGTCTGTGAGACTCTTTTCTCTCTCTCCATTTTCTTTTTAAAAAATGAGGTATGGATCAGGCTGTGGAGGGGAGGGATGTTCAGCGTCCATGTGCTCCTACAGGTATAATTCATGAGGCTGCCACACTTTGCATTAAGAGAGCAGCTAGATGTGCTTCCTTGTCTCCCACCCCAGCCAATTGTGTGGGCCATAGGGCAGCAGCAGCAGCAGAAATGGGCTTTCGCAGGCATGTTCTTCTTTTTTCCTCCCAGTTCCTTGTCCTACTTCATCCATTGTCCTTTAGGATTACCAGAACACAATGTCCCAAGAAATAAGGGGTCTCACTATAACACTGTGGGCTTACAGGGGTTTGAATTGAAGTGACTGCCATTGATCCATGTCAACGAGGCTAGAATAAATAAGAGATGTCTGGTAACCTCGATTTTTCCTGTGCACGCTGCTGCCTCACGTCTGTTCCGGCTGTCTGTCTCTGCCATTGTTGGGATAACAGGAGGGTTCTTTCTTTTATACACACACACACACACTTTAAATTAACTCAGTTTTCTTGGAATAAATATATTTTCCCTTCTCATCCCTCTGTTTGCAACTGAGCAAAAGATGTGAATTTTATTCACTGCTGCTTCTAATGTTTCCCTCGTGGCTCCATGAGTAGATTGGAATTGTAACTTCATAGTAAGGGCAAGGTGGTGGTGGGGATTTGTTTACTGTATCAATCAAGCTTTAAGTAACACCAAATAATAAACTGGATGTTTTACTGTGGTAGAGTAATCTTTTGAAAGGCATGATTTTTAAAGCAGAATTCCCTTGATGTATTGTAGCAAATTTTCTACTCTTGATGAGTGTAAGGAGACACTAATCACATGATGCAGAGGTAGTATTTTATATTCTGTATAATCTTGGCCCATTACAGTCTCAGTAATGGGAAGAAGCTAGCTCTCTTCATGCTCATTATATTTGGGCTGTGCGTTCGATAGTTTGCTATGGAACAGTGATCCTACAGTTTATCCAGTAACATTTCATGAGGTTCTTTGTTCATCCAAGCAACAATAAAGCAATTTTGCCCCTTGGTAACACTCTACAAGTATTATCCTGATTCACTGCTAATTGTATGTTATGCATTCTCTTCAATATACAGTACCAGCTATCACCTTTAAAGAACTTAAGGGATAAGTGAAATTTCACAGCTTTAACAAAAGTGCCCATTGCTACTGCTGGGGAAGAGAAATTGATTCTTCAGGGGGTTGGACTAGATGATCCTCAGGGTCCCTTCCAACTCTACAGTTCTGATTCCCGTTAACTACAGTTTCTGACACTTGTTGCTGCTTCAAGACCTTTGTCTTTTCACCCTTTGCCTGATAAGAATCTCTGCACCATTATTTCTGCTGCTGCCACCCTGTATTCTTTTCCCATGGGGAAAAGAAGCTTGATTGGTGAGGCAATTTTGGGAAGGCAAAATTACTAGCAGAGAAAGGGTTAATTAATCCCCTTCTTTTTTCCTAACTGCAATTTCAAATGCCATGTTTGTTACAAAGGAAAGGAAAAAGTTGCAGGCAACTCTGTAAAGCAGTCATGGGGAACAGATGATCCTCCAGAAGTTGTTTGATTTCATCTTCCATCATCCTTGACTATTGACCATGCCAAGTGAAACTGATGGAAATGAGTCTGACAATATATTCAGGGCCACAGGTTCACCACTCTTGATGTTATGTGTAATTTGTCCCTCAGAGTACAGTGGTACCTCCGGTTACATACGCTTCAGGTTACAGACTCCGCTAACCCAGAAATAGTTCTTCAGGTTAAGAACTTTGCTTCAGGATCAGAACAGAAGTTGTGCTTCGGCGGCAGCAGGAGGCCCCATTAGCTAAAGTGGTGCTTCAGGTTAAGAGCAGTTTCAGGTTAAGAACAGACCTCCAGAACGAATGAAGTACTTAACCTGAGGTACTACTGTACAATTCTACACCTTGAAGGGCAAGTTGTGAAGGTTGGAAGAGGTTCTAAAGCTTCTTTTTGAGGAAACTATCCAGAAGCCTACTTTCTATGCTGATATAATGCCCTGTCACTGGAACTGGCAACCCCATAAGAGCCATAGTATTTGAATGTAAACTGCAGAGAAGTGGATGTAATTGCTAGTGCTATGAATTGGTGGAGGTGGACAGGTGCTGTCAGGACTACAGTCAGAACTATCTATCAGGACTGATTGTATCCTCCCCAAATTGAAATAAGCCTTTTAGCATTTACTGAAAATATATTAAATGGAAGCTGATTCTTCAACAAGTCAAACTCTAAAACCATCAGAGATCACTTATGACACTGCCGCAATGTTAAGAATGCCAAAAGAATAATTGCTGAGCTGACTTCACAACCAGAAATGATTAATCCTTTTAACTATTTCTTTGAACTCTGGTTTCTCTTCAGATCGTATAATTTTTTCACCTTTTATTAACTGTGTACCTTACTTAGAAAGTTTGGGTATGAGAGTCAAATAATTTTTTTATTTTAAAAATCTGTATTCTACTTTTCTTCTGGAAGGAACTCAAGGCGACTCACAATGAAATAGGATATCTACTAGAAATTCAGTTACAACAAAAAGTATACCTGACACCAGAGAGCTTCAATATTCTAAGGGCTAGAACACTTGACCCATCTTATGACTATTATTTATTAAATTCATACCCTGCCCTTCCTTTGAATGAGCCCATAAATTATTTTGTGCTTTGAGCTACTTCCTGTGTATCAGAGCCCCTAGCTAGATTGGGGTATTTATGGAAAATTACCTGAAATCTTGAGACTTTTATAACATTAGGGATTCTGACCATCTTCTTGTTCTAGGTATTGTGCAAGTTTTTCTTCCTTGCTGTTAAGTTATCGCTTATCCAAACCTTATTTTTATGCAGCACAGGGGATTCCACAATACTTTGGGCAATATATCCAACATCACTAGAATAATCAATATCCTGATATCTAAATAGCAGTTCTAATGCAACCTAGAACTACTTGTCTTCATGCTAATATTTTTAATATTACTTCCTTCGAGGGCATGTGCCCTCAGCCTTTTCACATGTTTCATCCAAAAAATTGATCATCCTTCCGGTTACGTTCTAATTTATAGGTATTATTCAATTCTCTCCTGCCTATGTCTTTATCTGAAAGGTTGATGAGATGAGGTGAGGCTGAACTGTTCAAACTTTGCCCTCACCTGCCATTCTCGACTGGAGGCAACTTCAGTTGGCCATCCCTTTCTCTGTAAGAGTGGCTCCTACTGCTCTGGGGAATCATGTGCAGCAGTTTCCCTGTCCATGCATTCAGTTTCCTCTCCAGCTTAGGAAATGCATGAATATACCTGCTTCTCTGTCTGTATAGTCCCTTGCTGAATCGGGCACATGTTGCAAAGGATATCATTAAAAAAATAGTAATGCCTCAGAATGGCTTATTAGACTTGATACAATTCTTTCTGATTGTTGATGCACCTAGCCAAGAAGTATTGGCAGCAGTAGTAACTTGGTGAACATTACCATAGTCCTGTGATTAGTTTTAACTGTTTTTAATACTAAATTTTAAATAGTTGTAACCTGCACTGAGTCTTGGTGGTGAAGGGCAGGTAATAAATGTAATAATAAATGTAATCATTTATATAATAATCATACTGTCAAAGCAGGCATTTTTTTTAAAAAAAGGGCAGGGATGGGGAACATGTGGCCCTCCATATGTTGCTGGTCTACACCCCCATCATCTTGGGCCATTGGTCATGTTGGCTGTGACTGATGGAAGTCCAACAGCATATGGAGGGTCACAGGCTCCCCATTCCTCTTTCAAGGGGAAGTTAGAAATTCCACAAGATTGATCCTGTCGCAAAGTGGACAGATCAATAAATTACGGTGGTGGTTTTAGAAGATGCTTTTATCTGAAGCAAAACAATGGATGTCATGACAAGTTCATGAACTCTGGTGGTTGCAATCTAGAACCCAAGAGATATATTGGAGAGAAGCAGAGAGCTAGTCATTGTTTCCAAATTAGGAGTATTATTCACATGCTTCTAACCTTAGCTGAAACTACTTGAGTGGGTGATGGCAATGCAAAATTGGTATTCTGCATCCTGTATTTGGTTTCTGATAGTTTAGCTGTAAGTGGGCCCAGCTAAACTAAATCTGTGAGAGTGAGCTCGCCCTCTTCAATCATATGTAACCTTTACAGGGCAAGAGCCATTTAATACATTTCTTTTCTGATCTTGCTTAATTAGGCATGTGTAATAAACCTCCATCCAGTAATTGGAAGTGCTACAACAAACTTTCTGTATTCAAAGAAATTGTTTAACAGCCCATAAGAGCACAGCTAGGAGTGCTTGAGAGGTATATAAAGTGAACGATGTGATTGCAGCTGGAACCTAACAACACACATTTTCTTGAAACGAGGCTCTGGACTATAACTATTACATCAGTTCGAGCCAGGTTGGTAAAGGTTGCTTTAAATGTTACAGTTGAAACAAAAGTCTTCCCCTGTACCTTGAAAATTAACAACAGAATGGCGTGGCACCAAATATGCTAAACGTTGCTTTCACACATAAATGTATATAATTATATAGAAATAATATAATTAATGCACTGGCAAAATTTCTGTAGGAAAGAAAATGTGGGAAAATAAACTTTAAAGCACATTTCCTTCAAATTGGCGCAAGGAAATGAACAGAGGTCTGAAGTCAGTGGCAACCATTTGGATAGATCTCCTGGATATGGAAAAAGGCTTCCACATGTAGACTGACCATCCTTTCATGCAAGAAGTTTTCATGACTTATGCTCTTAAGGAGCATGCTGAACTCAGTTTTCAAATGTATATGTATATGTTAAGGAGTTTAACAATAAAGTAGAGTGTTTTGAAAACTGAAGTAATATTTTTATTGTCAACATCAAATTAAACATGTATTAACAATTTCTGCTAAAAATGTGTGTTATCAATGTGTCACTTATGTGAATTGTGTATGAGTTCATGCTTATCAAAATAAGAAATAAAGTGTTGCTGACCTTAGTCAGCAACCTAGTGGCGACTAGACTGTTTTGGCATTTCTATCCTCGTTTCTAGCACTTCACCGTTTTATCTCAGGGAATGAATGGCCGAGACGCCGTTGCTGCCCTGATACAACCAGTAGAATGGGAAATGGTGACAATATCTTTAGTCTTCAGACAAGATATGATTATAGCTCCTTTACGGTAAACTTTTGAAGTACCTTATAAAATTGGGAGCCTTATGAGAATTACTCTAGTGACCCATGTGCTATATGTATGTTTATTTCAGGCCTCAACAGTGGATATTGTTTCCCCTGTACAAGAAGATAATTTATAAGTTGCCTTTGGCCTCCAGAAGTTGCTAGATTTTCTCACATTAGCTGCCTAAGTGAGTTCACTCAGGGGAATTCTTCAACATCCAGATTGCAGTTGATACAAGGTTCTCCAGGTGTATGCAGAAGACTCTTGGTTTGAGCAGGAAACATCCATGAGCTGTAACTGGCTTGATCTCTTGGAGGTTGTTCTGGAGCTGGAAGCTTTCCAATTGGTGTAGGGGAGGGGTACTGTGTTTGGGGGGGGAGCTTCCTAAGTTTCAAGACCCATGCCATTCTACAGGTCTGGGACATTTAAGCCCATGTTTAAGAAAATTAGCTAGGGCTGATGATGTCTGCATAGAAAGTGCTTGTTTAAAGGGCTTCCTTGGTGAGAAATGTGGCAGAGCCATTCCTTAATGAGTTGAACACACATTTCCTTTGAATAGTTTGGCAGTTTGCCAGCTCCAACTCAGTAGTGTAGAAAAGAGAAGTATATGATTTACATTTATGCAAATCTTGTGTCTGGAAACCACACATAGGCAGCTGCTACGCTCCCATGAAGTAAAAAATGGTTGAGGCTCTGAAAAGACCCCAGCTCTACCATTTGCCTCTAGTGTTGTTATGGAAAAGGAAGCTTATATCAGTGAGTCCTAAGTTTATAAAGTATGGAAAAAACTGACTCTGCAGACCTGACTGAAAGATTAGTCTCAGTTTGGTTTATCACCTTTTTTTTTCTTAAGTGAATGATTTAACAGTTGGAGAGAAAGTGTTAAAGGTATTTCTAGATAGTTTTTGTGTTCAAAATCTCATATTTCGCATTATTATTTGAAAGTAATTGCATCCTGAAAAATCCGGTGCATTTTTTAAAAAAAGCTTTTAATGTTAAACTTTGATAGCTTTGGAATTCTAAAATTTAAGTAGTTTTCATTATACTTCAAACTAAGGAGTTGCCAAATTTCAGTGTCTGCATTTTAAAAGACCAGCACTAAGAAGCAATATGGAGCCTTTAACTTGTACAATATTCTTAGAGCATAGGACTTAGTATTATTGGGCATGTATGCTAGGATTAAACTAGCAGTTGCACAAATAAAAACACATTTATATGACACACATGGCTTTGTACGTACTGTGGTCACACAATCTCCTTGCATAAAGAACTAAAATGGAAAACAGCATGCTCCGTACTTAGCAGATATTCCTTTTCCTTACATTGGATCTTTATCTGTAAAGTAAATTTACTGGTGAGTGGTGCTGCTTTAGGACCAGGAGTATTGCTGCTGTGAGGCTATGCTTCCTGGCAAATGGTATATGACTTTGACCATCAAACAGAAGCTGGCTGGCTGGCTGCCTGCCTGCCTGCCTGCTGCAACAGGCCTTTTGTCCAGAGGAGAGCACCAACACAATCGACATGGTAATATGATTTAAGCTTGCACTTTCCTACTAGAACTTGGCTCAGTCTTTTGCATGAAGCCTGTCTAGCAGTATGTTAGCTTAGGAACTGAAAGGGCCTGCTGCACCGAGGGCAGCAGTATCCAGTTTATATTTTTCTGTCAGCTACACTTCTGTTTACACCACTTTTGAGGAAAACTAATGGCCTCCATCTTAATCTTAAATATTTTGGCGATTGAAGTGATGAGTTACCAGTGTCAAGGTGGGATAGACCAATGAAATGTTTCTGTTCAGACAAATGTTCTGATTGTAATGAAAGGCAGCATTACCTTTTATCTTGCCAGGGAAGACTAAATTCTGTTTTAATTCAGTGAAATTTTACAGGATTGAAAGCAACCGCAGAGTTTCTGTGGAAAAAGGAAGCAGGTTTGTGTTCATTGGCATAACCATACCTATTTATTACAGAAACATTGGGCAGAAACTACAGCCGAGATTCCTGTGGTTTCACCATGGTTTTAGCAAGGGCAGCCATCTGCTGCAAACTTTTCAAGGTCTGGTATCTTTACTTGGTTTGCAGTGTGGAATAATCAGTTGTCCCACACAATCAGCATGGGATTAATCAGGATGGCAAATCTGTGGTCCTGCAGATATGGTTGGACTGTCATTTCCACTGTGGCTGGAGATGATGGGAGCTGGAGTCAAACAACATCTGGAGGGCCACAGGTTCCCCATCCTGCTTTAGCGGGAAATAAATTTATGAGGAAAGAAGATGGTGTAGTCTTATGAGGAAAGAAGATGGTGTAGTCCTATGAGGAAAGAAGATGGTGTAGTCTGACACAAAATAGTGTGTTATGCTGTGTGCTGAATTTCTGTCGCATATTGGGGATATGTTCATTGCAGAAGGACCATCTAAATTGTAATGGTGTTCCATGCCACTCCTTGATCTGGGTTACAGCTGAGATAGGAAAATTAACAGTTCTGGCTGGATATTTTGTTTTGGTATTTTCCCAATGTGAACCTGAATACCGACACCCCAAAGCTGCTGTTGATAATAGCCTCAATATTCTTCACTGATAGTGAACTGCTTTTTCAACTCCTGTGGATGAATTTTGTCTTGCTCTTTGCTAAATAGGCTGTTTTTGGACTACACAGACTAGAAGCATGCTGTTAAGAATTTGATTTCACTTGGCTAAAATGCATGGGAAATAGAACAGTTAAACTGAAAAGCCTATTAACATTTAATTTTTAAAACCAATAAGTGTCCATTGATTTCTGTACCGTTCTCATAGTGAAGTGGGAAAAGGGTTGTTGATACATTGCCTTGTTTTACATGAAGACACACAAATGGGCAATGAGGACACACAAATGGGCAATGGTTATCTGTTTCGCCATTTTTCTCAGTATGTATAATAAATAATGTGGTAGTTGTGTTTGAAATTTGCAATAAAATGGATGCCAGTCACTTCTGCCCTATAACATAGGGCTGTTTTCAACTAATGAATCCCGTCAGTGGAATCCCTGCACAAGGAACTCGGCTTGCGTATCAGGGCTCCCCCCCCCCCGTGCCCCCCAAATGGCTTTGGTGGGTCAGGAGAAACCCCAGAACAGCAGATAGTGTGAAGTGGGGAAGACAGTAGGAATCGTTCTGTCTGGCAGAAGGATTGCCTTAGCACAACTTCGAATTCCTCCAAAGTGAATATTAAGTTTCCCTAAGATTTCATTTTCATAGTGAAAGAAAGTGAAGTAGAACCAGTTGTAAACCTAATTGATGTTAGTGAACAATTGTTTTAACAGGTAAAGTAGAAAATAAGCTAATATGTTCAGGCCCTTAATCTTTCAGACACTCACTGTCTGCATCCTTGGCCAAAAAGGACTTTTGAAGGGTAATGTGCTGTTCTCCAGAGCTAAACATTAAAATGCAAGGATGAAGAGTATTGCATGGTGTGGTTGGGTTTTATTAGAGTTTTTGAAAATGTGCTGTCTTTTTATTGCCTTCTAGGATATCTAGGTTTGAAACAAAGTTACAGGCTTGGAAACTCTGGATAAGCTCAATATCAAGATTCAAGGTAGAAAAATGCTAACTTGTGCTCCTTAATGCTATGGTGCTCCTTAACTTTTAAATGCTACTTGGGCTAGAAGTTTACTCATTAAGATTGTTTCCTTTTATTCTGACTTTGTTTTAACTTTTAAAAATGACCTGCTATCAGCATACTATTTCCCTTTCAGAACAGTTCATTAGGAGTAGGAAATTGTCTTTCATTCAGTACATAAAATGTAAAACTTTGACTCTATATTGTGGTTACCAAATCCTTGATGATTTTTACCAGTATGGATTTATTTATTTTTACGTTCAAAATGTAATGTTGCATAATGATCTTATTAAATTCTCAAGGATAATTATTTAAAAATGGCATCCATATTTTAGAAAATGATTATATGTATCTTCTACAATGGCTGGGAACCTTGCTGCTTTAGTCATTTTGATAAGTATAAATATACACGTTCTTACTCAACCTGTAGAAAGAGTAGAAGCCATTATCCCTGCTGCTTCATATGTAAAAAGGACTCTTTCTTAAAACTAATATTTGTCTTTATTTAATGAAGAATTATTATGCTGGTTTATTGTTGTATATTGGCCATGTTCACCATTTTTGTATAACTCAATTTATTAACATTATAAAATAAAACTTGAAGAGTTTATCCTTTTAATAACAATATTTTTCATTTTTACTGGGGTGGTGGAGGAAATATTCATTCAGGAACTTCTGTTATCCCAGCTTCTAGATACAAGGGATTTGTGGTATAACACAGGGCTTACCATGATAATTTTCTTTACTTAGCTTTAAAGCTCTCAAATCTAGCAAAAACTGTTTAGGGTCAATATGGTCACTTAATGCATTATTTCTTCCCCTTCCTGCATATGTGGCTCCTTGTACAGGAGTTCCTTTGGGTCTTTCCATCCTCTTCATTGACAGCCCTCTCAAAAACTGACATTTTCGGTTGCAGGGAGGGCTGGCACATCCAAAGATGGATTGAACTAACTTTTTTCTCTCCACCCCTTCTTGTTTTTAATAACACTTTATTTCAAATTTAATAACACAGTTTATGTACATCAGTTATCTGAGTATCATAAATTGATTGTTCTAAAGAGAAACTACAAATAGAAATCCACTTTTGACTGAAATCTTGAATGGAATCTTATTCTTAATATGTGTAAAAGTATTTTAGCTCTTCGCTAACAATTTTCTTATATTGATTGAGCAGGAGCTGAGCAGCAATGTGGTTAGCCTCGAAGCAGATATAATGGTGTCAAAATGCAGTTCAGAGAACATATACTTAGAGGGCACAGAAACTAATATGGTAAGTCTGTATCTAATTCAATCAGAAATCACTATCTTTTTAAATAGTCTACATAATTCTGGCATTTCTTTGGAAGAAAACTTCAAATCACATTGCTCAATTTCTCTTACGACTATTGGGAGGAATTCACCATTGGGGTCTTCTGATCGTTCCATCAGCACAAACATTTCAGCTTGCCATCGGAACCAGAGGCGTCGCTCAACAGCAGTAGCGAGTAGACCCCCATCGCACCTGTGCCTCCATCCCCTCAAGCTTCCAAACCCTTTTACTGGATCATTTGCCTTTGGGGAGATACACCGGGGTGCCGCTGGGTCCCCAGCACCCAAAACTTCCTTTTGGGGTTTTTTTCCGGAGCTCACAGCACCTTTGTGAAGCTCCAATCTCCTGTTGAGCTCGGATTTCCCCGGAGAGGTTAAATCCGCGTACGAAATGGCCCATGCAGCACCCATATTTTTTTGGAATTGCTGTATATTGCTAATAATTCTAAAACAAAACTTTTTGGGTTTCTGAAAAAGCAATCTATATTGTGTTAAATTGAGGAGTTTAGTTTTGAAACTTTATATACGACTTATTATTAAAGTGGTGATAGTACTTTTTGTGGTTATGTTTATTGGTTCATAGCTTTTTCAATATCTAGGTTTTCTTTTCTGTACAGGAAACTGGTATAATTAAGCACTTGCAACATACTTGTTTGGAGTTAATGCCCCCTTAAAATAAAATCAAAACCAGTATAAAGAGAATTGAACTAATGCAAAGCACAAAATATATGTATGACTTTATATTGAGCTTAGTCCATGAACTCTATTCTTGTGGCAGCTGGAAGTTAATATCACTATTTACCAGTGTGTGGCCTATATCTTAACAATGGTTAAGGGATCAGGTAGGGTAAAGCAATTGCAAACTATCTTCCCCTGTCAAGCATTATTTCTCTCAATACCTTCACATAGAATTTGCACTCTAGGCAGAGATTGGATAAGGTGGTGATGTGGCTTATCCTGCAATTTCACCAATGCAGGTAGAGGTGATACCTATTTTGATCTTGTTTGTGGACATTTCTATTTAAAATAAGTTCTCAAATCACTTCACAATTGTTTAGTTATTGTTTGACATTAATAATAGTAACTACTTATAGCAGCGGTTCCCAATCAGCTAAGTACTGTGGACCCCCTGTTTTTCAAAAACCAAGTCGTGGAACCATAACTTTTGAAAATGTTGATATCTCTGTGGTGGTTTTTGTTATGTTAATTTTGCCACACACCTCCTGGGTGGATAATGCAGAGCCTCTGAGGTCCGCAGACCACCAGTTGGGAACCACTGGCTTATAGCATTAGTATCTTTTCAAAGTGCAATTAAATGGAGGCTATCCCCCACACCGCCCATAGCAATCTACAGTGAGAACATAGTGGAATAATTGCTGTTAAGTGCTATAGGTTGATAGAACATTCCAGTTTAATTTGGAGAATAGCAAGGACAGGTATAACTCAGGATTACAAGTATTTTCATCATCTGAGTTCCTCTTCATTTAACTGCACTGAATGAGCATATTATAGGGAAAGTGGGTACTGCCTTGTTTGCTGGGTATATCTGTGGTGCTTTCCATTACTTGTTTGGTCTCAATTTTCCAACTGTGGCATGTGGAAATAAACTTTCAATTATTTACGGATTTTTAAAAACGTTATATGATATTCTTTGGTGTACTGCACAAGACCATAAGGAGGTAGGTATGCAAAATTCAAGTTGAAAGTCCATGAAATATAGTTGAGTTAGTCCTTAAGTGATTAACATAATCTATCCAGGATGGAGAGCTCATATAATGTAGTGGTGAAAGAGCAATGATCTGGAAGGTTGCCAGTTTAATCTTATATTTGTTACTAACTCCCTAAGTTACTTTAGGCAAGCCACTTTAGGCATTACCTAGTGCCCATTTGCACTACTTACATAGCTGTTGTGAGTATTTACATAGCACTTGCAGTGAGATATGATTTATATGACTCGTTTTGAACATTGAGAACACTATGCAAATACTCCTTTTATTCTATTATTATTACTATTGATAGCATTGCTGCATGCATTCGGCTGAATTTTATCATACTGGAATATTGCCTGTAGTTTGTCTTTGAAGATTCCATGGGCATATTTAAAAACGTAAAACCTGAGTTGAAAAGTCATACTGTAAAAGTTTTAATTTTTATTCTGTAAGATATGATTAGTAACTGGTTTCAATGCTCTCCCCCCCCCCCCACAGTAAGCTGTGTTGGAACAAAAATGCAATGAAAGAAACACTGGATGAATGAATGAAAAGCCCTGCTTTGCAGTTCCTCAGCATGGCAGGACTACAACTCATGACCCCTGCTTCCTCACCAATGGGTCCTTTTTTTGGACTTCCATGGCAACAAGAAGCAATTCATGATAATATTTACACACCAAGAAAATACCAGGTACTAATGACAATGTTAATATTTGTTAAGCAAAATGAAATCTGGCTGCTTCCTGGAGACTGACTATGAGGCTGGTATCCGTCTTACATGCATTTCCATTAGAATGAACCACAGTGAAAAGAGACCCTTTTCTCTTCGCTAGCACTAGAAGCAAAAGGGACGCAGGTGGCGCTGTGGGTAAAAGCCTCAGCGCCTAGGGCTTGCCGATCGAAAGGTCGGCGGTTCGAATCCCTGCGGCGGGGTGCGCTCCCGCCGTTCGGTCCCAGCGCCTGCCAACCTAGCAGTTCGAAAGCACCTCCAGGTGCAAGTAGATAAATAGGGACCGCTTACCAGCGGGAAGGTAAACGGCGTTTCCGTGTGCGGCTCTGGCTCGCCAGAGCAGCGATGTCACGCTGGCCACGTGACCCGGAAGTGTCTTCGGACAGCGCTGGCCCACGGCCTCTTGAGTGAGATGGGCGCACAACCCTAGAGTCTGGCAAGACTGGCCCGTACGGGCAGGGGTACCTTTACCTTTACTAACACTAGAAGCAGTGAAGATATCAGCACTAGTGTCTTTGGCTTACTGAGATAATTTATTATAGCGCCAGCAATTAGCTTGTCACACTTGAGGGATATTTGACTAAACAGAAGAGTATTTGATTAAAGTGCTCATAGTCTTACCATGAAGTTGCTACTTTGATGAAGATTAAATAAATAAGAGTGAATAAAAATATGTGAGGAAACATCCGTGACAATAAGCAGTCTTCCTCTGTGCATAAATGGAACTACTTTCTTTTCTATTATCATTATTATTTGTCACCTGTGTCTTGCCTTTGTCATGGGCTGAATGATTCCAGCTGCTCAGCCCCTCCCCTGCCTGAGAGGACTTCTTCTGGTCTCTACTTCCTAGTAGACAGGAACTATGTGGAAACACCAAGAAAAAACAAAGATGAGCGCAGGAAATGCCACTTGTATAACCCTGCCATCATATGATGTTTCTGTTCTGATATCAGACTTAATTATGATTTTTATTTTGGAAGTCTTAAAACAACTTTGAGAGCCTCTAAGGCAGGCGTTCCCAAACTTGGCCCTCCAGATGTTTTGGGACTACAACTCCCATCATCCCTAGCTTACAGGACCAGTGGTCAGGGATGATGAGGATATATGGGGATATAAAGCGGAACATAAGCATTCTAAATAAATAAGAGCTCAGTAAAACTTCCAGAACTGCATGTTTCAAGAACACTGCTCTGCATTTTAAAGTGATTCTGGCAAATTACAACTTTTATGAAAAATTCACACAACGTCAGTTGTTTTAAAGGTTTGAATACTAAATATTTTAGAGCTGATTTAGGTAAGCCATTTGTTGCTCATACTGAAGTCTTTGTGTAACTACTCCTGTAAGCTCATCCATGCAACAAAGTTATATTAGAAGAGGATTTCAGGGGATAAGGATCTTAAGGTCCTGTTGAAAACTTTACATGACAGTTTGCTGTACTGCAACTATTCCATGTGTAAAGCGTTCACAGAAAAATTCCAAAAGGTATATCACAGGGTGGAAGGAGAAATGTCAGATAGACTTTTAGATGTTTTAGGTATGCAGTTCATTGACTTTCTTTGGCTGATACATCAGAGAGACATCTGTGTCTTGAATTGTCTTTCATTGAGTCAGCTGAAACCTGTCTACATGTAATTTTAAGGATTCTTTTTTTAAAAAATAAATAAAACATTTTGTATTTTCCAATACAGGTTGAACTGCTGGAAGCAGCTCTGGATCATAATACAATAGTCTGTTTAAACACTGGCTCAGGGAAGACTTTTATTGCAGTACTACTCATTAAAGAACTGTCTTATCAGATCAGGGGAGATTTTAACAAAAATGGGAAAAGAACAGTATTCTTGGTCAACTCTGGTAAGGAAGTAATACACATTTTTGTACGGGACATAATTGATAAGGATTGGATAAGTGTTCAAACTGTACCATAAAATTAGTGGGCAATACTATAGCATTTTCAAATTAAGTAGTACCATAATTTTATAATGTTAATTTTGTATTAAGGTGTTATGGTGCTATACTACAGTTAACACTATATTACAGGAATGTTAATTCTGGTCCTAACCAGTTTCTTTAATTAAAAGAAAGCATGGCCACCTAGCACTAATTAAAAGCTTGTTTAACACCCCCCATGCCAAACCTTTTTTTTGAAAGTAAAATGTTTTGTTGGGTAAAAATAGAAGAATTACAGAGAAAATAAAGATGACAATGATTGGTTGACTGCATTTTATGGATGCCCTGTAAAATGTGAGTGAATGAAGCATGACAATCACACACTAAATGCTTGCTATGGAATCACCCCTATGATTGCATGTACACAGTTGGAATCCCATTTCAAAGTAGTTGCTTTGCTGCCTAAATTCCACTTTTTCTTCCCTATACAGCAAACCAAGTTGCTCAGCAAGTGTCAACTGTTAGGACGCATTCAGATCTCAAAGTGGGAGAGTATTCAAGTTTGGAAATAATTGAAGCATGGACAAAAGAGAAATGGAACCAAGAATTTGCTAAGTATCAGGTAAGGCAAATTAATATACCATGTTGTTGTTGTTGTTTAGTCATTTAGTCGTGTCCAACTTTTCCACTGCCTCCTGCAGTTTGGTCAAACTTATGCTGGTAGCTTCGAGAACACTGTCCAACCATCTCGTCCTCTGTCGTCCCCTTCGCCTTGTGCCCTCCATCTTTCCCAACATCAGGGTCTTTTCCGGGGAGTCTTCTCTTCTCATGAGGTGGCCAAAGTACTGGAGCCTCAGCTTCAGGATCTGTCCTTCCAGTGAGCACTCAGGGCTGATTTCCTTCAGAATGAATAGGTTTGATCTTCTTGCAGTCCATAGGACTCTCAAGAGTCTCCTCCAGCACCATAGTTCAAAAGCATCAATTCTTCGACGATCAGCCTTCTTTATGGTCTAGCTCTCACTTCCATACATCACTACAGGGAAAACCATAGCTTTAATATACCATAAGCCCCTGCAAATTATAAACCAGTGTCATAGTTTAAGGTTTTATTGTTTTTAGGATGATTTGCAAAGTCTCCACCCTCCTCGTTCTGCCCGGACACTGAGGTCCAGCACTGAGGGCCTTCTGGCGGTTCCCTCGCTGCAAGAAGCCAAGTTACAGGGAACCAGGCAGAGGGCCTTCTCAGTAGTGGCACCTGCCCTGTGGAATGCCCTCCCCCCAGATGTCAAAAAGAAAAACAACTACCAGACTTTTAGAAGACATCTGAAGGCAGCCCTGTTTAGGGAATCTTTTAATGTTTAACAGACCACTGTATTTTAATATTTTGTTGGACACTGCCCAGAGTGGCTGGGGAAACCCAGCCAGATGGTCGGGGTATAAAATGCTATGGAGGTTATCTGTAGGCATTTCATACCTATATTCCAGTACTACCCCAGCCCACTAAAAGATGAGCACAACAGTAGAGACTACTTAACCACTAAAAACCTGGGTAGATTAAAATGTTTAGCATGGCTCCTAAAAACCAGTACCAGATGTGTTTTCCTGGGGAGAGCATTCCACAGATGGGGAGTCACTACTGAGCAGCATGTTCAAAAGATTTATACCCCACTCTTTAGCCAGAAAAGCTCCTGGAGAGGCTCACAAGTCTAGTTTGGTCCTTAGAGTAGATGGAAATGGAATATTTTATTTCAGTTGAGTGGCCTTTGGGCAGAATTAAAATGCACTTCACTTAATGTTGTCTCAGGTACAAGTGAATGGTCAATTGTTTGTTTTAACCTACATTTTGTATAGAGGGAAGAATGAATGCTTAATTTTTATTAATGCTGACTAAAAATCTTATAAAATAACATTCAGTTTTTTTTTCTTCCATCTCTTCATATTTCAGGTTCTGGTGATGACCTGTCGTGTCGCTTTGAATATTTTAAAAAATGACCATTTATCCCTGTCAAACATTAATCTTCTTATTTTTGATGAGTGCCATCTTGCAATTCAGGATCACCCCTATCGAGAAATTATGCAGGTAGGTTGTGACCCGTCTATATAGCTTTAACTACTGACAAAACAAATAAGTAGGCAAACTGAAGAGTTTGCATATTACGCATTAATATTTAACTTACCTTGGCATTTATTAATTTTTATCCGTTTTTGGACTGGCCTTCAGATTACTCTCTAAATTGGGGATATCCACCTCCCCCTTGCTTCTAGAATAAATGAACAGACCATAATAGGCAGCACTGGTTGAAGTGTGTGCTTTCCTGTCGCCTTGACTTGCATTCCTACCCCCATGTGGGCACTGTTGCTCACTCAGTGTGCACCAAGCTTCCTTCTCTGTATTTCTCTCATTCTCGTGCCAGCTGCTTTCCCTTGAGGAAATAGTTCTCCCACTTGCCAAGGATTGGGGTGGAGGGATTGCATGTCTTTGCTCATCAGATGCTGCAAAGTGACTGGGAAAAGAAAGGAACGGAGCCAGTGCAGACAGAATGGTCAATAATAAACTATTTTTGTCCTCAGTGTGCAAGGATAGTTGTGCCTCTTACATTTCGAAGTTCTCTTCAGTCACCGCCAACTAATGGTTAACAGAGCCAGAAGCCTGCTCTAAGTTTTGGGAGGCTAATGAAGGTGGAAATGGCCTGATTAAACATGTTCCATCAAGGAGGTCTAAAAGTGGAGCACTAGATGCTGTTTTAAATGTTGGCAGGCTTCCTTGAAACTATCCAGTGAACGAGTTGGCAGAAAATTTGTGGTGACCTCTCATTGCCAAATGTTAAATCAGAAACATCAGGAAAGCTTAATAAGTAGCCATTACATTGCACAAATCAATGAACCTGGCCTTGCACCTGGTTCTGCAGAGTTCTTGGGCTTCCTCCTTTGGAAGCATACAGTTGAGGGATTGAAGCTACATTAATTTTCTCTTATTTAGGATCACATGACCTATAGGACTTCAAAACTGTTATCCTACTCCACTAACTTGAAAAGTTGTTGTTTAAAACAAAAGTCCTGTTACTTTTAAATATCAAAATATTAGAAGGATCAATTCCAGTTCTGGGGTCACCAGGTTTATGTGTGTGAGGCATGAACTCTTTTTTTATCCCCCCTGCAGGAGTTCAGTAAGCCTCTTCTCTTATTCATTTTGCTCCTCTAGGATTTGTGTCATGCTGGAAAAGAAGGTGCAGAACGTCACTATTCGCCACTGGGTTCCTTTTCTTGATTTGGATCCCCCCCACCCTACTTAAGAGCAAACTTAACCTTGCAGGTTATTCTGGTTTATTTTTCAGCTTTGTGAGAGTTGTCCATCATGCCCCCGAATTTTAGGATTAACAGCTTCCATTTTAAATGGGAAATGTGATCCAGCAGAGTTGGAAGAGAAGATTCAGAAATTGGAGAACATTCTAAAGAGTAGTGCGGAAACTGCAACTGATTTAGTGGTTTTGGACAGGTACATTTTGTTATTTTTGAATTTTGTGTTGAATACCATTCATAAAAAAGCACGTTGGAAGAGGTGACTTGATATCTATATGCTTGGTGTGCTGCTGTTGTTGTTTTAAATAAAAATTAATCTAAACACTCAACGGCATTCTTTAAACCTATTTCAATAAAGTAAGGCCAGGTTGAAGTTGCATTTTGCTGTGCAGCCCATATAGCTTTTTAGAATTACCAAATCTGTAATTGTGCCATTTAAATAGCAGTTTAAAATGTGGCTGACAAGCTTGTTTGTTTGTGTTAAAGGTATACTTCTCAGCCTTGTGAGATTGTGGTAGATTGTGGACCATATGCTGACAAAAGTGGGCTCTATGAAAGGTTGTTAACGGAGCTGGATGATGCACTTCACTTTCTGAATGATTGCAACATATCTGTAATGTGTAGAGAGAGAGATTCTACCTTAATTTCTAAACAGGTATGGGCACATGATTTATCATTGTTCCTGCATTGCTTAACTGCAGTTTGGTCTAGCCTCTTAATAGAAATATTTACTGCTTTCTTCCAGAAATACTGCCACTTTAAATTATTCATACTCATTATTAAGACAATCAGTTTGGCAAGGTAGCATACATTTTCAGCTACTTCTCCAGAATATCAGTCTTTAGTACTTCAGCCAAGTATGGGAAAGAAAGTGCACTTCAAATAATGACCAAGTGGTAGGCAGGGGACTGAGGTCATTCTTGATGCTAATTTGCTCAGTACCACAAAATTTTACATGTCTCAGAATCTGTCCCTTGTTTTACCTAGTCTGAGATGATTTTATGACATCTGAACAAATATACAGTAGAAACTTTCCAAGATTTTCCCTACAAGCAGCTTGTACTTGAGCGAGAAAAAGTAGTTCAGACTGTGATCTGTTTCAGTCATGAACTTGCTTTATGAACTTGTGTATTTCTAATCTGCACACCTTCCTGGGTGTTCCAATTCCCTCCCTCACAGCCTTTTTCATGGTAACTATAGTTTTCCTTGGCATATTGAAACAGTGTGACACAATGAGTTTCGTGATCTGTTATGGAGGCATACTATAGTTTGCAGTAATGATAATTTGTGCAGTTTGGACATCAAGACAAATTACGGTTAGCGCATAATATCCTTAGATCATGCTGCAGGTGTACTGATTTGTTTTATCCCACTTCACCCCCATGGTGTTTCCACAATATTGCTTACGAAACTAACAAAATTGTGAAAGCTATATTTAATTAGCAAAGTGAAAACACAGTGGAACAAATTTCAGAATCTCCTGATGAACCCTCCTTCGTGTGTCTTACCTAGAACTGCAGGTTCTTCACAAAGTATGGTAACAAGTATTGATGCACAATTGATGCTAAACCTTTAGCATTCAGAATCTGGTCATCTATCAAACCAGACCAATGTGTGATTTAAAAAAAACAAAATCCCAGGAAAATGTAGCTATGTAGTTCATTTCCTTCCTTTGTTGCCTTCTGAAATGATACTTATCTGGAACAGTAATCCCTTTACAGTGGTACCTTGGGTTAAGTACTTAATTTGTTCCGGAGGTCCGTTCTTAACCTGAAACTGTTCTTAACCTGAAGCACCACTTTAGCTAATGGCCCCTCCTGCTGCCGCTGCGCCGCCAGAGAATGATTTCTGTTCTCATCCTGAAGCAAAGTTCTTAACCTGAGGTACTATTTCTGGGTTAGTGGAGTCTGTAACCTGAAGCGTATGTAACCCGAGGTACCACTGTACATATCATTAGTTTATCTACAAAGAAGCAAATGTGCATTGCAGTTCTCCCCCCACCCTTTAAATCAGATGTCGGCAACCTAAGGCTCATGGGCTAGTTCCAGCCCATGAGTTTCCTGGTGTGGGGATTCCATGCTTTTTTTTTTATGACGCCATTTTTTTTCTCGCCATGGGGACCGACTTCTGGGTCGGAAGAGTGCTGGAAATAGCATGTGTGCGTTTGCACAGGCGCTTCTTTGTCCTGGAAGTGCACCGGAAATAGCGAGTGCGCACTTGCACAGGTCTCCTCACCCGGAGGAGTGCCAATATACGTTATTTCCGGCTCACTTCCAGGACGGAGGAGCACCTGTGCACATGCGCACACGCTGGAAATAGCTTGGGCATGGGCATGGATGCTCCAGCCCACCGAGAGGTTTGCCGGGGAGTGGACCGGACCGGCCTCAAAAAAAAATCGCCAACCCCTGCTCTAAATAATGGTTTGCAGGCTCAGTGTAAGCTGTGTCGACTGCTACAGTGCCATACCAAACTGATGAATTTAATTTGTTTGCAGATACTGTCAGACTGCCGAGCAGTGTTGCTTGTTCTGGGACCCTGGTGTGCTGATAAAGTAGCTGGGATGATGGTGAGAGAGCTACAGAAGTACATAAAGCATGAGCAAGAGGAGCTGCACAGGAAATTTTTATTGTTTACAGATACTTTCCTAAGGAAAATACATGCACTCTGTGAAGAGCACTTCTCACCTGCCTCACTTGACCTGAAATTTGTAACCCCAAAAGTAATAAAACTGCTTGAAATTTTGCGTAAATACAAGCCCTATGAACGGCAACAGTTTGAAAGTGTTGAGTGGTATAATAATCGGAATCAGGATAATTATGTGTCCTGGAGTGATTCTGAGGATGAGGACGAAGATGAAGAAATAGAGGAGAAAGAGAAAACAGAAACTAATTTTCCTTCTCCCTTTACTAATATTTTATGTGGAATTATTTTTGTGGAAAGAAGATACACAGCAGTTGTTTTGAACAGGTATGATTTCTTTTTTTAAAAAAAATAAAAAATAATGAATTACAAAAGAGCTAATTGAACGCTAATCCGGAATTATTATAGAAGAAATATGTCCAAATGCTCATGAAGCCTGCTAGTTTTTGCAAATATTTGCAAACCACACTTCATAAGAAGAAGAAAAAGATGGTCTATATAGCCACAACATAATGTAAAAACCCTTAAGAATTAGCAAAAGCAACTTCTAAATTTATTTAAATGATTTAAATGTTGTAAGGCTATGTGGAATATGCAGTTATCAACTGTTTAAAAGCTTAGGATAATTTTTTAATAGAATTCAGAAGGTTTTTTTACCACAAATACCAGGCACATAAGCAAAGGTGATAATATACGGAGTAATAAGAGAAAGGCACTAATGTATGTATGTATGTATATAGAGATAAAACAACTTCCACTTTTCTGTTTAAAAGTATCCTGACTAGTTTTGTGTATTGCCACAATTCATGTCCTCTTCATAAACAGAAAAACTAAAGCCTTGTTAACAGAAACAAATTTAATTTGGGCTGCTTTATGGTATACAAGATATGTAACAAAGCAACAACTAAAACAGTAAATAAATAATGAACAGATTACTTCTACTTACAATGAAGTTTTATGAAGTCAAACTAAATTATTAGTTGGGCGGGAAAGTTACAGGGAAAATGATACTGCGTAAAAATTTATTTGCATATAGTACTCCTTAAAAACTGGGTTTATTGAAATGAGGGAGGAAAGGAGTCAATTGGAAGTGTTCATTATGATTTAAAAGAATTTTACTTAAGATATTTGTATTTCATAAGACTGAACTTTTCTTTCATTTTTGAACCAAAGGCCACTGCAGGGGGGAAAAAGAGCAGTAGAAAATTCCACACTCTCTCTCTATATATGGGGGGAGGTAGGAATGACAAACTTTTCATTTAGTAGCTCTGTTTTAGCAATCGCTTCTTATAAAATGCTTCTCAAGATATGAGGATTCCGTATTATATACATGCATACATGCCATCTTTATAGACATACAAAGCCATCTGATAGCAAACCATGTGACCGTATGTGTTCTGGTACAGTGGTACCTCGGGTTAAATATGCTTCAGTTTACAGACTCTGTTAACCCAGAAATAGTGCTTCAGGTTAAGCACTTTGCTTCAGGATGAGAACAGAAATTGTGTTCCGGCGGCGCGGCAGCTGCAGGAGGCCCCATTAGCTAAAGTGGTGCTTCAGGTTAAGAACAGTTTCAGGTTAAGTACGGACCTCCGGAATGAATTAAGTACTCACCCTGAGGTACCACTGTACTTCCCAATGAGGGATAAAATTAGTTGCTGGCAGAGAGAGCAAGAAAGGAAAACACTTGTAATTTCCTTGATTTCTCTGCCAAAGAAAAGAGAAGCACTGCTGTGAGTGAATATATGGCAGCAGTCTCCTTCACAGAAATGTAGGGCAGGGCAAGGTCTGGCCATGGCTACTTGTAGAGGCTGTTAGAACCACAGGCCACTTAAAGCATGATGGATTTTAAATCTTCCCTTGTCAAGTGGGTAATGTGTAAATTAAGCCAGTGGAAGCTTATCATCAGAATGACTAAATCCAGGAACAGGTTTCCAAGAGAATAGGAATTTCCTATGGATTGCTTTTCTCAGAAATAAGAACCTTGGTTTTGCTGCATGGTGGGGTTATGTGACGATCAGTCCCTACTAAATTGGCACTCACTATTGGGACTTGTTAGATACAATATTTTCTCTTCTAGACTGGGACCATTAAGAATACATGAACTAAATGTTCTTGATGTTCTTTTATTCTTCAAAAGTAAGGCTGTCTTTCTCTGTGTCGGGTATAGAACCACTGGAGGAATTTATTTTAAGAATTTTAAATGCAAATGCCACCTTGATATCAAGAAGATGATTAGCTTACATTTTCTCAACTATTTTCTCAACTACTTCCAAAATGTGTATAATGTGTTTAGGTTGATAAAAGAAGCTGGCAAACAAGACCCAGAGCTGGCTTACATCAGCAGCAATTTTATAACTGGACATGGCATTGGAAAGAATCAGCCCCGTAGTAAACAGATGGAAGTAGAATTCCGAAAGCAGGAAGAGGTAACTTTAATGAAAATAATTGTACAAAAATGCTGTATAGTTGCTTAACCTTTAGAACCTTTGCAAAGTCCAGAGATTCTGCATCTTACAAATTCTGCATAGTTCTTATAGATCAGTATGTAGAAGCACATGAGTTTCTGAAGCAAACCTGAATTTTAAAACAAAAATGACAAACAGCTGGCTGAAATTGTACTGCTTATGAGCTAAGGTTTATGTTGAATACTACAGAATGAAAAATTTTATTCCTGGTTTAAAACTTTAGCTATTTTTCAAAATGTTACTTTGATATCAGATTTGTAGTCTCTGTGAAGGTAATGTAAATGCCCTGTTTCTGAAATACTGATAGTTTTAGTTCTTTTTGTGTGAGTGACACACACAAAATGAAATGTAAAGAAAAATGCAACTTTTAAAACAAAATCATATTTTTTTCTAAAAGCAGCGATAAAATTTAACAGACTGGGTCCCTCCTCCCCAGAAAAATGTAACGGGCTTTAGTTTTACACTTTGGCAAAAGTGTGCCAGCCTGCTTTCAAAGGTGAATAATACCTGTTTTTAAGAAGGAATAGAACAGACAACATCATGGAATTCTTTAGTGTCCGCCACCCCCCTAACACCAAAGTTGCTGTGTGATCTGATTTCCATTGTCTGCATCAAAGACTTCAAAACCAGTGGGTTTCTATCAAAGGCTTCCGTGGTGATAAAAATAGTGGTTTGCTTCTAGGGCTGTTACAATATTTACCTTGTTAGTATGAAGAAGAGCTGAAAGTATTCAAATCCCACTTTTTTCTAGTAAGCTGTTTTTCTAATTACAAAATTATTTTTCTGGCTAAAACCTGTCTTTGCTAACTGATGGCTTGTGAACAAATTTGCACACTTGATTATTGAATTCTGAAGTATGTATTAAACTTTTGTCAAGCTGATGATTTAATAACTGATTGGTCTTAGATATGTATCTTCTTGGTTGCTTTTGTAGGTACTTAGAAAATTTCGAGCACACGAGACCAACTTACTAATTGCAACTAGCATTGTAGAAGAGGGTGTTGACATACCAAAATGCAATTTGGTGGTTCGTTTTGATTTGCCCACAGAATATCGTTCCTATGTGCAGTCCAAAGGAAGGGCCAGGGCACCTATCTCGAATTACATCATGCTAGCAGATTCAGACAAAATCAAATGTTTTGAAGAAGATCTTAAAACATACAAGGCAATTGAGAAGGTATGTGGCAAAAGAGAATGAGTAACAAATAAAAATTGCTAGACACTCAAGCAGCAATAAAAATGGGGGAAAGGGTGCTTGGCCCCAATCAAAACACTGTTCTTAGAAGAAATATGGTGAACCTGGGCTGAAGAAGACTTAAGGGCTGGAGACTTGAGAATCCAAGCTTAATTGAAAATTATGCCTTGAAAAATGATAGGAGGAAGTGACTAGGGCAGAAGGTTTGAATATCAATTGTTTGGATGGGTTGGAAAAGCTGCAGGAAGGGGCCTAGTGAGTAAAGTGTGAGGGGTGGGTTAAATAAAAATTCAGTCCCTGGGTGCCTCAGGGTCTGAAAAAGGATCTGGCCAGCCTTTCCCCCCAGGCCTACTACATAGCAGATGAGTAAAAGGATGGAAGACTCCCCCCCCTTTCCTTAATTTAGACAAATATTCCAGGTATGAACATTCATTTGAGACTTCCACCTCCATTTCTGTTTTCACTACACCCTGTAACAGGTTGCAAATTTCCCACAAAATGTACTGTTGGCCAATACTGATTCAGCCCCTTCCATTTGTGATTCCCAGGGCAAGTGCCCTCTTTAAAGGGGGTGGGGGTAGCTAAAAGTGGCAAATCAGTTATTGGAGCTAGTCAGTAGCTTTTGTATACAGTATGAGGAGGTTGTAACATAGGCTAGGGCTTAGCCGCAGCTGCTTAATACAGCTCTAGGTAGTTTCTCTCTTCATTCCCCCACATTCTTATACTGAATTATTTAAGCGTCTGGGGAAAAATCATTGCAGTTTTGAAAGGTTTAGTCTGCCGTCTTGATTCAAAATCATGTCTAATTGTATAGACAGAATCCAGCTTCTTGATATTGGAAACCAATTGATATTGCAAAATTTAGCTATATTTTAAGAGGTGTCGAAATGCATGGAGAACAGGAAAAAAATAGACATTAAACTTTGCAAAATACATAGATCAGTTCTGAGTTGCATAGAATTATCATCACTGTCATATGTATATTTTAAAGATCCTGAGGAACAAATGCTCGAAGTCTGTGGATACTAGTGAAACCGAAAATGAACCCATTATAGATGACGATGATATATTCCCACCATATGTGCTAAGACCAGAAGACGGCGGTCCAAGAGTCACAATAAACACTGCTATTGGGCACATTAATAGGTATGAAATTTATTGGTGTTTCAATTTTGACATAATTTGCTGAAGAATCTGCTTATGTTTTAAATCCCCCTATAAGGATCAATAAGTATTGTTCCGTGAACTTGAAATTGTTCCTCTTAGGGAAGCAACTAATCATACCAGTTACCCTGCTCTAATGCTATGTTATCTTCCACTTAGACAGCAACCCAAAACCCCTTTGTGCTGGGTTGGAGTTAGAGCGAAGCACTAGTGGGTGGAAGTTCTGCTGGCAGGATCCTTTCTGGCTGCAGACAGTGGACAGACCTCAAATTTGATTAATCACTGCTTTTCACCCACCTTACCCATGCATGGTGCTCCCTTACTCTTAAAGGTAAAGGGGCCCCTGACCATTAGGTCCAGTCGTGGCCGACTCTGAGGTTGCGGCACTTATCTCGCTTTATTGGCTGAGGGAGCCGGCGTACAGCTTCCGGGTCATGTGGCCAACATGACTAAGCCGCTTCTGGCGAACCAGAGCAGCACACGGAAATGCCGTTTACGGAAATGCTGGAGTGGTACCTATTTATCTACTTGCACTTTCACATGCTTTCGAACTGCTAGGTTGGCAGGAGCAAGGACCAAGCAATGGGAGCTCACCCCGTCGCGGGGATTCAAACCGTGACCTTCTGATCGGCAAGTCCTAGGCTCTGTGGTTTAACCCACAGCGCCACCTGCGTCCCCCCCTTACTCTTAGGACACTGTTTATTTCTGTAACACTTTCTGGTGTACAAATGTTCTACTAAATCTCATTTTTAACTGAAATTTTAAGCAGAGAATCCAGTTTACCTAAGCTTTAACAACTGAATTAATCATTCTCACTGTATATTAGAACTTCTCTGCCCTTAAGCTCAATTTGTTCCCGCTCGATGGCTGTCAGATAGTTATTACTGTTCATTCCTTAACAGCCTTGACTTTTAACATATTGGCTCCTCCTTCCCCATTCATTTCTAGTATCTGATTTTAAAAATTTCCACTAAATCCCTGACCTTTCCTTGTTTAGCAAGGAGTTCTGAGGGGGCTTATAAGTACACTCAGCCTTCACATGACCAGGAACCTTTCTGATTATGAGGCAGTTTGCAACTGTGTTCAGCTGAACATTCAGGTTTCCTGTAGACTTTTCAAAAAGATCAGAGGTGGAGCAGCTGCAGGGATGTTGGAAGCAGGGCTAGCATGTGATGCTCACTTTCCGCTTCCCAGAGTAAGCCCAATGCATTATTTTAAATTCTTCAGTGGCATGGCTCTTTCCTAGAATAACTTAATTATCTTTAATCTTGTGTTACATAGGTACTGTGCTAGACTGCCAAGTGACCCGTTTACTCATCTAGCTCCCAAGTGTAAAACTAGAGAACTCCCTGATAACACATTTTATTCAACTCTTTATCTACCTATCAATTCTCCTCTACGAGCATCAATAGTTGTAAGTATTTCAGTTTATTTAGGTTACTTTATGCTTGGAATATGTTCAAAGTTCTACTTTTTTCCATTGGCACTGGTTTAAGATAACGCTTTGCTGTAGTGCTTGTTTTGCAGCCCTGTTCTGCTTGGCAGCTTGATCCCATGGATTTGCCATAAGCTCGATAATTGGTGCAAGCAGTGAATTATGCTGCATCAGCTAAAACTATCAAATGGGGCACAGTTGACTGTTCTAAACACTGTAGAGCATAGAGCCCAAAATAGGAAGTGAGAAAAGATAATCTTAATCTTTTTCATCATCCTGACTAGACTAGCATATTAAGACATGAATGAACTCATTGGAAATTGCATAGGAAGTGCCTCATTGAGCTGGGTCCAGGCCCAGTTTCTGTTAGCAGCTGTCTCAGCACAGAGCTTTTGGAATCTAAAGGAAAATACATTATTCCTTCATGTTCTGTGTTCACTAATCATCTGTGGTTTGGTATTTATTATACAGTAAGATCCCATGTATCTTATTTGCTGCTGCATGAGAAAAAATTAACAACTTGTGCTGGTAATCAAATTTTTATCTATTCTATTTACGGTCATGTGTTTTTAATGTGATTTTATTATTATTTAAGGTGTCCTTTGCATAGGAGCTGTTCGTGTGTGTGTGTGTGTGTGTGTGTGCGCGCACACACACACACACACGAGTATGAGAACATATGCTTCCTTTAATACAATTGGTTCAAATTTTATTTCTAGGGTCCTCCAATGAATTGTACAAGATTGGCAGAGAGAGTTGTTGCTCTTATTTGCTGTGAAAAATTGCATAAGATTGGTAAGCATATTTGAAAGCGAGGAACATTTATTTAGTCATGAAAAACCTAAAGGATACAATTTTGTACTTTTTTATTGATATGCTTGTCAACGCCTACATATTTGCTGCCAAAAACATTTCATGCAACTGTGGAAAGCACAACAGAAATTTGGGAACACTTCCTCCAGATATATATATATTTGATTATATAACTGATACATCATTGGCTGCAGGGAAATAGGATTTGGAGCCAAAAACATGTGAGTGGAAGGCCACTCATACAATGCCAGTTTCCCACCTCCTCCTTTATGCAGCCTCCATGTGCCCACCCCTAATTCGTGAGGGTCACTTGTAAGGTATTTCAGCTTGATTTCCCCCAATTCTTTCCACAAGTTGAAACTCCTCTCTTCTCGCCCCCGCTGTTATGGAAGCTCTTCAGATCCTCTGCAGCATTTTTGTTGTTGTAGTAAATATTTTTTATTGATTTTTATAGATGTCGTTACATTTTTAATATATACAACTAAACATAATTATAACTCTCCTACCCCACCCCATTTTTGCCAGCTGTTGCAGCTTTTTTGAGACTATTGGGGTTATCGTCAAGAGGAGAGGCCATGCCATTGGCTTGAGTGGAAAACCAACTTCACAAGTCTGGATCCCAGGCAATATGTTTGGGAATAATGCAAACGTGTATTGGAAATAAAGCCCAATGAACTTGGTGGGACTTCCTTCTGAGTAAACATGAATAGGATCATGCTGAATATATTACTTTTAGATGCTAAGTGTTATAGATTGGTCTCTAAACAATAGCATTTAACAAAAATAGTGTAGCATCTGAGAACGTTTAAAAGTTTTTCGTCTGTTATTTAAATTTAGGCAGCTTTCACCAAGCCATTGGTGCAGGAAATTAAGTTCCCTGTCACTTCCAACAAAGGATTATTTTTAATTCTTTTGCATGTACTTGGAAAGGTTTTTAAAAAAGCAACCAAAAAACGACATTGCCTTAAACAACTGAGGAATTTAAGACCTTTCATTGGCAAAGAATATAAGGTGCATGTGGATTGACTGCTGATGCTTTGTTACTGAGTTCACTGAAATGTCACAGTTCCTCAACATTTTTATCATAGGTCTTATAAAAGTTCCCCCGGCCCCGAAGGGATATATATTTCCACATTTTATGAAATAAAATTGGATTTATAACTTGTTCTTTATCAATTCATTTTAGGTGAACTGGATGATCACTTGATGCCTGTTGGGAAAGAGACAGTGAAATATGAGGAGGAACTTGATTTGCATGATGAAGAAGAAACCAGTGTTCCAGGAAGGCCAGGCTCTACAAAACGAAGGCAATGCTACCCTAAAGCTGTTAGTATAGTTCTGTGCCCTCACTATGTGTGACTGTGCTGTGGTGTTGAACCATGTTTACTTAAGATTCTTCTAAGTTGCATAGCAGAGGCAGGATATGAATAGACTAACCCCAAGGTCCTACAGGAATGTTTTGCAAACAATAATTCCCATATGTTTGGGGAAAGGAGTCTTGATACTCTACCACGGAGTAATGGATACTATGATCACATAGGCTAAGACAGACTTTTTCCATTCAGATCTGGGGGGGTGGCGGGTGGAGAAGGAGATTGAGGGAGGAAATACTGTATAAAGTTTTATGTTGTGGACGCTAATCTGACATTGTGGAAAATTAATACTTTTTGCTTCATTTAAGAATGTATAGTACTTTTTTATATTTAAACGACAGCAGAGTAAAGAAAGGCAGGCTGCTACTTCAGGTTTTTGCTTGTGTGATACAAGACATGGTTGATGGCACATGTTGCAACATTCTTACTTAAGCCAAGTAGATGTAGGACTAATTAGTGCCAGTGTGAAAGTCCTCAGAAAGCCAGAGAATGAAGCTCTGACTTCTGGTGTGCAAAATAGGTGCTCTAGCACTACGCTACAGTCCTACCCATAAGTTTTATGGTGTAGTAAAGTCACTTAGCCTTTAACTCTTAACAATTCCATCTTTTAAACGGTTGCTTAATGAACTACTTTATTACAAGAACAAATGTATTCATACACTGCTTTTTATGCCCCCGTGTGCAGCCAGAGTCCTTGCAATGATTCACCAGCTTATTGGATCATGTGCATTTTGTAGGCTATGAATTATTTGTTCCATACTGCTGCACTCTATTTGCAGATTTATTATTTTACTGTTGTTGTGGCAGAACACTTGTAAGGGTAGAAATTATGCACATTGTGGAGCAGAGATTCTGATCTTCTTGTTTTGCTTACACTCAGAATGCACACTGAAATGTATTCCTTTATCCTGATGTCTTTTCCATTTTAAACTACTTGTGTACAAAGATAAATTTATAAGTAAAAAAATAAGCACAAAAGTAATTCATAAGAGAACTTTTTATTTTAAAAATAAATTCAATTTATCCTATACCTATAGATTCCAGAATGTTTGACGGATAGTTATCCCAAACCTGACCAACCCTGTTACCTTTATGTAATTGGAATGGTATTAACTACCCCTCTACCTGATGAGCTCAACTTCAGGCGGCGAAAGCTATATCCTCCTGAAGATACTGCAAGATGTTTTGGAATACTGACAGCCAAACCTATACCTCAGGTAGTAAACTTGTGCTTGTAGTCTTATCTAGTCTGCTTTGAGATGTTGCAGATTTGGAAGCAGGCTATTGTGCCACATCACTCATTCATATTCATGAAACAAACTTAAATAATTTCATTTTAGCTCAGTACAAAGAGTTGCCTCAGTCATTCCAGTATAATTTATCCTTTCAAAGCAGTAGCTCAGGGCTTTTTGGTATCTGTGGCTTTCCATGTCGCAATCCAGTGGCTTTTGTATCTTATAAAAATGACTTGGAAACAGACAGTGGTAGATTTATTAAAGGTAAAGAACCCCTGGATGGTTAAGTCCAGTCAAAGGCGACTGGGGTGCGGCACTCATCTTGCTTTTCAGACCAAGGGAGCCAGTATTTGTCCACAGACAGTTTTCCAGGTCATGTGGCCAGCGTGACTAAACCTTTTTTGGCAGAACAGGACACCATGATGAGTGGCAGAGTGCACGGAAACGCTGTTTACCTTCCCTCTGCAGTGGTACCTATTTATCTACTTGCACTGGTGTGCTTTCAAACTGCTAGGTTGGCAGAAACTGGGACAGAGCAACCGGAGCTCATCCCATTGCACAGATTCAAGCTGCTGATCTTCTGATTGGTTTAGACCACTGAGCCATTCACATCCCAGGCGGTGGATTTATAGGCATGCTCGACTGAGCCTCCCCGCCCCCAACTTATTTAGTTTATATTGTTAGCTGAGAGGATACCTTTGAAACATGACTACAAGCAATTAATGGTGCTTAATGAATTTTGGTATTTTAGCTTGTTGCATTATTTCCACTCTTCATTTCTCCTACTTCATGATTAAAGTCAGTGGAGGCTGGTCCATTAGGTACCCAGGGCTTAGCCCTACCAAGTGATATGCCAAGCAATTAAAAAAAGTTTTCCCCAAAATCTCAAAGCCACACATACCCTTCCATAATCCATTTGAATTTAGAGATTCTTGGAAAGACATTTCTGTCCATCAGTTCTCTTCACCACTCAGCCAGTCTCAATCCAGAAGTATTACTGTGGTTATGAGATTCCAGCCATTTGTCTTCAGGTAGAAAAACTATGCATAAATAGTTGCACATTAGCATTTTGGCCAGTTCTTTGTTGGAACAATCTCATGTTGACTTGTCTTTCCCCCCCTTTCTTCACTCAGATTCCTCACTTTCCTGTGTATACCCGCTCGGGAGAAGTGACCATATCTATTGAGCTAAAGAAATCAGGATTCACTTTGTCTTTACAAATGCTTGAGTTGATCACAAGACTTCACCAGTACATTTTCTCTCACATTCTTCGGCTTGAGAAACCTGCACTAGAATTCAGACCTACCGATGCTGATTCAGCCTATTGTGTTCTACCTCTTAATGTTGGTGAGGAGAAGACTGTTGTAAATATTAATTTGCTATTATCATTATTGCCATTATTATTATTATTATGCATCCCAGAAGGTCCAGTGGAAATTTAAAAATCATTATTAAAAACAGTTAAAACAAATTATACTTTGTGGGTGGGTCTTGAAAACACACACCTTAGGTATCAAAGGGCAGGGTAAAGAAGTATTTTTTGAGAGTTCGTTGAAAGCTGTATAGCGAAGGTGCCAGGCACACCTCTATGGGTAGGGAATTCCACAACCTGGGAGTTTTTTATATACAATGGGTTGGATCCATCTGCATGCAGAAGGGGTTTTCTGCTTAAGTGAGGGGCATTGTACAAGAAAAATGAAATAAATCCAGCTTTGTTCTTCCACTTGCACTTAAAAACAGGATATTTAGAACTGTTGTAGAAGCTACCCCTTACATCACTTCAGGCACTCCTGTGCAGAATATGTTTGCATTGGCTAATTTCTATTCTTCTTTGTATCCAGTGAATTGTTCTGTTTATTTTAGATTCACAGTTTGAGAAAAGGGTAATGGTTATAGTTAGAATTGCTTGGTGCTCTCTTGCTTAGAATAGCTTGGTGCTCTCTTAGAAGTTGTGGGCTGCAGAATGCCCTCCAGATGCTGTGGATTACAACTATAGTTCAGCAAGAGTCCTGTGATACTAACAGATCTATTGCAGCATTAAGACTTAGTAGGTTTTGCTACAATAGGTAAATGGATGATGATTGGGAATGTACACAAGGGGGTTTGTTTTTTTAAAAAAAATCTGTTTTGACAGCTAAAACAAATACATTTTCTTTCTTTCAAGTTGATGGCTCCAGCACTTTGGACATTGATTTTAAATTTATGGAAGATATTGAAAAATCTGAAGCACGTACAGGCATTCCCAGTACACAGTATACAAAAGAGACACCTTTTATTTTCAAATTAGAAGATTACCAGGATGCAGTTATCATTCCAAGGTGATTATACTGTGTGTGTGTGTGAGAGAGAGAGAGACCAGTATTTGTCAGCTGCTAATATTTCATAGATATAAACATGGTTAAAGATGCTTAACCCTGGCTTACAGGAGCTCACCTCCTGATATGCAGGAGAGTCTACAAGTAAAAAATAATATGGTTAATGAAATAAAAAAATAAAATTAAAACCAATAAAATTATCATTGGCACAGATTACTGGATGTGCCCAGAGTAGCCCTTTGTGTCCTGGCCAGTGCTTAACTATTTTGATAAATCCAGTCATTCCACTCAGCATTAATGGAAATAACTTATATTTTATTTTGGACTTGCTTGTGGTTGTATAGTAGGACTTCTTTTCTGATGTATAACTTCAGGTCATGTTAGGGAACCTGTTCAGCAGAACATTTGACATTGCAACCCAAATATCTGCTTCTGTCTAGGTATCGAAATTTTGATCAGCCTCATCGATTTTATGTTGCTGATGTCTACACAGATCTTACTCCACTGAGCAAATTTCCTTCCCCAGAATATGAAACTTTTGCTGAATATTATAAAACCAAGTATAACCTTGACCTGACCAATCTCAACCAGCCATTGCTGGATGTGGACCACACATCTTCAAGGTAAAGAGGGTTTTGATAGCTTAAAATAGTTCTAATTTGTATTGTTTCAATATAGTCAACATGGGATCTCTCAAGGTTTGCAGAAGTGGAAAAAATTGGCTGCAGAATGCCGTAAGTTTGAGAGAGGGTGGGGAGAGAGAGATATGGGAAGGGGAAGAATAGAATGTAATGCTTGGAATCCAGAACAGCTGCTCTCCGTGCTGCAATATTTTGCTGCAGGCCCCACTTGTTAAATAGAGTTGAAATTACCATATTTTTCGCTCTATAAGATGCACCAGACCACAAGACGCACCTAGTTTTGGGAGGAGGAAAACAAGAAAAAAAATATTCTGAATCTCAGAAGCCAGAACAGTAAGAGGGATCGCTGCGCAGTGAAAGCAGCAATCCCTCTTGCTGTTCTGGCTTCTGGGATAGCTGCGCAGCCTGCATTCACTCCATAAGACGGACACACATTTCCCCTTTTTAGGAGGGAAAAAATGAGTCTTATAGAGCAAAAAATACGGTAGTTTTTATCTGAAATGCATTTGGTGGTTCCTGCTCAGGAGAAATATCTGGGGAATTTCAAGGGAAACAAAAATAATTTCTCTAAGTCTGGTAACATATCTAATATTATTTTCCCACATCCCTGGTTTTAACATCTTTTAATCAAGCTTTTCCTCATTTTTCCTTGCACCACCTTCCAGGGTGAAATGCAAAGTTATACTGCATGTTTTAAAGAACAGCCCTTCCCATTTTCTCTTTAGACTTAATCTTTTGACTCCTCGTCATCTGAATCAGAAGGGGAAAGCTCTTCCACTGAGTAGTGCTGAGAAGAGGAAAGCTAAGTGGGAAAGTCTACAGAACAAACAGGTAATGACAAATTTCCTATTTTATGGTGTTCAGCACCTCTTTAGTACCCTAAAATGGGCTGACTAACCACTTTTGGTCTGAGGACGGTATTCACTTTTGCCCCAACCCTCTGGAGGCTGCACCTCACGCTCGCTTTTGCACGTCCCCCCCTCCAAGGTATGCACTCCTCCACTTACAGATAGGTAGCCGTGTTGGTCTGCCATAGTCAAAATAAAAAAATTCCTTCCAGTAGCACCTTAAAGACTAACTAAGTTAGTCAAAATAAAAAAATTCCTTCCAGTAGCACCTTAAAGACCAACTAAGTTAGTGCATGCACACTTCTTCAGATGCACTGAAACAGAAGTTGCCAGATCCTTCTATATAGTGAGAAGGTGGGGAGGGGTATTACTCAGACGGGTGGTGGGAATGGGAGAATCACAAAACAGAGAAACCAGTAGGAGAACACTTCAATCTCCCAGGACATTCTATACAAGATCTCAAAGTAGCTGTTTTACTACAAAGGAATTTCAGAAATAGACTGGAAAGAGAAGCTGCTGAATTGCAACTCATTACCAAACTTAAAACCATGGAGAGACCTGGCCTGAATAGAGACATTGGATTCTTATCTCATTATACATGACTAAGCCATTTCTCACCTTCTCACCCCTTGCCTTTTCCTGTAAGACCTATTACAGTCGTTAAGAGTCGTCAACAGGCTCATCTCAGCTATCTGCCAATTTCCCATTCCCACCACCCTTCTGAGTAATACCCCTCCCCACCTTCTCACTATATAGAAGGATCTGGCTACTTCTGTTTCAGTGTATCTGAAGAAGTGTGCATGCACACGAAAGCTCATACCAAGAACTAACTTAGTTGGTCTTTAAGGTGCTACTGGAAGGAATTTTTTTATTTTTACTCCTCCACTTAGATTGTCTGAAGAGAGGCTGTTTCCCACTCCAAACTCATCAAATGTTCGATCTGATGAGTGGAGGGTAGGGTGGGAATCTGCAACTCTATCAAGGTGTTGGGCTTTTATCCTTCCCAGTGCTGTATTTTCTCCCTTTTTTCCTTTCCCTTTTGGCTGCTGTTGCCAAAATTAGTTTGGTCTTGGGGAAGGGAAGGGGGTAGAAATAAAACCTTGGTGGGAAATCAGGCCCGTAAACTGTGGGTTGCCACCTGTGCTCTGAAATATCGAGAGACTAAAGGCAAATTTTATTCTTTCTTAAAGATTCTGGTTCCAGAACTCTGTGCTATCCATCCTATTCCAGCATCGCTGTGGAGAAAAGCAGTTTGCCTCCCCAGCATTCTTTATCGTCTTCACTGCCTTTTGACAGCTGAGGAACTCAGATCCCAAACCGCCATTGATGCTGGTGTAGGAGTTAAGTCACTTCCTTCAGATTTCAGGTATTGGAATACTGTAGTTAATCTCTATAAAGTTATGTTGTATAGTAGTCTGACATTTTGCCATTGCTATGTCCTCTGGTAGCTTCTCATTTGCCAAAGGTGTGCCTTCCATATGTAGAAACCATCTTCTGCTCATGGAAGGGCTATTTATACACCTCACACCTAATATGTTGTGCAATAATTGAAGCTAAATTCAAACATAATGCTCTTGATGTGCAAGCATGATATATATTATATAGCATGCCTCTTATAGCATTATGCAGACTCTTCCTCTGTAGTTGTGTCTTTGAAGGATTTTTATCCCATGCATCCACCAAAAAAGTCTTCCAGAGCAGCTTACCAGGATCAATAAAAAGACTATTCCTAATCCCAGACTTTATCATTCATCTAAAAGGCATGGCAGAAGGAAAAGGAATTGGGTCGCAGAGAACTAATTTAGGCACTTAGTTTCAGAGTTCTTATAGTAGCATGTGGCTCACGTATTTGTAGAACAGTGCAAGCAACTATATTGTTCCGCTTCTGGTTCTTTGTATTTTATAACCAGCATCTATCAAAAAATATAGATATCAAACTGTTACACTATGCCCACTGCCCAGCATAATGAAGTGTTACAGCGGGATCAGGAGTGCCAACTTGAATAAAAAAATGGGGTGGGGGGGAGGTAAGCCCCGCCCCACATAATCACAAGATGCAGCATACACACACCATTTGAATCACAATGCCCATCAATTTTGCGGGGGTCTGCCCTCCTCAAATATTTTATGGGGGGGTCATTAGTCCCTAGAAGTTGGCTCCTATGAGTGGGATCTTCCTCTTTTGCTACTAGGAGTGGCTCAATTCCTGTTCAGGAGCTGACTTGGAATGAGTTCCCAAAGCAGTTTTCAGTTTGGGCTATTTGGGTGTGTGATTGTTGTAGGTAGATGGAAAGCACCAACGTTGTGGCCCTGTGCCTTATTTATTTAGCTAACAAAATTTATATACTGCTTGATTGTCATAAAACCTCTAAACTGTTTACAAGAACAGTTAACATTATCAGTAAAAACAAAATCAATTAAAATGCTTTCAGATAATTAACATTTACAGTAAAAAATAATAATCACATCAGCATCTATCTACATGTATGTGTACACATGATTAATCAGTTAATTTATTTTACAGATATCCTAACCTGGACTTTGGGTGGAAGAAGTCTATTGACAGCAAATCCTTCATCTCTGCTTCTAGCTCTTCTGTAGCAGAGAATGAAAATTATTTTAAGCACAGCGCAATTGTAGTCCCTGAAAATGCTGCATATCAAGGTGCTAATAAAACCTCTTCTGCAGATAAGCATGACCAAATGTCTGTGAGCAACAGAACATTGATTGAGTCACCTAGTAAACTCCAAAATGACGTCTCGGTAGAACTGGCAACAGTTAATGGTGTTTCTTACAATAAAAATCTTGCCAACGGCAATTTTGACTTAGCTAGCCGAGACTTTTGCCAAGGAAATCAGCTAAATTACTCCAGGCAGGAAATACCTGTACAACCAACTACCTCGTATCCTATTCAGAATTTATACAACAGTGAGAACCAGCTCAAGCCCAGCAATGAATGTACTCTACTGAGTAATAAATATCTTGATGGAAATGCTAACAAATCTACCTCAGATGGATGTCCCAGAATGGCCCTGAACACCAGTGCTTCAGATGCTTGTGATCTTTCAAAGGAAAGAATGGATTCTGTAACAAGCCCTTCCAAGGGATACTCCTCAAAAACCCTTGGCCCAAACCCTGGTCTCATTCTTCAGGCTTTGACTCTCTCAAATGCTAGCGATGGATTTAATCTGGAGCGTCTTGAAATGCTTGGTGATTCATTTCTAAAGCATGCCATCACTACATATTTGTTTTGCACTTACCCTGATGCTCATGAGGGACGCCTGTCGTATATGAGAAGCAAAAAAGTGAGTAATACTTCCATGATCCTTAACTGTTCCAAAAATAATAAGTCCACATACAGGATGGAAATGGATGGGTATGCCAGTAGCACTGTAATGCACAGATTTCTTAAGAACTTCAGCCACTGGATTTATTTGTTTGTTAGCATGATTTAAGTATTTTTGTGGTTTTATAAACCACCCTGTGATCCTGGGATGAAGGGCAGGATAGAAATATGCTGTGTGGAAGGACCATAACTCAATGGAAGAACACCTTTTTTCATGCAAAAATTCCTACATTTCAATCCCTAGCATTTCTACCTTGGGAGAGACAAAAACCTGGAGATCAGCTGCCAGTCAGTGTAGACAGTATTTAACTGGATAGACCCAGTGGTCTGACTCCACAAGGCAGCTTTTGAATGTATATAACCAATGCTAGTATAAATTAATAGGGATTTCTAAAGGCAAGCAGCTTTATCATCACTGAGAAGGGACGGCTGAATATATCTGACTAGGGGCAGCTGACCTTTCCCCACACCTGAACAACTCTCCCTCCCTTTAAACTTCCCCCACCCCACCCCTTGTTGCTCACCCCAATCTGCAGAAGCACTTCACACAGTGATTTGCATGATTAGGGATTGCCCAAGTTCTTAGATTAGAACTAGAGAGGGAAATAGACTTTTATCTATCGCTTTCTCCACACCATACATAATTTCACACACCTCAGTTGTGTCCCTTACTCTCCTTCTTTTCCCTAAGCTAAAAATCCCCAGATGCTGTAAACCCTCATGGGTAAATTGCTCCAGCCCCTTGATCGTTTTGGCTGCCCTTTCCTCAACCTTTCCCATTTCTACAATATCCTTGTTCACCAAGAGTTTTTCTTTTTTATTCGAGTGTGAAACATGATAGCTTACTGTTCCTGATTTCAATAAAAGATACAATGCAAATATTAGGAGCATGGGATTTTGTCTTATATTATGTCACCCTAAACTTAAGAGCAGCTTTGTTTTGTCCTAATTCCTTGTCCTTCACACGGACTGTATATTAATTTTTTTTTGGATAAACCACGAATAGTAGGTAACAGCCCATATCTGAGCATAGTTAGATAACAATTATGGAGGGGGGGTGTGTGTATTTAAATGCTGTGGTTTTGAGATATATGGGGGAATTTACCACAAAATTAAGCTTATAAATGGAAGTTTTAAATCAAAGTTTGTGTTTACTGTGTTCTCAGAATTATTGATTGCCTATAGATTATAATAAATTCTTTTTCTTTAAAGGTCAGCAATTGTAACTTGTATCGTCTTGGAAAAAAGAAAGGGCTTCCTAGTCGCATGGTGGTATCTATTTTTGACCCACCTGTCAACTGGCTTCCTCCTGGTTACATAGTAAACCAAGACAAGAGTAATACAGACAAATGGGAAAAAGATGAAATGGTAAGCCTTTGTTGAAGTACATGTAAAATGGAATGTCTTGGTGTATAAGTATATCATTACAAGTGAAACAGGCAAATGGGGTTTCTGCTTCTTATCATACTTCAGCAGAATATCACCTACTACATCTTTGTGTTTAACTCCTCTTAAACCACTGCTTTAATTAATAAAAATAGGGAGCAAAGTGATGTTGGAGTACTAACAAAGGGCAATTTGTGGAAATTGGTTCACTAATAAAGTGGAAAAGAACAGAAATACTTGCAGTGAAAATATACTGTCAATATTTCCCTTGGCGTGCTGTTAGGAAACTCCTAATGTCCCTCAGGGACATTTATCTCTTTGCTATGAATGAACATGAATACTCATGAAAAATAAGGGTTTTTTAAAAATCTAGATGGCCTTTTTACCTTGGTGCTAGCACCTATTATGGAAATTGATAAATAATGTGTTTTCAGCAATTCTAGCCTCATGTGACCAAAAGAGCAAGATTGTCTGGGTTAAAGATGTGTGTATGCAGCTTTTACTATGTCTCACGGCAGAGGGTTGTCTTTTAAGAACCCCTCTCTGCCCCATGCACTTGCTGCAGTGTCAAACACAAGGTGGTTCAGATGTAGCCCCCACCATGGTTTGGTGTTACGTGAACTACCAGTCAGTATCCTCAGATTCACATGCTTTTCCCCTCCTCTCAGGAGCAGTAATTATCTGCTTCTACAGATATATAAATATGCATGGAAATATTTGTAAGACTGCATGTACAGATTTGCATGTTGTTTACTGGACCTAAGCAATCCTCTTCTCCTTCCAAGAGGGGATGTAAGGAAAGCTGTGAGTTTACATTTATCTTTTCTTATGCTTGGTTCATATGCGACTTGCATTATATTGTGGCTGGTGTGTTTATCCCAGGGAGTACAAAAGTAAAGGTTTTACTTGTAGTGCTTTCAGTGTGGGGTGTCATCTTGCTGGCATTTTGCAATGGGACTGTTAGCTCGTTAACATTCATTAAATCTTCATTAAGGATCAAAAACATAGATCTGAACTAATATTTGTCTTGCTTTGCCAAAACTGTCACTGCCTAGTGGGAATTGGGAATTACTGGGGTTCTGAAGCCGTCGCTCAGTTTACTGGAAACACTGACACAGATAGTGTTTGGACACAGTCCAGATGTGTCTAGTACTATGAATTGTTTCACTGTTGAGTAAAGAATATTGACTGGTAAAAATAATCAGATGTCAAATTGCTAGAAAGATTGCTAGACTTCTACTGATTCATTGGTGATATAACTTCCTGAATAATAGCCTTGTTTGTATTTTATTATTTCTTTTTCAATATTCATATAAAACAGCTCAATAGGGGGGGACTACAGTGGTCCTTTGCTTTATGATTAGCTTTCCTCCATAAAAAAATCATATTTTGATTCGAAAAAGCAAATAATGCTTTATTTGAGCTCATCAGTTTTCTGAAATTCATATTTTGACTACAGAGCCACCAGAGGGCACACTGAAATACTGTTAATGTTTGCACTGTGAAATATTTATTGTAGAGTAAAACGTTTCAAGTATCCTCACTTCAAACAGTATTATTTTATTATGCTCTTGAAATGGAATGGTTTTAATGATATAACTTGTGCACATAACATGTAATATAGTTTGTATGTTATAATCTCTTAGCAGCACATGAGCTGTTATAGAAAGGGAAGGTACACAAATTGAGAGGGGGACATGAAGGTGAGGAATGTTTCTGCCAACACCATGAAACACTTGAAGGTATACGGATAAGACAAGCACTAGCACACAGGGAATCCATTACACTCTAGCTGTATAGATTGAATGCACTGATTGTGGGAATTCCTCAGGAAAAAAGGGAAGAAGCTGTTTTGTCCGTCTGAGTCTTGTTCACCCACTCTGCAATAATAATAAAAAATCTGGGAATTTTGAGATAGCCAAATCAGAACTGTATTTCTGTGTGTGTGTGTGTGTGTGTGTGTGTGTGAGAGAGAGAGAGAGAGAGAGAGAGAGAGAGAGAGAGAGAGAGATGTCATCTTGGCCAATGGTAAGGGGTGATGGTAGTTGTAGTCCAACAATATCAGGCTATGCTTGGTATATTTCAAATGTGACTATGCTAAAATTGATCCCTAACATTATTATTTTCCTTGTCACTATTTTCTACATTGGCATCTTCTTCATCCATCAAGACGTAGCATCTCTTTCATAGTCACAGCCTTTTAAGGTCCTGTCAGTTGATGTTTTTGCTGCAAGATGGGAGTCATTCTACACTTACATTAAACTTGATCGTCTTTATTGTTTGGAAGAGCTCTTTGGAACTCTTCAGTTTTCACCTCCTGAATAGTTTGGTGTCATCCACAAACTTGACCATCTCAGCACTCACACGACTCCTCATTGCTAATGAGCATGTTAAAATAACACTAACCCTAGTAAAGATCATTGCAATAATCCACTGATTCCCACCATTGTGAAAATGTTCTTTAACCACTTACTGATCCATAAGAAAACTTGTCCTCTTGCCTCACTATTGCAGTCACCATAGGAGCCTGAGGTGAGGGTTCCTGATGCCCAACTGAGCCATTCCCAGTGCTCTTCCTGCCCGTGGATGAGAGGGGAGAGCAGCGGGAATCCTTTGCCCTCTACCGAGGGTGGAGAGGGCTCCCCGTCCCTGGTGCTCTTCCCACTCGGGAAGCCAGCGCCGGGCTGGGGGATCCTTTAACTGCTCGGCTGAAGGGGGCAGCAACCGCATACTCCTCAGCCGACCAGTTAAAAGATGCAGAGGGAGGAACAAGTTGTATCAGCGCCTCACCAATGCAGCTTTTTTCTCCCTCTACGCAGTATGAGGGCAGATATATCGCTGGTGAAACCACCACTGCTCCTGTCCTGAGTCCCTCTGCTAGCAACGCTCGCTGGAAGAAGTTGCTAGCAGAGGGACTTAGGAGCAGTGGCAGTTTCACCAGTGATATACTACTCAGTGAAGCTGATATCGTGGTCTGCTCCTCATACCAGTCCTGGCGCTGTGGTCTAAAGCACTGAGCCTCTTTGGGTTCGCCGATCAAAAGGTCAGTGGTTTGAATCCCGGCAACCGAGTGAGCTCCCGTTGCTCTGTCCCAGCTCCTGCCAACCAGTGCATATAGATAAATAGGTACTGCTGTGGCTGGAAGGTAAACGGTGTTTCCCTGCGCTCTGGTTTCCGTCATGGTGTTTCATGTTGGTTTTTCTTTATCTTAAAGTGGCCAAGGATGCTACGCAGGAACGGGGTTGGTTAATTGAAGCTCACAGGTGTATGTTTGCAGTTTGACGTACTTAGCTGCACACCTGTGGTCTCTTGACTTTTTGCCTAATTAGAAAGGGGAGTTACTTTCTGCACCGGATGCAGGAAGGGATGTGATAGGTTAATTGATTATTTAAGTTGATCAAATGTTTTGTAAGCTGCTGGTGAGGACTGGTGAAGACTTGCAGCTTTTGAGTGTTGTTTTCGAAAATAAAAATAAGCAAAGATATTGCAGACAGCCTTTTATTTCTATGCTCCAGTCGCTGCGCACACTGTGTTGACAAAAAAGTCCAATATTCCTTTGCGCCAGTAGCAGTTTAGTCATGCTAGCCACATGACCCGGAAAGCTGTCTGTGGACAAACACCGGCTCCCTCGCCCTGAAAGTGAGATGAGCGCTGCAACCCCATATTCGCCTTTGTCTGGACTTAACTGTCCAGGGGTCCTTTATCTTTACCTTTTATTGATATGTTGCCTAGGCCTATTGCTCAGGTCACCTAACCATCCAAAGCAGATTTGGGAGGCGCAAAAGGGACTGCAGGGGTGTGAAAACCCGGTGTTCAATTGTCCATTCATATTACTGGTGCACAGGCACAATTGGATGTCCCTCATTGTCTCTTCTTGCTCTATTGTAAAAACGAGAGAGCGTTGGAAAGGAAATGGCTTGATTGTATCAATGTGGCTTGTTTCTGCTTGGATGTATTTCAGTCTTAGCTTCGTTTACTTTGCAGATTTGAATACAGTATCATTCTTGTCCTAAATCATAATTGAAAAACAATGTGTTGGCAGAATATCCAAAATGTTATGTATTAAAACTAAAAAAATCAAAAATTGTTGTGATCCCCCCGCCCCAAATATAATACGTATCTGAAAGCTAAAACTTTCTTTAAACCTATGGCATTTACCAAGCTATCAAATTCCTAGCATGATGTTTCAGTACTATCCGAGTAATTGTTTACATCAGTGTCAACCCCTGCTTAAAATATTTGGTCTACAGCTCTTGCATCTGTTTATAGATATAATTTAACAATAGTCTAAACTGGTTTCATTCATGCTGAGCAAATCGGCTTCTCACTGATTTGCAAAAAGCTCTATTTACTAAAGTGAGAAATCGACATTTTTCTGCTTAAGCACAATATAATTGCAGTAGTCCAAGATAATAGAGATTTCTGTTTTCTCTGTAGTTTTGCTGTGCCACATTCTGAGACAAACTTTCCAAAAAGGACTGAAACCACTGTTGAACAGTGTCTCCCAATGCCTAGCATTGTTTCTAGGTGGTTCAGGCATCTGTAGTTCTTGGACAGCATAAATAATAATGTATTTAGATCTAATGTAGGAGAGAGAGAGAGAGAGAGAGAGAGAGAGAGAGAGAGAGAGAAAGAAAGAAAGAAAGAAAGAAAGAAAGAAAGAAAGAAAGAAAGAAAGAAAAGCATAGTTAATACTGTCCATAACCATTTTATTGTGATGCTGTGGAATTATTTTTGTAATTAAACTAAGTGGCCCTTCCTGTTTTATTTTTTTCCTACTTTCAGGCAAAAGAGGGATTGATGTCTAATGGAAAACTTGATGATGATTATGATGATGACGATGACGACGACTTAATGTGGCGAGTACCCAAGGAGGAAGCTGACTTTGAGGATGACTTTATGGAATATGATCAGGAGCATATCAAATTCATTGACAATATGTTAATGGGTTCTGGAGCATTTGTGAAGAAAATATCCCTTTCCCCATTTTCACCCACTGATAACAGTTATGAATGGAAAGCACCCAAAAAATCAACCTTGACTAATGTCCAGTTTGCATCAGATTTTGATGATTTTGATTACAGCTCCTGGGATGCAATGTGCTATCTAGACCCTAGCAAGGCTGTTGAAGAGGATGACTTTGTTGTGGGTTTCTGGAATCCATCAGAGGAAAATTGTGGTATTGATGCCGGAAAACAGTCCATCTCCTATGACTTACATACAGAACAATGCATTGCTGACAAAAGCATTGCAGACTGTGTGGAAGCCCTTCTGGGCTGCTATCTGACCAGCTGCGGTGAAAGAGCTGCCCAGCTTTTCCTCTGTTCACTGGGGCTAAAAGTGCTTCCGGTTATTAAGAAAACTGATTGGGAGAGTGCTCTGTATTCCTACAGAGAGCATTTTAACCACCAGCAGAAACATTCTTCAGCAATCTGTGTTTCTGCCTCTCTAGCCAATCAAGAGTCTTCTCTGTATAAGGACTTGATGTATGGCTGTTTAAAGATTCCTCCAAGATGTATGTTTGATCATCCAGATGCTGAGCGAACCTTACATCACCTTATATCTGGCTTTGAAAACTTCGAGAAGAAAATTAGCTACAGTTTTAAGAATAAGGCTTATCTACTTCAGGCATTTACTCATGCCTCCTATCATTACAACACCATTACTGGTAAGTCATGTGAAAAATCCCCTTTTTGCATTAAGCTTACGTGCCTGAAGAGATGCAGATTATTTGGGAGGATTGTTAATTATATTGCTATCTATTTCTTGCCAATCCCTCAACCCTTGTGTGTTAAGATTGTTACCAGCGGTTGGAATTCCTGGGAGATGCAATTTTGGACTACCTCATAACCAAGCACCTTTACGAAGACCCACGGCAGCACTCTCCTGGAGTTCTAACAGACCTGCGATCTGCTCTTGTTAACAACACCATCTTTGCCTCATTGGCTGTAAAGTATGACTACCACAAATACTTCAAAGCTGTCTCTCCCGAGCTGTTTCATGTTATTGATGACTTTGTGCAGTTTCAGATGGAAAAAAATGAAATGCAAGGAATGGATTCCGAGGTTAGTGGTGCCGAAAAATCATTTGTGTGTGTTGAAGCTCATTTTAGTGTGAGTTTATATTGAAGAATTTAAACATCTAGCACAACATGGCAAGATCAAGTAGAGGCTTTCTACTGAATAGGACATTGTGAATAGCAACTAGTTATTGGATTCTGGCTGCATTCTAAATTTCATCCTTGTCTGTGCCGCATACAAGCAAGGACTTTTGTCACACTACTTCAGAATTATTGTGAACTACTGACCCTATGACCAGGGCTGTGTGTTGCATTTGTATTTATTTTTTAAATTAAACTTTGTAGCCAAGTAATTCAAATTCTGTGCCAATAAAAACAGTGTTCTGAGACCAGTATAAATTACTTAAATGGAGCATATTTACACCATTTCTCTTTTGCATAATGCTACAATTTTGCATATAATTCTTGGAGGTTTATTTAGTTGGGAGTGGGGGACACTGAAGCCTGTTCCCAGTCACTGATATCTTAGTCACCCTCTTGCTTCTCAGACTTCAACAGGCATCACTCAAACATTTATTCACAGCTGTAAGAACAGAAAAAGAAGGCTGATCTCAAGGAACTTGAATAGCACACAGGAGGAGGACTAGATATCGAAGCTAGCTTAATACCAGTTTAATGTCAGACTTTTGTTTAATCCATTCTTGCTCGTCTAGAAGTTGGAAATTTGCAGTTCTGAGTGAATAAATCCTTTATAATTGAAAATTTGCAACAATTTTGTAACACAGTTTTGTTTTGGTATTTGCTTTAGCTCCGAAGATCTGAAGAAGATGAAGAAAAAGAGGAGGACATAGAAGTACCAAAGGCCATGGGGGATATATTTGAGTCACTCGCTGGTGCCATTTACATGGATAGTGGAATGTCTCTTGAAATGGTTTGGCAAGTGTACTATCCAATGATGAGGCCATTAATAGGTAACATTGGAGCTCTCAGAAGAAATGTTCAGTAATTCATTGTTTGTCGTTAAGAGGGTTTACAAACATGGTGTTGTTGTTTTTAATCACAGAGAAATTCTCTGCAAATGTGCCCCGTTCCCCAGTACGAGAGCTGCTGGAAATGGAGCCAGAGACAGCTAAATTTAGGTAAGAATTAATCTGCTTAATATTTCTGTAAAATATTCCTGAAGTCATGCACCTTGCAATGGATTATAATTGTGTTTTACTGTATAATAGGAATTATATTTGTATTATTGAAAAAACCCCTGTATTTTAAAATTGCCGCATTTTAAAACTGTTTGTGACCTTATATTGAAGGGCAGGTAAGAAATTGAGTTAATAGTAATATGTGATATCTAGCTAAACAGCTCTGCTGGCACAAGCTTTTCTTTTTTTTTGGCCTAACAGTGGACCTCCTCCTCTTGCTGTACACCCCTTTAATATGTTCTAGGGTTTCCTCCAGTACTTTGGAGCAGATTTAGGGACCGGAGGGGAGAAGGAGTGGGATGTTCTGCTGCACAGTTAGATGTGTGTCTGCTAGTAGAACTGCTTAGCTGGATGCCACCCAGTGTCCTTGTAATAATTTTAATGACATACTCTTCTGGGAAAGAAATCTCAAAACTGAGGATGAACAGTAACGAACTTCCAACTACACTTTTGCTTCCATTTGAAGTATGTGAAGGGCTTTGTTTCTTCCCACTGGATGCATGTCTGTATATGTACACAATGTCTTTATACTTCAAGCATCCCTGCAGCAGGCTGTTGCTTCTACAAAAGCTCATGTTGCAATAAATTGTGTTTCACAGGACCGTACACTGTTTCAGATTAACATGGTTATTCTTCCGGAATTGGTTCCACTTTGAGTATCTTTGTTTTAATTGGCATATGTGTTTATTTCTGTTTTTCCTGCTTCCCCCTCCACTCACGCAGTCCTGCGGAAAGAACCTATGATGGAAAGGTCAGAGTAACTGTGGAAGTTGTAGGAAAGGGAAAATTCAAAGGTGTTGGAAGAAGCTATCGGATCGCCAAATCTGCTGCAGCAAGAAGAGCTCTACGAAGCCTCAAAGCAAATCAACCTCAGGTTCCAAATAGCTGAGACACCTCTTAAAAACAACAACAACCACACACTCAATAGAGAAATTTAAAAGATATATGTTGAGAGGAACAAACTGAAGACAGCATTTAAAGTTTGATAACAAATAGCTAACAACATTTAACATGTACACATAATTTTGGAACGAAATGTAGTTATAGGGTTTTTTTGCGCAAACACAATCTTGTCTTCTTTCCTCACTTCTGCTTTGTTTAATCACAAGAGTGCTTTAATGATGACATTTAGCAAGTGTTCAAAATAATTGTTGTCAGGTATCTTTGGTTTACTTTGTCAGTACAGCTTTGCTTAGTGTGTAAAGGCCAGGGAGCTTATGCCTATTGCAGTTACTAGATTTATATATATATGTATATATATATAGTAATCTTGAAATTCCTCAAATCTGTGCACTAGTGCCAGTCACGAAGCAGTTTATAAACTGCACCGGATGATTTGGTGTAAGGATTAAGTGTGCCAGTATTGTCCTTGTTCTTTCCATGCCATCTTTGCATTAAGATGGCATTCCCAATCATTATTGCACTTGTTTGTTAGGGACAGGTTTAAATTGAAATGTCTGGCATCAGATAGATTTTAAAACTGATGCCGCATAGTCTTGCATCAAAAGGTTCTTGCCTTAAAAGTACATAAGCCCTCACTAATGCAACCTTTCATTTCTGAACTCCTTGGAGCAAACTGTATTACATTCCCTTCATTTTTAGAACGCATTTTACAATGATGAAGCTCCATATTTACAGTACAACATGTTAGTTTAGCTGTGACCTAACTTATTACAGGACTGTAATAGAAATCATATTCATATATATGTAGTGAGGTTATTTTTTAACAATTCAGAGGAAATGGTTAGTACAGATCTTATTTGTTATTGCAAACAGAAAAGTCTCTCGCTGATTTCCATTGTTACAGAAACCGAGACTGAGCACAGTCCATCACTCTTGTGGAACCTCCTTTCCCTTCAAGGGACTTGTGCAAGAGATTTTCTTGGTGGATTGCAGGCATTGCTTCCAGTATTGGAACTTTGTAATAATAGCTAACTGCACAGTGCAAACTGTTGCTTTAAAAAGAACTTTTGACATATCGCACCTAAAATATGCTGCAGATTTTATATTGGATACATATTTAACAAACGGAGCACCTTTACACCTTTAAGAGCGATTTCCACGTAAATTTCTTACTGTACTTTTCAGAATTGCATGCATATTTCACCTACCAAAGCTGTGCTGTTAAATGCCATGGAAGTTGTTGTGTGAGAGAAATTGCCATACTTTTGATACATCTGTGATTTAGGTCCTTTACCTTAGAATAACTAGCTCATTATTGTTGTTTCAGTTGATATGAAAGCATACTTTTTAGGCTATGCCTAAGTTTCTTTAGATATTTGTAGGCACCCTTCACTTAAATACCTCAGTTCTTCTTTGTTCTTTTTGTGTCTTTTTCCCTTTTGCATGCATTTTTGTTTGTTTTTGGTGCTATGTGTATGTATTATGCTTGAAATTTTAATTTTTGCACTGTAACTATAATACCTCTTAATTTTACCTTGTTTAAAAAGCTGTGGGTCGTCTTGCACTCCCACCAATATCAATAGAGGTTTGCTGCAATTTTACCCCATTAATTATGCTTGAAGTTTGAGAGAGCTGAGCAAGTTTTTTTTAATGTTTTCCAGCACAGTGGTCTGCTCTTGATGCTGTTTCATGTGTTAAATTACAGATAATACTGTGTTCTGTGTTAAAGACACACCCCCCCTTCCTCACACATGTGCATTCAAAATTTAGAGGGAAAAACATCTGGCTTACCTTTCTAAAAGAGAAGGATCATACCTTAGTGGCAGAAGACATTAAACTTTTTCTGAAATACAGAATTTAGTTTAACAAATCTTTCTAACGATGACAGTGAAATGAAAGATTTTTGTGTGACTTCAGTCACAGTGAGCAAGTAAAATGTCATGGAAGGATTAAAAGACAAGCTCATGTGCAAGGATGAACTACACACATGGCTCAAAAGTTTCTTTGTTTTTTGCTGCAGACACCCCACCCCTACCCCCACCCTCCTGGATGAAGAAGCAAGCCTCATTTTCAGTTTGGAAAATGAGCGTTCTTCCGTGCTGGCACACTGGATCCAGGTAGGTTAGTGCTGCCTAGAGCTCGAAGACGGGAATGTCATTAGAGTCACAGGATGTTTTAACTGTTCCTGGAATCGGTCTTCAAATACGTTCCTCGAGAGCAGCAGCTTTAGGAAGGTTTCTGATTTCTCCTCTGCTTCAGGCTTGCATTTTCTACTTTCACCTGCTTATTTCTTTACTTGCTCTTTTTCTACTGTGTACTTGGCCAGGATCCTTCTAATTTCCTTTCTTCTTGCATGCTTTGATCTGTTTGTATTTTTCACTGATTGCTTTTTGTGTTCCATGGGGGATTTTCCCATCTACCCAAGTCCTAGTCGGAGTTCAGCATCCTCCTGCTTTTTAGCTCACCATGGCTACCTCAGATAGCTTTATTTTTCTCTTACAATTTGTGTTGTCTCTGTGTGTGAGAGGTTTGGTTGTTGTTAAAATCATTTTTATTCCGAAAAAGAATATCTTCTGCAATGGATTCTACCCCTCCCACTGTTGATTTTCCCAGGTTTTTCCCTCTGTGATTAAACTCCCTAGCTGTTGAGTCAAATAATTTTCCCTATTCATGCAGCTACAATTAACTAACAACATGCAATTTTTGTTAGCAGAAATTCAAATTTCTTTTCCCCCAACTTAACCTATTCAGCAGCAGCCTACTGTAGCACCTGTTGCACAACGCCAGGGCCTGGGCCTGCTCTACTTGTGCCACTGCGGCCTGCCTTTGTATGTCATGACTGCCCTGATTTGCACTCAAGTCTCCGTATGAATGAATCAAAAGCAGTGTTGGGCAAAGTTATGGGAAGCAGGTCCACTGTGTCCAAATGTTGGGCATCCAAGTATTTTCTGGAGCCTTGCAAGACACTCAAGTCTCTGTACTGACAAGACTAGTGGCTTCATTGGCCAAACATTTGTGCACCTACCCAGACACGTGGATCCCTTCTTCATCCTAAAAGCCAACTTGACCTTCCACTGCTACCAAGAGGTCATTCTGCCTACCTTCTGCAGCTCCCCACTCCACCCCACTGAAAAGGTGTGGCACTCCCTAAGATTCCTTAAAGCGCTACATCTCTAGGACTCAAACATAAAAAGATTCCTTGTTGTTATCTTTTCTGCCCTCAACCCGGGCAAAGCAGATTAAGGCTGGCATTTCCCTGGCTTGTGACTTCCTAAAGTTGCCCACCACAACAAATTTACCGCTTGCTCCAGCAGCATTTTTCAACCAACACACCTCTTTAGGAGGTATGCCAGGGAGCTACAGGGTCATTTGTCGTTATAAGGTAGACCTGTTTGCTTCAGCTGAAGTGGCCTTTGGAAGATGAGTCTTACAAAGTGTGCTTCCTCCACCCTAGGCAGCCACCAATAACCCTATTGATATTGGTCAGCTTTCAAACATCCCATCTGGATCCAATATGCCAGTACAGGAGAGGGGTCTGTTAAGCTCACCTTAAGGGTGTTTCTCCTGGCACCCAGGGCCGCATCTTACTTTTTCCATGAATGGCTGCCTACAGATCAAACTTTTGGGGAGTGGTTATATGCACACGCAGAGATGTTTAACTGAGTTCAACCTGTCTGCATGTGGTATGCGTGGTCTTCTGTCTGTCTCTTCTTCTTAGCTTGGCAAAACTGTACCTGGAGACTGCTCACAGGAACGCAGAGGTTAAAACTTCCCGTGAACCTATTGATATTCCTGCCTTTGACTTCTAGGCAGCACTAACCTACCTGGGTCCAGGATGGCACAGAGAAACACCCTTCAGGTGATTCCAGCTGATTCCAGTGGGCCCTTTTCAGCTTCAGTATGAGCAGCTGCTGTGAAAATGTCTGTGAAAATGCCCATTACATGCATAGTATTCCCGAAATTTAGCTTTGTATTGTGACATTTGTTACAACGTTTAGGTAAAGCTGTAGTCCTCAAACCACTAATCTGAGGTGCTGTAAAAGTATTCTTGCAAACAGAGTTTAACAAGACTTTTCAGTGGTAAGTGGATTGAGGATTACCATCTAAATTCTATTCATGCATAGGTAGTTTATGAATAAACACTGTTAAATCTACAATTGCAGCCCACAGCAAGGATTTTGCAGCTCTAGTAAATAATAGCTACTAATGTTGATAGTTTTCTTTGCTGATGCCCAGATCAGCATTTAAGCGCTCGCAAGTTTCTGTAATTCAAAAAAAGGGCATGTATTATCCCAATCAAATATATAAGCTTTGGTTTTTCTTTTCTTTTTGTGAAATGCCATATGTAAAATCAAAACCAATCTCATGAGACTGAAAGATAGTAAATGCTTCACATAAATGTTTCATACTTGGATAATTTCAAAGGTTAAGAGTGTAGCCTGATGGCAATAGGAATAATTACACTCTCTAATCAGAAGTATTCAATGCCTCCCTGTTGAAGAAAGCTAATGAACTGAAACTGAAAATATTGAGTAGGGGCCAATGGTAAATGTAGGTCCTGCTGCTGTTTGTGTGTATGCGTGTTTAATGCAACAACCTTTTTGCTGTATGATTTAATTCAAATATTACATAATGCTGTTAGAATGCAAAAACACACTAGTTTCCATGCTGTGCAACTGCTTTACCCACCTCCCCCTTTTAGTACAGTCGGAGTATTGGAAAATGTATGCTATTTAGACCTAAATCTCACCCTTTGAAGGTTGGGATCGAAATCCCTTGACATGCTACAAGCATGAGAGGAAATGGACTGTTGCAAGCCTGTCTTCACAATGTATCACACAGACTCCTCATGTAGACAGCAGAGGGGTTAATTGGCATGAACCTAATTTTGGATTTGTGTGTGTGTTTGTGTGTTCTGTTACACTGTATACTTAAAACAGTCCTCCTAACTATGCTGCATTTTTATTTTTGTTATGGCTTTGTTTTGTGCTGTTCTGTTCATGTAGCACAAATAAGCATTGCACTTGGTACCGTGCTTTACCTCATTTCAAGGAGAAAGATACTTAATTAGAGGAATTAATGTGGTTTGGGCCTTGCTGCTGCTTTGATTTACTGAATTTGAAAAAAGATGATTAGAATACCTGCAATGTGTCACTTAAATTGCACAACTGAAATAGGCTATTTGTTGGTTTTTTGTCTGTAACTTTTTCTATATTTTAAGGAAGAAAGACTTTGGTCTAGGATCCAGAGAGCCCCTTGCATGACTGGAAGGTGCTTCTGCAAGTGGGAAGGGAGGGGTATTCTCCAATTTCCAACGAGTCTTCTCTCCCAGATGCAGCTACCCACTCCTTGTCCCATTTCCTTCTGGAGATCCACAAACCCATGACCTTTGGATGTTGCTGGGTTACAGTTCCCATTAACTTTGACCATTGGCCATGCAGGCTGGGGCTGATTGGAGTTGTAGTTCAGGAACATTTGGCTGGCCACCAATCCCAGTCCCAGTCCCTCCCCTATCTTTTCAGTGGATGCAAAGGGCTGCAAAAAGGAAGCGTGAGATCCACACTGCACAAGCAGAACACTGCCCAGGGACTCTCGGGGTCCTAGCAGTGTCTTTTTTTGCCATCCTTTTACTGTCTTGTGAAACGGTTAACATTTAAAATGGACTCTTTCCAGCCCCCTTCCCTTGCCCTGCCTTGCTGTAAATTCACTGAACATGCATACATAACAGTCAATAAGATTTCTCCTTCGTTTTGAATACAAAGGGATCTATCTGTAGGTATCATCTGGTCAAGTGCAGAGGGCAGAATTTTTAACCAGATTGAACTGTGAGAAGTCCTGTAAGGGGCAAGGCTACATCTACAAGTGGCATAAACTGGCATTCCCCAAAGTCACAGCCTTTTCTAACGGGGGAAAAAAGTTATTTGACAATATTTGAGCCATGCGCTGTTCTACCTTCCTCAGTGAATGTAATGGAATTAGTTGTGTGTGAGTAATTAAAGAGACTGAACCTAGGGCAATGTTACACTATTAATGGCAAATATTTTCACTTTCAGTGAAGCGAAGATGTGTTAATATTTATAAGACTGTGTCTTTAAATCCTTAAGACTTTACAACCATGAAATGTAACTGAAACCTACATTTTCACCAGCAGAAGTCTGATAACAGATATCCATAAAGTCAGGTAGAATACAAAGGGTTGGACCTTGACTAAGAGAGTTGAACTTAGTTCCTATAGATATCAATGGGACTTACGACTAGCTTGATCCATTGCTTTCAGTGGAACTTAAGTTCAACTATCTTAGTTTTGATCCAGACCAAAACCATTAATTGCAACTTCATGCAAGAGTAACTCAACATTAATCTATCAGTTTTATTTCCTAAGTCCTTTTATAGCTTCCCCACTTGCATATGTTTAATTTGGATAACCACAGACTGTTTAAATTGATATGATTGATGCACTCAGTTTTACTACAGCAGCAAGTTATCTAGAGAAACAGAAGTTGAACAAGCATTGAAAATTGCAGGCTTTTTTATTGTAAATAGTTTGACTGTAAAGATGGTTAAAATCAAGTAGAATGAATAACATAATTTGATGGACAATAAAATATTTCCCATCACATGCTGCAGCTGTCTAAGGGACATAAAATGTAATTCATTCATACTGTAATCATGCTGCAGAAATTTGCAGTCTGCACCTTATGGATCACAATTACCTTTAATAGATTTTTTTGTAATAATTGTAGCTGAATATATCTCCAATAAAGTTATGGTCTGTTCATTTTTGTGTTTACTGTTTTCCTTAAAGCCTTATGTAATGCATGTTAATGTAGAAGTGTTAGTATTAACATGAATATTGATCACGTTTTACCTTGCCCTTCAAATAGTCTGGGGCAGTGTACATAATTCTCTGCCTCCTCCATTTTATCTGCACCAACACACTTGAGAGATTGGTTAGACTGACAGCTAATGACTGTGCTGAGGTCATCCAATTATTTCCTAAGCATGGCTGAATGGGGTGAGGTTGGTTCTTTCACTACAATTTCGGGGGGGGGGGAGTTGTAAATGTATGAAAACTCACAACAGTGACTAGGATATCATATAAGTGACTGCATTTCTTGGTTGGAAACCAGTTTGGGAGGGGGGAATATCTATTTTCAAATATTCACAAAATGTATTTGGAATCGTAACTTGACACTCAGATCTTATGGAGTCATATACTTTAAAAACAACAGCACTCCAGGTAACTATTCATTGCACTTGAGCATTAGTAGTGTGGAAGTGAAGAGCTAGTAGCTGAGTGATCAAGGTTGCCTTACTGCTCTTTCCAAAACTGCACGTTAAATGAATGGGCTCTTACCCAGTAGATAATAGCGAGAATAAGAGGAAAATGCCATCAGTAAGCTAATCTTACTGACTTGTGATTCCCAGCAGCTCCAACCCTGGAGATGGAATGTAGCTCACATGGCTAGTAGTTTTTGATAGCCTTGTTGTTTAGTCATGTCCGACTCTTCGTGACCCCATGGACCAGAGCAGCCTTATTTTCCCTGAATTTATCTTTCAGAGCTATCCAATTTTAGCTATGCACTGTGTGAAGAACTTTCTTTTGTATTCGTAGTGAGACAGAGATTTCCACGAATGGATCCCCGGATTGTGGCCATAGAAGCAAAATTGTGTGTGATCAAATCTAGCTTTGAGAGGTCTAATCACGTGCTTCAGGGGCAGAACCACTGTTCTCTGCTCCTTCCCCACTCCTCTGTCAAAGTTGACTTGACATCCATTTATTCAGCACGAGAGATTCTCCTGCCCAGCAACACGTGCACAGCTTTTTATGGTGTGAGAGCATCTGGGGGCTGGGGCCATGGTTGTAAAATGCTGACCTGAGATTTGCTGCTTTAAAATAGAAACTGCAAGTTTAAAAGCCAGGGGAGATTGGAGGGGAGAGAGAATAAGACTTCTGCAGAATTTCTCCACACAGCCTTCCTAATTCATTACATTAAGGTTCATTATATACCGTTAGTGAACAAATCCCAGTGAAAATATTTTAAGGTCTAATCATGCTGCATGAATCCAGCATCAATTCTTGCCATAAGCTGTCATAAAACTACTTTTCGTGTGAGAAAGAACTGTAAAAGCAATTCATAAACACTCTTCATAACCAATCTCTGCAGTAACTCAATGGAGTCGCAACTGCCTATTCAAAATTCACAAAGTCAGAATTCATCACCTATGATGAATGGAGTTTCGTTGATTTAATAGCATATATATGATTCTTTTTTTCACATACAGTCTTGCCTCCTATCCCAAACCACTTTTAGCAACAGGGCATTCAGGCTAGAATCATTTCACTCCGTAATGAAATGGTCGCGTGAAAAAGGACCACAGCTCAGGGTCAGAGCACCTCTAGTTAGAAGGATCCGAGAACCAGCAAGCTGGCGAGGCAGCTAAATGGCAAATAGTCAGACCAGCAAAACAGTTTCCTATGCGCCATTAGGCAGGGTGAAGCTGCTGCCTCAGGCAGTGGGAGCTACCAAGACATAGTTGACTTCCTTCCATTGGCAGATGAAAACCATTAGGCAGGTTGAGGTACCTGCCTCAGACATCAAATACAGTGGTACCTCGGGTTAAGTACTTAATTCGTTCCGGAGGTCCATTCTTAACCTGAAACTGTTCTTAACCTGAAGCACCGCTTTAGCTAATGGGGCCTCCCGCTGCTGCTGCGCCGCTGGAGCACGAATCCTGTTCTCATCCTGAAGCAAAGTTCTTAACCCGAGGTAATATTTCTGGGTTAGCAGAGTCTGTAACCTGAAGCGTATGTAACCCGAGGTACCACTGTATCGAGGAGTGTGGTGATCAGAGTTGGTAACCCTGGCTGTTCCACCTGAATGCTGCTCCTGGGGCATTCCCCTCTGTTGGAGGACAGAGCTACCGTATTTTTCGCCCCATAGGGCGCACCTAGTTTTTTTGGGGGGAAATAAAGAAAAAAAGTTTTATTCCCCCCCCCCCGGCGTGGGGCTGGGGCGGGGGAAGCCCGAGCTTCCCCAGCCCCCAGAACAGACTGCTATCCGCAAGCCTTGGGAACTCCTGCCGGGCTCTCCAGGCTTGCGGATATCTGCCTGAAGCCTGGAGAGCGAGAGGGGTCGTTGCGCACCGACCCCCCTCGCTCTCCAGGCTTCAGCAAAAGCCTGCATACGCCCCATAGGACGCACACACATTTCCCCTTCATTTTTGGAGGGGAAAATGCGTCCTATGGGGCGAAAAATACGGTATTTAGGCCACACAGCCAGTCTGCTGCCCTCAGGTTCAGCCCCACAACCTGTTACAAAGGACCATTCAAGTACCTTCCTGCAGAAGTGCCAACTTGAATAAAACATTGGGGTGGGGGTGAGTAAGCCCTGCTCTACATAACTGATCACAAGATGTGGCCCATGTACACCATTTTAATAGCAATGCCCATCAACTTCGGAAGCCCCCGCCCCCATGCCCAGTTGGAACAGTGTATGGGAGGCCATCTTTTCCTTTGCCTCCAGCCGCAAAATGTCCTGGGCTGGCCTTGTGTGTTGAGGTTTATTTAAAACTAGAGTTGACATATTAGAGGACAATTATATATTTCTATTATAGCATCCCCTATCCTTTTTCAAGTGGTGTGCTGCAGGCTACTTTGGGGTGAATGAATACATCATATAGTAGGGTTGCCATATATTTTAATTTTTTTGGCCAAACGTGTTGAGCTTTTTGGGCAAAATCGCCACACATCAGGATTTTCACGGACATTTCTGCCATTTCTGCCCAGACACTGCTTCCAACTGCAGTATTCCGGCTATGTCCTGGAAATTCCAGACATATGGCAACCCTAGCAATATAGCAACTGGAATACAGTCTTCATCAAAGTGTTTGGTGTGCCTGGAGGGCTTGGCCAGCGATCCTCGGAATGAGACTATACATTAGGCTAGAGCTTTCCAAACTTTTCATGTTGGTGACATGCTTTTTAGACATGCATCATTTTGCAACACAGTAATTCAGTTTTTACTAGCAAACAAGGTTCAACTAACTGCACTCCAGCCCCAGGAGGATTGCAGGCAGCTTTCACACGACACACCTGCACTCTGCAGCTGACACACCTACATGTGCGACACACAGTTTGGAAAGTTCTGCATTAGGAAGAACTTTCTGACACTAACAGGTATTTGAGAGGGGAAAGCAATACCTTAGAACAGGGTTTCCCAGACTTGCATCTCCAGCTGGTTTTGGACTACAGTTCCCATCATCCCTGGTCACTGGTCCTGCTAGCTAGGGATAGTGGCAGTTGTAGTCCGACAACTGCTGGAGACCCAAGTTTGGGAAACTCTGCCTTAGAAGGTGGTAGACTCTACTGCACTGGAGGTTTTTGAACAGAGGTTGGAAGGCCATTTGTCAGAAATTATTTAGCTGTGATTCCAGCATTGGATGACACCTGGGTTTGGATTTGATATCCCGCTTTATCACTACCCGAAGGAGTCTCAAAGCGGCTAACAATCTCCTTTCCCTTCCTCCCCCACAACAAACACTCTGTGAGGTGAGTGGGGTTGAGAGACTTCAAAGGAGTGTGACTAGCCCAAGGTCACCTAGCAGCTTCTTGTGGAGGAGCGGGGACGCGAACCCGGTTCCCCAGATTACGAGACTACCGCTTTAAACAACTACACCACACTGGCTCTCAGTTGTAGGGTTCCCTTCAACCCTACAATTCTGTGATTCTATAATTCTAGGAGACTTAAGGGCATCACCAAGGTGTGTCTGTTTTCACCTGTGAAATATGGAAGTGTAATCATGGATGCTGGGATGCGGGTGGCGCTGTGGGTTAAACCACAGAGCCTAGGGCTTGGCGATCAGAAGGTCGGCGGTTCAAATCCCCACGATGGGATGAGCTCCCATTGCTCGGTCCCTGCTCCTGCCAACCTAGCAGCTCAAAAGCACGCCAGTGCAAGTAGATAAATAGGTACCGCTGCGGTGGGAAGGTAACTGGCGCTTCCATGCGCTGCTCTGGTTCGCCAGAAGCAGCTTAGTCATACTGGTAGCATGACCCGGAAGCTGTATGCCGGCTACCTTGGCCAATAAAGCGAGATGAGTGCCGCAACCCCAGAGTCGTCCGCGACTGGACCTAATGGCCAGGGGTCCCTTTACGTTTACCTAGTCATGGATGCCAATCATGTTCTGATCATGGATGACGATCCTTTTATGTTTTAATTATGGATGCTTACCTTTTAATGTTTTGGCAAAATTGTTTTATTGGGTATGTTAATGTGGATTTTTATACTTCAATGCTTGTGTTATTGGTTTTTAAACTTGCAAGCCACTCAGAAGCCAATTTTGGCATTTCAAAATAAAGCACAAGAGAACAACGGGATACGTAGACCTTATCACCAGATCTCAAATTGGGGGAATATACAGGGGGGCATTCCTAAACATCTTGTGGTTGGCAGGTATGTATGCAACAAGCAGGGGGAGCCTCATACAGTGGTATGATTTATTAAACGCCTCAGGTTACAAACGCTTGAGGTTACAAACTCCAATAACCTGGAAGAGTTACCTTGAGTTGAGAACTTTGCCCCAGGATGAGAACGGAAATCGTGTGCCAGTGGCACAGCAGCAGCAAGAGGCCCCATTAGCGAAAGCATGCCTCTAGTTAAGAACAGTTTCTGGTTAACAACGGACCTCCGGAACGAATTAAGTTCGTAACTAGAGGTACCACTGTATTGGGTTCATCCATCGCTTACTTTATAGGACGGGTGGGGAACTTGTGGGGAACTTCAACTCCCATCATCCCTGGCTATTGGCAACACTGTCCAAGGCTAATGGGAGTTGGAATCCAATAATCTCCAGTGGGCCATGTGTTCTCTAGCCCAATGGCAAGGTATGAAAGGACCGTGGAGGGGATTGCAGGTATTGACTTGGGAGAAGGTGAAAGGGCAAGAGGAGAGGTCATTTAAGTCCTTGACTCAGAGATGCTGCTTTTGCCATTGGAAGGAAAAGGCACTTAACCGCTCCAGCATAATTACAAACCCAGGGAAGCACAAGGGAAATCCATCTTCTTTAATAGCACTTGCTCGTCACCGACCAGCCGGCCCTGCCATTAGGTGACGTTTGCTCAGACACCTTTAGCCTCAGGTTTTTAATTTTGTGCGACGCATCCCCCCCCCCCCAAAAAAAAACCCAGAAAGGAAGGTTTGGGGTTTACACAAAGCCAGAGAATGACATGAAAAGTTTTAACTTAAGCAGCAAAATAGAAAGGCTAATCTTATTTAAAAGTAATATGTGTTTCTTGATTGAGTGCCCAGATACACTCAACTGGGACATTTTAGTGGAATCGGTTCTAAGCTGTTACACTGAGTTATACAGAGTAAGGTTTCCTGAGCTCACGTTGCCAGACCTGAAATACTCTTGTGGCTGCATTTAATAAAGAAACGAAAGTCTCGGGGTAAGGGGATATGATTTTTTATGACAGAAGGAATGCAAATAACTTTTAGTCTCGTTGCCTAGACCGGGTTGGGTCTGATTTGATGGAGTTTAATAATGACTTATAACCTGTGCTGACAATGTGCAGGCCCCCGCAACGTCATTTAACTCATTTATTCTGCTTGCTGTAAAAACAAAGAGATGGCAAATAAATATATGGAAAGTTCATTGTTTGTCAGAGGGCCCAAGCCAAAAGTTTTCAGTGACCTTTTAAAATATGGTCCCTTGCTAGTACTAAAATGTCTGTCACTCAACGCACACACTTGCACGCTCTGGCCTTTTAACCCGTGCATCTTGTTTTTCTCTCTTTCAACTGGTTGTATGAATTTCAAATCAGCTGCAGCTCTTTAAGTCCGACCCCCCCTTCTTCTTCTTCTCCCCCCCCCCTTGCATCGGAGGATTACTGTAAATTGCAGCCTGACAATTACAATGTACAGCGCACTGGAGAGTTATTAATGGATAGGCCTACTGATGGCCTTTCAGCACAAACCCGGGCCTGGTATTCCTCACTCCTAATTGGATCCAGGGCTAGAGGCCTAGGTGGATGAGGCTGGGGGGGGGACTGTGGGGGGGGAGTGGGTGTCTTCTGCGGAGCCCCACTTTATCAGAGGAAGGTATCAATTGATCATAGATAGCTCCTATTGGCAACGTCAAGATCTCTAATTCACCTCCGTCCTAATGACTTGTATTGGCTTAAGCAGGCCCATTATTTGACAGCCTTCGCCTCAGCTGACAAAGCCCTGCAGGTGGTTTTAATAGAAGATTTCGATTGCGGGAGATTGTACTAAAGACAGAGCAGCAGTTCAACAGACACAATAGAGGCTAGTAAAATACCCCCCCCCCCCAATTTTTTTAAATGCTAAGTCTGTTTTACAGTACTCCCAGAGAATGCTAATAAGACTGGAACTGAAGTTAACCACAACTTCCATTTACTTGGCACTTTTTTTTTTGGTGTGCGTTTCTGTTTTAACGTTACAAATCCTGCACAGAGCTTTCCTCTTGGGCTTCAATATTTATTTTAAGCAATGAATTATGCAGGGGCATAAATTATGGTTGACAAATGTAAACTGGAATGGGGGCAACATGTGCAGAGCGAAGGGATGGGCGAATCTGTCAAGTTTGCTTTCTCTCAATTTCTCCTTTTCCCACTCTTATGTTCGGCTCTCCGGCTTTCCACGCCGGTTTGCAATTTCTTTTCTTCTTCATTTTTAAAGCCCTCACAAAAATTCATCAGCATTTCATGACGAATTTTACTAACGTAACACATTTTGGTATGCAACATTCCCTCATGTGCATAATTTCGCAGTGCAAGTTTCCCTAATATAATGCATTCTTGTATCCATCAGCGATTCTTTAGCTGTGATTCCTGATTTGCAGGGAGTTGGAATAGATGACGCTTGGGGTCCTTTCCAACTCAATGATTCTATTATTTTAACCATTAATATCCAAAATGCACTGATCTTTCGTTCTTTTGTAGTGTTCCTGAGCCACTGGGTACAAGGTTGCTGATATATCTATATCTATATATATAGATAGATAGATATACACATACATACTATTCAAAACAAATAAATAACACAAGACAAGACAAAGAAACAAAATTAAAACCTGAAAAACTAAACTGCAAAATATTTATTTGCATGTTATCTTCTGGGCCCGCACTTCTGTGTAAGTCATGTGACCCATGCAAAAGTGCCTTTTGGGGGCACATTGCCCCAAAATGTTTGTTTATGGGTGCTATGCCTGAAAAAGTGCAGCCTGAAATTGCATGGGATAGCGGCGGCCATTTTGCACCATTGTCGTGCAACAAAAAATGGATGCCCCGTTTTTTTTTCTGGGGCAGTTGATGGGTATGGTGTAGTGGTTAGAGTACTGAACTAGGACCTGGGACACCAGGGTACAAATTCCTACTTGGCCGTGAAGCTCTTTGGGTGGCCTTGGGCCAGTCACTGCCTCTTAGCCTAACCTGCTTCACAGGGTTGTTGTGAGGATAAAATGGGGAAGGCAAAAACCACTTGCAGCTCCCTGGAGGAAAAGTGGGATACAAATCAAATAAATGAAGAAATATAAGAGTATGAATATGTGACCTTCTCACCCCCTTTTTTGCCCTTTGCCGTTACTTGTGGGAAGCACTTTAAAAAAACAACAAACCTGACCATATCTGCGCCCAATTTAAATAAGCTTTTGCCAACCTGGTACCTCTCAGAAGTTTGGGTCTGCAACTCCCATCAGACTCATTGGGTTGGCCACTGTGAGAACAGGATGCTGGTCTATTTGTGCCACTGCCCTGGTCCAGCAGGCTCATCTTATATCCTTAATGTGCCAAGCAATTCTGCTCCACTTGCCAGACAAATATAATGCAGAGCCTAAGCAAAGGCTAACACGTTTTAGCCTTTGTGGAATAGCCCCTTAAGTCCTGATTCAAAGCCAGTAATATGCCATTCAGCCCTTACCTAATGGATAGTGTGGGAGTAGGGCTGCTTCAGGGAATTGTGTCTACTGCTTAAAATAAAAACAAAACAATGGAAAATCCTGTGTGCAATCCAGAGAAACTCAGAGAGGGCACATAAAACCGGCAGAGAGCAAATCAGAATGAATAATGAATTGTCCAGTTCATTTTTTGTTGTCATTCTAAAGGGATTTTGAATTATACTGCTTTAGAGCTGTGGACCATTTTTATTTTTATTTTTGATGGTCCTGGTTTTTTCTTCATACTGTGAGCCGTGTTACGTAGCTGGGATGGGAGCAGTAGAGCAGAAATGATATAAGTAAATGCATAACCTCCTTAATTAAAGGTTTTTAAATAAGAGGTTGGATGGCTATCTGCCAGGGATTCTTCAGCTGTAATTCCTGAAGTGCAGCAGGTTGGACTAGATGACCCTTGGGTCCCTTCCAACCCCATGATTCTATAACTCTACAATCCCTGAAATGAAAAGGCAGAGTTCTCAGAATGGAAGACGGAGGTCGCCTTGCTGGTTTTTGTTTTGTTTTAAGGCTGCTTTATGTGAGTGCGGGTGCAAGACTGCTCGGCTTCTAAATGCAAAATTCAAAAATTATTTAGGCGTGATGGACATCGCCATTCATCAACAACCATATCACAGGTATGATGATCCAATAGATGTTCATGATGCTCACACAATCATACTGCACACAGCACTGGCAAGAATACAGTGGTACCTTGGGTTAAGAACTTAATTCGTTCTGGAGGTCTGTTCTTAACCTGAAACTGTTCTTAACCTGAAGCATCACTTTAGTTAATGGGGCCTCCCACTGCCACCGCACCGCCGCCACACGATTTCTGTTCTCATCCTGAAGCAAAGTTCTTAACCCGAGGTACTGTTTCTGGGTTAGCGGAGTCTGTAACCTGAAGCATCTGTAACCTGAAGTGTCTGTAACCCGAGGTACCACTGTACTTGCGATGTACTATGGAGGGAGGGAAATACTTCTCCTTCCACATTGTGGTTTGAGCGCTGGAAAAGTTACGCTTCTGCAACAGAAGCATAAACCTTGGGGGAACTGTGCAGATCTGCTGTGACAAATGAGCAACAACTGCCCAATTTGCTGCACTACAGGCTGATTGTCTGGAAAGTCCCTTAGCTGTGGTGGAGCAAGGCATTGTTTGTTTCACCACTGGAACTAATGGGGATTATGAGGTTCACTTCAGTACAAGCAACTGCTATCCTGAAAGGATGGAATTGGAAGAGCAGAAAGTTTGGGAACATAAAGTCAACATGTCCATAGTTTTCCCATTATCTCCGCAGACGAATAATCAAGGATCCAATTCAAAAAATGCTTTCTTGTTTGTTTCCCAAGATTTCTAGGGAACTTGACTTCCTTTTACTGGCAAATGCACTTACACTACAATTCTATTCCTAAATCCCAGGCACATAACAACTTCTGTGTCAGCAGATCAGACCAGAACTGCTTCAGAGCCTTCTGGATCAGCATGGATGCATGCAGAAGCATTCTTCAGGTATAGTGAGAAGGCACCTCCTCATTGCCATCTTTATTTATTTTATAGCATTTCTTATTGACCATGGTGATTAACTCCTCCCCACCCCCACCCCTGGCTTCTCTCTGTAATATTTCATTTGTATTCTGGTTTGTTGTTACCTTTTGACAGACATTTCCTCCACTAACTTATAACTTGTACACTCGTGGATACTCTAAGTTATATTCAGTATCTCCAGGTCTTTATGCTGTCTTTGTGCTCCCATACTTTCTGCACTGAATGTTGAGGATCGAAGGTACCACCTGTTCTGTGCTAAGAAAGGAAAGGTAGAGATCTACCAATTGCCACCATGCAGGAATGTTTAATTAAACGCGCTCAATGTGCAGGTTATCAGCCCATGATATGGAGAAGGTGTTTAGAGCAGGACCCAAGAACACCAAGTCCTGTGGGCAGGGGCTGGAAGTCAGAGATGGGTGGCTAGCTATATAATGGCTAGAGAGTCTGCCAGCATCTGAGGCTGTGCTTCGTCTACCAGCCTGCAATTGCGCAAGGAAGTGTGAGCTACCAAAATGTGTGTGCCTAAAAAATGGGCTCATGTGCATGGATACGTGCTCCAAGGATGCTTCTAGCTATGAGATCACCCTGTAACAATAAGAACTTTGCTCATGCTCTCATGTACAAGCAATCATTTTCCCACACTGTGGTAACCAGGACTTAAGTTCAGCAGACGGTGAACATCTATTTTAGGAGGAAATGGATGATCATTATGATGGCTCATCTGAAAATAAACAAGTAGTGTTACAAAGATGTCTGGAAAAATAACATGAAGGCTGGCAACATCAACCTTGCCATTCAGGAATCCCTTGCAGACGACCACAGTGCCTGGAGACAGGCAGCCATGTTGTGTATCCATAGCAGTGACCAGAGGAGGAATGACCACTGGGAGGAGTGCAGAGAGAAGAAACGCCATAGCGCATCTGCAGCAGCAAAACTGGGTGCCTTCATCTGCCCCAGCTGCAGCAAAACATGTCTCTCCCATATCGGTCTCTACAGCCACAGCAGGCGCTGCAATCTTCCAACAGCTTGACTTCACGCCCAAAGGTGCACTCCTCCATTGTCTCCTAAGACAGACAGACACCAAGGGACTAGATACGCCCAGGACAAACTAAATAAACATTTCATTTGAAATTGTGAGGTTTTGTGTGAAGTTGCTATAGTTGGCAATGCCTAGTGGAAAAAGAAAGAATTGGGCCAGACTCAACTCTATGGCATGCCACAGAAGACACTCGAACTCAGGACGCAAGGGAGAAACATGCTAAGAGGAAGGCAGGCTTGACAAATCCACACCGTGATCAACTCCCGCCTGGAAACCAATGTCCCCACTGTGGAAGGACGTGTGGATCCAGAATTGGCCTTCACAGTCACTTATGGACTCATTGTTAAAACCGTGTTTATGGAAGACAATCTTACTCGGATATGAGTGATCGCCAAAGAGAAGAGAGAGAGATCCTTTGTGGTGTGGAAGTGGCATTTGGGGTGGCCTAATGCTTCTTTTAGGGTGCATAGCTACAGTTCCCTGATTCAGTTATGGCAACTGTGGCTCCAAAACATCTGGAGGGGCCCAAGTTGGCAAAGGCTGTGTTATATATATATATATACTGGATATTCAGCATCAAGGAGAAAGGCTTTCCTGCAGATAATTATTGTGCTTCCCAGGTCAAATCCAGACATCTGGCGCCTTACTTTAGCTCTTTCATTAGCTTTAGAAAATCCATTTGATTTTATGAAATGCCAAGGCTCTCAAGCTTCCTAAGTACTGACCTAAAGGCTACAGGGAATACTGGGAAATACAACATGATATTACAGAGAGGAAACAGGATCGTCTTGTGCAATAAAGGCATGACATGGAAAAGTGCTGCTTGGTGAGTGGTATTTATGGGTCTGGCTCCAGTCACATGACACGGTCCAGACTCCTTTCAGGGGTTAGAACCCTGTCATGTGACAGGACCTGAATATCTACCACCTTTAATGGCAGCCATAAGAACGCTGACAGATTAGACTCTAGCATATCCTGGAGGATTCACGACGGATGGGTCAGCCCTTGAGCTTCCTAAGAGCCATTAGCGATGGGCTGTTCTTGAGCTCTGTAAGAAGAGCACTGTGTGTGCAATTGCTCAGTCCTCCTCTTATGTACAACAGGCAAAAGAACAATTCCGGCTGTGCATCATATTACTGTCTTGAGGGCAATCATTTGTCTATCCACTTTGCCCCCACCGAAAGAACTCTGTGTGAGAAATATGACAAATCGGCCCCATGGCAGGTTCTGCAAAGAGCGCGATGCTGATCAATCCCAGAGAACGCGACCAAAAGGGCAAGAAGCAAATGAGGGTCTGTAGGGATTGGTAGCTTTTCAGACGGGATAAAACACCTGAGAAATATTGAGTTAGGATTAATGTCCTTCAAAAACTTTTGTCTTGTCAGAAATAATAAAGTCCATGTCAGCAGAGCATATGGAGATAAAACAGGCACGTCTTCGATCAGTAGATCTGCAGGCTGTGTCACACAGATGAACAGGCTTCTGCTGAACCATGTCACCTGGTTCATTTCAGATCCTTTTCTTCACCAACACACGGCAGTCCCACGATCAAGCAATCACTGAACGAGCAGTGCTGGATTACCAGATTGGCAGAATAGGCACTGGCCTATGGGCCCCACAACTGGGAAACCCAGCCAGATGGGCGGGGTATAAATAATAAATTATTATTATTATTATTATTATTTAAGGGGCCCCACGATAATAGGTCAAAATAATCTTGATTTGATTTTGAAAGAAAATTGCAATCAAGCTTTCTTAGTTCATGAGAAACCTCCAGATACAAAGTTTTTTGTGAGTTAGTGTGTTGCTTTCTGGGAATTCATGATGTTCCTTAAAGTGTCTTCTAAACCCAAGCATAATGACGCCTTCAACATTGTTGGTGCTGACCTTTAAAGTCCTAAACCCAGTATACCTGAAAGTCCTCAACCCAGTATACCTGAAGGAGCGTCTCCACCTCATCTTTCAGCCCGGATACTGAGGTCTACTTCCGGGTGTCTTCTGGCAGTTCCCTCACTGTGAGAAGTGAGGTTACAGGGAACCAGACAGAGGGCCTTCTTGGTAGTGGCACCCGTCCTATGGAATGCCCTCCAATCAAATGTCAAGGAACTAAACAACTATCTGACTTCTAGAAGACATCTGAAGGCAGCCCTGTTTAGGGAAGTTTTTTAATGTTTGATGGTGTTTTTAATATTCTGTTGGGAGCTGCCCTTAGAGGCTGGGGAAACCCAGCCAGATGGGCGGTGTGTGTATAATTATTATAATTTTTATTTTTATTTTTATGAGTTCCCACCAACTCCAGCCCTAGTAGAATATTCGAGAGTATTAGGAGATAGTTTGCAAGGCCCCCCACCCCGAGATTTCAACTGCCTAGGGGACTCCACAGGGTTTAATCCGGCACTGTGAATGAGCAACAGCAACTCTTTGTGTGTTAGATTGAAATTAGTTTGTGACATTTAAAAATAACTGTGGGTTATAAGAACATGGGGACAGAAGGATCGCCTTGCTGCAACACACCCACCACCCACCAGGACCAGGCTTCCTCATTATGGGGTCCTCTGGAAACCCATCAGTCCCAGTCAGTATTGCACAATTGTCAGTGGAGATGGGAGTTGTAGCCCTGCAACATTTGGAGGGCACCAGCCTGAGGAAGACTGGTCTAGAGCAACATCCTGTTCCCTAAAGCGGTCAACCATTTGTTTCTGGTAAGCCCACAAGCATGACCTGGCAAGGGCAACAGCCCACTTCCATTGTTGCTCCATAGCATGTGGTATTCACGAGTGTGTTGACTCTGAACCTGGAGGTTCTCTGTAACTGTTATGACTAACAGCCATGGATAGTGAGGTCCATAAAAGTATTACATGGTGTGTGAAGAAATTTAATTCCCTCCACATTTTAAAGCAAATATATTGAATTGGCACTTTCCCAAACAGTATGGGAAACAACAATAAACTTACACTTATCCAAATTTTGTGATGCAGTTCTCAAACCAGTCCTTGTTTGCAAAACTCCATATATTAATGTGCATAAAAATGAATATACTTGTGAAATTAACATACAAAACTGCATTACATATGGGGAACTTGCTTGCAAAAATGTGTTTAACAGGATTAATTTGCACTAAAACTGATGAATCTTCATGAAGATTTTCTTTAAAAACAACAACAACCCACAAATTGCTGCAGAAATGTGGAGAACTGAACTGAAGGTTGGAAAAATGAGAAACTGAGAGAACTGAAATTGACAGAGATTCCTGCATTGCAGGGGTTGGACTATCAGTGTTGCCCAACCTTGGATCTCCAGCTGTTTTCAGACTACAATTCCCATCATCCCTGACCACTGGTCTTGCTAGCTAGGGATGGTGGGAGTTGTAGTCCAATAACCGCTGGATACCCAAAGTTGGGAAACACTGAACTCGATGACCCTCAGGGTCCCTTCCAACTTTATAATTCTATGCTTCTATGACAGATGCTACTATCCCTAGTGAAGAAATACTTCCTCCTGAATCTTCTATAGTTATCAGTTTCATTGGATGACCCCAAGTTCTATTATTTCTCCACCCCATGCAAAATTGTATAGAGCATTATTATGACCTATTCCCTGTTCCCACAAGCTGTTCTAATGCTAGTCTGTAAAGGATTGATTTTTGTTACCATTAAAAGTGTATTCCCATTATTCTTATGCCGTTAAAGACTGCTTTGTGCTTTTGAAGAAAATAATTACAGATAGAGTTCACTGCAGCAGGAGGCAAGAAGTGCTATGCTTCATAATACAACCCATTTAATAACCTTCAGATTTTCTAATTTCTGATTTATTTATGTTTTATGATGGTTTGGGCATATTGATGTAATACTATAATCCCATTGTCCCATGTTGTTACTGCTGCTCTCTGTAAACAGCTGTTACCATGTGAGACAGAGAAATGTTTACAGAACAGAGAAATAAAAACAAGTGGATTTACTGTTTCGCAGAAATTGGAAACAGCTCCCAAAAGCTCTTACGATTTGTGCTCACAGGACCCTTTACTGATGGAAGTTGACCTCTCAGACATGGCAGAAACAAGGAAGCTTCTTCTAGCCCCGCCCCCCCCCCAGCTCTCTTTCAAGGAAAATGTAACATGCAGGCAGGACTAAATTTCTATAACCAGATGCTCCTTGCAAGTAGGATGCGGGAAGCAAATTGCTGTAAACCAGGAGCGCCACTCTCCAAGCTTCTCTGCCTGGCCTTCAGGATTCTCCTTATGCCACACCCATTGCCCAGATGCACCTGCTCCTGGCCCCTACTTTGCATCCTCCTCGGGTGCCTTTGCCTGACTGGAATTTGTCCTTGAACTCTGACAATGCATCTTGTTTGCTTGTATGGATTATAGAGAGGGGTGCATAAGTGTGCATAGAAACTAGATTGTACTACCCAAAGGTAACATTAGCATCCATCATTCCACCTACTTTTAACGGAATAATAATAATAATAATAATAATAATAATAATAATAATAATAATTTATTATTTATACCCCGCCCATCTGGCTGGGTCCCCCCAGCCACTCTGGGCTTCTTCCAATAAAACACTAAAATACAATAACCTATTAAACATTAAAAACTTCCCTAAACAGGGCTGCCTTCAGATGTCTTCTAAAGGTTTGGTAGTTATTTTTCTCTTTGACACCTGGTGGGAGGGCGTTCCACAGGGCGAGTGCCACTACCGAGAAGGTCCTCTGCCTGGTTCCCTGTAACTTGGCTTCTCACAGTGAGGGAACCGCCAGAAGGCCCTCGGCGCTGGACCTCAGTGTCCGGGCTGAACGGTGCAGGTGGAGACGCTCCTTCAGGTATACTGGACCGAGGGCCGTTTAGGGCTTTAAAGGTCAGCACCAACACTTTGAAATGTGCTCGGAAACGTACTCCATTTTCGGAGGGGTCAGGCAGAGACTAAAACCTCCCCGCCAACCAAGACTCTGCCTATCCAATGCCTAAAACAACAAAGTTGTGACAATTGCTATGAGGATGGCGAAAACCAGAGGGCTGGAGCCAATTCTCCAACTAAGAAAATTCCAACCTGGCCCTGAATGTGGCAACTGGCTATGCCATAGCAAGGTTGAGCAGAACAACATGCAACAGCAATATATAGGTGATAGGGAGATCGAACAAAAAGAGGCTGCAGAGCAAGCCACATGCCTATGGTAACACACGGGCCTGGAATGACACAGACTGAGAACTGCACTCTAAACTGCCTCTTGCACCCTGTGCTGCTGTCTGCTGCACAACTTAGTAAGGCAGAGCCGCAGAGACAAATCAACCTGGCCACCCACTACTGTAATGATACCGAACTGCAAGTCGCCCTCTAGATCAACTATTGCACTTTAAAAACCCTGAAACTAAATCAACTTTTGATGGACAGGAAAGGGATGGACAAACGCACTGAAAGATGAGGCAGGAACAAATGTTTAATGGGAATACATATAATCACAGTGCAATCAAATCAGGATGATTGTTCTCGCATAACCTCCCAGCATACAAGTCAGAATGAATGCTCATTAAAGACTGGACGTGGTGTAACCTCTGTGAAAGTTTTGTGCAAGCCAAAAGCAGGTCTTCTGGATGAGCCCAGGGTAAGCTGGTAAAAGCTTTTCAGAGCTGCTTTTCAGCCACTTGTTCCAAGCCTTTTTTCCCTTCTTGTTATGTTCTGGCACCTTATTCAATTCCATCCTCCTTAATAGCTATGATTCTTTTGCTAACCTTTCTGCGTTGTTTAAAAAAAGAAGTGATTTCTGTATAATGAATGCTTGCCAAATTGATTTTTGGCATCTTTAGTCAATGTGGGTGGATGTGTTAAGCAATTTGCGCTAAGAAAGAGGCATATGACATGATGACTTGCAAATTACAGGGAAGCCAACAAATTTGTCGAATGATTCTTGGTTCCTTCTGAATAAACAGGTATTGGCTGTGTTTACTGCTTCACTCAAAAGGAGAATAACTTCAAAATCTGGGGCATAAGCAGCGGAATTGAGCTCTTTTGAAAAGAGGCCATACCATTGTGTGTTTATATTTATATAAAATAAGTAAATTCTTTGGATCAGACTGTAATAGGAAACATTTGCAGATTGGTTTTTTGGGGGGGTGGGGGTGGGAATCAGTAATAAATATTTTGGTTAACCCTTAATAATTCTGATTTCTCCTCATATGTTTTAAGCTCTGCCAACCATATTAGATGTGGAAATTATACTTGTGGTATAAAAGCACGGTGTAAAGCAGAAGGGTAAATGAAAACAGCATTCCATTATAATAAGAGTGGGGGTTTTTTTGTTAAAAAGAGAAATAGGAAGTTGCCTTATACTACGTGAGAATATTTGTTGATCTAGCCAGTGTTGTCTAGTCTCATGTTCAAAGATTCTCTCAAGGCAAATCTAAAGAAATGTAGTATAAACACCAACAACCAGGAAATACTGGCCTGCAAGTGCTCCAATTGGAGAACAGCCTTTACCAAAGGTGTCATGGGTTTTGAAACCACTCGAACTCAAGACAAAAGGGAGAAACGTGCTAAGAAGAAGGAACATTTGGCAAACCCTCACCATGATCAACTCCTGCCTGGAAACCTATGTCCCCACTGTGGAAGGACATGTGGATCCAGAACTGGCCTTCACAGTCAGACAATCTTACTCGGCTACAAGTGATTGAAGAAGGAGAAGAAGAAGTCACTTCCAGGCCAGTGGCATTGGAAGGGAGGTGCGGTGGGTACGGACCGCCCCGTGTGTCATCACCGAGGGGGGTGACAAATTGGCAGAAATATGTGTTTTAAAAACACAGCTGGGTGCAAACAGGTGCCCCCACAGCAGACTCCTTCATTGGAGCCTGGCTCCACGCCAGAAGGTGCTGTAGTGCTTGGTGCTTGGTCCAACTCTGCCCTGAACCAGGGCAAAAAGAGCAGGTGAGTGGACGGCACCGCTGCCGCCCACCTTTCTTGGCCACAGCACATCTGGCAGCAGCAGCTCTTCTGACCTGGCAGTAGAGAGCAGCCCTCCTCTGCCATGGCGAGGCACACCCAGGCACAGCAGCTCCAATGCCGGGTCAGGTTTGACCCAGTGGCAGAGAGCATGAGGGTCAGCGGCAATGCTGCCACCCACTCTCCTTGGCGTTGGTGCCCCAAGCCCAGCTTCTGTACCTCCGTCGCCATGTCATATCTGACCCGGTAGCGGAGAGCAGGGGGAGAGTGAACCACAGCTTCCCCACCCCTCTCCTACCATGAACTGTGGCGCGTGGGAGGGCACCCTTTGTGCCCCGCCCTCCTCGGAGGCGTGCCCCATGTGCCTGCCCCGGGCAGCACGGGCATATGCTTCACTACTGCTCCAGGCAGGAACAGAGAACATTGTACCCTACAGATGTTTTGGACTCCAATTCCCATCAGCAAGGTCAACAGTCAGGAATGATGGGAGTTGTAATGCAGCAACACCTGAACATAAGAATATAACAAGAGCCTTGCCAGATCAGGCGGAAGACCTGTCTAGTCCAGCATCTTCTTTCCACAGTGGCCAACCAGTTGCCTATGGGAAATCTGCAAGCAGGACCTGGGTGCAACAGTGCTTTCCCCACTTGTGATTTCCAGGCATACTGTTTCCAACAGTGGAGGTGGAGCATAGCCATTAGGGATAGCAGCCACTGATCACTTTATCTTTCCATAAACGTGGAGGGGGAAAGGTTCCCCATCCCTGCTCCAAGGTCAAAGGTTGGAGGTCTTTCCCATCTCCTGCTTCCCGATCCTTTTAAGCAGATGGTATTGTGGTCGTGGGGATGGAAAACTGGAGAGAGAGGCAATGGGGTATCCTGGAACAGGGCACTGCTGGCTGGCTGGCAAAACAGAAGCATTCTGCCCTGGAACGTTATGATTCAGGTCCCAGCCTTCATTTTATCTCTCTGAAGTTCTCTTATACAAGGGCATGGTGCGGGGGTGGTGTGGGAAGACCAGTATTCAGTAAAAATCCAGACTGGATTATTGTAACTCACTCTATGTGGGGCTGCCCTTGAGATTGACTCAGAAACTCCAGTGGGTGTAGAATGCTGCGGCGAGACTCCTTAAGGGGTCCTCGCTGTGGGATCACATTCACCCAGTGCTATACCAGCTGCGCTGGCTCCCGGTGGAGTACAGGATCAGGTTTAAGGTGCTGGTTTTAACCTTTAAAGCCCTATACGGCCTAGGACCCTCGTACCTACGGGACTGCCTCTCCTGGTATGCCCCACAGAGAAACTTACGGTCTTCAAATAAAAACATCTTGAAGGTCCCAGGCCACAGAGAAGTTAGACTGGCCTCAACCAGAGCCAGGGCTTTTTCGGCTGTGGCCCCGATCTGGTGGAACTCTCTGTCACAAGAGACTAGGGCCCTGCGGGACTTGATTCTTTCCACAGGGCCTGCAAGACAGAGCTGTTCCACCAGGCCTTTGGCCAGGGCACAGCCTGACCCCCTCCTTTGGCAATCCTCACGGAACTCTAGACCAATGGTTGCCATTAATTTGATTTGAACTGATTTTATAATGAACTGATTTTAGAGTGTTGTGTAACTGGTATTATTTTACTGTTAGCCACTCTGAGCCCGGCTTCGGCTGGGGAGGGCGGGATATATATAAAAAAGCATTTCAGCGGACAACCCGGTTTCCAAGCAGAGAAAGTGACCAAACGGCATAGTATCTCATCCAACAACCAGCTGCGTGGAACCGCTTTCCGGAAACAAGTATCAAGTATTTGTAGCCTGCAGTCCAGTGGTTGCAGGAACCTAAATCCAAAGGGGGAAAGTCAGGAGAAATCAAAGTGGGGGAAATGGAGAAAAATGCATGAAACCCCAACAAGTGTAGGTTTCACAGTGGAATATCAAAGGAATATTGAAATAGAAGAATATCATATACCGATACTTGGGGTTTTTCATGTTTTGCATTTGCTGACTTATTTTTCAGCCCAGCGAAGCCCTCTGCCCTTAAGCCTCACAACGTACATTTTATTGGGTTTAAAGGAAACAGATTGGGAATCTGGGTCAAGAATATCTCTCTTCTCCCCACCCCACCCCACCCGCATAGATGTTATGGTTTAGCTAAAGGAAGCTTTAAGAATGTTTGATGTGCTGCTTATTAAGAGCTATTTAAAGAGATGGGGAAGTGAAAGTACAAAGACAGCTGGCTGGGGGCTTGGTTCAGAAGAAGAGGGCTGGTTTCTGAAAAGAAGCCTTCCTATCAGTAAGCAAGGAAATGGTTAGATGCTTGAAGGTGAGCCTGGGGAGCAAGGGAAAGCCACACATGCTTTTTTTGACCAACAAAATTGTCCTACAAAACAAAATACTTCTACACGCAGCTTTAAACTATGGAACTTTCTCCCATAAGAGGCAGTGATGGCCACCAACGTGGGTGGCCTGAAAAGTGGATTATGCAAATGCATGGAGATTAAGCATTTCAATGGCCGCTAGGTATAATGGCTCTCCTCTCCTTCCATGGTCAGAGGCAGTAATGCTTCTGAAGACCGCTTGCTGGAAACTGCAGGAGGGGGAGAGTGGTCTTGTGTGGGTTTCTGATAGACACCTGGTTGGCCACTGTGAGAACAGGATGCTGGCTAGAAGAGCCGCTGGCCTGATGCAACAGGGCTCTTCTTATGCTCCCGGGTTAGTAGATTTCGGGGCTCTAGTGAAAAATAAAGTAGATCTAGCAAGTCTGAAGTCTGCTCCCTCCTGAAAGGAAAAGGTGATATTGAAAGAGAGATTCTGAGGAGCTTAAATATGAAGCCCAGTGTAGCCCTTCCCCTGCCTAGTGCCCTCAGACTATAACTCCCATCATTCCCGGCCATGGGCCATGCTGGCTGGGGCTGATGGGAGCTGTAGTCCAACAAAAGCTGGGATAGCTCAGTGGGTAGAGTAAGAGACTCTTCAACTCAGGGTCATTGTGTTGAGACCCCTGTTCCTGCATTGCAGCAGGTTGGACTAGATGGACCTTGTGGTCCCTTCCAACTCTACAATTCTAACATCTGGAAGAGTCCAGGTGCTGAGATCGTGCATAATGTCCAAGTTTTGGAGACCCAAAACTGGGACGCACGTCTTCCAGGAGATGCTCCCAGACAAGTCACTTGACCCGTGCCTTGCTCTCACCCTGAAAAAAGTGCTTTCCCCAGGGCAAAATCTCACCATGATCTCACATGAGAAACAGGATGTCCCTTTCCCCTCAGGGCACTTGGCAGGTATGATAGTGTTGGACTAGGCCTAGGGAGATCCAGTTTCAAGTCTGCACTGAGCCGCAGAACTCACAGCGCAACTTTAGTCAATGCTACCTTACAGGGTTGTTTGGAAAATAAAAGAGGGATGAGGTGAAGAATTGTGTATGCCACCCTGAGATCCTTGGAGGGAGGGTGCAATAGAAAATCGATAAAATAAATGAAATTATTCTACTGGAAGCTATTTTATTTTTAAACGTTCCAATCTTTTTAATAAATTCTTTTAATGGTTTTGATTCCCACCTCCCCACCCCCCGCTACCTAAAGCTGATGCACATACACATCCTGACAACTTAAAGCTAAGTATACATTCCTGCAGCCACCATTGTATATACATTTTGTGCAAATTGAGAAAATAACATGGTGTGTGTAATTTCATCAGACCGGAGGGATCAGTCTAAGATTCGCATCTGAAGATTAAATGGTGCAATTACCGTGGCAGACCATCTTTCTGGAATCTCTTCAGTCAAAAGACCAAGCAAACCATAATTGAGGATTCTAGTGGAATATAGATGTAACAAAAATGTTCTCGACCACTGAGATTACATCATCTTTATTTCAAAAGATCCCGTGTTGTTCACTCCCAAAGCCAGAGAAACCACAGCTTGCTTTTTTATGTCATAGAGATCAGTGACATTGTACAGATGAACAAAAACACAAACAAAACACAATTAGGGCTTATAAGGATTAGTATGTATATACATGTGTGCTTACTTGCACACCCAGAAGGAGAAGAAAAAGGCTTAGTGGTTTGAACTTCAGTTTAGACTCTGGAGAGCCACTAGTTCAAGTTGGGAGTAGAGAGAATTCAGCCACTTTCCCTCTGAAGCTGGCGTTTTGGGCTGTGTTTGGGCCCTTCATATAATTACAGATACTTAAGAAGAGCTCTGCTGCAACAAATCAAAGTCCAGGGTCTCGGTTCTCACAGTGGTCAAGCACAACCAAGTGCTTATGGGTCCTACCCTCTGAAGCAGCAGAGAATAAGCTTGCTCCATCTTCCACGTGACAGCCCTTGAGATATTTGAAGATGGCTATCATATCACCTCTCTTTTTCTCCAGACTAAACATGCCCAGCTCCTTCAAGCCTTCCTCCTAAGGCTTGGTTTCCAGAACCTGGATCATCTTGGCCACTCTCCTCTGCACGTGGTCCAGCTTGTCAATATCCTTCCTGAAATGATCCCAGCTAACTAAGGATCACAAAGCCCATGCAATTACATCACGTAGATATATGACATTTCTGCATCTTGCATGTTATTTGTGTGATCATTCCTGAGTGTTATCAATAGCGACTGCAGAAGAGAAATCAGATATATCATATTTTTTGCTCTATAAGACTCACTTTTTTCCTCTTAAAAAGTAAGGGGAAATGTGTGTGCATCTTATGGAGCGAATGCAGGCTGCACAGGTATCCCAGAAGCCAGAACAGGAAGAGGGATTGCTGCTTTCACTGCGCAGTGATCCCTCTTGTTGTTCTGGCTTCTGAGATTCAGAATATTTTTTTTCTTGTTTTCCTCGTCTTGTGGTCTGGTGCGTCTTATAGAGCGAAAAATACGGTACATCATAGCTAGTTGTTAAACAAACACACTTTTGCATTCACATTAGTCTGCTGAGTTCTGGGTTCCTCCTCTGAACCATCTAAAGGAGCTTCTTCCTTCCTGACATTATTTCAGAAGCAGCCAATGTGATGGAGCAAGAGTGGGAAAATACGAACTACAAAGGCAGAAGGACACTTGGTAAACTGTTCTAATTATAAAGAGGGAACACAACACTGGGCAGCCTTTTTGTTGTTGTTGAAGCCCCACGTTCCTTGCACTGTGTAGTGCCACACTAATTCCTACTTGAATATACTGAAATTCACAAAGATGTGATGAGTATGGATTAGATTGTTGATGAGATCACGAGTCTTCTGGACCAGGAATGGTCCTTTCTATGCTGCCTACACAGTTGGCTGATACTGTTCGCTACCTCTAGTAGCAGTTGTTGGTTAGCTTAACATCTGCTCCATTAAAAAAAACAACACTGGTGGAAAGTAATATTAAAGATAAAATTGCCTAGCGTAGAGAAGAGCAAGTCTTGCTGAAAAAGAATGAGCTTGGTTTCCCAAAACGTAAGTGCTGTTTAATTAATGGAGTGCTGGTGGTGTCCTGACCTGGGACACTGGCCTTTGTCATGCTGATGTTGAGGCCAAACTCCCTGCAGGCTTGGGCAAAATGGATGATGAGTTTGCATAGAGCTTTGTCGGAGTGCACTTTCAAGGCTGCATCATCTGCAAACAACATCTCTCAGATAGGACCCACCACACTTTTGTCTTGGCGTGAGATGTGCCAGGTTGAATAGACCTCCATTCATCCTTGAATGGAAGAAGTACACACCATCTTCAGTAGAGCTGAAAGCATAGGAGAGAAGAGGGATAAGAATATGCCAAAGAGACGTGGAGGAGCGAGAACGTACCTGTGTTTCACACTGCTCTTTATCAGGAAGGCATCCAAGGATGAACCGTCAGACTATGCAGGGTGGGGCATGCTGTCATGAAAGGACACAATTATCTTGTGGAGATTAGGTGGGCATCCTATCTTGCCGAGGGTTGTGAAGTGTAATAATGTCCACCATCTTGGATGGCTTTAAAAGGAGATTAATTTCACACAGGACAAGGCCATCATCAGCTACTCTCCCTAGTATTGGAGGTGGTATACTCTCATAGGGATGGAGGTGCCACTGTGGTCTAAACCACTGAGCCTCTTGGGCTTGCCAATCAGAAGGTCGGCAGTTCAAATCCCTGCAACTGGGTGAGATCCCATTGATCTGTCTCAACTCCTACCAACCTAGCAGTTCGAAAGCACACCAGTGCAAGTAGATAAATAGGTACCACTGAGGCGGGAAGGTAAACGGCGTTTCCGTGCACTCTGGTTTCCATTCACAGTGTTCCGTTGCACCAGAAGTGGTTTAGTCCTGCTGGCCACATGACCTGGAAAGCTGTCTGTGGACAAACGCCGGCTCCCTCAGCCTGAAAGCGAGATGAGCGCTGCAACCCCATAGTCGCCTTTGACTGGACTTAACCATCCAGGGGTCCTTTACCTTTTACCTTTTTACTCTCATACCAGTTGCAGGGAAACACGAGTGGTAGAGAGCTAGTAGATTCAAGTCCTGATTGTGGTCTCTCCTTGGGCATCTGGTTGGCAACTGTGAGAACAGGATGTCAGAAAAGCTGGATAAATAGAGCAGGGCTCTTGAATTCAGGTCCTGAATGCCGGTGGTTTTCAAGCAGAAACAGCATCACTGAGAAACAAGTGGGAGGTTTGCAGAAGTACAAAAAACTTTTAAAAAAACAAAAAAACCCAGACCTGTGTTCAAAACTACAAAAACCAGCCTAAGGATGACTGAGTGTGTTCAGGAGCCATTGGCTGCCACTTTGGAACCGACCCACTCCCAAAAACCATGGAGTTGGGAACTGCAAAACAAACAAACAAACAAATAAAAAACCACATGGCTAGTCGACTGGAACCCTTAACGATGCACTGCACCATTTTGTTGCGAGTCTCATTTACAGATGTTCAATAGTACTAATTCCCACTTTTGTCTTGGAGTTCCTTGGCTTGTAGCCTTTCCTGACCCATTAAGAGCTGAAAATGGAAATCCCTCCCTTTAGAGGGACGGGTTATCCAAATACCCGTGATCCGTGTCCCTTCTCCCCCCTCTCCAGGTTGCCAGAGTTCTATTGAACTTCTCAAGGAATTGAGCATGAAGTGCATATCCTGCCTTCTAGTCATAATAGTGGGACCTGAGGTGCTGTATCTGGTGCCGTGCCCTGTCGTCCGCCTCTAATCCACACTGGCGCAGAAGTGTTGCCACCATTAGATCACCCGGACCCTTTTGAATGCGGCCGGCGATCGCCTTTCTAATTTCTCCCACACCTTTGAAGCTTAATAGCTTTAAAACCATGCAAGTTGTAAAAACAATCATAGCAGGAATATTAAAAACAACAAGCAGAATGGGAACCTTCAAAAGAATGCGAACTCTAGCACTCTGCTGGCGACGCGAGGGCCCCCGTAACTCAGTCATCTGAAGGCCAGCTCTGAGAAAACGCAGAAGTATCCTGCGAATTTGTTGATGCCAGCTCAGACAGACTGTTTATTTTCGTGATTTCATGGAAGAATTTTAATTTAATGAGTGTTTTATACACGAATGCAAAGCATAGTTTCAGCCCTATAATTATTGTGTCAAAATATTTCTGCTTAAGCGGCAGCAGCTGACTGCAAAGATGTGATTTACATCTGAATTGTATCAGGGGGACGCAGCTAAAAGTAATCAGCATATGTTTCTTAATTGAATAAAAAAATTAACAAAGAATAGCATGGCCTTTACAGGCTCCCCGCCGCCGCCTCCCCCAAGTGCCTTTCGATGAAACTTTACACTTATTTAGTACAGAGCCCTTAGGACTTAAACTTTCAAAAGGTTTTAAGCAGTCGCAAGGGTGTACCAATTTGCCGCCTGTGGTTACAATGCATGCAGCCGGGCGGATTGTAAAAGCATCTAACTCATCATAGTTGCAGGTCTGCCAGAAGATTTTAAAAATCTGACTGTCTAGTTCATTCACCCATTCATTCATTTTTTTTTAATAGTCCAAATCACACTTCTTCTTGTTGTTTCATGTATACAATATGGTCCTGCCAGGAGTCTCATGTACATTGGAGGTTGTATGGTTGGTCAATTCCAGAAGTAAAATTCTGTGTCAAGAAGGAGGTAGATTCTGTCCTTGCGCAGATGATTCAAGGCTCTGCTATCAAGGCAGACAGAATCCAGGCTGGTGCAATGCACTGAAAGCACCAGAGAAGAACTAGACATTCAGTATAAAAGTAAAGGTAAAGGGACCCCTGACCATTAGGTCCAGTCGTGGCCGTCTCTGGGGTTGCGGTGCTCATCTCGCTTTATTGGCCGAGGGAGCCGGCATACAGTTTCCGGATCAAGTGGCCAGCATGACTAAAATAAGCCACTTCTGGCGAACCAGAGCAGTGCATGGAAACGCCGTTTACCTTCCCGCTGGAATGGTACCTATTTATCTACTTGCACTTTGACATGCTTTCAAACTGCTAGGTTGGCAGGAGCAGGGACCGAGTAATGGGAACTCACCCCGTCACGGGGATTCGAACCACCGACTTTCTGATCAGCAAGTCCTAGGCTCTGTGGTTTAACCCACAGCGCCACCCGCGTCCCAGACATACAGTATATGCAGCATCAATAACTAAATTATTATTGTGTTTTATTTATCTTGCCCAGCATAACCCAGTGTGACTTATAAACAACCAAACCAAACAGTAGGAAAATCACAGCACCAAACTCCCATGATTCTCAGGGTTAATGGGGGTTGCAAACATATATCCCCCCCCCCCGCCCCGGAAGCAGTTAACATTTGCTTGTTCAACATCCTCCACCTCAAAGGCAGGACTCCTGGGAAATGGGAAGAATCTCAGCAGAAGGTGGATGGGAAATGGAGTTCCTGACTTCGAGTTTAATTAGTGCAGTGGGTAGCCAGTAATCCTGTGTCCTACTTTACAAAGGTCAGTCCTCCATGAGTAAGATGGTCAGAGGACAGTCTTTCCTTTCCAAGGATCCTCTAGTTGAAGGGTTATCTGATCCAAGTCCAGCTGAAAGATTATTAAAACAACAACAACAACAATTAGAAGGGGGAGAAGCCTTGAGGTTTCCATCAATGGTGAGCACTTGGACATTAGACACAAAGGTCACCTGGTCCCAGTCTTTCCCACTTTGAGGAGCTGTGTTGCATTTGTATTTACATTAGAGCAATTATTTCTAAGTTTTCATCTTGACTCATTAGCACGTGCAAATTGCATGCAAATCTCTGTCCTCCTGTGTCCTGCTTTCGAGGCAATGTGTCAGTACTCTCCCTTTTGGACCTCAGGAATATTTCCTTCCACTTGTCTCTTGCCCCATCAATCAGGGATGGGAAGCTTGTGAGATCTGCTTTCCAGCTCCTCCACTAACGCAGTCTGATGATGATGATGTTTAGTTTATTCTAGATCATTTCTTCAGACCAAAACACTATAAAGTGAACAATGTCAAAATTACAATAAAAGGCTCAACCCCCCCACCCCATAAAATCCAGCAGACCAAGATTATACCCATGGATTGGGCAACCTTTTTCAAATAGAGAACCACATTTCCTTATAGGCTGTCTTCCAGGGGATCATGCCAATGGTGGGCAAAACCAGAGTCAAACACAGATGCAGCAATGACTCTCACCTGTGTACAGTTGGGTGCATTACAGCCACACAAAAGTCAGAGATTACTACACACACATGTGCCCACCCCATCTTTCCATTTAGGCAATGGATCACAAGCTATCCAGAGGTTAGATAATATTCAGTCTTCATTGAACCTTTGTTCTGCATTCATTCTGATTTGCTTACAGGGTGTTTATAGGCCTTCCCATTAACCACCTATTCATACCATACTTTTCAATGCGTCTCCCCATCACTTTCCTATCCCCGAGAAGTCTGTTTTCTTTTTTTAAAGTGGATTATATGCACTAGGGCAACAAGAGTGTTTTAATCCACTTTAATTGCACAAACCTTAATTTCCTGGTATGCACTTGAATCCCTCCCACAAAATTACTGAGAGTCTGGAGGCTCCCAGGGTCTTTGTTCTTTTATTTACTTCAGGAGTACTTGATGTAGGCTAAGACGGCGATATTTAGTTGTGCGACGCTTGAAATCTGTTCTCCAGTTTTTCAAAAGTTTTCTTCACCTGTGAAAGGAGGCTTCCATTTTCCCTTGCCTCTTTCACCGGGTGCTTTAGAATTTCTTTATACCAGTGGCGTAGCGTGGGTTGTCAGCACCCGGGCAAAGCAAGTAATTTGCACCCCTAACCCGTGGATTTGCGCCCCCTAACCCGTGGATTTGAACCCCCTAACCCTAACCCCCAGATGTTGCGCCCGGTGCGGCCGGCCCCCCCTGCACCCCCCACGCTACGCCACTGCTTTATACTTTTGGTGCGTGTAGGATGCAGTTTTATTTATCGTTACAAGTGGCTGGGGTTTTTCTTCCCATGAAGCATTTCTCCAAAACTCTTCAGCCTACCCAGCTGCCTGTTTGTCATCATCTCAGGAAGCTCCATGGGAGGAGTTACCTTGTGGTGTCTTCCCCTGGCATTCGGAAAGCTGGGGGTGAGGGCTGCTACGCACTGGACAAGAAGGGCACAGCTTCCTCAAGATCAGTCTGCCTTCAGCCGACCTTAACTCCTTTCTTAAAATCATTCTAGAGCCACCTCCTCCTCTGCCTTCTGTTCAGTGTTGTCTTTGCAGAACTCAACAGAGAGGAGGATGGGAACAAAAGCAGAATTAGTTGGCTATACCAACCATTGGCTCTAGCGCCACCTACTGTTGGCCTCCCTGCCTTCTGTCCTCCCAGTGCTAATGAGCACCAGCCTCCATTGGTCTGGAGGAGAAGGCTTTCAATGGCTTCCAGCCATGTTTGCTATGCTCTGCCTCCATAGTTTCAGGCAGTAATACCAGTTGTTGGAAACTGCAGGAGGGCAGAGGGCTCTTGTGCTGGAGTCTTGCTTTTGGGCTTCCCAAGGGCATCTTGTTGGCTACTGTGAGATCAGGATCCCAGGCTAGATGAGCTCTTGGCCTGATCTAGCAACCTCTTCTTACTGTCTTATGTTAGGTGTCAGTATAATCATTAATTTCATTTTTTTTTTGGGGGGGGGAGGCAGAATTCTTTAAGCTTTTTGCACTGATTTCTTTAAAAGTTAAAAAAGATGTTGCTTCTAAACATTAATGAACAGCAGCCAGGCACACAGTAGGCAGCATCCCTGCATCCCACACTTGCAGTGATGCCCAGCTAAAGACGTCATGGTGTTTTCAGAAAGGTTGCAGAGTAATGATTTGTAGAATGAAAGAAATGACATTCACAAGCATCTCTCTGAAAGTAAGTCATACACAATGAAAACCTTGAACCCCACCTATGGGGTTTTCTCCAAAATCTTATCTTCCCTGTCGCAATTTTCAAACATTAAATTCCTCATTAACTGATGGAGAATGGTTGGGGGGAAATACAAGAGATGTTGTTGTTTAGTCGAGTCCGACTCTTCGTGACCCCATGGACCATAGCATGCCAGGCACTTCTATCTTCCACTGCCTCCCGCAGTTTAGTCAAACTCATGCTGGTAGCTTCGAGAACACTGTCCAACCATCTCGTCCTCTGTCATCCCCTTCTCCTTGTGCCCTCAATCTTTCCCAACATCAGGGTCTTTTCCAGGGAGTCTTCTCTTCTCATGAGGTGGCTAAAGTACTGGAGCCTCAGCTTCAGGATCTGTCCTTCCAGTGAGCACTCAGGGCTGATTTCCTTAAGAATGGATAGGTTTGATCTTCTTGCAGTCCATGGGACTCTCAAGAGTCTCCTTCAGCACCATAATTCAAAAGCATCAATTCTTTGGCAATCAGCCTTCTTTATGGTCCAGCTCTCACTTCCATACATCTACATCACTACTGGAAAACTGGGCAACTGGATAGCATTTAGTAACCCATGCGTGTATAACCCTTGGCCCAAGTGCAGCTGCTACACTGTTGAACTCAGAGCTTGCTTGCAGACTTCCCATAGACATCTGGTTGTCCACTCTGAGAACAAGATGCTGGAGTAGATGGACCTTTGGCCTGATGCAATGTGTTATTACATTGACTTCATGGACTAAGAGGTGCAGAACACCTTAATTTCTTTTCTTGAAATGTCTCCATGTGCTGAAACATTCTGCAAACTTTTGAACTGCTTGTCGCTCCCCTGTGTGCCATTGCTGGAGCCATAGTGTCCAATTTTGATGAGCACTGCTGGTGTTTCTATGGGATGTTGGTGCCTCCATGAAACCAATATAAACTCTTTTATTTTGAGATTCCACTAAAATTTCCTACGGATTTATTTTCAAAAGGCAGAAAAAAACCCCCAAGAAAGCAGCAAAGATTGCTCTCTGTATAGTTTAGTTGCTTTTTAAACTCAATTACATTCTGACAATTCAGTATGAAACTTTGGAGCATGTCTTTGTTTAAGCTGTATACTTTCCTTAGGAACAGTTGGTTAAATGGGCATGGCTAGTGTCAGGCATAACTAGCTCTGACAAGGGCATTTAGTGGCTGTAATTCAAATCTAATTCAGAACATCTTAGCGCCGGACCTGTCAAGCGGTTGAAATGCACTGGAACTGCAAAAACCAAAGGGTTTGAACCCAGTCTTGTTCTGTGTGGCATCAAGTTGGTGTGTCAACAAGAGGAGAAACAATTACAGGGTCTTTCAAGCATACTAAACTCATTTACAGTACTCTTGGAAAAAAAATATATGGGGCGAACACAGCTGCATATCTGAAAGGGAGGGGAACTTCTTAGTTGCAAAAGCATCACAATTAAAAGAGCAATCACACTAAGGACCTGATTATTGCCCAATTTAATTACCACATTAGGAACTCTGATTCAAAGATTCTTTCCATTATGGGTCCCCCCCCCCTTTCCCTTTCTCTCTAGGTACTACCCGAGATTTAATTTGAGCCGGAGATCACCAAAGCCCAGCTCTGGAATCTGTTTCAGTCTCAGGGATCAGCCCTGTAAGATGTGATAAGTATGGAATGTGTGAGCATGTGCAGGATACACTTCTCCCCCTGAATAGGAGTAACCACAGCCATTTTGGGCCTTATTGGGGAAGGCAGCTGAATGTGAGGAGTTCCAATACAGGCACACTTGGAGCCTACTATTCTAGAGCACGGCCTGGGAGGGTGGTACTGAGATTTTTGTTGATAGCTTTCATCAGGTATGTCTGCCTCAAGTCTGATATGGGCAACTGCATCCTATTGATCCTGGTAGACTTCTGCACAGTCTTTGACACAAGGCCTTTGCAACATGTCATGGGAGTGGTGGGTTTCTATAGAATAGCCTTCCCCACAACCTGGTGCCCTCTTACTTTTGGACTACAACTCTCTTCAGCGCCAGCCAAGACAGGCTCCCCACTGATGGCAGCTGTCGTCCAAACCACTAGGTTGGGGCACTAGCTTGGGGGGAAAGGCTACCAAGCAAACAACATTCAAACAGATTCCAAACCCTCCAAGTGTCCCTATTTCCCAGGGATGGTTTCCCAGATTTACAGAAGCCACTGCGTGTAATTTCATACCCGCCAACATTTCTCCAATGAAAATAGGGACATCCTAAGGAATAGCAGGACCTTCGGAGATCATATCAGGACCTTCTGGAAATGAAAAATAGGGACCTTATTAAATTATTTCCTGGTGCAGCACATATAGTTGGTCGTGTGCGAGTTGCTTGTGCGCCACTGGGAGGATGTTTGAGCTGCCTCTGACTTTGAAAGCCGAACATAGCCATCATGGTTCATAGCACTGATAAACTTATCCTCCATGAATTTGTCCAATCCTCTTTGAAAGCCATCCAGTGTCGGATGCAGCCCGGTGTTTTGGCTTCATACAATCTGGACGGTCTCCTCAGGCAGCAGCGATCTCCTGCAGCTCTCCTATTAGTGATGAAGTATTGGTCGTGTCAGCCGCCCTTACTTAAGGGGAAAGAACCTGGGGTACAAGTTAGCTACCTATATCTGAAAGGCATTTATTTGATAATCCCATGTGTTTGCCTTTAATCCTCTCTGCTCTGATTTGTTTCTATTTACATAATTAGCACTCTTCGGATTAGTTGGGGGGGAAATACTTACGGCTGGATTTATTTGTGTACATTTAAGATTGTTCCTGTTAAGAGGCTTCTTACTAAGAAATCCCTTCGGAAACGATGGCCCCAAAATAAAAGGAAGATAGCATTACAAGAGCCAATACTGTATGTAATTTAACTTCAAAATATATAAATACTTGATTTTTTAAAAATGCATCAGTGATTTAAGGCAGCTGCATGCATTTAAAAAGCATTACTCTAATGTACTGTATTCACAAAAGGCTAATGGAAGCTTTTACCAAATAAATAAATGAAGCCACCCCCCTTTTTTAAATAATGATTTATCTACTTTTTAGGCACAACAATATAGGCCCTCTGCTCTAGGGACTCATAAAAGTGAATTTTACTTCCCAGATTACAAAGCTAGTCAATTATCTGGGAATGAGTCATTCATTCAAAAGCGCCTGTAACGTGATGTGTTAACCATCAGGAAATTTTACACCAATTGGAATTATAAACACCAGAGGGTCTTCTTTTTCATTCACTCCTGGCCAGCCAAGTCCATTTGCTAAACCTCCAGGTGATGCAATTCATGTAGGAGAAGCTCAGGCAATGCTCTTTTTATTTTATTTTATTTTATTTTTTACAATGCTTTTAGATTTTTGGATATTTGTAAGGGGTTTTGTTTTGTTTTCCAGCAACATGCTCCACACCAGTGGATATAATTTAGTGTATGTTTCAGTGAGCCTGTGGGGGTTTCCTAGAAATCTTATTGAGAATTCCTTGCAGACAACAGCAGTATAGTCATGGCAGACAAGTTTCCTTAAATTATAGCTTGGTGCAACCAGCATGCAATCCAGTCCAGTTGTCTGTAGATTTGCACATTTCAAGACTATATATATATGCATATCACGGCCAGTTTACCTGGACCACTGATGACACTCAACCACCATGACCAGGCCTCTTGGCACTGACACCAACATCTGTTTGCCCTGCCCTCCAACCACCCTGTTCCCTCAGCTGCAGGCTTTTCTGGGTAGCTGCATCTGGCAAAGCTGTCCACCATGTTCATTACCCATAATGCCCCAGAGTTAGGCCTGTTGCAGCATTGTTGGGCTAGGGTCTTCAGGCACTGTGTGAATTTTGACATGGTGGGTAGTTTCCTAGACTCAGCTGTTGCCACCAAGTAAGGCCAGGGCAGGGTCCTCCGATGGGGTTGGGTCATTGATGGCAATTTTGCTGGTTGTGCCATAGTCATTATATGTGTCGGATAAACTGCTGTGTTTTGTGGGAAAGCGCTTAACCTCGCTTAAGGAACTACCCCGTGACATCCCAAGATATTTTGCTGACAGAGGCAGAGTCAGAATGGTGTGTCTCTCCGATGCTAAAGCATTTCTATATCATTTTCAGAACCAATTCCTGCTTTTATCTATCTCCTTCCCATTCCCAGTGTTTGTTTATTTTGTTTGTTTGTTTGTTTGTGTGTTTTTTAAAATATATTTATTAGAAGTTTAAGAATTACCAAAAAAAGAAAAAGAGAGAAAACAACAAAAAAATTAACAAGACAAACATTACATTACAATACATAAAAAGAATAACATAAAAAAATGCAACAATACAGTAAAAAAGAACAATAACATTAAAAAACATACATCCAGCATTCCATATCTTTACCTTTCATTTACTTGTTTCATCGACCTCCTCACACCTCCCTTTTTGTATTCTAATTCAATTAATTGTTTTCGCAAATTTCTTCCCGTTTGTTTGTTTGTTGGCGTTCTTACCTCCTCTTTATTGTAAGGTCCCAGGGTGAGTTACAAGGGCACAATAGACAACTATAAAAGCATGTCTCCTAATATATCTGAAGTGACTGAGAAAATTTGGTCCATAATAACTACGATCAAGCTAGCGTACTACCAAATAATAATAATAATAATAATAATAATAATAATAATAATAATAATACATACGAACTAGGTTTATGGGGAAATGGGCATTTTTTGTAATGTTTTAGAACAAGTTCAGTAATACCGTCCAAGCTTATGCTGCTTTCAACCTGCTGTAACAGTATTTATTTATGGTCTTTCTAAAGATAGTAAAAAACAGTTCCAGTACAGCTGTAGAATGGGATAAAGATTTCCTCTTCTTCTTTAACAACCTGGGACCAGTTTACTTACAAGATTCGCATTTGTAAGAACTCAGTCATGTAGCGTAGCGGTACCTATTGATATCAAGCAGGAATCCTCACTGCACTCTTTTCGGTGTCTGCTAAAAACATTCTTGTTAATACAAGCCTACACAGACGCAGATGCTCAGAAGGTTGAGGTAATCTTAATCTGTTTTAGTATTTTAACCTTTGTGTATTTTAAAGTAAGGTTGTGAACTTTTATTGATTTTATTGTTGTCTCTTTCTGTAAATCGCTTTGAGTTTTTAAATAAAAAAAAAGCAGGTAGTGTATTGATAAATTCATAACTGCAGGGTTCTTTCATGATGGTCACAGCCACACAACCCTTCTAAGCTTTCTACGATTACACAAGAATCTTATAATTATGCAAGAATAATAATTAGCGATGTATTGCAGAGTTCAGTGCAGATCTCCATTTGTTGCCTTTCAGCTTACCGGTAAGTCTATTTTCTGTGCACATACATGGGCAGATGATGGTTTGGAGTTTTCCAGTATCAAAGTGACTTAAGTTGTGGTTTCCTTGAAGTTACATTATGCGTAACACAAATTGCACTCCATTCTCTTGAAACTGAAGCACCTTGTGTTTTCAGGGTTCCTAAATGGAGCAAACAGAAGAACTGCTCCTTGGTTCTTCCCACCCACTTTCTCCAGAGTGATCCTCACCTCCTTTCTATCCCATTGGCTCCATTAAACACAAGGAGTAAGAAGACTTCCTCTCAGTAGCTAAAAAGCTTCCCTTTCATGCCGACTGGGTGGCTCCAAGATTCTGGAAACTGGGACCCTGCTTTAGAAATAGAAATGGATCTTTGACCCCCCGTGACCCTGGGCTACTACACCTCCGAGATGGAACTAGAGAATGAAAGGAAAGGGGAAGAGAAAGATCTAGCATGCCATACTTAGCATAGAGCTATTGGAGTGAATGTTCTGAAATTAGTCTTGTTCATTGATTTCAGTGGGTCCGAGTGTTAGTTGGAGTCAATCCCAAAGCTTCTTTTGGGGCTGCGCAATCCAGCTATATACTAATGTGGTAGGAATGAATCTGATTTAATCTCCACTGACTTCAGAAGGATTAATTCCCCCACACCTACACCCCAATTCAAGTCCTTCACCTTAAATTAGTTGTGCTTGCTTTCTCACAAACTGGTTTCCTATTTAACCTAATGATGAGCCTTCCAGCTCCTTTTGAGACAATTTAAACCCGAGCTTTAAGTGTAGCGTAATTAACCTGTCTAAAATCTCCCTAGAATTGCTCCTGATATGCAATTTCTATTTTCTTGAGGTCAGTTTTTGATGTTCTTTGGATCACTTTTCCTCCCTCGTGTGGTGTGGGGGTAGTGGCTTTTCATCTTTCCTGCTGCGGCAGCCTCTCCTCTTAAATGAGGGGTGGAGGAAGGGAATAAAGATATATGAGGTTTTAGAGATATGCACATTGACATTGCTTTGTGCTTCTGCTTGATGGTGGAATAGTATATTATGGCTCTTGCTGGAGGACATTTTCCTAATTCCCCAGTGTGGCAACTAAACCTGAAACCTGCCTGCAAGGACCTTATGTAATCTAATGGAATTGTTCTGACAAGCAACTCCATAAATCCTAGGTCACCTTTAATCTCAAGTCGTTGGATTTCTTTAAAAGGGTGATGCCCAGAGTTCTTTTCTCTGTGCAGTCTTACGAAATCCTTTAAAAAGAACTGCTTCTTCAAAACATAACTACTCATTCAAATCATGGAAAAGTCAAATGCACTTGCCTACTAATACATCTTGGGGGATTTTTCAATGTGTGACCCCCCCCCCGCTTTTTTATATAAAAAAAGAAAGGATAGACTCTTCAGTCTTTGCTCTTCTTTATAAGAGGTTTTACTTGATACTGAAAACAATTGTGTATTTAACCGTTTGGATAGTACAGTGTAAAAAAACAACTGTACTTAATACTGAAACTACTGTTTGATTGAATTGATAGTGGAATCAAAACCATTATTGCAGTGTTAAGTGGATGTATAAAAGTTTGCAAGAATGAGCTTTTCAATCAGCTAAGTCTTATTAAGCCAATGCTTAAAATGAGCTTTCCCCCATAGCTGCCTAAAACATTTAAATAAGGCTAGCTGGTATTGTATAGAGCAGGGGTAGGCAACCTAAGGCCCAGGGGCCCATAGCTGACAACTTCCCCCCCTTTTTAAGGGAAATTTCCTTATTCCAAATAGGATTCCTCGCAAGAAAAGGGAAAAGTTGACAGCTATGCCGGGGGCCGGATGCGGCCCAATCACCTTCTCAATCCGGCCTGCAGACGGTCCAGGAATCAGTGTCTTTTTACATGAGTAAAATGTGTCCTTTTATTTAAAATGCATCTCTGGGTTATTTGTGGGGCCTGCCTGGTGTTTTTACACGAGTAGAATGTGTGCTTTTATTCAAAATGCATCTCTGGGGCATAGGAATGTGTTCATTCCCCTCCAAAAAATATAGTCCGGCCCACCACATGGTCTGAGGGACGGTAGACAGGCCCCCTGCTGAAAAAGGTTGCTGACCCTGGTATAGAACCTGTCATGCACAGAATTAAGCTCTTTGCACACCCCTCTAGGTTTCTGATGGACCTAAAATCTGAATTGTGTGGATGGCAGAAGCTACATATAGCCATAGTCAACATATGTATGAAAGTCTGCTGTGATGCAGAGAATTAAACTCTTTTGCATGACCCTTGGTAAGTCCCCAGTGCAATAAGATCTGAACTATATGCAATGTATTCATACAACCACAATGAACATACATATGGATTTCAAGTGTCTACTGTAAACCCAATGTTTGTGTGAATGAGTCCTTAGTGCAGGCATGTTCTCACACATCCAGTTCACAACAGAGGACCACTATCCAAGCATGCTATGATGACATCTGCACTCCCTATCACATTTCCACTACTGAGCATGTAAATTGTCATAGATGAGTGGTTACAATTTCACATGGAAAACTGCCTCATACCAGGCCAGACTATTTTCCCACCTGATCCAGAACTGTCTAGGTACTGTACTCCAGGGTCTTGGGTAGATATATTTTCTGTCACCTGCTGCTTTGTTTTGCTGGAGATTACTGGGATTGAAACTGTGACATTTCACATTCAACACATATTTATGGTCATCAGGCTCAACACCTGTTGGCACATATTTTCACATGTGGTGGCAATGTCCCTCCTATGCTGACTGTTTTGGGGACAAAGTCTTTGATCACCTTTCCAATATTGCCAGTCCCCAAATCTTTCTTCCTAGCTTTGCTATTTCTGCAGCTGGACAGTTGCCTATTTACATGGACCTTATATACTTTTTATTTGTTGAGACCACAACGACGCTGGAAGATGTCCTCTGACTTGACCTTGGACAACAAGTACAACTGGAGCCAGTCTATGGCTCTCTCCGCAAAAGTGATTGAGTTGGTTATAGGCCCAGAGGATGTTTTGAGAAAGACTCAGTGACCGTAACAAAGCTTCCTTTTTTCTCATTTATTAATGACCGAGTTGATAGTGTTAGGATATTTCCGTTCCACCTTAAAAGGGTGGATAGAAGTCCCCAGAGGCTCAAAGAAATTTCCGGAGAGGTTTTCTGCAATAGTTGTTTTGTTGGAGAATGGGCCTGCTTAACCTTCCAACTCAACTTCTTTGCTGGAATCTCTGCTTGAGACATGTATCGTGTGTTGCTATTGTTTATCTTATAAAATGAATTTAAAATATTCATAACAAACCACCAAACACCTGTTGGGGGGGGGCTATATGTAGTATTTGGCCTGCCCATCTCTAAACGTGTTTCTCCCCGAAAATTTTCTTTTTCTGCTTAAAAAGGGTGTTTTCTGGACATGCTCATTTAAAACCAAATCTGAACTTGTCCAAGGGATTGGAAATGTGTATTATTTACAGTGTAAATCAAGGCAACTCCTCCTCCCCCTGCCTTTAACCTGATGCACACGCCAGGAATCTGACACAGGATTTGAACCACAACATTGGAAAATTAAGGAAACGCAAAGGCCTATTCTCTTTGTCATCATACTTCCCTTCGCAAAAGATATGCTCTTTTGTTATTAAGCAGACCCAATCAAAACAAAAGGGATACTGTTTCTTTTATGAGTAATGCACTAACTCAAAAAAAAGGGAGAGGGGGAGGAAGAAAGTTCATGCAGGACGTATGAATTCAGACAGCATAAGATTTATTACAATGGCTGCAGAAATTATTCCTCCTTAACAGCACTTAAATTGTCTAATTATTCCCAGCTGTTTTCAATTTGTTTCAGGTTGTTAATTAGAGGGCTAGGGTCCTTCTTCACTGATCTGGCAGACCAAGTCAGCAGTGAGCAAAGAACTGCCTTCATGTCAAAGACACACAACAACCCTTTGGAAATCTGCGGAGGAGAATTTGATATTCCTACTTACCCATCTCCCTCCCACTGGACTGACAAAAAGAGTTCTGCGACACACTATTTCCTAGTCATTTGGAAAATTAATTACACCCATTGATGCTGAAGAAAAGAAGGAAAGTGATGTTTGTTCTTTTGTTTTGTAAAAGGAAGAATATAGGGGTAAACAGATTAAACTGGGACCAAGCTATTGATAATCTTAATTAATCCCTGGATGGAGAGAGTTAGGGAGTCTTTGTTACAGTTTAACATAACTACAGAAGGCTGAGCGTTTTCTTTTTTTTACTCTTAAGACAATAGACAGACAGGCCCAAATACTGGGGAAGAATCTTGGGAGACTCTTGAGACATCTGTTGCAGAGCAAATGGGTGAAGGAGAAATTGCTTTCGTTGATGATGTTTCTCTTTGATGTGGGAGCATGTTGTTTTCCCGCAAGTATAATGAGGCATAAGGGTGTGGCATAAGTTTTTTTTAAATCTGCATTTGTTGTATGCATCTGTCCAGGAGACTTATTCAGAGCCACTGCCAATTGAAACAAATAAATTGCTGTGATTGGTATAAAATTGAGTATGCCATTGAAAAGGGGACATAACTGAGGTTTATACATTTATGCACATTGTGGAGAAAGTGGTTAGGAATATGTGTTTTGCTCCTTCTCTCATGATCCTACATCTTGGGGTCATCTCATGCAGCCGGAGGCAGTAATGATTCTGTATACTTGTTGCTATAGATCAGAGGAATGGAGAGTGTTCTTGTACTTGAATCCTGCTTGAAGGTTTCCCACAGCCATCTGATGGGCCACTGTAAGAACAGGATGCTGGACTAGATGGGCCATTGGCCTGATCCAGCAGGCTCTTAAGCTAAAGGCTGGGAGACCTAGGATAAACAACAGGAATGACTTCTTCACTCAGTGCATAATTAAACTGTGGAATACAGTACCACAAACCCAAAATTCCTGCATTCCTCTAAATGACCAGTCTCTGGAGAACAGCAAGAGAGGACTATTCTCCTTCACGTTCTTCTTGTGGGCTCCCCAGGGCACCTGGCTGGTTATTGTGGGAAATGGATCTTGGGCAACATTTATCTGATCCAGTAGAAATCCTCCCTAGGCCTGTCAGGAAATCTTGCCTCTCAGGAGAAACTGGCCACTCTCCAGGCACCCGGCTTGATCTCCTGTTGACCTCCCTGTCTGCATTCCCGAGCAGGATCCAGGCTAGGTCACGATCGGCGATCCTCCTCAAGCGTGAGAAGAACACACCACTCTTCCCTGCCCCCAGGCAGGGGAAAGAGATAGACAGAAATGTATTTACATGCCTTTATTTCTGTCTTTGCAGCATTACAGAGAAACACATCTGCTCTCTTCAAACTCCAACAGCAGAGAGAGAAACTCCACCTCCTGTACTTCCTGTACAGCTCAAATTACATTCTGAGCTAAATCTGGTGCTCAGCACTGTGAATAGACTGTCCCTCTGTTCCCACAGAACAGTCCCAACATTCCCATCATGTTTTGCTTTCCAGCTAGCTGCAGCTCGCTGCCGCATCGCATCCATATCGTAACAAGGCCACCCCCTAACTGGCCTTGCTCCTGACGCTTGCTTATGCTTTGGCCAGGCTGGAAAGTGTTCTTGAACTTTGATAATGTTTCTTCCTTGCCTGCAGGGGTGCCAACTTGAATAAAAGGGGGAGGCATAGGTAAGCCCCACCTTGCATGATCAGTCACAAGACGCGGTGCAGGCACACTATTGGAATGGCAATGCCTATCAGCTTAGGAGGGGCAGCACCCTCAAATATTTTATTGAGGGAGCCAAAGAGATGTTGGAGTACAATGTGTAGAAACCACTGGATTTGTATAGCTAGAATATAGGCTACTGAGCAAAGGTTGAGTTCCACCCATTGCCCCACCTACTTGTTGCCTCTGGCCCCACCAAACACTAACATGCAATCTGTGAAGGTTGCCCAATGGGGAATGTTGAAAATTCCCTACCTCTGGCTTGTCTGCCTGTGGGCTTTGTTCATGGGGATGATGAACACAGGGGGGTTGCAGGTAGAGGTGGCAGGCGCAATCCTGCTCCCCTCCTGTGCATTATTACCTGTGCTTGCAGACCGTTTCAACAGATGCAGCCTAGGTCAAGTCCATTCAGACCTCTTGAGTACAGTGAAACTGCATTACTGTTGCATATTGGATAAGGCAAGGTGTCACAGCATGCTCTGAAGACCTGTGGACAAATGAACTGTGCGAAAGCCACATATTGCCAGCATGCATAGTAATTTTTGTGTGTGTTTGTGTGTGTGTAAGCTATTAAGTCACTTAACTCTGAAAAAAATAGTATCCCAGTTTTAAAAATCTAGACCTTGCTGTGACAAGCTCTCTTAATCTGGAACTGGTGTACGTTTGGCTACAGGTCTGTTTTGATAGGGGAAATGGGCATCAGTGACTTTGAATTAGATGACTTCATGGTGCAGTCTTGGTTGACTCCAGTTTAGGGTGCTTATGATTACAGCTTGAAAACCAGTAAATCCAAATAATTTTTGAGAGAGCCTTCAGTTTTTTAAAAAAACCCCAAACCTTAGACCAATATAATTTTATGGTTGCATGAATCATCCCACTGTTTTGCTAAGCCTTAACTTAGTTTACTTTGCAAAGGTTCACTATGACACCAATAGGAAAGAAATATCCATAAAGGAGGAACAGCTGGCAGTTTGGAGTAAAATCATGCTAATATTTTTCCCCTTTCAATAAAGACTGAGATAATTCTTGTGGAGGCAAAGTCAAAACTGCAGAAAGAATTTTTTAATACTTTCTAAGCAGCGTCTGAGAACTTTGTGATTACATAAGGAGTAACAAGTGATATTCAGTTTAAAGGAATGTTTTGCCAAAAGAGTAGGTTCTTAAGAGTTGGTTAACTGCACTACTTCTGATGAAAGAATTAACTTGCTGGTTAAAATAATGCATTTTAATTTATGGTATGTTTTGAGGATATGTAAAGAGAGTAATAGAATCAAGGAGACGGACATGTTCAGCAGATTCAGATTCATGTATAAGCCACAATATGTCACCATATACTACAAGGTGTCCATGCAGCAGATACCTTGATACTATATGCGTTAATAAATGGGTTGAAGCAAGATGTGCTAAGCTGTAACAAGGCACAGGTCTTCTAGAGTCTAAAATAATGGTAGCATTCAGACACCACCACAATCGTGTGACCTCAGGTAAAGTAGAGGTGATGAAAAAGCATAGGCTGCTCCCTTAGAGGAGGTCCTCAGCACTTTCCCCCAAGTCCTCCAAGCCCTCTTACCTTCCTCAGACTCAGGAGATGAGCCTTCAGTGACATCTCCTCCTCATCTTAGAAGCCAGAGTTTCCAGAATTTATTAAGGGTCCCATACGACCACACAGCTAGCTCCTCCAAGGAGGCAGGGTCAACTGCAGTACAGGCCTTGCAAGATTACATAATGTTTTAGATGCCTTCAGCTCTCTGCTGATGCAACATTTCTCCATAGCTACAGTGTGGGAGAAAGCTTCAGCTAACAGGACCTATAAGGATCTCTCCATGGTACTGATTCATCTGACATCTGCTGAAAGCATGGGTAGGCAAACTAAGGCCCGGGGGCCAGACGCAGCCCAATCGCCTTCTCAATCCGGCCCACAGACATTCCAGGAATCAGCGTGTTTTTACCTGAGTAGAATGTGTCCTTTTATTTAAAATGCATCTCTGGGTTATTTGTGGGGCATAGGAATTCGTTCAACCCCCCCCCAAATAGTCCAGCCCCCCACAAAGTCTGAGGGACAGTGGACTGGCCCCCTGCTGAAAAAGTTTGCTGACCCCTGGCTTAAAGAGATCCGATCTGACTTTGCCTGACAAGACCAGCCTGGCAGAGACTCTGGTTAGCAGTTCCTATTTTCCCTGCGAGCCCTGAGCCCCAGCAGCACAGGAAACATGATGCACAATGGAAGTTAACTACCATTCACCCTTTCATGGTGTGATATCTTGGCTTGGTAATTAACTCTAAGTTTCCCATAATCTATTCAGGAGAAATGTGAAAGTGCAGTGTGCTACAAACCATGAAGGAGGGAGGGGTGTTTTAGCCCAAGGATTGCGCTAGGTCATCCTTACTACAATAAACCATGATTTGTTGCAACATCTGAACGCAGCCAATGTTTACAAGGAAATGTCTCCATAAAGTGACATTTCCTCACTGTAATTAAGAACATAAGAAGAATTTTGGGGCATCCTCACAGATGCCCGGCTACACATATACAGACACATTGTGCCATGGAAATACAGCTATATAAAACTAACCAACGAAAAAGGTGTCAGTTTGCATTTCTTAGTACAGAAAGTATTGAGCTGCTGTGTAGAGATCTTTCCCATACTGCTTAATTCAAGGGGGTTCTAGAAGGTTTCTTCTCTTTGTGAAAGAAAGTTTTCTTTCTATGTGAAAGAAACAGGAAGAAGGTTTTTGTTTGGGTTATTGCCGCTGGGAAGCTGAGTACAGCTGGTTTAAACAAGTTTTGTTGTTCTTTCTGTCAAGGTCATACAGTCAAACCTCGGTTGTCAAACGTAATCCATTCCGGAAGCCCGTTCAGCTTCCAAAATGTTTGACATCCAAGGTACGGCTTCCGATTGGTTACAGGAGTTTCCTGCACTCAAGTGGAAGCTGCGTCGGACATTTGGCTTCCGGAAAACTTACTTCCAGGTTTTCAGAGTTCAAGAGTCAAAGCGCTCCAAAATGGAGGTTTTTTGGAACTGAGGGGTGGCTATACTGACTATAATAGGGAGAGCAGGAGGAGTCTGGATCTCACTCACTTTCTCTCCTATCTCTCTTTGTTCTGATGTTTAGTCTTATTATAAGTTTGTAAGTTTTATTGTAAGTGCTGCAACTGGATTTCTTATGGACTGTGCCAATCCTGAATGTTTTGGATTTGTAACCATTATGGTCATTTGCCTTCAGTACAAGTAAAGCTCTGCTGGATGAAGTACAATTGCCTCTGGTCTATTTTGGGGGAATCCTGCTATGTGTTTAGGTTTTTCCCTTCTCTGGCACTGACGCGACAAAAGGATGCTCCATTTTCTGTGGTTATGCGTTGGTATCACTACAATGGTGTAATTTTAGTATGGCATAGTGATTAGAGTGCACTCAAACATGAAACCTGTTGTGTGACCTTGGGCTAGTCACTGCCTCTTAGCCTAATATCTCACTGCTGTGAGCAAAGGATGGGGAGAACCATGTTTACCATTTTGAGCTCCTTGAAGGAAAGGTGGGATCTAAAGGTCATAATAAATTAAATTAGATAATAACAAGTAACTGGGGGGCGGGACCCAAGAAAATGCTTGAAACACATTCTCAAGGCTTGAATGGCTATGGACCAGTGGTTCCCAAACTTTTTTTTCTCTCCTTCATGGACTACTTTGAAATTGCTGAGGGTCTTGGTGGAGCACCTAATGATTTCTCTGCCTGTTGTAAGTCCATAGAATTCAAATTGTAATTCAATAAAACACAACATAACAAATAAAAAGCAATAGAAATGCAAATAAAAAGCAATGTGAATACATGTGTCATCTCCCAGCTTCAACCACAAATCCACAAACAAATTTAATAAATAAAGTAAATAATAAATGAAATGCCACAGTCCACCTGAATGAAGCTCACTGACCATTGGTGGATTCGTCGGTGCCTGTGTATTCTGCTAAGTTTTGTGTGGTGCAATTGTCTCCCATTTCTCTGTTCCGATTCTATATGGGGCTGCTTCTTCTTAGCTCCTTAATCTATTGCTTCTTGTCTTTATCTTTGAAAAATGAAAAGAGGAAGAAGAAGAGGGAGTGTTTCCTTCCCATCCGCAGCCCGTTCAGTAGCAGGGGAAAGAGTTGCAGAAGCTCTGGAAGAGATCTGCTGCATTTATGCATTAACTGCTTTGTGGCGATGCCGAGTCCCTAATTACAGAGTAGAAGAAAAAGTGACCTGGGGGAAACTAGTAGCGTTTGAACATTCTTCCCTTTGACAAGCTTCTGTTCCTGTGGATTCGAAACTATGAGCAGAAGGCAAAGATGTTATTAGGCTAAGTAAAGCAGCATGCAAGCAAAGAGAATAAAACAGTGAACTAGGATTACACCGAAGGACATATTCTCCACCTTAACCTGTTGGTTTAATGCAAAGAGGCAGGTAGATTGCAAATGACCATGTAGAATTGCATTTAATGAAGGTGCGCATTCTATAGCCATACTGTTATCAAGGCAGAAGAAATCATCCTGGCTGTTCAGTGGTTTGCTTAACACAATGAGGAATCCAATGTGGCCAGCTAAGATTTACTTATTAATGTAATTATTTTTAAAATGTATCTGCCTTTTCCCTAGAAAATAATAATATCCAAATCAGTTAATACAATTTGACATAAAGCATTGATTTAAAATGTAATAAAGGAAACAATGAATTTTCCCCTACAGCTGTAAATGCAGTAGAAAAGTGTGTAAAACACAGGCATGGACAATACAAATGGGCAAATGTCAGTCACCTATGAAAAGCCTTAGAGCACCCTTTGCCAACCTGTCCAGATGTTTTGGAGTACAACCCCCATCAGCTCTGACCATTGGCTATGCTGTCTATGACTAATGGGAGATGGAGTCAAAAGAGCTGGAGTCCACTAGGTTGGGGCAGGCTTCCTTATAGTAAATAGCTCTTTAAATACTGCCATTGTAGTCAGCAGTAGTAAAAATAGGAATTAACTGCCAAATAAATAAATAAAAATAATTTGTTACAGTACTACTAATGCACGATGAGCTAATACAAAATCATTACATTTTTCTTTGTCCCATCAATGGGCAATGGACATGCATTTTAAAGTTTGTGTTTTGTTTTTGATTGCTTTGTTCCTTAAGTATTCTGATTGCTTATCAAAGAGCAGAGAGTGCCCTGACCTCTGAATACGTCAGGGTGCTAGCTGCAGCAGCTCATTCTGGGAACTACTTCAAAAATGTGCTTTATCCTGACTTTAAGTGTTTTCTGTATGAAGTGTCATCCCCTTTAAATAAGTGACGTTCCAAATGTTTCCAGAAAAAAAAATGCTTTCTAGGTTTTCCTTGTGGTACTAAGTTTTAGTTCTATTGACACAACTTAACTCAGCATAAAAATGACTCATTAAACAGTAAATCTCTTTTCGAGTAAGGGAGTGACTAAAGGCCAAATCAAACACTGCACTACCCACACTAAGGTCACCAAAAAGGCAATTCTCTTATATTCAGGCACGGTGAATTAACTGCGGGTGCAACCCCTTAGGCAGATCCTGCACTTCTTCCTCCACCATTCCATACATGCAGATACTTTCAAAAAAAACTACTCTATGGCCAGAGCAGCTGCCCGCTGCTTGCTCCACAAGACCAGCAGGCAGCAAAGCAAAAAGGAAGCAAATGAGACCTGACACTTCTTCTCCCCTCCCCTTTTCAATAAGCCATTTCGTGCGTAGCAAAGCAAAGAGAAGCCAAGCAGGCACGACATTTCTTAGGGCTTGTCCCCACTTCCACTTGCCCTATTGCCTAGAAAGCACAGGTCTGAGCGGTTTGCTGCTGCTGCTGCTGCTGCTTTACATTCCTTGGAGGCTGGATTTGCTGCCCCTGTGGATCCTGCTGCCCAAGACGGTTGTTTCACCTTCCTCATGGGTGTGCCGGCCCCAGGTCTGCCACTGAAGGAGAGCAGGGTCCTTTGGCATTTAGCTGTGTGGCAGGGAGAAATTCAACCAGTCAAGCACTTTTCTAGTATTATGGGGAAAGCTTCACCTTTTGAACATTCTGCCTGTCTGACATCTTATTAGTCATAAGTGGCCCTTAGAGCTCTTATATAGAACGCTACCCGCAAAGGGAGTACAGTGGTACCTCTGGTTACGTACTTAATTCGTTCCGGAGGTCTGTTCTTAACCTGAAACTGTTCTTAATCTGAAGCAGCACTTTAGCTAATGGGGCCTCCTGCTGCTGCCACGCGATTTCCGTTCTCATCCTGAAGCAAAGAACCTGAGCTACTGTTTCTGGGTTAGCGGCATCTGTAACCTGAAGCATATGTAACCCGAGGTACCACCGTATAATAATTTCATTTCACCCTAAATCTATGTACATTTTATGTAGATTTGTGTCCTCTGCGGTGAGTGGGGCCTGATCCACACACATTATTCTGGGTCCAGAAAATTCTGTGAGCACCCCTGATTCCAGGCCTACTTAACTGACTCCACTGTTCATCTTCCCCTCCACAGAGGAAGTGGCACAGACACGTGTAGATTATGCAGATTTTAAAAGGAACAAATATCTTTGAATGAAGCTAGACTACTGCTAAGTGACTGAAGCATTTCCCCCTGGAGTTTAGCTCAAAACGCTAAGCCGGAAATTGAGCCACTGATTCGCCAAACAGTTCAGATTTCTCCAAGGGCAAAAGCCGACCAGGCTGCCAGATTCATGAGGTAATTTCAGAATGAGATAATTATCTGAACCTCATTCGGAACATGAGTTTTGTTTCTGGTATGCGTGTTTAGTTCCTTCATTGACTTTACAATTGATCTTTACATTTGCTAATTTACCAAGTGTGACCATTTTTTTAATTTAAAAAAACAGCAATTGTAGCTTTTTTGCCAGATTGGGTTATTACCATTCTTCCAGATCACAGAAAAAGAGAGAGAAAGAGAATTGGAGAGGCATAGACTGGCCAGGAATTACTCCTAGAAATTCCTTATAGATTCTTGTGCTGCAAAGCCTGAAAGGATGATTATGAAGCCAAGGTTTGATCTACAGAGCACTGTATTGGAATGCTGGCTCTATTAGTAATGAAGGCCAGCTTTCAGACATTACATTTCCCTTGTAGCAAATTAGTGGTAGATGGTCCATGCATACCTCTCATATGTCTCTCAGAGCCGAAGGCCTTTCTGATTTCAACCTAATGTCTGAGCCCTTTGTGGTTACTCTGGATCACCCTTCCCCAACATGGTGCCCTTCAGATGTTGCTGGATTGATGAAGAATCCCTGCAATTCCCATCTTTCTCCCTGATGGAATCTCTGCTGTAGACAGCAGTACAACTCCCAGCAACCCAAGGCAGCATGTCTAAAGGTCAAGGCTGCGATAGGTGGGATTTGCTGGGCCTTTCCATCAGTTCTGATGAAAGAAGGACACGGGTGGCGCTGTGGTCTAAACCACCGAGTCTCTTGGGCTTGCTGATTGGAAGGTCGGTGGTTTGAATCACTGTGACGGGGTGAGCTCCTGTTGCTCTGTCCCAGCTCCTGCCAACCTAGCAGTTCACCAGCACATGTAGATAAATAGGTACCACTGAGGCGGGAAGGTAAATGGCGTTTCCGTGCGCTCTGGCTTCTGTCATGGTGTTCTGTTGTGCCAGAAGTGGTTTAGTCATGACTTGGAAAGCTGTCTGTGGACAAACACCAGCTCTCACGGCCTGAAAGTGAGATGAGCATCACAACCCCATAGTCGGCTTTGACTGGACTTAGTTGTCCAGGGGTCCTTGACCTTGACCTTCTGATGAAAGAGCGGCCATTTTTTGCTCCTCCTTCCCTTGAAATATTTCCATTCCAGGTGGCCATTACTGTAATACTATAACTAAGAAATAATGCCTGCTTTCTTTTTTTCTGCTTCCCTCCCAATAATTGTACACAAACTGAAACACAACCATCCTTTGAAATCCACTCTTTTCTGAATTTTGCAATGCAGTTTTCCAACCAAGTTATGTGCAACAAATGGCATATATTAGGATCGAATGTGCATAAGAATGCCTATATTAGTGAAAATAACACACACAAATGCATTATACTGTAACTGGGAGGATTGCTTTGCAGAAGTGGGCATCCTAGGGAAAATTGCATTCAAATGTATATATTAGGAAAAATTAGCACTAAAATGCTGGTGAATTTTCATGAGGAATTTTTTTTAAAAAACCTCACAAAATCAAATTTGTGGAAGTGTGGAGAACTAAACTTCAGACTGGGAGAAATGAGAGAAATGGAAATTGACAGATTTGCCCATCCTTATCTGGAGGGTGCTAGTCTGGATTAGGGAAGCCTGCCCCAGTATCTCACCATTTGCTCGTGTTCTTCAGAATATTACCACAACAATGTCAGGTAGCCATAGACACATAGTGGTGCTCATCACAGCAACTAGGAAGCGGTCTGTGCTTGTTTACTTTTTTCCACTGTAATACAGATGGTTTCAGAACAGAGTGGAGCAGTCTTAGTGCAAAATAATAGTTTTATGAGCGTGGTATGGATACGCCAAGCAGCTTTGTATTGAGTCTGGTCAGGGCTCGTTTTGGCAGTGCTGCCACTTTCTGGGATTCGGTGGGGCAAGGCAGGGCAGCACTCACTGCCACTACTAACCAGATGGTCCCCTGCCCTAGTTGCTATCCTATCCTGTTACAGCAAGCAACCCCAGTGTGGCAGCTAGGAGGGTGGTGCCCCTCCTCACATCCCACAGCTGACTGAACCCCTTTTCATGGTGGGTTGGACTCTCCTGCTCTGGAGGGTAGGATTTGAACCAATGGCTTCAAGTTACAAGAAAGGAGATTCCTGCTAAACATTTGGGGGGGGGGGCTTTCTGGCAGTCGGAGCTGTTTGCCAATGGAACAGACTCCCACAAGAGGTGGGGGACTCTCCTTCCTTGGAGGATTTTAAGCAGAGGTTGGATGGCCATCTGTCATGGATGCTTTAGCTGGATTCCTGCATTGCAGGGGGTTGGACTGGATGACCCTTGGGTCCCTTCCAACCCTGAAATTATATGATTCTCTGATTCTGTGACTCAAGCCTGCAGAATTGGAAGAACAGCTAGCAGGAACTGGCCTTGCGTGTCACCATCCATCTCTGCCTTCAGCGCAGGGAAAACAATCAGCCGACTTGCTCTACACAACTGGCATGAGCTGCCAGTGCTGATCAGGTATTTAGCATTACGTGCTAAGAGGAAGCCACACTTGGCAAATCCACACCATGATCAACTCCCACCCAGAAACCAATGTCCTCACTGTAGAAGGACGCGTGGATCCAGAATTGGCCTCCACAGTCACATAAACACTGTTAAAACCGTGTTTATGGAAGACAATCTTATTCAGCTACGAGTGATAGAAGAAGAAGAAGAAGAAGAAGAAGAAGAAGAAGAAGAAGAAGAAGATTTAGCACTAAAAGAATTGGCGGGGGGAAGTGGTGAGTCAAAGGCAAAACCACTCGGACCATGTATAGAAAGCATGGGACAAGCAAAAACAGCTTGGACCCATGCTTTCTAGACACAGGACACCCCACATGCCCGTCGCACACACATGACATCGCACACGCTCACATGTCACGAATGTGAGATGGGTGCATGACTGGAGAAGACTGAGTATCGTGAAGGTTGACCTTCGCCCTGGCGTGTCCCTTGGACAATTGGGAAGGTGTGCTGGTGATTTCAAAGGGATGTGCCAAGGCAAGGCACCTTCACCCTGCCTGTCCCTTTGAGATCACCAGTGCGCCTTCCTGCCCATCAAAGAGATTGTTGGGAAGTCTGACATTGAGGGGGTTCAGCCCCCTTCCCCAAATCAGAGGGGGCTGAAGACACTTCCACCCCATGGGGCTGGCACACCTGCCTACATGTGCCATTCTACTGCCCATTCACCCAGTTTGGAGATACCCTTCTGGAGCCCTTCACAACTTTGTTTTGTTTTAACTACCTTGGATAATTTGGTGACACCAGCATATTTTGCCACATTACTGCTCATCCTAACTCAAGAGCATTTATGGACAAGTGAAAAGCACTGGGCCTAATACAGTTTTTTGAGGGAAACCCACTTTTTACTAGGGGTGGAGGGGGAATTAGGTTCACTTTACGTTTAAATATAGAACTCTCTGATTAGAACTTCCTGAAACAATACGTGAACAGAAAGAGTTAGCCTCTGAAACTTTCACTTTTCAGAATTTTCTGGTGCAGTCTTCCAACCAACCAATGTGTGCAAAAATGTTTATATGAATTCCTATATCAGTGAAAATAGCGCACAGAAGCACATTATATTAGGGGAAATTGTTTGCAAAAATGTGTCTGTTGGGAGAAATTCATGCTAAAATGCAGGTGAAACTTCATGAGGACTTTTTTTTTGGGGGGGGGGGTCAAAAACTGATGCAAAAATGTGCCAAATGGGAAAATGGGAAACTGAAATTGACAGATTTCTCCATCCTTATCTCTTATTTTTGCACATCACTCTCCTTTCTGCTTCCTTTCTTTAACCAGCTACCAGTTAAAAAATGCTACTCATTTCATTAGATGCCTTGGATATATTAAATTTGATGTTTATACCTGTGTTTATTTTTTCCCCAGGCAGGAGAGGAAAAGAACTTCACAAAGGAGATTAAATTATTTTACTAAACTGTTCCTCTTTTGGCCCAAAGCACAACCTTTAGACAAGGGAGAGATTTGCCATTACAAAATGCAGAAAACATGCTGAGCTGGAGGACTGCATTTTTGGGTGGGGAGTTCTCTGAACTGATGTACTTTGGACGCCGTCATGAGTTAAAGTGCGTAATTTCTTCCAAAGACTATAGAGCCTCAGTGCAGAAGTGACATCAGAATTGTGGCCTTTGCAGCCAGGACTGAATTGAAGAAACAGACTCTCTTTTGCCCACCTTTGATCCATCCTTATCTTTTCAGCTGCACACTGCAATATTGTATATAGATTTATGGGAATTCTTTCCATGTTCACAACTTATAAAGTATTAATAGTCGGTCCAAGTTGGAAAATAATACACCATTCCTAACTCTATTAAGGACATAAAAATCTGGCTTTGGTTAAAATGAGATTCCCTTTAGCAATGGCCAATATACAGTATGTATTATGAGTATATAAAAAACCAGACCTCTCCTTATCTGACGTACAGCAACATTAAGATTACTGCCCGAGGCTCAGCAAACTTCAAACTTAGAAAGTAAGATTGAGAGAGAGTGAAGGGGTGCAGGCAATCATTGGAAAGTAATTACTGGTAACCCGAGCAGTCACTTTCAAGTAGATTTCATCTAATAAGACCTATACACAAATGTAGTTTTATGTTGATAGACTGACGTATGACAGGAACGCCATGGTACAGATGCACAGCACAATGCTTTACTGCCCTGTTATTCCGCAAGCTGCCTAGAACGCCTTCCTCTTCTAAGCCTTCACATCATTGGCAATGGCGTTTTCAGTAAACAAGCACGGAAGATTCTAACCAGAGCTGAATTCCTGCACCCAATTGGGCTGTTGAAATCCCACTGAAGTTCTCGGGACTTAAGCCATGGAGAACCACCACCATCAGGTATATCATTTTAAACCTGACTTTGGATTTACCCAACGTAGTGCTAAGTTAACGTCACTGGGACCTGTTCGGCTGGCAAACTGTTTTGTGCCTGTGGAACGCTGTTGTGCAAGAAAACAGCTAAGCAGGTTGCTGTTGTCTGTTTCGCAATGGGTTTCTGCTAGTGCAGCGGTAGCACTGGATCCCTCCACTGGGCAAAATAAAACTCACCCATCTGCTAGCGCAATAGGACTTGCACTGGAGGACAGAGAACTTTTCCGGAGGTACCAAGATGTGCAGCCCAATCCCGTCTAAGGATGAGTGATGTGCCAATACAGTGTTCAAAATTGTTTTGAAGTCCACATTGTGGACATATATTCAACATGGCGATGTATCGCAAATCACAATGGGGGGGGGGGCTTTGTAAAAAAATTGTGACGTGGGAAAAACTGTGATGCCTTCCATTGCATCTCCTTTTGCTCTGTACAGTCGTACCTTGGTTGACGAACGCCGAACATTTTGGCTCCAGAACGGCGCAAACCTGGAAGTGAGTGTTCCGGTTTGTGAACATTCTTTGGAACCTGAACGTTTGACGTGGCTTCCGAACATTTTGGAAGTCGAACGGGCTTCCAGAACGCATTCCGTTCGACTTCTGAGGTACGACTGTACTATAAAATAACAGTTGTAAGAATGTGTTAAAGGTAGGTACAAATGTATCAGACCCTGAAGTCGTAGCAGTTGGCAGGAGATTATGCTGTTTGCCTTTACATAGTTACATCCTTATTTCAGACATCATGATATATCGATATTTTATTATGTTTAGCTGGTGATATATCATGATGCTGAAAACCGGACACCACTCAGCCCTAAGCCTGTCCAAAGTAATCCCTACTGTGTTCAGTGGGACTTACTCCCAGGGTAAGTGTGCACAGGACTTCAGCTTTAATTTCACTTATTACACTACATTTTGGGCACCTTGTGTCCAAGGTGGATCCTGGACCTCTGCATTTTGAACCAGATTAAAGGCTGAACATTAACAGCATCTTCCTAAAGGGAAGTGCTATTTGACAATGGAACAAACTACCTTGGGAGGTGGTGGGATCCCCTTTGCTGGAGGTGTTTAACCACAATCTGGATGCCCCCTTGGACTCAGCTGTACAGCTGCAAATAAAACATTTTAAGTGTGTTGTAAAGTGCATTATACAAATGTGACACTAGATGGTGATGGTGAGCTATGACAAATTTAATATATATTTCAAAACGTTTTTTAAAAAAGCATTTTCACAGCGTTTTTTATATGTGTGTAGATTCCACCCTTGTCAGGGATGCTGGGGCTCAGTAAAAATCTGTGGGATGTTGTTGTTCCATGGCTTCCCAATGTGGAGGTCACTGCTGGTAAGGGGGGGGAAGGTGGTGAGGATCTTGATGCAGTGCAGGCACAATGCTGGCAGCATCAGATTGGCTCTGAATATAAGAAGAGCCTGCTGGATTAGGCCAGTGGTCACAGAATCATAGAGTTGGAATGGACCCAGAGAAGCATCTAGTCCAACCTCCTGTGATGTAGGAATATGCAATTGGCCCATACGGGAATTGAACCCACAAGCTAGGCATTATCAGCACCATGCTCTAACCAACTGAGCCACCACACCAGGACCATCCATTCCAGCATCCTATTATCACAGTGGCTAACCAGACGCCTGTAAGCAGGACCCAAGTACAAGAGCACTTTCCCATCCCGTAGCTTCCAGCAACTGGCATTCAGAAGCACTGCACTCAGTTTTACATGTAATGAAATGCAAAGGCCAATTGTCAAGGCGTCTATCTGTTTCTTGGTTTCAACTTTACACCCTGCCTCCTTACTCCTACATTAAGTTTAAATTTAAAAAACAAAATAAAATTTCAGTCAAAAAAAGTGGAATATAAAAAATGAAATTTTAAGAATGCAAAAATTAAACTGAGAGCTGAAAATTACAGCAATAACAAACAGAAGCAATAAAAATATGGCAATGAATGGCAGCGGTGCAAAAAAAGAAAAAAGAGGTGGCACTAACTATATATCTTAAAAAGTGCACTGAAACCAAACAGTTTTGAATGCAAGTTTAAATGCAGGCAAAGAAAGGGTCCAATGAAATCCTCTAAGACGGCTGCCACATTGGGGGAGGGTCAGTGACATAGCAGCTAATTTCCATGCATGAGATTCTGTGTTCAAGGCCTATTTTTCCGGGGGCTGGGGAAAACCCCAGGATGAAACCCTGGAGAGCCGCTGACAGATGATACTGAGCTAGATACAGCAACAGTGTATGTTCCTACAATCTAGAGCCCTTTAGGAAGGCTGTTCTATAATCCAGGTCAGGGATGGGGAATATGGCCCTCCAAGTGTTGTTGGATTCCAACTCCCATCTTTGTTAGCCGTGCAGGTGGAGGCTGATGGGAGTTCCTGGCAGATGAGCCATTGTTGCTTATCAAGCAATCCAGCACCGATGGACTCCTCATTGCCTCACCCCTCTCCCTCCCAGAAAGCAAAAGCAACCCATCTGCAGGGAAGCCAGTGTAGTGGCTCCATTTCCACCCAGTGGTGGAGCTTTTACATGAAGGTTTTTCTTCTAGCTGGCTTTCTGGTAGCTGAGCTGCCCATAGGATGGCAACAGCAGGCACCAGGCCCTCTGACAGATCAACAGTGTGTTACCAAGATATCTGCAAACATGACATGAAAGTTGGCAACATCGACTCTGGAGCGTGGGAATCCCTTGCAGATGATCGCAGTGCCCGGAGAGAGACAGGTTGTGAATCCATAGCAGTGACCAGAGGAGAAATGACCACTGGGAGTAGCACAGAGAGAAGAAAAGTCATGGTGCATCTGCAGCAGCACAACTGGGCATTTGCATCTGCCCCAGCTTCAACAAAACATGTCTCTCCCATATCAGTCTCCACAGCTACAGAAGACACTGTAACCGTCCAACAGTTTGACTTCACCTGAAAGGAGCGCTCCTCCATTGTATCCTGAGACAGACAGATGCCAACAAGAAGAGCTTGGGACTACTAGGAATGTCCTTAGTGCATCTTTCTGGAGCTTAATTTCATTGCATTCCATTGTGGAGGTAAGTGGGATGCAATTCAGGTTGAGTTCACTGGTTCTTCTCTATGAGTGGATGAATCCGCCAATTTTGGTTTCTCTGAGCTGTTTAATTTTCCCAGCCTGAAGTTCAGTTCTCTACAATTGAGCAACTGTTTGCAAAATACTTTCTTATATGAAAATGTGTTGGTGTTTTAGTGCACATTTATTTCAATATGCGCATCTTTGTATATTTTCTTTCATGAGTATATCTATTTCTATTCAGGCCTGCCCTGAATATATGCACTTCTGCACACATATTTACTGCAAAATTTGAAGAAATGTGAATTTCACATTCGAAGAAATGTGTGTTTCTGTTTGTTTATTGTTTCAGGAGGTGAAATTAGGTCTATTTAGATTAAAATGTGAACTGAACTGAATTTCTCCCCCACCCTAGTCTATCCTTAGCCCAACTTGCATTGGTTGCCCCAGTCACTCTGGATGGATTCTAACATATATAAAAATGTAATGACACTCTAAAAGGCTTCCTTATACAGGGCTGTCTTCAGATGTCTTCTAAAGGTTATATAGTTATTCATCTCCTTGACATCTGTCTGATGCATAATGGCTGGTGCAGGCTTTCTACACAATGGATGGGCACTGGCCTTCCAAATGTTTCTTTTTTTAATGCAATGCTATTCAGGTCTATTCAGAGGTAAACTCAGGTAAGTGAGTTTAGGTCTGCAGCTTCAAGATTTAAACTCATTAATTTGTGTGTGTGTGTGTATGTGTGTAGAATAGAGGAGGTCTACATAGCTAGTCAAATATCAAATAAACAACACGATAAATTTCCTATGCCAGATACCTGTGAGTTTGCTTGTTATTGAAACAACCCCCCCAGCCTGTTCATTTGCCTGCCATCCGTGTGTTTGTATATGCCGGAGCCCTCCATAAAATTCAGGGCAAGTGCTTAGACCTGGGTCCTTTTTCCTATCCATTACTGCCGTTTTGAAGAGTAAATCATAGCTGTCAGTATGGTAGCAGCTTGATTAAAGTTCAGGGGTTTAATAGATCATTTTAAAAACCCCAAATTACTCCGGCTCCCTAGTCGATCCACCTGGACCCTTGCCCTAGGTGCATGGCAGTTTTCAACCAGCACCAGAGAAGCCAAGTCTGGGCCCCGAGGTTCCTGCTTATTCCCCCAGGATGCCTTGTTGCAGACCTAGACCAACATTCTCAGCTGTATTTAATCTGCTCTGAGACAAGCTGGCTATGAGAAAATGCAAGGGGGGGAGAGAAAAAGGCACATAAGCAGAAAGACGCAGGGGAAAAAGTTGGACAGTTGGCCGGCTTTGTTCACTTGGTAAACTGGAGGCCAGCCAGCTACAGCGGAGCTCCCTTGGCAATACAAGTCTGTTCCAATTAATCGTGTTTAACCATTCTAATCACACTTTAGCACATTAATCCTATTTTCAATCCAAAACACATCTGAAAGAGCGGCATGTGGGCCTTTTTATAGCAACCGCAAATCAGATGTAACGGAGAGACAGAGGGCCCTAGTTTACTCTGCACTTTCACTGAACTTAGACTTAATAAAATATGTGACTGACTTGTGGTTGGATTTACTGCATGATGTTGATGCTTCCACATATAAATAGATCCCCTAAGCAACTTAAAAACCTGTCAGAAAGAGCAGCGAAAATTTGATTATAAGGTAACCAATGCACAGGCTGTGCAACAATGACACCGTTCGTCTGGGCTTGGGGCTGGGGAAGAAGATGAAGGAACCAACCCAATTTTCTGGGCATATAGAGAGAGAGAGATGCAGAGAATGAGTTCGGTATCAGAACTGCACAAGGCACCGCATCGATTCTTAGACTTAATTCATACTGCATTTAAAGCACATTTAAAGCCACAGACATGGCTTCCCCCAAGGAATTCTGGGAGCTGTAATTTGTTAAGAGTGCTAAGAGTTGTTAGGGTTTTCGCTCATGGAGCTACAGTTCTCTTTGTGACAAGAGATTGGTCATTATACCACTCTAGAAATTGTAGCAGAATCTTAACAAACCTTGGTACCCTTATGAAACTGCAGTTCCCAGAGTTCTTTTGAGGAAGCCACGGTTTTTTAACCGTGCTTTAAATGTAAGGTGTGACTGTGGCCTTTGCAGCAGAAAGAAAACAATACTGGAAACTGTTTTCCTCACAGGGATACCGGGACTTAATTCCATCCTTGTTTGATTCCACCCACACCATAAAGCAGCCATAGGGGGGACCTGTGGCCTTGAAGATGGTTCTGGATTCTAGTTCCCATCAGTCCTGACCAGCACAGCCCAATGGTCAAGGGTGATGGAAGCTGTGGGTTGAATCAAATGACTAGAAATAAGGATGAACTCAAGTTCTGCCATACCTGTGGAGAAGTTGTCTGCTGTGTTGATTCCTTATTATTATTATGATTTAACTGCTTTCATGCCAACGAGTCATCCATTCAAGGTAGCTTGCAGGTTTGTTTAGAAAAACAGCAAAGATATAATTATAACGTCCTTACAATGTTTTTGTTTTTTTTAAAAAGCAACACAATTCAGTCAAGTGACAAACATGCTGTAGGTTACAGTGTTCTGTGAGCTTTGCTGGCTTCTCAAACTCCTGGCCCACCTATTGGGGTAATCAGTGCTTTTTTCTTTAAAAAATGTTTAGGGGTACTCTCATTTTGACTCAAGACAATCACCATTTTATAGTTCAAATCGGGGGAAATAAATAAAGTAAATACAATGAAACTGACCAATCACTGTGCTAGATTCCAACTCCTGCTTCACACATTAAACGCTCACTTCCGTCTGAGACTCAGGAAACACCATGACAGGAAATGAGGCCGCCATTGAGGGTAGCAACGGAACTGATGATTCACCGTGCTAGAGAAGAAACTAATTTTTTTTTTAGTTTCTTCTCCTGGTATATTCACAAAATGTTTAGGGGTATGTGTACCCCTGCGTTCTCCCCCCCCCCCCAAAGCACTGGGGGTAATGATGCCTATGCCTCATGCCCTTGGAAGACAACTTCTGTGGAGCAGTTACTCATGCCATGTCCCAACACCATGGCTCCTTCAGGCAATCTCAAGGATAACCCAGACCAAATGTTTGCAGTGAATCAGGATTTCCCATCTCCTAAACTTTTCTAGCAGTATGTTGCTCATGTACTGAAATCTTGATCTTGAGCTGAAAGAAACTCAGGAAATGGTGCTCTATTTATTTGAATATTTTAAAAATTGTATTTAGCCATAAGCTGCTTTTTGTGAAGAGACACATAACATATCGTTAATATATCGATCCTGTTCTGTTTGGAAAGCTAGAATCTGTAGTGCTCATGGCTGGACCTTTTCATTAGTGGTAACTACAATTATTAATTCTTTTTTTTTAAGGGGGAATGATTTATGATGCTCCAAATTTATTAAGCTATATCCCATTTTCTTCCAGCATGAAAGTCAAAGCAGCATGCATATTCCTCTAAGAAAGTCTTCCACACAAGCAGCTGACAGACGCTGACAAGTCGTCGTATGCAGGGCCTGCACAATAAAGAGGCACATTGAGGCAACTGTTTCAGGTGGCAGGAGCAGGGACACAGGAAACTGGCACAGTCCTGAGTCCCTGGATGTTTGCTTTATTTTGACCGGCTCTCATTATTGCTGCTGCCACCACTCATTCACCCACCTTCCTGGTGAGGCCCTCTGCCCCCCCCCCCAATACCCCACAAGTATTCTGGAAAACATCCCATCTTTTCTTTCAAGACAATGGCAGGCATTTTGGGCACTGTGATCTCGTGTGATTTAACACTGCGATCCCCCCCCAAAAAAGTGCTGGGGGGCAGCAATCTTGTGCGGCAGCCCAAAACATGTATTTTGGAGCTCTATGCCTGAACAATTGCCTTTTCCTGTGGAAATTGCAGCTCAAAATCATGCAAGATCATGGCTCCCAAAATGGCCGCCATGCTCTCGTGAGAGGAAAAAAAGGGAAGATGGTGTCCAGGAAGATGGTGTCTCGGATTTTGCTGTTGTGGTGTTGGAGGGTATGCCCTCCACCCGCAAGCCTGGTCCTTCCTGTAGAATGAGGCATTCTGGGTGAGGTGGTGCTTGTGCCATTGCTTACAGTTCGGAAGAAGTTTAAACTTTCACTTTAAACTAACTTCATGCCCCCTCCCTGTATGTATAAACAGTATTTCTAGCCATTGCATCAGCAACAAAAGCAAATTCTCACCCACCGCATCCAGAATGCCTTTCTCTTAGAAAAAACCTGTTGGCCCTCCATCAGAGGGCAGGGAGGGCAGCTTTTGAATCCTGGCAATACGGAGGGACTGTGAGCGAGTAGCTGCCATGTTTGAGAAATTGTTTGGCTGTCTTCCTAACAGAGCAGATTCACAGGCTGGCAGTGCTTCTAGATCCAGCTTTGCCACTGGAGTCTCGGTGACAAGGAGTGTGTTTTAGCACTTATGACTGGTACAACATGTACCACCATTCCTGGAATGGGAATGCTGGGCCATAGTAGAATCATAGCATCATAGATTTGTGGAGTTGGAAGGGACCATAAGGGTCTTCTAGTCCAACCCCCTGCAATGCATGAATTTTTTGCCCAACATGGGGCTCGAACCCACAAAGCTGTAATTAAGAGTCTCATTCTTTACTCAGTAAGTTCCTGCTTTGGCTACTTCAAGCCGGGATTACTGTAAGGCACACTATGTTGGGCATCCCTTGTGCAGAATGTTGTGGCACGATGACGCTGCCAGGAATGTGCCCATGCCATCATATAATCTTTCTGCTCAGAAATTTCTGCCTGTTGGCTCCTGGGCTAAGTTCAAGTTGTTAGTATATAAAGCCCTTAACACCTTGGAGCCAGTTTACTCACAAGATCTCCTCACCTGATATATGCTTCCATAATCACTTCAATCTGCGGAACTAGCAGTTACAGGTACCACATAATTCTTGTTGTGTGCTTGTAAGAAATCCATCTTTTGAGGTGTGCCCTTTCTGGCACCTGCTAAAATAATTTTTGTTTAGGCATGTATCCCACCAGGTAGAATGTTGGCATGTGTTTTCATTTGGTTTTCACCATATTTTTGATTTCAATTATTTTTGGGATGTTTTAAACAGTTGTTTTATTCTTACTGTAAAGCACTTAGAGGATTGATTACAAGCAAGTTGTGTTACGATATGGATGCAATGCAGCTGCAAACTGCTAGCTTGACAACATCACATGATGGGAATGTTGGGACTGTCCGTGGGAAACAGAGGGACAGTCAATTCACAGGGCAATGCACCGGAATTAGCTCAGAGTGTAATATGAGCTCTTCCTATTGCGTATGTACAGGAAGTACTGGAAGTCTTAGTCACTTGACTGCTGGAGCTTGAAGTGAGCAGTCATGTTTTCTGTAATGCTGCAAAGACAGAAATAAAAGCATGTAAATACGTTTTCTGTCTATCTCCTTTTCCCTACCGGGAGAGCAGGAGGGAGGGGGTGTGATCTTGCCACGTTTGGGAAGAATCGCCTATCGTGACCTAGCCTGGATCTTGCTGGGGAATGCAGCCAGGGAGGTCAACAGGAGACCAAGCCGGGTGCCTGGGGGAGCTGCCAGTTTCTCCCAATAAAGGCTTGATTTCCGACAAGTTGTACATCAATATGGTGTCAGTAAATCAATCCAATTAACAAACAAACAACGTTTTTAGGAATTTGCAATATCCCTATGTTGGTTTAGTGACCAACATACTATCTGTAAATTTCAGCAGCTTGAGGGGAGCATTTTAATTTCTCCACCTCCAGATGCTGCAGACCTGATCCACCAACATGGAAGAGTAGTGGAGGACTCCCTGGTCCTGAATGGGGTAACTGTGCCCCTGAAGGACCAAGTGCGCAGCCTGGGAGTCCTTTTGGACTCACAGCTTTCTACGGAGGCGCAGGTCAATTCTGTGTCCAGGGCAGCTGTCTACCAGCTCCATCTGGTATGCTGACTGAGACCCTACCTGCCCACAGACTGTCTCACCAGAGTGGTGCATGCTCTAGTTATCTCCCACTTGGACTACTGCAATGCACTCTTTATGGGGCTACCTTTGAAGGCAACCCAGAAATTACAATTAATCTAGAATGCGGCAGCTAGACTGGTGACTGGGAGTGGCTGCTAGGACCATATAACACTGGTCCTGAAAGACCTACATTGGCTCCCAGCATGTTTCTGAGCTCAATTCAAAGTGTTGGTGCTGATCTTTAAAGCCCTAAACAGCCTCAGCCCTCCATACCTGAAGGGGCGTTTCCACCCGCATTGTTCAGCCTGGACTCTGAGGTCCAGCTCCGAGGGCCTTCTGGCAGTTCCCTCACTGTGAGAAATGAAGTGACAAGGAACCAGGCAAAGGGCCTTCTCTGCAGTGATGCCCTCCCTGTGTAATGCCCTCCTAGCAGATGTCAAGGAGATAAGTAACTATACAATGTTTAGAAGGCATCTGAAGGCAGCCCTGCATAGGGAAGTTTTTAATGTTTGATGTTTTATTATGTTTCTGTATATGCTGGGGCAACCCAGTCAGATGGCCTAGGTGCAAATAAAACAACAACAACAACAGTATATCTAGATTATTTTTTTTAGTGCAAGGTGTGTGCATCAGAGGACCCTGTTTCCTGTGCTTTGTGTTTTGATACATCACTGCATGAATGTTTGATACAATTCCTTCCATTTTTACATTGAAGATTTCTGGGCCAATCAAATGGTTGCATATTTCTTTCAGGGTTAAGTGGTAGTGAGTAGAGAATTCTGACAGTTGTATATTAAATGCAGGTGGCTCTGGGCATGCCATTCCCGTCTGATACACTACATTAACCATATCCTGCAATGCTTTCAGAATGGAGCTGCAATGAATTAGATTCTTTAATAAAGCCTTGCTTACCTGGCTCAGCTAAAGTCTACTTTGCATTTAGCTCCTCTTAATGCATCTTTCAAGATTTCTTTTCTTTTTTTAAAAAAATAATAAAATGTAGCATTAAAAAAAGCTAGAAGTGATTACTAAGAAAACAAAACAGCCACTATAATCTGCCCAAGGAGCATTTTCTAAAAGCTCCAACAGATTTCTTTATCATATTATGAACCGTTACATATTTCATTAAGCATGAATCGATAACTTCATCCTTACTCCAGATCTAAATTAAAGACTTATGGGTTTAGTTGATTTTGGTGCACAATTTACATTTCATTGGGTTTCTTTAGAACGGGCAAAATAAAAGCTGTGATGCATCAGGCAAATGCTAAAGAATAGTGAAGGATTTTGTGGGCTTTTAAAAAAAATCATTGCTGGTTTTTTTAAAGCTACATGGATCAAAACTGGAGGTAAGAAAATTTTCCCCTGGGGAAAAAAAGCTCACTTGTAGAGAAGAACCCAGTAGATGAAAACGTGGTTGTGAGGTATAACCATATATTTGAATGCCTGCTCTACCATTTTGAGACAGATGAAAAAGGCAGATCAAACTGATGCTGGTTTGGTGTGCCACAGTAGGAAATTGTTAAATTAATCAATTTGTTTTTATCATCATCATTTTTTTTAAAGAACTGTATACCGTCTTTCTATCTTACAATACTCCAGGCGGTTTACAAGCTGAAGAAACAAAAAATGTACATCTTATAACAATCTTTTATTCTATTTTGACCTACCAGGAAGATCCTTGTCTGATATTTTTCTCCCAACGGTGTCGAAATAACTTGGTCGCCTTTATGTATCACCACTTTGAGATTTTATTACAACCAAGTGGTACAGAAATCTTTGGAAATGACTTGGGGTGGGGATGTCATTTGCTGCTCTGTCTGAGGCAGTAAAATGTCACGGGCCAACCATGAAGACCAACAGCGAAGTGTGTGTGTATTGGAAGTGTTCAGACGTTATATTATTATTGTTATTATTATTATTATTATTTGAATCCCACTTTGTCTACAATAGCTGAGCTATGCAGATGAACAAGGGTGCCTCTTTCATACAGACATTTGTGCATGTGTAGAGACAACTTGTTCTTGTGCTCAGTGTAATATATGAACAATATTTATTTATTTATTTATTTATACATACATACATACATACATACATACATACATACCCCGCCCATCTGGCTGGGTTTCCCCAGCCACTCTGGGCAGCTCCCAACAGATAAAAAACAGAATAAAACATCAAATATTAAAAATTTCCCTAAACAGGGCTGCCTTCAGATGTCTTCTAAAAGTCAGATAGTTGTTTATTTCTCTGACATCTGATGGGAGGGCATTCCACAGGGCGGGTGCTACCAGCGATAAGGCCCTCTGCCTCGTTTCCTGTAACCTCACTTCTCTCAGTCAGGGACTCGCCAGAAGGCCCTCGGAGCTGGACCTCAGTGTCCGGGCAGAATGGTGGGGGTGGAGACGCTCCTTCAGGTATACTGGTCCCAGGCCATTTAGGGTTTTAAAGGTCAACACCAACACTTTGAATTGTGCTAGGAAACGTACTGGGAGCCAATGTAGGTCTTTGAAATTTGCACTTCACTGAATTTTGTAATGCAGTTCTCCAATCAAATGATGTGTACTAAAATGTGAGTATGGGGGAAAGTATGCATTGAAATGCATTAACTGGTGTGTGTGTGGGGGGGGGATGTCAGAATGCATTGCATTACAGAACTCTGCTTACAAAAATGTGCATCTTATAACAATGTGCATATTAGAAAAAATGCTTATGGATTTCCATGAGGACTTTTAAAAGTAACAACAACAACAATTGCAAACTAATTAAGATATGTGAAGAACTGAACCAAAGATTGGAAAAATGAGAAACTAAATGAAACCAAAATTGTTCATTTCCCCATCCCTACTTAAAAGCAAATCTCACTGACTTTAATGGGCTTTACTCCTGTGTAAGTGAGTACAGGATTGTATCCTGAAGTTATGATTGATTTCCAATGGGGGATGAATTTAAGTGTGAGATTAACACTCCTCTGGAATTAGTGGAAGTTGGAAGTTTTTTTCTTTGGCTGGAATGTACCCTTTCGATTTTTGTGAAATTGTGCTCAGTTCTAACACACTGGTGTTGCAACTTGCAAAGACAAACAGACGTAAGCAGCGGACATGGGGTGGAGTGGCTAGCTGTAAAATGCCATTTGCAGAATCATAGACTCTGAGGTTAATTCAGGCAAGGCTTCATTGTAATTCAGGAGTTAATCCGCATTTCCTCTGATGTGACTGAAGAAGCGAGACCCTTTTTTTGCCCCAAAGCAGCAATGCAGCTCTTGTAATGCTGATTTTAAGTTAGGCAGGCTTTGGCCCCATCTGTCCTTGGCAAATTAACTGCCCCCCCCCCAAATCCAGATGCATCTTTTGGGGAGTAAAGCCACCTAATTCCTTTCTTGTTACAATGCAGCTCTTTTGTGCTAGGGTTCTTTAAACGGATTTCCCTTTCCAAAAGACTCCTTGTATGTTTACTTGTGGGATAGACTTACCCCAGATATGCCCACTCAATCTGCAGAACTGACGCAGGTGCCACATAATTCTCCTGCATTTGTAAGAAATCAATCTTTGGAACTCCCTGCCTATTGAAACCAATCAAGCATTATATAATCATTGTGAAATAAATGAATAAATATTTATCTTGTGGCCCTATCTGCACTATACATTTAAAGCAGCACTGTGGCACTTTAAGCACTTCCTCCAAAGAATTCTGGGAACTGTACTTTGTAAAGGGTGCTGAGAGTTGTTAGGAGACCCCTATTCCCCCCATAATTCCCAGAGTTCCCTGGGAAAAAAAGATTGATTGTTAATCCTCTCTGAGATTATTGGGAAATAGTTCTGTTTGGCTCTTTCACACCCTGAACATCTTCAATTTACCCTGGCTACTATAAGTTAAGGGACGCGGGTGGCGCTGTGGGTAAAACCTCAGTGCCTAGGACTTGCCGATCGTATGGTCGGCGGTTCGAATCCCCGTGGCGGGGTGAGCTCCCGTCGTTCGGTCCCAGCTCCTGCCCACCTAGCAGTTCGAAAGCACCCCTAAGTGCAAGTAGATAAATAGGTACCGCTTTATAGTGGGAAGGTAAATAGCGTTTCCGTGTGCGGCGCTGGTGCTAGCTCGCCAGAGCAGCTTCGTCACGCTGGCCACGTGACCCAGAAGTGTCTTCGGACAGCACTGGCTCCCGGCCTCTTAAGCGAGATGAGCATTCAACCCCAGAGTCGGTCACGACTGGCCCGTATGGGCAGGGGTACCTTTACCTTTACCTTTACTATAAGAACAGAGTTTGCTTGTTTTCCTCTGCCCTCCTGAGTCACTTTTCCTTGAGTTGTGTCTACCTTACATAAGCTGTCCTGGGAGCTTTTTCTGTGCGCTGGAGTGTGGTGTGAAAGGGCTTCAGTTAAAACATTTAAAACAGAGGAGGAGTAAATGCATAGCATAGCACCAGTTGCAATGGATGTAGGGAAAATGTTAAAACCTGAGTGAATACCCCTTGCCACAATGATCTGTCCATAAAATATTCACTGCAGTAGAAACCAGAAGCAGATCCATCATCTGGTAGATTTGGGAACCTGATAATTAAACAGCTTTGGTTCTGTATCTGTAAGTATACATGGTGTTGCTCCTAGAAGGCAAGGTTAATCAAGAAGAAGAAGAAAAATGCATTTCTAATTCTTGTTACAGTAGTACCTCAGGTTACAGACACTTCAGGTTACAGACTCCGCTAACCCGGAAGTAGTACCTCGGGTTAAGAACTTTGCTTCAGGATGAGAACAGAAATCGCGCAGCAGCGGTGCGGCGGCAGCAGGAGGCCCCATTAGCTAAAGTGGTACCTCAGTTTAAGAACAGTTTCAGGTTAAGAATGGACCTCCAGAATGAATTAAGTTCTTAACCCAAGGTACTACTGTATATTTGAATGGAAATCCAAGCACTGTGAGAATTTCTAAAGTGCCCAAATCGAGCTCTGGTAGTGGTTTGATTTTAGTTCAGAGCTAAAAAAGGTAATGGTAAAGGACCCCTGACAGTTAAGTCCAGTCACAGATGACTCTGGGTTTGCGGCGCTCATCTCGCTTTACAGGCCAAGGGAGCTGGCGTTTGTCCGCAGACAGTTTTTCAGGTCACGTGGCCAGCATGACTAAGCCGCTTCTGGCACAACGGAACACCGAAACCAGAGCAGCGCACTGAAACGCCATTTACCTTCCTGCTGGAAGCACTTTTTGGTGTGCTTTTGAACTGCTAGGTTGGCAGAAGCAGGGATCGAGTAAAGGGAGCTCACCCCGTTGCGGGGATTCGAACCGCCGACCTTATGATTGGCAAGCCCAAAAGGCTCAGTGGTTTAGACCACAGCGCCACCCATGTCATCAGTTGAGAGCTAGTGGGATGCAAATAGCTGCACACACCCTTTCCCTAATGCTGTCTCTCTCCTCATATGCACATGTATTACAACCCCAAGGGTACTTTAAGAGGAGGCCACATGCCTGTTTCTTAGCTGTTTCCAAACCAGCATTCTTTATAAGGCAGCCCAAGCCTTTTCTCTTATAAATGATGTTGTTATAAATACAGGCTAAGCTCTTTTTTGAAGGGCAGTTCCCACGATCGGCTATGCACAGAGAGTCAATAGGCAAGGAGTTTGTGATGTGGATAAGGAGACAGTGTGGTGGAGTGGTTAGAGTGTTGGACTAAGACCCGGAGACCAGGGTTCAAATCCCCATACAGCCCTGAAAATCCCTGGGTGACCTTGGGCCGGTCACAGTCTCCCTTCCTTACTTACCTCTCAGGTTGTTCTGAGTACAGAATGGGAAAGAGGATAACTATACAGACCACCTTGAGCTCGTTGGAGAAAAGGCAGGATAGAAATATAAAAATAAATAAATAAGCATAGACACCAGGCAGGTGCCCATATTGTACTCTTTTTGGCTCCTGCTGAAAGACATTTTTGTTTAGGTTAGCCTAACCAGATATGTAGAAACTGTTTTAATCTGGTTTTAACTTATTGTTGATATTAATTCTTTTTAAAATGTTGTAAAACTTTAAGGTTTCTTTTCTTTTCTTTCTTATTGCTCCTGATAATATTGTTTTATTCTTTTTGTTAACCACTTAAAAGTTTTATTGCAATCAAGTGGTGTATGAATGTTGTGAAATAATAAGTAAATTAAATAATTCCTGCATTCATCCTGATTCGCCTCTAGAGTGTTTATATTACTCACAATTCATCATAGAATTGTGAGCTGGAAGGAAACTCAAAGCATTTCTGTATCACTACCCAAATTGTAACAAGTCTGATTCATTTTCAAACTGGAGCAGTTGTGCCACAGTAACAGAGCACTTTAGCCCCTTTGGCTGTGCGAAACTAAATTTACAATATTTACTCGAATCGCTCCTGCAAGATACAGACTGTCTGAAATCTCGGTAGAATAAAAGAGGCCGCTATAAACCTTAAACTGATGGATGCATAGCTGGTTTCCACTTTCGATTAATCAATTCCAGTTTCAATTGTAGTTCTCATAAGAGCGGTTAATTCCACCTGTTCATGTTTGGTGAGAAAACAAAATACCTCTGGCCTTGCACTACTGTGCTGTTGCTGTCAACAGGGGAACGCCATAAAATCATGGTGACACTTAGCACTTTTTGGATTACAGCTGCTGGCCATATGATTGGGGTTTCTTGTGGAAGGCTTGGTTTCATGTATGCACCTGCACTCAGCTCAGTCCTGTCCTAAAGCTTTTATGTGTCCTCATAAAACTGACATTTTTGCTCTGAATTAAGCACCAATACATTCAAGATCTTTTATTTTTTTAAGACTGTAATGTCCAAGCTGAAGGCCATGAGATTTCCTCGCTCTGACTTGTGTTCGTGATGATCCAGTGGGTCATCCTAAACTTGTGTGGGATCATGCAGGCAGAAAAGCTGAACCAAGTAGGAAAATCAGAGACAGACGCTTTCATTCTGCCCTGAGATCTACAGGTATAGGGCGGTATACAAATTTGATGGTGGTGGTGATGATGTTTTTGCACACAGTTCCTTTGGGCTCCTTCTTTTCCTTGGAAACTCACTGAAGCCTGGGACTAAGAGAAAGTTAAAACTTGATATGGGACATGGGTAGGTGTGCGATTGTAGATATTATCGGTGGAATAGTATACTGATTTTTGAATAGCCTTTTGCTTGATTGTTAATACAGTGGTACCCCGCAAGACGAACGCCTCGCGAGACGAAAAACTTGCAAAACGAAAGGTTTTTTCGTTTTCGAGTTGCCTCGCAAGACGAATTTCCCTATGGGCTTGCTTCGCAAAACGAAGCTTGCCCCGGGGACAGCGGGTCTTCTCTTTTGAAGCAAGGGGCGGCGGGGAGAAGCGATCTTCTCCCCGCAGCCCCAGGTCCGGGGACAGCGGGAAGCGCTTCGCGCTGCCCCCGGACCTCTTTTGAAGCAAGGGGCTGTGGGGAGATCGCTTCTCCCGGTGCTCCGAAGCGGGGCGGGGGGGCGGGAACACCTTCCCCCACCGCCCCGCTTCGGAACGGTGCTCCGAAGCGGGGCGGGGGGGTGGGAACACCTTCCCCCACCGCCCCGCTTCGGAACAGTGCTCCGAAGCGGGGCGGGGGGCGGGAACACCTTCTGAAGGCTGGCGGGAGGCAAAAGTCTTTGTCCCCCCTGCCTGCCTTCCCAGGGGCTTTTAAATCGTCCCGGATAGCGGAGAAGTCCTCCGCTGTCCCGGGGCGATTTTAAAATGCCGCCCGCCAGCATTTTAAGATTGCCTGGACAGCGGAGAAGTCCTCCGCTGTCCCGGGGTTTCTTAAAATGCTGGGGGTGGGAAGAAAAGCCCTTATCCCCCCCCCAGCCTGGTCTGAAGGCGGTTTCCCTAGGAACGCATTAATTGATTTTCAATGCATTCCTATGGGAAACCGTGCATCGCAAGACGAAAAACCCGCAAGACGAAGAGACTTGCGGAACGAATTAATTTCGTCTTGCGAGGCACCACTGTACACTGCATTGAATTATATTTTGTAGATCATGCCGGGTTTCTTTTGAATATAAAGCAGTAAAAAAAAAAAATCTAAATAAATAAATAAATAAACTTATTCTTTCTTCTCTTTTTGTGGGGCTGTCATGGAGTGCTGCCTGAATGTGATGCTGAATGCATGCTGCTGATACCTATTGGACAGTTCCTATGATGAGAAGCAACTCAACACATCTCCCACAGATATGATCCTATGGGTAGGATGGGTGTCAACAGGGGAAGGTGTTGGGGTGAGATGTGCCAGGGAACTGAAATGAATGTATATGATTGAAATGATGTATATCATGCTGAGCTGAGGTCACTCCGTTCTTCCTTTCTTGGCCTAGAGGGCAAGGCAAGGTTCTCACCTGACTTGCTTGGTATTTCCCCTCCCCTGTATCTTGGATGCCCATAATGAGGGTTTGGAAGCATTGCCACAATTGCAGGAGGATCCACTTTGGTCGACCACTCAAGTTCTATGGAACTGACATGGGTTTCCAAAGCAGCCTTTGACATAAGGAAGGGCCGCAGCTCAGCGGAGTAGCATCTGTCTTGCATGTAGCAAGTCCCAGATTAAATCCTCGGCACCTCCAGATAAGACTGAGAGTGTTTTTCTGCTTGAAACCCTGGAGAGCTATTGTCAGTGTAGACTGAGTGGGTGGCACTGTGGTCTAAACCACTGAGCCTCTTGGGCTTGCAGATCAGAAGGTCAGCGGTTTGAATCCCCGTGACGGAGTGAGCTCCCATTGCTCTGTCCCAGATCCTGCCGACCTAGCAGTTTGAAAGCACACCAGTGCAAGTAGATAACCTTCCCACTGCGTCGGGAAGGTAAACAGCGTTTTTGTGCGCTCTGGTTTCTGTCATGGTGCTCCGTTGCGCCAGAAGCTGCTTAGTCATGCTGACCACCTGACCCAGAAAGCTGTCTACGGACAAACACCAGCTCCCTCGGCCTGAAAGCGAGATGAGCACCGCAACCCCAGCCTTTGACTGGACTTAACCATCCAGGGGTCCTATACAGTCGTACCTCGAGTTAAGTACTTAATTCGTTCTGGAGGTCCTTTCTTAACCTGAAACTGTTCTTAACCTGAAGAATCACTTTAGCTAATGGGGCCTCCTGCTGCTGCCGTGCCGCCGGAGCACAATTTCTGTTCTCATCCTGAAGCAAAGTTCTTAACCTGAGGTACTATTTCTGAGTTAGCGGAGTCTGTAACCTGAAGCGTCTGTAACCTGAAGCGTATGTAACCCAAGGCACCACTCTATCTTTTTTTTACCTAGATAAAGTAATGGTCTCACTCTGTATAGGCCAGCTTTCTTTGTTCCTCCTGATTGGCCATTTTGTACTTCTGGGTTGTTGTGTTTTTTTGCAGGGATGCAGGTGGCGCTGCGGTCTAAACCACAGAGCCTCTTGGGCTTGCTGATCGGAAGGTCAGCAGTTTGAATCTGTGTGACAGGGTGAGCTCCCATTGCTTTGTCCCAGCTCCTGCCAACCCAGCAGTTTGAAAGAATACCAGTGTGAGTAGATAAATAGGTACCACTACGGAGGGAAGGTAAACAGCATTTCCGTGCGCTCTGGTTTCCATCATAATGTTCCGTTGCGCCAGAAGCTGTTTAGTCATGCTAGCCACATGGCCCAGAAATCTGTCTGTGGACAAATGCCAGCTCCTTCAACCTGAAAGTGGAGATGAGCGCCACAACCCCATAATCGCCTTTGACTGGACTTAACCATCCAAAGGGCCTTTACCTTTACCTTTTGCCTACTAGAACAAGACCCATAAGAGTTCTGATCTTCATATGATTCGTGCTGGAAACCACTATTCTCTACCCCCCTCCAATACTTTCTGCAGTCCAATAAGAGATTGTGTTACATCTGGATTGATTTTCTCCTTATTGACCCAGAGCTGCTCAAACAGCCCAGCTCTGGTCATGGCTGAGTTGGACATACCTTTAAAAAATTCCCTTTGATAGGGTATGTATATCTCCCCCCCCCCACCTTAAAATCATGACAAAAGGAAAGTATTTATTACCAAGAAGTCTGCACCCCCGGGCCAGAACTAGTCATCTTTGATTTAACTTTTAGCTGAAGTTGCTGAATTAAATGCAGTTTTGTTTTTATCTATTTGCATGGAAGGGTTCCAGATAAAACAACAGCTCTAGTGACCTGAGAGCGCTTGTATCATGATAATTAGGTTTGAAAACTCGTATATTGTTTTCATAAGGCTATTACATTTTCCGTAATTAAATTAAGCAAAAAATAAAGGATGCATGGCAATAATATTTATTATTAATACCAGACTCGAAAGGCTTACAACATGCGAAATTGAAGTTAAAAGGCCTTGAAGACAAGCTGAACTTCAAAACAATGTACAAGAGGCTGAGCTTTCAGCAAGTCGTTTAAAGAGAAGCAACGATAGATTGAAAAATAGCCTGAGCGGACGAGGCAGGCTTCTGCTTCCAGTTGGAACTGGGCAGCCTCCATGGAGCTTTTCGGGCTTCAGAATATAGCAGTTCCTGTGTGCTCCTTATTGCTGTGAAGCTTCTCCTTCCCTCTGTGGTCTATCTAGTGGTGCCTCAGGGCCAAAGCCCGGGGAACGAAAGCTCAGCCCGTAGAGAATGGCTGGTGATGGGGGCAGCAACAGGGGTATACCTAGGGGTTGGCCCAGGGGGTGCAAAAATCATACCTCTCCACTCTGGCTTGGAGTGTGAGGAGCACGCCTTCCTGTGTGCTGCTCTGGGCAGCTGAGCAAGGCATGCAGGCTCCTCTGGATGTAAAAAGCGATGGCAGGGGTTGGTGATACAGCTCTTTGCCAAAGGCGCAAGAGAGCCTAGGTATGCCTCTGGGCAGCCTAGCAACCATCGGAACTGGTAGCGTGGAGGGTATGGGGAGAGTAGGTGGAGCCACAGCCAATGACAAGCAGATTCCAGTTTCACCCCCCCCCATCCTCCTCCCTGCTAAGTTCTGCGAGGATAATATCGATGCTACGCAGGAGGAAGCCGATAATCAGGACCATCTCCTGAACTCAGAGGACAGGCAGGAGAAGGCTGGTTGAGGCTGGTGGGTCACTGCCACATTAGCCCAAGTGGGGAAGCCTCTACTGCTTAGGGTTGCCATAATTCAGGACACAAAGTTGTGGAGCTGGAAATGAAACTCAGTCTCTTTGCTCTGCTCAGTAAGGGGAGATGCATTGCAACAAGTTGCCTGGCAAAGCATGGCATGCCTGCAGAAACAAATCTAGGCCAAGGATAGGAAGATTTGGTTCAGTTCTTAAGATGGCACACCTTCTATGCGCAGAAAGACCCTGCCTTGCATGTCTAGAGCATTTATTTACACAAGAACTTGTGCAGTGGAAGACAAGCATTTGGGGTGCTTGGTTGCTTCTGCTCTTGAAGCTGGCAAAGAAGAGGCCATGGGGAGACAGGCTACACAGCGGCCTTCAGATATCCACATGGCTGTCACAAAGAAGATGGGTATCACTTCATGGAGCAACAGAGTAATGAATGGAAATGGCAAGGGAATGGGTTTGCAGGATATACCTGTATTAGGAGAAACTTCCAAACAGGAAGGACATTCTCTGGAGCTAGCCAGCTCTCTTTTTCTGGACAGAGGTTGGCTCTGGGTGGCCATCCAGGTCAGGAATGCTGTGGCCACATAATTATGGTAATGTTGGAGTAGATAACCTTGGGGCTGTAGGTCAGTGCAAGAGCATCTGGTCCAGGTTCAATCCCCCAGCATCTGCAAGTAGGACTGGAAATATTGTGCTTTAGCACCTGTCAGTCTCAGGAGACAATGGAGGTATGTTCATTTGGAGGTGAAGTCCAACTGTTGGATGGTTGCAGCACCAGCTGTGGCTGTAGAAACCAATATGGGGCAGATGTGTTGTTGTGTCTGGGGCAGATGAAGGCATCCCGTTGCGCTGTAGAACCTCAGAGTAGACAATATTGAACAAGATGGTCCAATGGCCTGACTCAGTATAAGATGTGAACACTAACATTTTTTAATTCTTTGTGTCACAAGCTCTTTCCAGTGCAAAGCCAGCGACTACCACCTCAGTGCTAGCTATAGATGGCGATGGATTTTAAAGAGGTAGGAATTGTATCCCTCATGCTTTTAACCTGTAGCAAACACAATTTATTTGAAACAACAATAATTGAAACCGACGCTAGCAAACATTCAGAAGGAAGACATTCCACATTTCAATGTATTTCTTTTCTTTTCTTTCTAAATAAAAGACTACTAACCAAGTGGAATATAACGAGAATTAAATGAGTGTAACTCTCATTCCAGTAAAGCTCTTTTGATCATCCAAGAAATCAAATTAAATATGGGGCATATTTCAGCTCTTTCCTTTACATTAGACATTCTTTGGGAGACAATCAAGGCAGTCTTGAGGAAGACTGCAAGGGGCACAGTCAGGGAGCCAAAAAAGAAAGAGCTCTGGTGTGCTCTTAAGCAACACACTCTGGACTTGGCCTTGTACATCAATCAACCAGAACTAATCTAATGGTAAACATATACTGTAAAGGCAAAAGGGCTGCTCAATCCTCTTAGCTTCTTTAATGAAATACCTCTGAGAGATTTTTTTTTAAACTGCTAAATGGGATTAATTATCAAATGTGCTTTGTATTTGTGACAAAATTGTTGGTTATTCAGGCTGTGTCCTCTAACTCTGAGACTGCATAAGCAAACTGCTCTGCAGAAAGGGGGAAGGACGCATCACATTCAACAAGGCTGAAGTTGTTCTGCAAATGACATAAATATATTAAAGATAAGGACTGTAGCTCAGTGGAAGAAAATCTGCTTTGCATGCAGAAGCTCCCAGGTTCAATTCCCAGCATCTCTAGATAGGGCTGGGCAAGACCCCTATTTGAGAATGCAGAGAGAGAGAACCACTTCCAAATGATGTAGATGATAGGCAGTTAAATGGACTGGTTGGTCTGATTCAATATAAGGCAGCTAATCCTAATTGTGCCATGTGGTTGCACAGCCCAGTGAAATAAACTGAGATAATGCTGGTCAACTACTTCGCTGGATTGTTGTTCAACAATAAGCATCAATCCTAATTTTTTTATGGGATGTTCATCCATCCTCCCATTAATCATTTGCTTTCTGTGCATTTCATGTCACCTTCCTGATTGCAAAAGTCCTTGGAAAAAACTTGCATTGGGGTGACAGAATGTTTAATCCACTTTGACTGTACAAATTTAAATTGCCAGCATGTGCTTAAGCACCTCCCATAAAATAGTGGCATTTGGAAGACACCCTGAAATATATACCGTACATACATATCAGACTGGCTGCAGCTACTGGGTGATATCCAATGTTCATTATACTCAGAGCAGATCTCTTGAAGTCATTAGACATTGATTTCAATAGATCTGAATATGATGAACACTGAATATCACCCAGTGCATCCCACTCTTCAGACACCCTAGAAACCCTTTGAGGAAGTTGGTAGAAATGAGAAAATTCACCCAGATTTGGCCTTGAGATTTGCAACTTCATCCCCTATTTGTAATAGCCCATTACACAAATTCCAATTAACTCTCACAGGAGGTTTAGAGAACTTGTTTGCTTCTTTCTGTGTTGCTCATGATGTGTGAATAGCCTCCTAAGTGACAAGGGATTATTTCTGTGCCCCAAAAAACGCTTAACTCTTACACCAGCAAATGCCAAAGCATGAATCTGACACCTTCTCTGCCTTGTGTAATTAGTTTCCCTGCTTAATGAAGTTTGCAAGTCTGCTATGCAGATATTTTAAGTCTGTGAAAGCATCCTGCAAGGTTCTGAGCACTGAAAGACCCTTGTGATCATGAGAACATTTGCACCCACTTCATGGTGCTAAGTAACAAAGAAGAAGAAGAAACAAGGAAATGTTCATCACAGGCTATGCAGTGAAAAGAGAAACAGCTGGGGATGTTTTGCATGTCATGCACCAGCAACTTGCCATTTGACAGTAGTCCTATTTATGTACCCAGAGTGAACACCTGTGGGCTTAAACTAGGGAGCGAGTGATCATGCCTGCCTCACTCCAGGTACCCTAGCACATGGCAGCTACACAGTTGACCTTTATGAAATCCGAAGGGAGTTTCTGTGGCTGCATACACAGCATACATTTAAAGCCTATCTTTTGTTGTTGTTGTTTAGTTGTTTAGTCGTGTCCGACTCTTCGTGACCCCATGGACCTGAGCACGCCAGGCACTCCTGTCTTCCACTGCCTCCCACAGTTTGGTCAAACTCATGTTAGTAGCTTCGAGAACACTGTCCAACCATCTTGTCCTCTGTTGTCCCCTTCTCCTTGTGCCCTCCATCTTTCCCAACATCAGGGTCTTTTCCAGGGAGTCTTCTCTTCTCATGAGGTGGCCAAAGTATTGGAGCCTCAGCTTCAGGATCTGTCCTTCCAGTGAGCACTCAGGGCTGATTTCCTTAAGAATGGATAGGTTTGATCTTCTTGCAGTCCATGGGACTCTCAAGAGTCTCCTCCAGCACCATAATTCAAAAGCATCAATTCTTCGGCGATCAGCCTTCTTTATGGTCCAGCTCTCACTTCCGTACATCACTACTGGGAAAACCATAGCTTTAACTATATGGACCTTTGTCAGCAAGGTGATGTCTCTGCTTTTTAAAATGCTGTCTAGGTTTGTCATTGCTTTTCTCCCAAGAAGCAGGCGTCTTTTAATTTCGTGGCTGCTGTCACCATCTGCCTATCTTACTCCTGTTCAAACTAGTTTTATATGGGTGTGTTACTGGGTCACGCAAGGTTTTCAGCTGCTGTTTGAAATGACTGTATTTTATGCGAACACATTTTGCTTTTATATATATATATATATAAAAAGAACGTAAAAAGTATGTAAAAGCATGTAAAAATTACACATCGAACCATTTCCACATAAATCATAATAAGGTCTAAAATAAAGATAGACAAAATTAATATCAATAACAGCAATAACTCCCCCCCAACAACCCGCCACCATAAACAATACCCCAGCCCAAGAATCTATTCAGCAGCCTCAGCTTTTGTAGCTGGAGTCAGTCAGGCCAGGTGGAAAAGGGCCCGCAGAACAGGGAGCAGGAAACAGCAGGAGGGGAGAGTGCTCTTGCACACAGGTCCTGCTTGCAAGTTTTAAAATGCATGTGGTTGGCCACTATGAAAACAGAATGCTGGATTAGATGGGCCATTGGCCGAATCCAGCGTCTGCTTATATTCTTATGCTGCAAGAAGTGTGTGCCCTTGAAAAATTAAGATGCTGTGTTGGGATGCATATGTTCTATGCTCTTTGCAATGGAGAAACCCCATGAACCATTGATCCCTCTTCTCCAAAACAATCCAGACAGAGTTGTTGAGCTGGGGGGGGGGGGTTTCTTTGATTTTTCATCATCATCATCATCATCATCATCATCATCATTATTATTATTACCCAAATTGCCATACATCTCGGTTTTCCCAGACATTTCACCGATTCAGCAAAAACCCACCCGGACGCCATTTTTCTGAGCGATTCCCAGACATATGGCAGCCTTAATATATGGGTGTGATTCCTACAGAGTAATTTGCAGAAGAATCACATGTGGTGGTATTGTTATTATTAGCTTCTGCCTACTGCTAGCCATACTCGGAGCATGGCCCTACTCTGAGAAGAACTGAGTTGAATAGCTTAGTTGAAGAAATCTTAGGTGGATTTGTAGTTGGCTGACTGACCAAACCCAAAGAGCACTCATTAACGGTTCCTTGTCATCCTGGCAAAAAGTGACAAGTGGGGTGCTGTGGGGTTTTGTCATGGGTCCGTTGTTGTTCAACATATTTATAAATGACTTGGATGAAGGAATTGAGGGAAATGTTCATCAAATTTGCAGATGACATGAAACTGGGAAGGGTAGCTAATGCCACAGAAGACAGAATCAGAATTTCAAAATGACCTTAACATATTGAAAAACTGGGCGCAAGCTAAATGAATTTCAGTTGGGACAAATGTAAGGTTCCTGCATTGCAAGGGGTTGAAGTAGATGACCTTTGGGGTACCTTCTAATTCTAAGATTCTATGATTCTATGAATATATCCTATTTTTGATTATTATTGTTGGTGGTGGTGATAATTATCATCATTGGATTTCTTACCTGCCCTTTGCAATAAGGCCCTTGGGTGGGTTGCAACACCACACACACACACACACACACACACAGAGAGAGAGAGAGAGAGAGAGAGAGAGAGAGAGAGAGAGAGAGAGTCAAAGCCATTTACAGTTTTCATCTTGTACCTTCACTGCTTAGTTGTAATATGCTGAAGATGCACCTCTTTGCCCTGGCGCGCTCTCTCTCTCTCTCTCTCTCTCTCTCTCTCTCTCTCTCTCTCTCTGTGTGTGTGTGTGTGTGTGTGTGTGTGAGAGAGAGAGAGAGAGAGAGAGAGAGAGAGAGAGAAATCCCAAATTCTTCTCTCAGGTATCATAAGTCAGGATAAGGGGCGTGTCTTCAGCATATGATAATGAAGGTGCCAGATACACCTCTGTGCAGAAGGGATTCCATGTCTTAGGGACGCGGGTGGTGCTGTGGGCTTGCCAATCGGAAGGCCAGCAGTTCAAATCCTCGCGACGGAGTGAGTTCCCGTTGCTCTGTCCCAGCTCCTGCCAACCTAGCAGTTCGAAAGCACGCCAGTGCAAGTAGATAAATAGGTACCACTGTGGCTGGAAGGTAAATGGCATTTCCATGTGCTCTGGCACTCGTCATGGTGTCCCGTTGCGCCATAAGAGGTTTAGTCATGCTGGCCACAAGACTCAGAAAGCTGTCTGAGGACAAACACCGACTCCTCTGGCCTGAAAGCGAGATGAGTGCAGCATCCCCACAGTGGTTTTTTGATGGACTTAACTGTTCAGGGGTGCTTTACCTTTACTTTTACAGGAGGTGAACTGCCTAGCTTAACTCCTGGGAGGATCCGTTGTGAATAGTAGTAGTGGCAACTGTAGTAATAAAAACCATCATCACCAACTTTTTAAAGAGTCAAGTGAAGTGTGCCTTCAATTTTATCTGGCCAAAAAAGAGAAAAGATTAAACAAAAACAATCCTAGGTATCAGAAGTGTGGGAACTATTGCTTTGAAACCCTATTTTGAACTCATTGCACATGTGCACTTGAAAGCCAAGAGTGTGCAGCCTGCTACAATGTATTATTTGTAAAAGCAGCCTATGTCCAGCTGTTTTAAATACACCTTGCTCCTATTTAGTATCTTGGTAGAGGGATTTGTGGAATCCATCTGCTCGAAAGATGAATTTTGTACTGGGCAGAATAAAGCACCAAAGAAAGCAGTTATTAATGTGCAGAGGGGTTGCTGAAATCCCCTTCCTCTAGTTTACTACACAGCATGCTTTTGATTCCCCCTTTTTTCCCTTAAAAAAAATGACGATTACAATGTATTTGAGTTGAGATGAACAAGGCGATGTGTCTCCTAACATGCAGCCAAGAGGGTCCTGATGGTCACAGTTGGTGGTCTGGAAACTGCAGGCTAGAGGGGGATTTGGGCAGCTTTGACTCCTGCTAAACTACCTTTGAGTTCAATAGAAATCTATGGCCAAAGCAAGAGGTCTAGTATCTGGCCTCATGCGAAGAATGCTAGTATGTAAAACTAATTATCCTCCTATTGAGATCTCCTCTCTGACCAGCTCTCTCCCTCCTTTTCCACACACCCCTACCAAATCCCATCTAACTTTTTCATTAAGGTAATTAATTGCTACATTCCCAGTAACACATAGATTGGGGCTTGGGGATTAAGGCACAGTGATTGAGTAGTTAATGCCAAGTGTAAACACCTCGGGTGTTCCTGTTAAGCGTGGTTTTCCTTGCTAGGAGGAATTAAATAATGGCTCTATGAAGAAAGTTGTGTGTGTGTGTGTGCATCTCTAGTAGATTTCAATTGTTTGTGACTTTGCTGTGACATGCTGTAGAAGGTTCACTTATACACAGTTTGGTTTCTTTACATGAATGTCAACTTAAGTTACTTTTTCCACACACAAAAAGGAAAGAAAGAAAGAAAGAAAGAAAGAAAAAGGAAGAAGAAATTGTTTGTCGGAGGAGGGCAGAGGAGAGAAAGCAATATATTAGAAACATGAGTAGGTGCCCCAGTTTGTCCATCAGTCTTGGCATTATTTTATTTATACATTTTCTAAAGGATTAGGCATAATCAGTTCCAGAGGATGTGCTTAAGAGCACCGGCTGCATCTACTTTCTTGGCAAGGGTTGTGAATATGTTATATCATCTCACAGTGCCGAGCTTTGTGCTGCGGCTCGAAGGAGACGGTGTTAATGTTTTGAATTCAGTGGCAGCATCAGTTAATCTATTCCACGTTATTATATGCTGTGCCAGTTTAATTTGAGACAGAACTCGCTGAGCGGTGAAGATATGGGGGCTTTGTTTTTACAACAAGGCTTAATCCTGAGGCATATGAAGAGTGCCTCTGAGCATGGGCAAAGTGCCATCCTTCCTTTAGCGCAGGGGCAAGGAAGCCTATGGGCCACGTTTGGCCCACCAGACATGTGGCCCATGAGGCCATTTTCCCCAAACCATACCCACACCTGACAACCCACACTTGGGAGCCTTAATTCATAGGACTGTGGAGTTAGAAGAGATCCCAAGGGTCATTCCTGCAATGCAGGAATCTCAACTAAACCATCCAAGACAGTCTCTGCTTGAAAACCTCCAAGCAAGGAGAGTCCACCACCTTATGAGTGAGTCCGTTCCACTGTCCAACAACTCCTACCATGAGAAAGTTCTTCTTGATATTTAGTTGGACTCTCCTTTCCTATAATTTGGATCCATTGGTTCACTGGTGAGGGAAAGAAGACTTTGGGTGGGCAGGAAAGTTGAAGCCTGATGAATCAGCTGCATGAGGAGTTCCTCAAGATCTGATTGGCAGCAGAGTTGAAGTATTGGGCACTCTAGAGCAGTGTTTCCCAACCTTTTTTGGGCAAGGGCACACTTGTTTCATGAAAAAAATCTCGAGGCACACCACCATTACAGCCCCGTGACGTCAGCGCGCAGCGTCACACCGGGAGGGACGCATGAAAGTGTAAGTTTCAATTTTCCCCCCTCCCCCTTGCCTTCCTTCTGTGCCAACCGCCAAAAAGCCAAGAAAAAAGCCAAGACTTTTAGGGCAGCAGGTCGACACGGAAGAAGCTCCTACCTAAGGACAGGTGCGACGGCCATGTCCTCTTCTGCCACACTTGGCAGCCCTGCCTCACGGTCGTGACTCCCACCCTGATTTCTCCCCGCAGGTCGAGCGGCACAGGCAGCCCAATGTGTCCAGCCCAGACACAAGCCCCGCTTCCCCACTCTAGATCCTGAATGTGACCAAGTGCTCTGGACTCCTGAGCAGGGTGGGAAAGAGGACTCGCATCTGGTAGCCTCCGGGCTCCTCGCCTGCTCGAGGGATGGCATTGCAGGCAAGCTGCCGGCCGTCGCCATCGCCGCCCCCTCATGCGAGTGGACCTGCCCGGAGTGGTGGGCCGGGGGAGGCTCGCTCTCTGTGGGGATGTGGCCCGCATGCGCGGCCCCGCTTCCTCCTGCCCAGGGCTGAGCTCCTTACCCGCGATCTCGGTCTCGCGCACGCGGATCCCACTTATTCCGAAGCTCGCGCCACTAGCCGGGGCTCTCACACCGTGCCAGGGCGAGGTGGCGCGGCCCACTGACGTCATCGCGGCTCGCCGCCGCCCTCGATGTCCCTGTTCCCTCCCCTCCCTCGGGTCACCGTGGTTACCGAGGACTGCAAGCTGCTCGGGCGAGCGTGGGGCATTAAGTGGGAGAAGGAAAATTAAAATTAAAACTCGCCTGAAGGCCGCCTCTCCGGATATGAAGCTATCTTTCGAATTTTTTAATTTTTCCCGCGGCACACCAGGCAACGTCTCGCGGCACACTAGTGTGCCGCGGAACACCGGTTGGGAAACACTGCTCTAGAGCACCACAATGGGATCTTTGCAAGCCTCGCCTGGTGCTCTGAAGTTCTAATGATGGGACTTTAAAATGCTCCATCATCTGATACCATGGTGGCATCAGCTGACTGACAGGTACACCACTGTTAAGTATAGTAATTTAATTGACTGGAATTGTAAATGCTTGTATGCATTACCATGTGTTTAAATTTGATTGGTTGGTAAATGAATTCTAGAGAGTTCCGTAGTAGTTCTCATGTGATTGGCTAACGTTGGTCACATGGGAGGTATCTAGCGAAGGAGGGACTCCATTTTATGTGAAGCAAGGTGACTGTGCTTTAGAATCCACTGTGAACACTGCTAAGTTGAATAGAGTGTTGGAGTGCTACTGCTTCTGTGCTGAAAGAAAGAGAGCAAAGCTGCAAGAGATTGTAAAAGTGGAAATCTCTCATAGGAGTGGCAAGGCATGGCTTAACTGAGATACAGGAGGCTGAGTGCTGAGCTCTGGAAAGAGAGGAAGATACAGTTGTTTGGAAGGCAAAAGAAGGAACTATAAGCCCATAATTGGAGAAGTGTGTGACTGTAAATATTATGTTTCAATCCATCTATAGCTATAAGTTTCTGCAAGTAAATTTTTGAATGTTAAAGTCTAGACATTGGTTGATTTCCAAAGAAGGGTGTCAGTCAAATATATGATTTGAGCTTCTTAGCTGTGATCTCGCTACTCTGACTTCAACAAGTCCTACTGGATAGGAGCAATGGTTGATCTAGCCTAGCATTCTGTTTTCCATAGAGGCAACCAGATGCCAAATGGAAGTTCACAAGTGGGGTGCGAGGTCTATAATCCTCACCTGCTTTCTGTCCCCAGCAGGTTCAAGATGCTTTTGTTGATATACAAAGTCCCAGACAACTTGGCTCCAGGATACTTGAAGGGCCACCTCAGCCCTTATATCCCAATCATATTGCTTGTAGTCCCTCATATTACAGAGACTTGACTGGCTTCTCCCAGGAATTGGGCATTTAGTGTTGCCTTTCCCATTCTTTGGAACACTTGCCCAGCACAGACTTGGCAGGGATCCTCACTTTCACCTGTCAGGCATCTCTTGAAGACCTTTTTATGCTGCTAGGTCTTTTCAGCTGTTTAAATCAATTAGCCAGTCACTTTGATAAATATTTGTGTTGATGCTGTTTTATTTTTTATAGCTACACACTGCCCTGATACTTTACGATACGGCAGCACAAAAATAAATTGGTAATAAATAAATTAAATAAACAAATCTTTTTAATAAATAAATGTTCCAGTCAGTGGTACACTGCCTCGATTGAACAGGAACAGGGCAAGGGGCAGACCAAATCAAATGCATAAGGAGCAAGAGGTGGGGAAAGACAGGAGATGGGTGCTTGTGGTGATTATTCCTCCTGAAGCCCATGGTCGTTTCCTCCTGTTGTAGGACAGAACTGTCTGAGCTCTTATGCTAGTCTGCTGCCCTCTGTTGTTGAGAAGGACACTGCCCCATTGCCAGTGTTGAAGGATAAATCAACTGGCCTTTTAGCGAGGACCCCATTTTGTCCTTTGCTTTAGGCAGTGAAATACTTGAGCTGGCCATGACTGTAGGTGTGGGTGCCTGGAAGCTTAGAGTTATCAGGTCTAGGCCTCAGGAAGCTCCTGTGCATTGGAAAGATACGGAGAAGGGAGACTTTTGGCTTCAGCTATAAATTGTAGGAGTGTTTTATTGTTGATAGAGTTTGTAGGAATGGTTTTAACTATATTATCAGAACAGGTCTATTCCACATGCAGAAGTGAACTGCCCCAAGATCTTTTGTTGAAGGGTGATATATAAATCTAATAAATAATAATAATTAATAATAATAATAATAACAACTGCACTAGAAGTTGAATCTTCAGTACTTGTACTGGGGCACTCTACTTTTGAGAGCAGATTTTAAGGGGTGCTGGATAGACTATGGGGTGCACATAACTCTATCCTAGAACAGAGAGGAACAATTGGGAGGCTCAGGGGGAAGAGGTTGTCATCACTCCTCAAAAACACATACCCCAGCATCTCAGAGGCCTGCCCTACTCTGCCTAATGGTAGGGTTGGCACTGCTTCTAGTTTATCCTTTTTTTAAAAGATATTTATTTCACAAATTATAAAATCAAACACAATACAAACAAACACTCACATCAACAAACAAGTATAATTTCAAATCCTTATCCTCTTAAAACTTACCGTACTTCATCGACCTCCTCATACCTCCCCTTTCTGCATTCCAATTTCAAATATTTAGTTCCGCAAATCCTCACCCTTAATTTAATCTAATTTTAGTCCTTTCTTTTCCTTTAGCCTAATCTTTACCGCTGTAACCCCTTCTGTAAGCGCAACAGTTTAACACTCATTAATTTTACAATGTCTCTTAAGATAGATCTTAAATTTCTTCCAATCTTCTTCCGCCGTCTCTTTCCCCTGGTCTCGGATTCTGCCAGTCATTTCAGCCAGTCCCATGTAGTCTATCACCTTCATCTGCCATTCTTCCAGAGTGGGTAAATCTTGTGTCTTCCAATACTTTGTGATGAGTATTCTTGCTGCTGTTGTAGCATACATAAAGAATGTTCTGTCCTTCTTTGGCACCAATTGGCCGACCATGCCCAGGAGAAAGGCCTCTGGTTTCTTAAGGAAGGTACATTTAAGTACCTTTTTCATTTCGTTATATATCATTTCCCAGAAAGCCTTAATCTTTGGGCACGTCCACCAAAGGTGAAAGAAAGTACCTTCAGTTTCTTCACATTTCCAACTGCTTCTAGTTTATCATTCTGAAAGAGCAGTTCTTCATTTCACAGGAATGACACTTATAACAGAGTTATAACAGAGTTCTATCCTTTGCTCTGAGTCCTGTTGTTCGCACACCTTCTATCTCAAAAGAGATTGTAGTTGTTACTAGAACAGAAGTAAGTTTGCGCACGGAACAAAATGTATAGATTGGAAGAAACAGAATCAAAGGTGTGTGTGTGTGTGTGTGTTCCTGTTTTTATTTAGGATTGGTTTTAAAAATGCCAGAGAAGGAGCAGGCAAAAGTGGAACATGAATACACCCACACATAGAAATTATTAGCTAAATTTACGACCATTTAATGAAGTAGGTAACATTTGTGTCTGTCTTGTGAGGAGCGATCGGTTTTTAACATGGCTTTTGCCTAAAGTAATGTTACCGTTGATTGAAATAATGCAATTTTCATATCTAAAACGCTGAGACGGGGAAGCATGTCCATTTCAGTTGTGTTTGCTGAAACTCAATCTACAGGAAAAGATTTTATAACAGAATTGGAGCTTAAATTTCATTTGCTGATTTAATAAAAAAAAACCCCTAACAGGATGGATTTGGGGATATTTCATTAATCTTTCTTTCCTTTCAGTGAAAAGGAAATTAAGTTCAATCTAGTTCAAACTCTGCTTCACCATTCTACAATAGCCTGCCAATGTCCATTTTCTCTCTGGCAAGTTGAAACCTAATTAGTCACAGAAAATTCTTCCCTGATCCTGTCACTCCTAGGCAGGCAAAAGACTGAACTTCAGACAAAAGGCTTCCAATGCACAGTCGCTTAGTTTAGCCTCTTTGTTAATGTACTTTCCTTTTTATTATTATTGGGGTGTTTTTTTTTAAATGCAGCATCCAGTGGCCAGATCTGGAAGCAATGAATTGACATGCAAAAGCGTAGTCACACACAAAGGCATCCTGCACGTTCTATAGTCTGTGTCAATAACACATGGGCATCACTGTTTACAACACAAGAAAGAGAAATTAAAACCTAACTTAAATATGTGAACTGGTGGGTAAATATTGCCGGTCTGGTGTGTGTGTTGAAAGAACAGTTCCAGCTTCTTTTAAAACCAACTGCAGACTCTTGTGGTTAGGAGCTGATGTCAGCTGGACACAGTTGAGAAGTGGGGCAGAAAACTGTAGTTCCTTGAGCCTGAGGGCTATTCCAAGCTATGCTGTCTGGCTAGCCAAAGTCAGTTCCCCCAGCCAAAATGGCATGTTGAGAAAATGAGTTGACGGATCCACGTTAGGTTCAGAATGCACAGAGGAAGCACTTGCTCCATTAAACACTTGGTTGGCAGCTCAGCTCAGATTTGCAATGTCAGTGCAAGGCTGCAAACAAATTGAGATCAAGTTCGTGACGCCCCAGTACACTACTGAGAGCCAGCATGGTGTAGTGGGTTAAGAGTGGTAGTCTCGTAATCTGGTGAACCGGGTTCGCTTCCCCGCTCCTCCACATGCAGCTGCTGGGTGACCTTGGGCTAGTCCGGGGGTCGGCAACCTGCGGCTCCAGAGCCGCGTGCGGCTCTTTAAAGCCTTTGCTGCGGCTCCGGGGCGGTGGCGAGGGGAGGAGGCGAGGGGCGGAGGCAAGGGGCGGAGGTGACCAGCCTGCCGCCCGGCGGGCGGGGTGCCGTAAAGCAGAGCGCCCCCCTCGCCAGGCAGACATCCGCAGCATGGGAAGCCTTGCCGGACTTCCCGGCAAGGATCCCCACGCTGCGGATAGCAGCCTGCCGCCCGGTGGGCGGGGCGCCCTAAAGCAGAGCGCCCCCCTCGCCAGGCAGACATCCGCAGCGTGGGGAGCCTTGCCGGAGGTCCCGGCAAGGCTCCCCACGCTGCGGATAGCAGCCTGCCGCCCGGTGGGCGGGGCGCCCTAAAGCAGAGCGCCCCCCTCGCCAGGCAGACATACGCAGCGTGGGGAGCCTTGCCGGAGGTCCCGGCAAGGCTTCCCACGCTGCGGATAGCAGCCTGCTGCCCGGCGGGCGAGGCGCCCTGAAGCAGAGCGTCCCCCTCGCCAGGCAGACACCCGCAGCGTGGGGAGCCTTGCCGGAGGTCCCGGCAAGGCTTCCCACGCTGCGGATAGCAGCCTGCTGCCCGGTGGGCGGGGCGCCCTAAATCAGAGCGCCCCCCTCGCCAGGCAGACATCCGCAGCGTGGGGAGCCTTGCCGGAGGTCCCGGCAAGGCTTCCCACGCTGCGGATAGCAGCCTGCCGCCCCGCAGGCATCGGCCAGCCCCACAAGCTCGGGGGACAGCAGGGAGGCGCAGCGCCGCCATCCCGCTGTTCCTCGACCTGGTTCGGTTTCCCCGACCTGCTTTTGGGGGGGAAATAAAGGGAATTTTTTTTCCCTTTATTTCCCCCCCAAAAAACTAGGTGCGTCCTATGGGACGGAGCGTCCTATGGGGCAAAAAATATGGTATTTTTATAATGACGAATGCCTCATTATTAATTATTATTTACCTCAGGCACTGATTATGATTTATGGTACACTGGGGCCCTGATTAATTTTCTATGGCATTTTGGGGCATTGATTATTGGGCATAGCAAGTCGCGGTCGCGTGGAATTTGTGCTTTGTGACCGTTTGAAGTGGGGTTTTTTTCTTGGGAGGCTGGGCGGCACGAAGAGAGGGATTATTTTTATAATGACGAGGATGACATTGGGCCCTCATTATTAATTATTATTTACATCAGGCACTGATTATGAATTATGGTTCACTGGGGCCCTGGTTAATTTTCTTTGGCATTTTGTGGCATTGATTATGCAGTCGCGGTCGCGTGGAATTCCACGTGGAGTTAGTTGCCTGAAGCCCCTTTTTAGTTGCTTGAAGCCCCTTTTTAAACTTAAGCAGGTGAAAGTTTGGTGAATTGCTGCCAAGGAGTGTGGTGGAGTCTCCTTCTTTGGAGGTCTTTAAGCAGAGGCTTGACAACCATATGTCAGGAGTGCTCTGATGGTGTTTCCTGCTTGGCAGGGGGTTGGACTCGATGGCCCTTGTGGTCTCTTCCACATATGTATGTGAGCAGGTCTTCTCCAACATGAACTATATTAAAAACAAGCACCGATCACGCCTCACAGATGACAGCTTGCAAGCCTGTGTGAAAATGAAGGTGACGTCTTACAGCCCTGATGTGCAGACACTGAGCACTGAGGTTCAGGAGCAAAAGTCCCATTAACCTGGTTACCTGGTTGTAAATTAAATATTTTAATTAGCTATTAATTTGTCCTTTTTTCTTGAGATTGACAGCTGACTGCACGATCCTGTATATATAGCATTAAGGCCAGAAACAATATATGTAGTGTTATATTTGTTTTAAATGTTGCAATGTTTTTGCGGCTCCCAGTTGTTGTTGTTTTTTCGGAAACGGGTCCAAGTGGCTCTTTTTGTCTTAAAGGTTGCAGACCCCTGGGCTAGTCGCACTTCTTGATGTCTCTCAGCCCCACTCACCTCACAGAGTGTTTGTTGTGGGGGAGGAAGGGAAAGGAGAATATTAGCCGCTTTGCGACTCCTTAGGGTAGTGATAAAGCGGGATATCAAATCCAAACTCTTCCTCTTCTTCTTCTACTGAACGTAGTGTTAGGATATTTCCGTTCCACCTTAAAAGGGAGCAGAGTGTGCACGAGCCCGGGAATGTGGCAAGGTATTTCCAGGAAACTTGTGTCGCTAAAAGCTCATACTGCGTGACTACAGGGATCGATGGATCGTCCGGGAGCCGGCTTGGGGCCATGATGGACTATATCTCCCTGGCAGTATCCCAACACGTAGAGCCATCCATTAAACATTATGTTTGAAATTAGGTCAGAGCCAAATATATCGGGATGTCCGTTGTGCAGTTTGCCCTTTGTGTCGTTGTTGGGTTGCTTACTTTCATGGATAGTTGGAATGGAATCGTGGCATTAACCCTTTCCTCCTCCCCATGGTCCCAAACAGAATTGCCCACACAACACCCATTGCTTGCAATGGGAACAAGGATCCCATTCAGCAGAGACTGGTGCCCATTGGAACTGGTAGGGCAAAAAAAAGCAGAGTAGATGGAGCAATTGTGTCTCATTTGGCCTCAAAGCCATATAAAGGTGGTGCTGATGATAACCTTATTGTGCTGCCACAGTCTCCTAAGCCGGTTATTGGGTGGGGAGGGAGCTGCTTATTATATGTTGTGTGAAAATGTTAATGTTTTATATGAATTTTTCTTCCCCTTCCCCTGTGGTAGAATGTATTAATGTTTCTGTTTCTAAATGTAATTCACGTGGAGACATTTTTGGTAACAAGCAGCTAGTAAGTTTAACAAATTAATAAATAAAGAATACTACAGTATAAAAATTCTCTGTGGAGTTTGGGCTGCAATGGCCCTTTCACACATTCATGCAATTACTAGATGCTTCATCTATTGTGAAGGGCATGTGTGAGCTCACATAATAATAATAATAATAATAATAATAATAATAATAATAATAATAATGTTTTTGAGTGTTCAGAGCACTTCACATACAGTACCTTACTGTAATCCATGCAACAATTCTGTAAGGTTGTTGAGGATTTCTCTTACAGTGCAGATGAGGGCCTGAGACTGAGAGGTTATGGCCTGCTTAAAGCCATCTAATCATGGTTGAGGTGAGATGTGAAGCTTGGGCTTCGTGATCCATAACTCTGCCTCTTTGACCTTTGTGGGCCAAAGTACAAAGCTCTGTCCCATTCAAGTAAAATGATTGTTGCATCCTCTAAGCCAGGGAGTTGTAGGCAAGCAACATCTGGATGCCACCGCACCAATGGGATGATTACAATACATATTCCCTGATCCTCACCTTGCCTGCTGGATCAGGAACTGTGCAGGCAGAAATGTGCTGCAATTACAGTTCCAAGAGCTAGATCACTGTTTTCAAAGCTAAAGGTACAGTTCTGGGCACTGTCTTAAGAAACTCCATCTGCAGTATGAACAATTCTCATTCTATCTATAATTCTCTCTCTCTCTCTCTCTCTCTCTCTCTCTCTCTCTCTCTCTCACACACACACACACACACACACACAAATTAACTGTTCTTCTATAATAATGTTCCGTTCATAAGTTCTTCTGAATCACAGAATCATAGAATTGCAGAAAGGACCCTGAGAATCATCTATTCCAACCCCTTGTGGTGCAGGAATATGCAGCTGTCTCATACGGAAATCGAACCTGCAACCTTGGCATTATCACCACCATGCCAAGCTATTTAGAATCCAGTTTCTATCAGATGATTTTGCTGATCCCTCCTAATATTAAGGGATAAAACAGGAGTAAATAAAGAGAAGGATACTTGCAGGAATTCCTGCATCACTGTGCACTGCTTGTTCTGTGCTACTGTCCTGTTATTTCATCATTGTTGTTTTGTGTTTTCATTTTATGATGTTAGTGCAAATTGCACTTGTTCTTAATTGTGGAATTTTTGTTGCTCACCCTGCTCCCCTCAACAAAGCTGGCTAGATTGTACAAGGTGGGTTCAACATCTGAATGGTTCAGAATACTGCCGAACCCATGGTGAGTTGTAGTACTGATTTAACTTCCCATGGTCTTCTGGGAGGGATGACCATCTGGATGCATGGTGAATCCATTTACACAGCCACTTACCAGATATATTAAAACTGGACTTTTATGTTAATACCATACATGCTAAGACTCAAAAAATTGAGCCCAGTCTGAGAAAGGGATTATTTGAATTAGCCTTTAAAACCCAGAGTTGTAACAGCACTTATAAGATCTTCTAAATTACTGTATACATCTAGACTGAGACAAGATGTAGCCTTCAGTATGTGAAATGATCGTCCCCTTGGCCGTCATAAGCATTTTCCACTTAGGAGACATCACCATTAATAAACTGTATTGCAACGAGGTGATTTAGCATTTCCCCTCTTCTCTCTTCTAAAGACTTTGCATGTCTAGCATAGGCTAACAGGCAGAACCAGAGCAACAAATTAGATGGGGCAGTGACCTTGTTGATTTGTCATTTTCTATTTATTTTGCATGGAGTGTAGGCACTTGGGAGATTTCTGCTCCTTTGGAAATCCTAGACTTTCACTGTAAACAACTTTCAGATGAGATGGTTCTGCTCTATTTAGGCAGAAAGTCCCTTGCCCGCAATGTGACCCCCCACCCTGCCCCGGGCAAAGAATTGTGCAGTAACACCAGTACTTTCTGGAATTCAGCTGCTAAATATAACTCTGGGGAGGGAACAGGATCCAGATTAGCTCTGTCTTTGGGGGACTGATCTAGAGTCTGAAGAAGCAAACATTTTCTAAGGCCTCTTCTGCAAGGAAAAGGGGGTGGAAAATATAATCTTAGTTTTTCCACTGGTTTTGATAGTGTGTTACTGAAAGCTAGTCCGTCACAGATGCAAATCCAACCACTTCTCCATCAGACCAACAACTCTTTGTGCATGAACATGTGAATATACAATTGCGTGTGAACAAAGGCAGGAGTCGTCAATAAGGTTTCTTGGTCTTGTAATTAGATGCACTCCTGTTGTGAAACGAGCTCATTGTAAAACTGGGTGTACAGATTCTCAACACGGTGCAGCCTGAATAGGCAAGATCTACCTGTGGGATGTGGGTGGTGCTGTGGTTAAACCACAGAGCCTAGGGCTTGCCATCAGAAGGTCGGTGGTTTGAATTCCCATGACGGGATGAGTTGCTCAGTCCCTGTTCCTGCCAACCTAGCAGTTCAAAAGCATGAAGTGCAAGTAGTTTAATAAGTACCACTCTGGCGGGAAGGTAAACAGTGTTTCTGTGCGCTGCTCTGCTTCACCAGAAGTGGCTTAGTCATGCTGGCCACATGCTGACCTGGAAGCCGTACGCCAGCTCTCTTGGCCAGTAAAGCGAGATGAGCGCCACAACCCCAGAGTCGTCCGCGACTGGACCTAACGGTCAGGGGTCCCTTTACCTTTTCCTGTGGGTGATGTTAGGTGGCTGGTGCCCCAGCTACCTGGATCACTTTTGCAAAATTAAAAAGCATGCAGCCTGTTTAGAAGAGGAACAGGAGGTACAAAGCAGATCGCTAAATCAGCTTTTGATAGTGTAAATCTGTGGTGCAAATCGCAAAGCCAAGGGCAGGGGGAATCAAGTTCACATAGCATACAGAAGGTTGGTGCTCCAAATAGGTGTTCAATCTAGCTATCTATTTTTTTAAAATAATAATATTTTAATTAAATTTTCAAGAAAAACACACACGACAAAAACGCAATAACAACCACAAACAAAGAAATTTGTACACAAAACCAATGTCAAATCCACTTCCTGAATAACACTTCCTGGAGACCGCAGGAGGGGAGAGTGCTTGTGTGCTCAGGTCCTGTTTCCAGGTTTCTGACAGGCATCTTGTTGGCCACTGTGAGAACAAGGTGCTGGGCTAGCTGGTTTCTTCTTATGTGCTTATGAGAGCACCCCTCCTTGCAAAGCCATCATCAGCCAGTTCTCTGGACACCTCTGTGCAATTGCCACTTGCCAAAAATCCATGGGTGTACACTTCTCACATGCATAGGATTGCACATGAAAGAAGGAACGCCAGATGTGCAACACAACGTCAGATCTGGCCCGAAGCAAACTCCTTTGATACAAACATTTCCATATGCTCCACTGGCACTTTTACAGTGCAAAACTGTTGACGCGGGGGAAATAATAAAACATGTCAGATATATTAGGTACGTTGAAACAAACAGAACGTTCATTACGTTCCTCATCAGCTTCTGCAAAATAGCATTTAAAACTTCATGTCATGTCAGTGTTTCTCCTCTGTGCAACCCCCCCTCACCTATTAGCATGCATTTTATTGTGAGAGGTATTAGCATGCCAGCTTTCCCCTCCATTTGATTATAGTTGATAGCAATCAAGGTAATTTTACTGCCAATAACAATGATGCCAGAAATAACATAATTTAATAGCGTGTGGTTTGGGTCTTGTTTATAACTTTTCTCCATACTGTATGCAATGAGCACATAAATTGCTAATATCTAATGCCCTGGACTCATTTTTAACAAATGTTGACATTACTTGAGCACAATCTGATGAAACTTGTTCTTGCTTACAATCAGGCCGTGAAACAAATTGTTTCATTTCTCTCGTTTTTGTTTTTTTAAAAAAACAGTCATCTTATTATAACATGCCATTCTGAAAATGGATCAGTTGATCTTTCCAGAAAGTGGAGGGGAATCCAGGCTATGTTTCTGAAGGCTAATCATGGAGAAGTAGCTTACAACTAGTTAACTGGAACGAGAAACCAAGGCAAGATATTCCTGAAAAATAAGCTATCTTCATTTGTGCTTTACAAACTTGAGCTAACTAAGGGTCAAAGGCAAAATCACATGTTATGTTTCCATTTTCCCTCCCCTTTAAATTGCAGCATGGGTGCTTTGACCAGGATTCAGCCCTTGGAGTGCAGGAGGAATGGGTTAACTCTTTCTCCTTGTTCCATTGTGCTGATGAAAATCTCCCCCTTGAAACTGCTATTTGTCCCTAGGTGTGAGTTGCCATTGGCACCCATGGCGCCTTCCCATTTTGGGAAGGGGATTTTTGTTGGGATCATGGCGCAAGGGGAAAAGTTACTCCCCACACACCGCAGATCCAATCCTGATGCTGCGCCCTGCCTCCATCCTGATATGATATTAACAACAACAACATTTGAAATGCAACCCCACATTTCTTGTATGAGGACACTGAGTGCCATCAGGGCAGAACTCTCTCTCTCTCTCTCTCTCATTTTTATTAAATTTTCTGTTTTACAATTTTATAATGCTCATTTAAACATCCTTAAAATATCAATGACTTCCCTACTTCTCTTTCCATGGTTCATTTTGCATATCATAAATCCCTGCATATTTTACAAAAACTAAACCATTATTGCATCCATCAAAACTTATTTACACTGTTGAATTTATCTTAACACTGCCAACATTTTCAGGTGTACACAGTTATTTCCCATATATTCAATAAACATTTCCCAATCTTCTCTAGACGTATGTTCTTCTCATTCTCTTATTCTATATGTTAAGTCTGCAAGCTGCGCATATTCTGTCAACTTAAGTTGCCATTCTTCTTTAGTCGGGACCTCGCTCGTTTTCCATTTTGGGGGCTAACAAATCAGGGCAGAACTTTAGGGCACATATCCAGGGCCCCACCCCAAAGAGTAAGCAGGTGGGACCCAAATGCAGCAGGGGAATAGGTGGTCTCCTAACAACTCTAAGCATTCTTAACAAACTGCAACTTCCAAGGATCCTTTGGGGAAACCATGACTGTTTGCAGCAGTAACACAGTGCTTTAAATCTCAGGTGTAGATGTTGCTTCTGTTTGTCTGCATATCCTCCATAGACTTGGAAGAGTCCTCAAAAATCAACTAGTCCAAACCCTTGCCGATGCAGGAAATTGAATCCTGCAGCCTCCTTGATTGGTGGTCATGCAGCTTCTGCTCACAAACCTCTCATGAAGGAGAGTCCACCATCTTTTTTCTCCTTCAGGAAATGCACAGTTACAGCTCTTAGCTTTATATTCAGAGGCTACTACCTAGTTAAGACCAGGGAAAACAACCCACAAATAAATCAGTCTTTTCAACTCACTCTTCAGTGAGTTGCCTCTCTCCTTTAATGGACTCTGGTTTAAAGACAAAAAGAATTGTGTAGTTATTTCCAGGATTATTAAATTACATATCTAATATACTTCCTGGGTATTAGTAGAGTTTAGAACTGAATTCATCCCAACCATGCTCTGGTTACGTCTAATGAGGATAATTATTACAGGGCTTAACTATAATTCTCTATTGATTCTCTTGCACATGAAACGCTTCTGTTGGCAACCAAGACTGGAACGTTGCAACAAAAGGCATCTTTAACTTGTGTAAATATTGTTAGTTTGAGGTCTTGCCCTAAACCCGCTCACAGACTGAGAGCCAGCTCCTCCCGTGAGCCGAAATGATATGAGGATGGGAATGGATAGCGACATATAAAGCCGGGGGTGGGGGGTAGGGCAGGAATGAAAAGTTGGACAAAAAAATGCAGCTAATTCCATCCTGTCAGCAGTGGATATTAAAGATTATGAGCTGGCACACTCAGTTATGTGTAAATCACAATAGCGGCACTGTTAAAATTTGATTTGATTTTACAGAGGCAGGTAGGATTCAGAATATAGGCTTGGTATGATCTGCTGTAACTGATTCTTGCCCACTGCGATCAGATTAAATTTCTATATCACACTCCATCCAAGGAGCACAGGGAAGTTTACAATATAAAAAACACAAGAATTCATACCATAATAACAAACAAAAACAGAAATCCACACACACACACACACACGTTTAAAAGGTCCAGGTGGGGCATCTATGCAGGAACATGAGGGCCATGCCCCCCCCCCAATTTCCACTGAGGGGGCCCAGTTCTCTCTGTATTCTGCAGTTGGGTGAGTCTTGTCAGCTCTCCTGCAGCTGCGACGGGCTCCGTCAGGCCACCTCCCACTGTGTGACATCACACACACACACACACGGGCCCCCCGCAGTGTTGGGCAGAACTTGGCACACCTGAAAAGGTCATCAATTGCTTAATTAGCCAAAGGCCAAGGCCTGGGAGAAGAGGAATGTTTTGGCCTGGTACCTAAATATATGTAATGAAGGCGCCAGGTGAGTCTCCCTGGAGAGAGTATTCCATAAGTGGGGAACCACCTCAGAAAAGGTTCATTCTCATGTTGCCACCCTTCAGATAAGACCTGGTGGAGGAGGCACATGGAGAAGGGCCTCCAGTGATGACTGCAGGTCCTTCAGGCCGTTTCAGCCAAGACACACCCACCTGCTCTAACACCTGACATTCTATATGATGTCAGGTTGATGAGCAAGTGAGGGAAGGGCTTGGACAAACTGAGCTTTGCAGGCAGGATTTCCCAAGCACTGACACTCAGGTGGTAGTCAGTGTTTAGGACATGGGCAGGCAAACCAAGGCCCGGGGGCCGGATCCGACCCAATCACCTTCTCTGTCCAGCCCGCGGACAATCTGGGAATCAGCATGTTTTTAAATGAGTAGAATGTGCCCTTTTACTTAAGGGTTATTTGTGGGGCCTGCCTGGTGTTTTTACATGAGTAGAATGTGTGCTTTTATTTAAAATGCATCTCTAGGTTATTTGTGGGGCATAGGAATTCGTTCATCCCCCCCCCCCAATATAGTCTGGCTGCCCACAAGGTCTGAGGGTCAGTGGACTGGCCCCCTGCTGAAAAAGTTTGCTGGCCCCTGGTTTAGGAAGTGGTGTTCACCTAGTTTGATTTGAAACCTTGTGGGCAAAAATGGATCATCTGAAACCATTGTGATGTCAGGTGTTTGACAGGAGGGCAGTCCCCACCCCACCCCTGGTCAAATGTCATCCATGAAAATAAAGATCTGGCCTGTTAGCTGGATCCAGTTCCCCACCCCTGATTTAGAGGCACTGGATAATGCTTTCAATGATCAGTCAATGTTGTGCTGTATACAGCATTTCACAGCTTGACCCAAGCTTATCTGCCTAATAAAGGTATGTACATAATATTCACTAGCCAGAGTCAATAGCAACAATCTAGTTATGCCCCAAAATTGATTATGAAAACCAAGCAATGCCCTCATTCACATTTTCAAGGGAAGAATCAACCCTTACATTTTCTTGACTCCTCAGAGACCTGTGGGAAACGAAAACCACAATTGAAGAGTCAGGTGTTGCATGCTGCAAAGAAAAATAAAACAACATGGCACGTTTCACTTCCAGAGTACACTGGTGATATTTCAGTATTATTCTCCAGGGTTTATAAACAGGTGCTTCTTGAGGTGATGACCATCCTGGTTTTCCCAGACAAGAGAAGGTGAGCTGAAAATTCCAGACCAAAAATGGCAAGGAAGTCCTCTCTCTTGAATTAGCTGTGAACTGTTAATATTCTCAGGATCCCAAAATTCATTGTGGACAAGAACTAAACTTATAACAGAATATTTTGGTGTGGTATGCTGAGATAGGATGATATATAGCAGCTGTTTATGAAAACCCACCCGATATCCAAAGATTCCTCAAGCTGGCCAACATTCCCCCCCCCCCGCCCCCCAAGGGATAGCAAGTGATAAAATGATTAGTGTCATTCTCACACAGCATGAAGTTCCTAAGATATTTCCTCCCATGTGGGAGAGACTTCCTGACACCATAAAGAATAGATTTTGGTTGCTACAGCCACCAGAAATATGGCAGATGTATGGTAGAGCTGAAGCCCTTGCCCAGCACACTTTAAGGTTTCTGGTTGTGCAAAAGGCAGCCATGTCTGCCCCACACCTGATATCACATATGGGTGGACATGGTTTGGGGAAATGGCCTCATGGGCCAAATTTGAATCCCCAGTGGGCCAGCTTTGACCTGTGATCCAGAGGTTTCCCATCCCTGCTACACTAGGCGAAATGGAAACCGTGGTTAGATTTAACAACAATGAACGAGACTGCCTATATAGAGGTTAACCACCCCAACTATCTTTTAAAAATCCAGTGGGGAGATTTGAGCTCCAGAAGAGAAGAGGTGGAATGGGAGAATATATGGTCTGTTTCAATTTCTTAACAATGGATAATCAGCCAGTAGTATTGCAGCTCTACCAGTCCTCTGATGTTGGAAAAGCAAAGGATGACGTATATAGAAGTGAATTTGTGGAACTGGGGAGAAGTCCAGCCCTCCTCCCGCAGACCAGTGAAAACCTCTCCTGCTAGAAATTTCGTTGCTCCAATATTGGCATTAGAGGTAAAGACAGAACCACTTAATCCAGCTCTAGTCGACTTTTATTATGTCCCAGTGTTTATTTTTCCCTGTCTTTATGACTTACCATGTTGATTTTTCGGTGGAAGGAGGACTTGCAAGCCAAAGAGACATGGCATAATTATACAAATTCCTCTGCATGGAGTCTGTGAAAAAGGTTGATCTGTTTTTATGGGGAAACACAGAAAAAAAAAATGCTCATTTTGATGGAACTCATTGGCATTTATTGCAGGCCCGCCACTACTAAAATTTAAAGGCAGCCTTGTAAATTTTATGGAAACTACATGCTGCAGTTATTAGCCCAAAGACCTCCTGTCTCGAAGGAATGGGTCAGATTTTGCTCTCCACATACACATGGGTTTACACCTGAAAGAGATTAGTTGGGGACCACCAGTAGCTTGAAAACTTAATCTCCAGTATTTTGTTTCCAGTTTTGCTCTGAAAGATACTCCAGGTGTTCTAATTAATTAGCCAGAGTAAGTCACTGTGTCACACTGGTCCCCGCGGAACAGCTGTTTGCTGGTAACACCTTCTCTTCAGGAGTGTTTTCAATTAAGCGCTGGTTAGCACACATTGTTAAGTGTTTCGAAACATTTATGTGAACATGTATGGAAATGAGTCCATAGCCTCCCTTGTGGAAAAGAAAAGAAAAGAAAAGAAAAGAAAAGAAAAGAAAAGAAAAGAAAAGAAAAGAAAAGAAAAGAAAAGAAAAGAGTCTCCTCCAGCAATGTAGAAAGAAAAATTCAGAATATTTGGGGTGGGGGAAAAATTAAGGCTACGATTATAACTTTGATCTAAGATCCATCTAGCCAAACTGGGACATTTCAGCTCCACAGATTTCAGCAGTGAGGTTAAGGGTTGTAGCTCAGTGATAGCACATCTGCTTTGCATGCAGAAGATCTTGGGTTCCATCCATCTCTGCGTAGGGCATCTCCATGGAAGAGACCTCTGCCTGAAACCCTGGTGAACCAATCAGTGTAGACAATGCTAAGCTGGGTGGACCCATGGTCCAAGTGTTCCTACTCCAGTGTTCCTAAGTGTGTGTGCCATTTCTCTCACTGAGGTCAATGGGAAATGGCCTGCCCAAGTCATTTCGATGCCTGAGATGAGAGGGGGAAATGGCACACACACCTCACCCTTGTTGTTGTTGTTGTTGTTATTATTATTATTATTAATTGTGTTAATATACCACCCTATACCCGGGGGTCTCAAGGTGGTTCATACAATAAAATCAAGATATAAAACCACAAAATACATAATAAAAATAAAAACAACACATTTTTAAAGGACATAGGATGTAAATCAGATCAACCAAAGGGCTGGTTAAAAAGGAACATTTTTGCCTGGCGCCTAAAGGTGTATAATGAAGGCGCCAGGCGAACTTCCCTGGGGAGAGCATTCCTCAGACGGGGAGCCACTGCAGAGAAGGCCTGTTCTTGAAAGGCCTCTGGACCTTTCAAGGAGGAGGCACACAAAAGAGGACCTCAGAAGATGATCTCAGGGTCTGGGTAGGTACATATGGAAAGAGGCGGTCCTTGAGGTGTTGCGGTCCTGAGACATTTAAGGCTTTATAGGTCAAGACCCACACTTTGAATTGGGCCCAGAAACTAATTGGTAGCCAGTGCAGTTGGACCAGGATCGGTGTAATATGCTCAAACCGTCTTGCTCTGGTGAGCAACCTGGCTGTTGAATTCTGCACATGCAGAAGCCTACCAGGCTGGCATCTGACTCTTGCTTCCACACTGGTGATGTGACAATGCCCCACAACCTCACCTGAGAGCAGCAGGTTAACTTAGGGGGTGCAAGTCTGGCTGAATGGCACACCCACAAGCATTGCTGACACTCCATGCCCCTTAGCACCAGTTCTTGCCAGAGGCAGCCAACTCACTCTGCCTAATGCCAGGACTTGGCCCCACAATGGGATGCACAACTGGGGAAGCCGTGGGGACCAACCAAAACATCCAAGGAGATGTCCAAGTGTGGGGATCAGAGGCAATGAAGCAACATTTCTCAACCTCCCAATTAGAGCCATCTGAAGGCAGCCTACGTCTGAATTGGTTGCATGCATGAAAAAAGAGGAATGGGAGCAGTGTGGGACTATTTGTGCGTAGACGGCTTGATCTATTATACCATCTTAATGTTCTGTGAAATATAAATAAGAGTCGGATTCTTGCATGGCATTTGGCTGCCCAACAGCGGGAGTGTGTTAAATCCTTCCTGATTGCCTGGGATTGATAAATGAGATGGTCTGCTGCAAAGGACTATTCCGTGATAGCAGGCAGAAAGGCATCGTCCAAGAAGAGAACTCAGTGGAATACAGGGAATTGGCATTGAATTTATTGCACGGTCCACTGTTATGGAAACTTTTCAAAATGTGCTGAGCTCTTCATCATTCATATATATGAAGTTTTCTGGTTAGATATTCATCTGACAAGAGACTTAATAGTCTAAGACTAGATTTTCTTTAAGAATTGGAAGAGGGGCCATGGCTCTCTGGCTTTGCAGCAGAAGGCCTCAGGATTATTCCCTGTCACATTCAGTTAAAAGGATCTTAGGTAGCTCAGCTGGGAAAGGCATAGGAATACAGGAAGTCAGATGAATTGGTCTCTCTATCCCAGTATTGTTGCCATGGACTTGCAAGCAGCTCTTCAGAGTTTCAGAAGGAGCCATTCCCAGTCTGTTCTGGAATTTCTGGGGATTGAACATGCAAAGCATGAACTCTCTTACAGAGCTGCGGTCCTTGAAGCCCCTCCCCAACCCCCCGTGCCTGGCTGAGCTGCTCCAGATCAGACTAGCCATTACTCATCTAGCTGGACCAACAATGGGACTCACTCCTCTTTTTTGGAGAAAAGGACTAATGGCGTGGTGTGTTAACCTACGTCAATATGCTCCCATCCACACAGAAAGCATAAAACCACATATGCATGTTCCTAAATTCTGGCAACTACATTAAGTAAGATAAGTACAAATATTGATTGAAGGGTCTCACCATTATCTTTCATTGACGGGGAGCAATGTGGAATGGAAACATTGTGCGTGGTTATTGCTCTGAACCTAATGCAGACTGCCAGGCATTGTGTCAGGCTCCCATATGGCTCTCTTGCTGTGGCATCCACAGTGTACTGTAATGCTGACAGTTGTTTCAAAGACCAGGCAAGGTCCAGTCAGAGTCAAGTACTTTCTAAATCTCATGGACTAAAGCATGTGCTTTAGTCTGCTGTTGAAACCAATGGAACTTAAAAAGGCTGGATGATTTCCTTCATACAAAACCACCTTAGGAAATAAGGGCCATCTGAAAGCACCGTAAGAAATGTTGGACCTGCAAGCTACTGAACAAGCTTAGCAGTAAAAATGGCAACATGTGAATGCAATTTGTAACAAATTCAATGTTAATGTGCTCTAATTTGATTTGACATCAAACTCTGAGCCTTCATCTTTTATATGATGACCCTTGCCAAGATGCAATTTTATTGTGAAGTCTTAAATTTTACCTTTGGTACATTTCCAGCAGATGGAAATTGAAAAGGGAAACTTAGAGTGCAAAACAGTGGACACATGTAAATCAAAATTTGACTTTATGATTACATTTTATTTTTATTTTTTTGGCCCCTGCTATCTCTTTGGCGAATATTTATCTTGAAGGCCATCACTAAATAATTGCTTGGTGTCCAGAGCTCTTTCTTTTTTATGACAGGCAATTCAAAACCTTCATCAAGGTCAGTTGTTAAGGTGCCAGAATCTTAAAGTTTAATCATCGCCAAAGATGAGAATTATGCCCTTAAGAGAAGCTGCTGTTAACCGGGGAAAGCATTTATATATACACACACAGTGATCATAGTAATTTCTAAAGTGAGCATCTGAGAATTTGCTCTGACTTATTCTCTCAGGGAAATAGCTATTTGTTCACTCACTCACAAAATTCCGGGCTGGACAGCTGATCAGAAGAACAGGCCAAATCCAGACCAACAGTCACCCAGGCCTCATTCAAAACAACTAGACAAACCTAGTGTGTTTTTTCAGTCGATTTCCCCTCAGATGTGTCTGGAGCAAACTGAAGAACAGCTCTGTGTCACTTGAAAACCCACACATTCTCACCAAGAGGGAAAAGAAATATGCAGGCAGGCTGGTTGGCAGTGTTTTTTTAGAAATATTGGTATATTGTAGCTGTATTTCCCCCCCTACTGTATAGTAATGGAAGCTGAGGGTGGAGGTTAGGTTAGGAAAAATATATGGCTAGTGACAGCAGTAAATCACACCAAGCAAGTTGAAGTTAACTCTTTATTAGCAAAAACAGAGCCAGTCTGTGACAGGTGGAAAGAATTAACCCCTCCCCACCTAGCATGGCTGTTCCACTCATATTTGGAGCTCCACACAGCTGCTTTACAGTGTAAATCAATACACTGTGAAGCGCTGTAGGGAGATCTGGTTTTGCAACTGGGGGGTAGTGCAGACATGGCTTCCCAGCACTGATATCCCTGCAGCTTCCTGGGAAGAGGTGAGATGAAACAATGGGGAGTTTGGTGCTGTGCAGACACACCAGCAGAGCCAGTCTGCTGTTCATGCTGACGTGTCCGCACAGTGCTGCCACCTCTCTTTTCCAGTATGCTACAATGAAGCCAGTGCCCAGATTTTTGCCATTGCACTGCCCCTCCCCCCAAGCCTGGCATCCTGCCTAAAAATACAGTAGTTGTCATCATCTCCTCCATCATCTGCTCTTTGATTTGGCATTCTTCATTCTTGATTACATCTTATTGTTACTTTTGCTTTCCAGTACCCTTCCACAACTGTGTAGTCTTAATACATTCCTTTCAGTCTATTAAGGTATGTGCTACCCAACAAAATTTCCAAGCAGTTAATTCCATTACATTTTTTCCTCTTTTTATTGGATTAGAAATGGATTTTCAAGGAAATGGCACTGCTGCAATTTATGAACGCACAACAGGCACTTTAGGAGACAACTGTCTCTCTTGCCTCTGGAACAGGAAACTATTAAATGGGAATTGAGAGAGAATTTACGAGCTTTATTTTCCCGCCACTGGAAACCCCTCAAGAACCTGATCTGAAAAATAGATTACAGATACTTCTCCCAGTATTTGGGAGACAGTGCCATAATTACTGCGGATATATAATAAATGCAAGTGTATGCAGCCTAGGTAGGTCATTAAAAAAAAACTTGCCAAGTTATTTTAGCAGAAGCAAGATTTGTCTGTGACGGGTTCTGCCAATGTGTACAATTGTGGGCCAAACAAGACTTGGCTTCAATCATGTCTTCTGCTTTGGCATATTTGCTTTAAAAATAACCATAGATTTAAGCCTTTGCCCTTGCTGCAGTCTTGATTTGAATCACCCCTCCTGCATCTGCTATTTGCAATGAGAAGAAACTTCCATTGGCACTAAAAGGGGAAAGCTTCCATTAACATTAATTAGCTACTGGGTCCAATACAAAGTGCTGTTTTTGACCAATAAAGCCTTAAACGGCTCAGGACCGCAATACCTCGAGAACCACCTCTCCCCATGTAAACCGCCCGGGACTCTGCGTTCATCTTCTGAGGCTTTTCTTTGTGTGCCTCTTCCATGAGAGGTCCAGAGGATGGCAACATGAAAATGGACCTATTCTGCAGTGGTTCCCCATTTGTGGAAGGTTCTCCTCAGAGAGAGTCACATGGCACCTTTGTTACATACCGTATTTTTCACTCTATAGGACGCACCTGACCATAGGACGCACCTTGTTTCGCCTCTTCAGCGAAGCGGCAGGAGAAACGGAGCCCCTTCCATTTCTCCTCCCGCTTCGCTGAAGGGGCGCTGCGCAGCTCTCCCTCTCTCCTGAAGCCAGGAGAGTCTTGCTCTCCCGGCTTCAGTAAAAGGAACCCGGAGCCTCCGGAGCGCAGCGCGAGTTCCCGCTGTGCTCCAAAGGCTTCAGGCGGCTATCGCTGAAGCCTGGAGAGCGAAAGCAACGCATAGCCTCCAGAGCGCAGAGGAAGCACTCCCTCTGCACTTCAGAGGCTTCGTGTTGCCATCGCTGAAGCCAAGGAGCCTGCATTCACTCCATAGGACGCACACACATTTCCCCTTAATTTTTGGAGGGGGAAAAGTGCATCCTATAGAGCGAAAAATACAGTATTTTTAGGCACCAAGCTGAAGCTTCTCTGTGCCTAAGCTGAGCAAGCCCCTGTGCGGCTCTGGCTCACACGAAGTGGTGGCAAGGTGCTTGTTAAGATGCTCAGCTGAGGTGTGAAAGGCTGGCTTCACTTGAAATATCTGGGGCACCAGAAATTTGCTTCTCCATCCACTGGCGGAGGAAGTGGGGTGCGGGGGGAGCGCACCGGCCTCGGCAGCGCAATCCCGGTGGGGTGCCATCGCAGCTCCCCCTCCCACCCATGCTGAGTGCTATGCCCCCACAGGTGTCATGCCCATGCCCCCAGGACGTGCACCAGCCCTGCCCCACCTGCTCTCCATCCCCCGGTGCCAGAACATGAAGCTCTGCCACTGTCTCCATCCCCTTTTACGCCTGACACCACCCACCCCTGGCATATGGTCCTTGGGAGGTTACATAGAAGGAAAGATGGCCCTCAGGCCAAAATTGATTCCCCACTTCTCAGGTAGACCCATGCATACAATTGTTGTGAACAGTGGATTCCCAAAGGCCCTGTGATGTTTTTATGCAGAGGACCGCAGTGCCTAGAGACAGCCAGGTCATGTATCCATAGGAGTGACCAGAGGAGGAATGACCACTGGGAGGAGCACAGAGAGAAGAATTGCCATGGTGCATCTGCAGCAGCACAGCCAGACACCAGACCCTCCAAGTGTCCCTATTTTCCAGGGATATCCCTGATTTAGAGAAGCTGTCCTGGTTTCTGATTTGATTCAGGAATGTCCCACTTAGGATGTCCCCATTTTCACTGTCTGAAGGCAATCATGTATAGGGTTGTTTAATGTTTTATTATATTTATTATATATGTTGGAAGCTGCCCAGAGTGGCTGGGGCAACCCAGTAAGATGTGTGGGGTATAAATAGTAAAATTATAATTATGGAATGGGACGTCCCCATTTTCATCAGAGAAATGTTGGAGGGTATGCCAAACACCTTCATTTGCCCCAGCTGCAACAAAATATGTCTCTCCCATATCAGTCTCTACAGCCACAGCAAACACTATAAACTTCTAACAGCCTGACTTCACCTACAACGGTGCACCACTCCTCCATTGTCTCCATATACCTCCAGCTATATGTATGCTAACAACAGGATGCGTACAAATGTAGAAAAGATAAACTCTGTGACCTTCCACAAGAGCAGTAACTGGTGATAATGACACAGTCCTTCAAGCTTTGCAATGCTAATTTAACACCTGTACTGAAAAGGAACACATTGACCTAAGTTGCATCCTGACTTACAAACACAGCTACCTTTGCTTATTACTATTACTATTACAATTACAATTACTATTACTATTACTACTTAATATTTAACTCTCAAAATAAATCACCAGGGTAGTTTGCAAAAACCATTAAAATACAGTAAAACAGTACTGAAATAAAGATGCAGTGTATGAATGTCATTTCCCTCTTTGTTTCCCTGCATTGAATTTTTTTGACATAAAACTGCATGTTGGAGCAGCCTTGAATTGCACACATTTCAGAAGTCATTAATGAAATTAATACCCACAATGAAATTAATACATAGGCAGACTAACCCTAAGGAATCTGTCCCATCAACCTCCTATTTTTCCATCTTCTTATTAGCAATTGTGTTTATTAGTACTCCGAACATCTCCTTAAAATATAAAGAAACTTATCCATCCAACATTTTTTTTAAGAAATGTTTTCACACTTACACACCCTAAAGAGATAAGCAGAAAGGTGTGATCATGTTCAGTTATGAGGGACATCTTCTAAAAGACAAAGTTTTTCCCCTGAAATAACAAATTATCATTGGCAAGCTACTACCTGCAGTTAATACTCCGTTTATTAGTCAAACTCTCCAGCTGTTAGCATATGAGAAAAATCAGCTAACTTCTGTTAAACATCAGTTTAGACTAACCTGATTGGTATTGTTATGAGTTTGGTGGGGAGGAAGTAGACTGTATGCCAAGGTTCTTCTAATTCTTGGATCCAGCATGGATTCAATTGCTGGAAGAACCAGGCCAGTCTGGTAGTAGCCTGCTAAGTATGGGTCCTTAAGAGAACAAAGGGAGTGGCTCTGTGCTAGAGAGCAAATTGGTGGGCCTCCCTAACTCAACTGTCTATTGGTTAGAAAGAGAAAAGGTCAGAGTTCAGAGCTGAGTGATGAAACCTCCTTTCTTGGAGATTTTTAAGCAGAGGTTGGATGGCCAACTCTCATGGATGGTTTAGCTAGGATTCCTGTGTTGTGAGGGGTTGGACTAGATGACCCCCAGGACCCCTCCCAACTCCACATTTTTTAATTCTATGTGAGCTAGAAGCTGGATGCAAAAGCTGGAGGCAGAGAGCCATGGCTCATTTCTCCTGGCATCCAAGGCTATGGCTATGAGAGAAGCAGGACCTTTTTCGGTTGCTTATGCTATGAACTCCTCCATCATAGGCTCAGGTTGTATATATGTGTAAATAAACCATATATCATAAAGACACCACAGGTTCTGCTGTACCCCATTCTGAAGGAAACATGAATCCTGGAACACCTGTAATTTCACATCACTTGGAGATTGGCATGGCATGCAACAATGGTGTTAGAAGTGGGACCTGTGTTTCCTGGAGGAGGGTCTTTGAGCAAGGAGTGCCTGGTCAAAATAGAGGGAACTCCTTGAGCAGCTGATGAGTGGTTGCAAAATTACTGTATATTTTCTCAAGTCCTCAGTGTTGCCTCTTGTTCACTGCTGAAAACCAGGGCCAGCTAGGAACCAGGCTGCTGTTCTTTAGGGAGCCAGTGTGGTGTAGTGGTTAAGAGCGGTAGACTCGTAATCTGGTGAACCGGGTTCGTGTCCCCGCTCTTCCACATGCAGCTGCTGGGTGACCTTGGGCTAGTCACACTTCTTTGAAGTCTCTCAGCCCCACTCACCTCACAGAGTGTTTGTTGTGGGGGAGGAAGGGAAAGGAGATTGTTAGCCACTTTGATACTCCTTAGGGTAGTGATAAAGCGGGATATCAAATCCAAACTCTTCTTCTCTTCTTAGGATGCCCTGGCAACTTTAAGCAAAAATGGAGCATGTGAATCAAATTGTCGAATGCTCCTCTTTCCGTGATGCGCAGGCTCTTTGTGGCAGACTGCTGCCAGGACTCGGTAAATTTGGCAGGGTGCTTGGATGACTCTGGGTTGTAGGAGAATCTTAAATCTCTTAAATCTCTGCGTTCTGTTCAACTCTGTGCACAGACAAAGACAGGAGGCTCATTGCATAGATCCCCTAAATATTTCTTATGGGGTTTTCATGTACAGTATACAAAAACCAGGTGTCCAGTCCTGATCTTAGTAGGACCTACTAGCAGCAGGGGAGACTGAAAAGCTGTGATACACTTTAATGTGAATACAGGCTATCCAGTGTACAATTTGCACATGAACTAAAATCTGTACCCAGCTAGCTTCTGCACCTCACTGGTCCTCAATATCTCTTGTAATATAAATAATAATGGCTTTGCTATGACTCCATTCCAGAGTTGTTTAAAATATGCTATGGCTGGATTGTATTTGGTCATACCTTTCAAAAAGTCCCCATTTGTTACCTTTTTTGTGGTCAGAGTTGCCTGAGAGATCAGGCAAGAAAGTTAGAAAGCCTAGAAGCATGGCAAATGGAAAAAATAGGACCCACGGGGAGTAGTTAATTCTGCAGTATCACGTGGACCCGGGGTTTTAGTTTAGCTCCTTAGCATTTGGAAATTGCATTGAATTCCCCAAACTATCATTACAAAGAACAGACTACACCTCCCCTCCTGAATACATAAATTAGAACTAAAACAGGGATGAAGGCGATTCGGTCCTGCGCTTTAAATGAGACCTGGTCGAAGGATGAGAGATTTCCTGGTTCCATGAAACACAGTTACTTTTGGCTAGATATTTCTGTTTTATTATTTTACTGCACATCCTGCCCAGTCGCTGGTTACTGAAACTAGCTATTTATGTCACTGTTCCAAATATTTATTTTATGACTCACTGATTTAGAGAGGCAGTGTGGTGTAGTGGTTAGAGTGTTGGACTAGGGGCTGGGGTCAAATCCCCAATCAGCACCGAAGCTCACCTTGAGCCAGTCAGTAACTGTCTACCCAATCCTTGTCATCAAAAGTGATCACATAGATAATACTGCAAGCAAAAATGACATTGGGACATAAAGCATTCAGAGAAATCTATTATTTTTGCCATTGGCTGTTTTTTTGTCCCAGAGAATAGAATGTGTTTTAGTAAAAACAAATATCACGTGTGGGTTTTCAGGCTGAAGCTGATTTAAGCTGCAATCTTATATACACTTACCTGGGTTGTAGTTAGATCTCTATAAGATTGCACTGTGAAGTGTCCTTCTCTGAACATATCAAACATGAAAGGAGCCCCCGGCAGAGGTATCTGAAACTCTGGAGAATAAGAAGAAGAGTTTGGATTTGATATCCCGCTTTATCACTACCCTAAGGAGTCTCAAAGCGGCTAACATTCACCTTTCCCTTCCTCCCCCACAACAAACACTCTGTGAGGTGAGTGGGGCTGAGAGACTTCAGAGAAGTGTGACTGGCCCAAGGTCACCCAGCAGCTGCATGTGGAGGAGCGGGGAAGCAAACCCGGTTCACCAGATTACGAGTCCACTGCTCTTAACCACTACACCACACTGGCTCACTGGACAGCTGCTGCCAGACAGTGTAGACAATATAGAGCCAGATGTAGTCTGACTCACTATAAGGCAGCTTCCTCTGTTGCATACTAGGCCTGAATGTGACCAAAAACGAAATTCTGGAAGGGAAAAGTTGTAGATTAGGAAGAAATCTCATACAACTGGAAACTGATTTGCATTATAGTGCATGTGATTTGGGGTCAAGGCTATTTGAAAGACTGCCCTTTCTTGGATGAACCTGTCCATCAACTGCAGTCATCTTCTGGAGCCCTGGTCTATGTTCCTTCACTAAGGCTGGTCCTTTTCAGTGGCAGCACCCCAGTTATGGAACTTTGTTAAAGGAAGGTTAAAGGTAAAGGTAAAGGGACCCCTGACCATTAGGTCCAGTCGTGCCCAACTCTGGGGTTGAGGCACTCATCTTGCTTTATTGGCCAAGGGAGCTGGCGTACAGCTTCCGGGTCATGTGGCCAGCAGGACTAAGCTGCTTCTGGCGAACTAGAGCAGTGCACAGAAATGCTGTTTACCTTCCCGCCGGAGTGGTACCTATTTATCTACTTGCACTTTGACATGCTTTCGAACTGCTAGGTTGGCAGGAGCAGGGACCGAGCAACGGGAGCTCACCCCATCACGGGGATTCAAACCGCCAACCTTCTCATCGGCAAGTCCTAGGCTCTGTGGTTTAACCCACAGCGCCACCTGCGTCCCCCAAAAAGGAAGGTTAGAGTGGACTTTTTCTCACTCGTCTTTAGGTAGGCAGTTAAGGCATTTTTGTTGTGCTAGATTTTTAATGTGTTTTCATTGTATCAATTTGTGAATGCTTGTGTGTGTGTGATATTTTATTGTTATAGATAGCCCTGAGGCCCTGAGGGTGGTATTGATATTTATTTATTTATTACAAATAAAATGATAGTGACAAAACACAAGCCCAGACCTGTGGACGCAGAATGAGGTAAGGTTTCTGGTGGGCCTACTCTTTTTTACATAAGTTTTTATTTTCATTTCCTAATACAAAAAAGCAATAACAACAGCAATAAAGAAGAACGTGAAGAGATCAGAGCAGGATAGAAAAAGAAAAGGAAGGAAGGATCAGACTAGAGAAAAGGAGTGGTAGCTGTATTCCAAAAACAGTATTATAATTCCAGACAATTGTTCCTCATAAGCGTATTATTATCCAAGAATGTTTTTTCCAAAGGAATCCACGAGAAAGGGGCGGCTACCAATTATGTTCCTTTACTTTAACATATTTAATTAACGGATGCCAAACTTTAAAAAAGTTGCAACCAGCCTGTTCTTGTGATTGCAATTTGTTTTAAATGGTATTTGATGTTATATTTTAATTTGTTGTCACCTGCCCTAGGACCTTGGGGGTCAATAGTGGGTAAATAACAACAACAAAACATAAAATAATGTGAACCTTAAGAAGAATAACAACTTGGAACTGTTGACATTTGTAATAAAGGGGAGATGCAATACAGTATATGAATTTTCCTCCTAAAACGCAGCATGATGAACTTGAAGCACACATGGAACCTGCATTAAACCCATTTTGCCTCTGGGTGTCCACCTTCACAGACACCTTTGCGGGATTCTGTCTTCTAAATTAGTTTTCACCCCCCTGAGAAATATGTCCTTGTTATTAATGCATTCAGAATTACTATTGCATCTGAACTGTATAGAAGTGCCTTGCATCCATCTCTTGCTATAATCTTGACGAGTGTGTGTGTATGTGTGTGTGTGTGTGTGTGTTTGTGGGGAGGGGGGGTTGCCTTAAGGAGCTAACAAAAGGTGCAGTGTGTCTCAAGAAATCTCTGCATGACAAACTGACATATACAATAAATATGCATTTCTTTCACTACAGTAACAGATTGCAATTATATCACTCGTTCCAATCCCCTTCCTAGATTCGGCTTAGCCCCAGGAAATAAACATATTGAGCCGTCTGGCACCAGGCAACCCTCCCAAGTCCTGTTCTGTCTAGCACGAGGGTGAGACTTCTCCCTCCAATCAACATTAGGAGATTATATATATATATATATATATATATATATATATATATATATGTGCATGCAGTGAGTGGATTTATTCAGTAGCCCATTGGATTTATGCACTTTTGAAATTCATTGCATTTGGTAACCTAGGGAAGGAGTCGGCCCTTCCCCTGAAAACAATGGGCAAGTGAGGTGAACACATTTCATTAGGATAGCTAATCTGCCTTAGACTTCTGCGTTCTTCTACAGGTGGTCAGAGGTGGTGGTGAGGATGGGAATAGGAGTTGCCACCAGATCGTAAACCCCTTATTTTAAAGCCAGTACTTTTCCTATTGAGCAGGAAGCAAGTGTTTCTCTGTACGCAAATAATTTTCTGTACGCAACACGACAGAGATCTTTCCTCTGATTTTAGTCAGTCTTTACACAGGCATGAAGGCTGCTGAAATAATGGAGGATCTTGTAGGGCAAAGCCCTAAAAATATGGAAGTAAGTTCCATGGACATGAAAGGCAGATTCTTGATAAACATGGATATGATCTGAATGGTGAAGAGGTTTCTCTAAGTCTGGCATCCTTGTGCTTAAACACACTCCTATACATGCTTAAGGTAAAGGTAAAGGGACCCCTGACCATTAGGTCCAGTCGTGGCTGACTCTGGGGTTGCGGAGCTCATCTTGCTTTATTGGCCGAGGGAGCCGGCGTACAGCTTCCGGGTCATGTGGCCAGCATGACTAAGCTGCTTCTGGCGAACCAGAGCAGCACACGGAAACGACGTTTACCTTCCCGCCGGAGTGGTACCTATTTATCTACTTGTACTTTTACGTGCTTTCGAACTGCTAGGTTGGCAGGACCTATACATGCTTACTTGGGAGTAAATCCCATTGAACTCAGGTCGGATTGCTTCTGAGTAGACGTGCATAGAATTGTACTGTAGATCAAGCCAATGGAAAGAGATCACTTCAAGCAGGGATCTTCAGGCTTTTCAGCCCTGGAATATACTAGCAACATGGGATCTGAGGTAAATTGTTTATATTATGTAATGGATGGGCAACCTTTGGGCCTCCAGATGTTTCTGAGCTACAGCTCCATGCTGTCTGGGAGTCATAGATTCTACAATTCGAGTTGGATGGGACAGCAGGGGTCATCTAGTCCAACCCCCTGCAATGCAGGAATCTCAGCTAAGGCATCAGTGACAGTCCAACAACATCTGGAAGACAACAGGATAGCTGCCCCTGATCAATGTGGAATTTCATTTTGGCTAGAGTCAAGGCCCCAGTCATGAGCTAGAAGGATTCCTAGCAAAGATTCCAGCTACAATTATCTGTTACAATTATATATTGCCCTGTGATTACAGAGGCAGATCTAGTCCCAGTTGCTGTTGTTGATTAATTAATTAAATTTATATACTGCCCTACAACCGCAGGTCTCAGGGTGGTTACTACAAACAAGAACAAATGCAAAAGTTCTCAGAATCACTGCCCAGGGCTGCTGTAGCAGATGGACTTTTTGTCCAGCAGGGCTGTTCATATGTTCTCCAATGTAGTTCATGGGGGGAAAAAATATTAGAATCTAATTTCTATGGATTAATTTTTTTAAATACAGCATTTTAAATATTTTTTCAAGGTGTTCAGAAATGCCAGGACAGAGCAGGATATAAAACCGATGTGTGTTAAATAAAGGAATGCATGTTTCTATCTCTTTGTGCTATTGATCTCTTCCCCACCTTAAAGAAAAAATAAAAAATTCCTTCCAGTAGCACCTTAAAGACCAACTAAGTTAGTTCTTGGTATGAGCTTTCGTGTGCATGCACACTTCTTCAGATACTTCAGGTGTATCTGAAGAAGTGTGCATGCACACGAAAGCTCATACCAAGAACTAACTTAGTTGGTCTTTAAGGTGCTACTGGAAGGAATTTTTTATTTTGACTATGGCAGACCAACACGGCTACCTATCTACTACTGGAACCACCTTAAAGAAAATGCTTGTAAAAAAAATAAATTGAAGTGATGCCCCAAATGCCTAGACCAGAAACCTGTGGTCCTCCACATGGTGCTGGACTACAACTCCCATCATCCCTGACTAATGGCCATGCTGGCTGGGATTAATGGGAGCTGAAGTCAAGCAAAACTGGAGGGCCAAAGGTTACCTGTACCTGCCCTAAAGGAGCCACCTGAGGTCAAGGCATAACCCAGTTGCAGGTGTCCCATCAATGGAAAATGAATGCCTTCACATGCAGGAATCTTTGTGGATTGCCGTAACTCAGACGGAAAGCACATGTTCTGAGTGCGAACGGTCCCAGGTTCAATCCCTAGAATCTCTTCCATCTGAAATTTTGGAGGGTCTCTACCAGTCAGGGCACTGAACTGGATAGACCAAGGAACTGATGAAGTTTTAAGACACCTTCCTGTCTTCTTCTTCCTCATTCATATATCCTCAATGTTTGTTCCATCAACAGGGTGGGGAACGAACCCTGTTTTGAAATGGAGTATTGGAAAATAAATACAGTGGGAAAGTCATTTGCAATCTCTGTGTTTACAGTTAAAACAAGTACAGCAAGGTTATCGATGGCCAGTTTTTAATTTGAATTAATATACCCAGCAGGACATTTTAATAGATATCTGTGCTGAAATGATAACTTCCGGCCCTAACCGCCCCCCCTCCCAACACCTTGTAATGCTTTGCCAATGATTGATCTGTCCGAAGACATATATTCAATAGCACGCATGTTATGTTATGTTAAGTGTTTCTGCACTCTAATTTTCCTTTATCACAAGGCGGGCAAATGACAGTGGCTGCACTTTAGTGCTGTGATTCATCCATTTCCGCCAGAGAATAAATACACATTCTCACCTCATTTGCCTTCATATATATCTCTGTATCCAAATGGACATTACTTTTTGAAATGCCCCCCTTGTCTCCCTCCCTCTTTCTTTCTCTTGCTGAAATGCAGCAAAGACTGTAATGGTAGGTGCCAGTTTTTTGAATTACTGGGTGACTGCTTTAGCTGATCCTAAAAAGCAAGTGTCTTTTTCTACCGCATAAAAGGGCTGAAATGTTTACATATCAAAAGGCTATAGGCCAATTTCTGTCAAAATTATACATGAAGTTAAGCAGTACAAGCAATTTATTTAAACACTAGTCATTGTAGAAAAATTCCAAACCATATGCTCTTTTTTAGCAGCTTCCCCCCCACAAATGCATTTGACCCATGACTTGGCAGAGACATGCAAGCTTCGTAATTTACTTGAAATTTCAAATCCCCCCTGACATTTCAGGCAAAGATCTTCATTAATAAGGTTTATATGAATGAAAACTTTAGAAGCCGATATTGTTCGAGGGAAGGGTTGAGGAATGGGCTTTTTCTGCTCTTTTCTTTCGCTGTGTGTTTTCAAAATGGACTTGACTTTCCTGATCAGTTCAAGAGAAGTTTATTCAGGAAATAAATCCGACCATGCTATAGGGGACTTGAAGCAGTTCTCTGTGGGCACAGTGCCCATACATGAAGGGATCCCTACAGGGCATTTCAGAGCTGTGTTTTCTTGCTCTCCACCCACACCAACAGACACTCTGTATGTCAGGTCTTTATGAGGAGGATTGTAGGCACTGAGAATCATAGAATTGTAGAGTTGGAAGGGACCCTAAGGGTCATCTAGTCCAACCCCCTGCAATGCAGGAATCTCAACCAAAGCATCCATGACAGATGGCCATCCTACCTCTGCTTAAAAACCTCCAAGCAAGGAGAGTCCATAACCTCCCGAGGGAAACCGTTCCACTGTCAAACAGCTCTTGCTGTCAGAAAGTTTTCCCTGATGTTTAGTCAGGATCTCCTTTCTTGTAACTTGAAGCCATTGGTTCGGGTCCTACGCTCCAGAGCAGGAGAAAACAAACTTGCTCCATCTCCCTAGATTCATAGAATTGTAAAGGCATCACAAGCGTCCTCTATTCCAACCTCTGCAATGCAGGAATCTTTTTGCCCATATGGGTCTCGAACCCACGAACCTGAGATCATGAGACTCATGCTCTACCAACTGAGCTATGGAGAGCTCACTCCCAATCATGGCAATGAGTGTCAGTGGGATGGGGAAAATATTGTTCTCTTGAGCCCCACGGGTCCTTCTGCATGCAGGCATTATGCCCATGGAGGACTGGATCCAGCACTAGGCGTTTTTTGAAATGACACAGGGAAAGACTTCCTGAACTTTGAGAAATCAGGGAAGAGGGCATTGTTAATTGCACTGGAACATCTGCAAACAAAGGGAGCAATAATAATATTTACGGGGTGGCTGAGATGTTCTCTACACTAAGCGCGTTGAACTTTCAATAAGCCCTTCATTAAGTATTGATATAGTGCATGGGTAGGCAAGCTAAGGCCCGGGGGCTAGATCCAGCCCAATCGCCTTCTAAATCCAGCCCGCGGATGGTCCAGGAATCAGCGTGTTTTTACATGAGTAGAATGTGTCCTTTTATTTAAAACGCATCTCTGGGTTATTTGTGTGCCCTGCCTGATGTTTTTACATGAGTAGAATGTGTGCTTTTATTTAAAATGCGTCTCTGGGTTATTTGTGGGGCATAGGAATTCGTTCATATTTTTTTCCAAAATATAATTCGGCCCCCCACAAGGTCTGAGGGACAGTGGACTGGCCTCCTGCTGAAAAAGTTTGCTGACCCCTGATATAGTATATAAGATAGCTCATAACAACAGCAGTAATAATAATAATTAGTTATCATATATTTACTCATACATTAAGTGCCACACGGGTGTTGGCACTTAAGGAACATAAGGAAAGCCCTGCTGGATTGGACCAAAGGGCCATCTGGTGCAGCGTCTTGTTCACACTAGGGACCAGGTCTTTGGAAACCCTACAAACAGAGCCTGAAAGCAGCAGCATTTGGTATCTAGAAGCCTATATGGCCATGTCTGCACCATAATAGTCTGGCATCGGTTTCCCTAGTGCCTCCCTGGGCTCCTTTGGGAGGAAAGGCTGGATGTAATTTGAACAAATAATAATAAATCATGATTTCCAAGCTGGACTACTTCACTTTGCTCTATATGGGGCTGCCCTGGCAGATGGTCCAGAAGCTGCAGCTAGTGCAAAATTCATCTACTACATTGATGGAAGGCAGGAGGCAGCCTGGTGAGATCATGTTCCACCTTCTCTGCAGTGGCTCCCCGTTTGTGGAATGCTCTCCCCAGGGAAGTTTGCCTGGTGCCTTCATTATACAGTGGTACCTCAGGTTACATACGCTTCAGGTTACAGACTCTGCTAACCCAGAAATAGTACCTCGGGTTAAGAACTTTGCTTCAGGATGAGAACAGAAATCGTGCTCTAGCGGTGCGGCGGCAGTGGGAGGCCCCATTAGCTAAAGTGGTGCTTCAGGTTAAGAACAGTTTCAGGTTAAGAACAGACCTCCAGAATGAATTAAGTTATTAACCCAAGGTACCACTGTACACCTTTAGGCACCAGGCAAAAATGTTCCTTTTTACCCTGGTCTTTGGTTGATCTGATTTACATCCTATGCCCTTTTAAAATGTTTTTTTTGGGGGGTGGGGGGGAGCTATTGGGTTGTTGTTTTTATTTTTATATCTTGATTTTATTCTTTGAATCGCCCTGAGGCCCCCAGGTATATGGCGGTTTTTAAACTCAACGGCCTTGGTCCAGTATATCTGAAGGAGCGTCTCCACCCCCATCGTTCTACCCAGACACTGAGGTCCAGCACCGAGGGCCTTCTGGCGGTTCCCTCACTGCGAGAAGCCAAGTTACAGGGAACCAGGCAGAGGGCCTTCTCGGTAGTGGCGCCCGCCCTGTGGAACGCCCTCCCATCAGATGTCAAAGAGAACAACAACTACCAGGCTTTTAGAACAGTGTTTCCCAACCGGTGTTCCGCGGCACACGAGTGTGCCGTGAGACGTTGCCTCGTGTGCCGCGAGATGCCTGGAGGGAGGCGGGCGAGTCGGGCGGCGAGAGGCGGGGCGGCGGCGGCGAGGAGAGGCCGCGCCTCCTGCTGCTGCCTGGCGCTCCTCCTCGCAGCCGGCAGCGCTGCCTGGGCGCCTCCGCGCGACTCTGCCTCGCTGGGTTTGGTCTCCCAGCAGAGACGGGTCACACGCGCCCCTCCCTCCCTCCCTCAGCCTGCGCGGAGGGAGAGCCAGAGAGAGGCATCGCTCCTGCGCGGCGGGAGAGGGAGCAGCCGGAGCGATGCCCCAAACGAACGGAGGGGAAATCCTCTCCGAGGCGGATTGAGCGCAGCTGAGAGAAGCCTTTCGAGGAGCTGCCGTGTCCCCTGGAAACCCCCTTCCCAGCTCTGCCTCAGCCGCCGCCGCCTCAGTTGCCGCCGTCCCTCAGTCCCTCGCTCTGCTGCCTCCTCCCACCCCCAAAGCTTGGAGGTTCCCCAGCAAGGGGGAGGGAAAAAACTTTCACTTTTGTGCATCCCTCCCGGCGTGACGCTGCGCGCTGACGTCACGGGGCGGGGCTTTAATGGTGGTGTGCCGCGAGATTTTTTTTCAGTAAACAGGTGTGCCGTTGCCCAAAAACGTTTGGGAAACACTGTTTTAGAAGACATCTGAAGGCAGCCCTGTTTCGGGAAGCTTTTAATGTTTGATGTATTATAGTATTTTAATATTCTTTTGGAAGCCGCCCAGAGTGGCTGGGGAAGCCCAGTCAGATGGGTGGGGTATAAATAAATTATTATTATTATTGTTATTATTATTATTATTATTATTATTATCATCATCATCATCATCATCATCATCATCATCAATAAATAATAATTATTATTTTTTAATCTGAGAACCGAAACTAGTCAATGGCACCATCTTGCACAGCCTCCTGACCCCAAACTGTGCACCAGGGGAGACTACCAGTTAATCCAGAGTATTTGAACTTCAGCCAGTTTTAAATGCCGTCTTTAGGGACAATTTATTGGAAACCAGTTCTAGTGAAATTGATTGGGGTCTTTTCTAAGCACCAGTGTCTGAGTTACTATAAGTAGGTAACAAGAGCTGGACCAGGCCAAAGGCCCATGTCTAACTCTAGTAACCAACCAGATGATGCTGGGATAGCTCAGTCAGTAGAGCATGAGCCTCTTAACCCCAGGATTGTGAGTTCGAGCCCCACTTCGGGGGAAATATTCCTGCATTGCAGGGGGTTGGACTAGATGACCCTCATGGTCCCTTCCAACTCCGTGAGGCTATGATTCTATAATTCTCTGCCTACTATGGGAAGCCCAAACGCAGGACCTGAGAGCAAGAGCACGCTCCCCTCCTGTGAATCCCGGCAAGTGTTGTTCAAAAGCATACTGCCTCCGACGTGGACCCACGACTCGGTGAAACGTCTTAAAATGATTCGTGTGCCATTTATTTTTACCAGATTTATTCCAAAACGCCTTCGACACGCTGGGTGTTGTTGTTTTGTAGCGTTTTGTGTGGATTTAGCTAGCCAGTGTGCTTGGGGTAGACTTCTCGGGCGCGCACGGGTGTGAATTCAGAACGACTCTGACGTCGAACTGAATCCACCGCGACAAGACAGACGCGTCCATGAGCCCGTTGTCAAAGTCCGGCCTTTAAGCAGGATGTAAATCGATCTGATGGGTTTACACCAAATCTGGGGCCCTTACCTGCTTGTGGATACCGATCCGCACCAGGTAGGACTCAGATTGCTCCCAGTAATCCGCTTTGCAGGGGGATTTTAAAACCTTCAGTCATCCTTCTATTTACATAAGGGGTTCCTTCAGCGGGTGACTTCGAAGTAAAGGTCGAAGAGTTTCTGGTTTTATTATAATCTTTCGGAAGGGAACATGCCCAAAGTCATGACATGCATTAAGCATCTAAACTCTTTGCTCCCCTTTAGCCAGAGTCCCTCAAACTCACTTGTCACAACGTTGTAAAACTCCCCATTTTCCGTCTGCGTGCGCTGCTATTACGCGCGATGGCCCTGATTCCTATAAGGTCTAGCGCGGATACGACCCAAGTTCCATTGAACTCTCCACGGGGCTTACTTCTGAGTAGACACCCCTCGGATTGCGCTGGCAATCTCGTCCTCTCGGTGTTTGGAATTGTGCGGATGATGGCACAGTCAAGGATAAAAATCCGGGGCGGACGCGGGGATTTAGGTTCGAGGAATGCGCAAAACTTGGACACCGAATACGCTCGGCATTCATTCCGGAATGAAATCGTTTGGCTGCTTAAAGAAATTGTGGGCTATCTTACCCCGGCGTCGCAGCGCATACCTCTGAACATACTACTACCATTTTCTTTTTTAAAAATGAGATGGCAAGCACCTTCAGCGCCTTCCAAGCGGTGGAAAATTCCTTGCGGGAAAAAATCTGCACAGTCCCTTATTGATCATCCTGCGGAGCCGAATGCACCGGGAATGCGCTGTTCCCTTGTCTAGTATTTGGGTTCATAGCACTGGACAAATGGGGGATCTCGGAAGGGGGTGGGAGATTGAGTAGCAAGGAAATCTGGAGAAAGGGAGAGAGTCCTTTTTCTCTTTATTTTGCAAACCCCATGGCAAATAAAAGCGCCGTAAGCAATCACCCTGTAAAAGGACGCTGCTTACATTGAACTAGAAGTATTCCCGTTCTTTCCTATTGAAATGTTGGTTCAGAGTGACCATCTTTTCAGCAAACCACATTTCCGTAGACTCATGCGTCGTGATTGCTTCGTGGGAAATCGTGTTTGGGTAATAATATTGAAAATCACCGCCGTGTTTACTTGATTCCTCCTCTAACAGCTCCTCCTGCCCTTGCCGAGCTCCCTCTTTCCACGCATCCTCCAGCCCACGCTGTGACTCTAGAACTAACAAGCCCCACACCCGCTCTCCAGCAACGCGCCAGTCGCGCGAAATTTCCTGCGCTTTCATTTGTTATTCCAATGTCATCCTCTTCCAATGAGTGACAAGTGATTGTTTGTTTAATATGGAATGGGAGGCGAAAGTGAAGAAGGGTGAGATCAGAAAGGGAAACCAGAAATTCACCAAAGTCCATCCAAGGAGCCAGACAGGTAGTGCTTCAACTGGATGGACCACGATCCGGAGTAAGCTTGCAGGAATTACCGGCAAAAGGAAATATGCCTGTCCCAACACGTCTGTCTGCATGATGTGCGCGAGGCGAATTGGGTTATGATTCTTGAACAATATGAAAAGCGTTGAGCGCGCACAGTCATTGGAGCGGGGATTCAAAATAAAGTTGTTGTTGTTGTTGTTGTTGATGATGATGATGATTCGTAATAGTCGAAAATCAAAACCTAAACAGAAATAAGATGTAAGTCTCACTGATTTCAAAAGACTTAAATTCCAGCTAACCAATTTAGCAGGGGAATTAAAAAAATAATAATAATCCTAAAACGCAATTTCTGATTTCAATGGGATTTATTTCCCAGGAAGTGTCGTTACGATTGAGGTGTTAACACACAGCCCGACCCCTAAACTCAGATGGGGCCATAATATTTTAAACCAATAAAATTTCAGAGTCAGAAACAAAAAGAAAAAAAACCTATATGCCCCACCACCACTCCCCATTTTATCGGAGTGTAAGTCCCACAGAACTGAGTTCCGTGAAATTTACACCCAAGAATGCTTGCAGTACAGTGGGTACCTCGGGTTACATACGCTTCAGGTTACAGACTCCGCTAACCCAGAAATATTACCTCGGGTTAAGAACTTTGCTTCAGGATGAGAAAGAGTGGTGCTTCAGGTTAAGAACAGTTTCAGGTTAAGAACGGACCTCTGGAACGAATTAAGTACTTAACCCGAGGTACCACTGTACTGTATTAGGCATATTTATTTGGATCCTAAAGTCGTTTACTTGAAAGTAAGCAGAGCCGTGGAAAACCGTTGGATTTCCTAGGGATGGAGGCTATAGCTCTTTTGAGCTCAGGTAACCACAGAATTTTAAACCGAATTATTTTAAACCGAATTGGACTCCCTTTTGATATGTACTCCGATCCGCTGTCTGGTGCTTCCGACCTATATCTCGTCAGCTGCTTGTAGGCTTCTGCATGAATCAAGTACTGTACACCTTCTCCTCACCTGGCTGCTCGTTTCACGAAGGACTGCTTTGTATCCAAATATCTGTGCTGTTGACTCGCCACAGATTTTCTCATTAAAGAACTCTTGTGTCCCGAGGAGCAATTTTCCAATGGGGAGAGGAATAAATTAAAGGGCGGGGGGGGGTATTGCTAATTATATAAACACGACCAGCCTACAAGTGAACCTCTGCTTTTGCAATAGCCAACTCTCCCGTCCCATTGGATTAGTGAATATACGTTCCTTTCTCTCTCCAAAGCCCTCCATAGGCACGCAGCGAAACTGACCAGCACTGCCTCAGTCCCTCGTTTGCGTGTTAAAAAGGCTAGAGGTGTGACCGATTCGTCGGAAAATAGTCATAACAGAGCATCCGGTCAGATCTTCTGTCTTCCAATGACTTCTCCCTAATTTTCACAGGCGGCGTGGCTCTATCTATTCCACTTTTGATGCGCCACAAATTACGCACAATGTAGGTATATATGCACACGGGGAGGGGGGAAAAGAGAGAATCCTGCCCCTTTCAGACTCCAAAGCTGTGGCATATTTTTGGTGAAAGGAACTCGACTCTGGACCTTTCTGTCTTGCATGGATGCTTAATAAAGTGAAACGCTGACCCAAGTTGAAGCACAGAGCAAAAGCGCGCGCCACTGCAGCTAAACAGTAGTTTCATGTTGCACGCCTGGGCTATAGTCGTTGGAGCTGTATAGTCGACGTCTCAACTGCATTGGACCGGGAATGATGCGGTGGGGGTGGGGGGACTTGGGTCGCGGAAATTGCCAGGCTAGTCCCCTACTTTAAAAAATAAATAAATACAGGCTGTGTTTATTTTTTGCTAACTAGTCTGGAGGTGCCAATCAAAGCGATGCAATCACTTTGCGGCATCGATGAAGCTGCGTTCAGTTTTGATAGATAGATGTATATACATTAATTTAGTGATTTCCACATTAAAACTTAATACTCAGGTGTTTGTTCTGGGTCGGGGGGGTTGCGACAGGGGAGTAGTTGGTAAAACCGACCTCGTGCGGAAATCTAAAGATTTAAAACTCTGGGGAAAGTGTCAATAAAAATGTATTTGTGATTTTTTTAATTTTCTAAACTACCGTAGAAGTACTCAGAAAAATTTGAAGACGTTTGAAGAAAAAATACGCACAAACACACACACATTTTCAAATTTCTTCAAATATATCGTGTTGGCCACAGGCATTAATGTCATAGGATTGTACTGTACTCATTTTGATTAATTGTATTTAGAAACTATGTACTTTTACTGAAGAGAAAAATCTCTGCCCTCAAGGAGCTTACAGTTAAGCAGCTCCATTCATTCAGGGCCCCTTTCGCTCCTACCTAGATTTACTTGAACAGATCCAGTGCGCCTCTAAATAGACTGAAATTAAACTGCTTTCTTAGACTACTTGTCGGTCACCTGAGCTGGGGAAGCGGCAAAGGAAGGTGAAATAGAAATAACGAGAAATGCACATATGATTGTGTGTGTCTCCTTTTTACTGCGACGTGAGGTTTGCTTAGACTAAGAGAGGATAAAAGAAGGCTTAGATGTCACATTTCCTATGCAAGCCTTGAGAGAAAGGAATTCTTTTGTTCAGGTTTTTTTTTAAGAAAAATAATAATAATCATTTGTTCCTCGTAAACAGCCCCTAATGGCTTAGTTTTGTTTCGCGCGGACAATTTCCTACCTTCATTGATGCAGGGCTGATGGGGTAAATATTCTAATCTGATTCAGTTCACCTCCTGCAGATCGCTGCAGACAATCGTGACAGACCAAGGGTTTTGCAAATCACAAGGACCCGGCTACCAGGAGAGACGGTCGCGTCTTAATCAACAAGAGTTTTTAAAGGACTTAGCCGACCCACCCCTTCACCAGAAGGTACATGCGAAATGTAAAGAACCACATCAGCGCCAATACATACATACATACATACATACATACATACATACATACATACATACATACATACATATATTTACAACAACATACAATAGTTGGAGGACTGGAAAAGAGATTATTTTTTGAGATGGTACCCCAATAGACCCTCCTTTTTCACATGTTTGTCGAAAACCACATTTGAAATTATTCCCCAATATGTCCCTTTTGAAAGCACCATATTAATTTCTACACCTCTCCTGCAACTACTTTTTTTTTTAAAGTAACCATTACTCTGTATGGGATGTGTGTGTGTATACCAACCTAAAGACAGTCGTAATGGCACAGATCCGGAATCCAAAATCCCAGACGAAGCTAAGAACCATTAAATCCTGTCGGTTTCAATGGGTGTCGTCCTGCTGCTCTTGCATATGGTTACTCAAACGCGCCCCGCGGAAACCCGAGCGACTAAAGCGCAGTGGCCGGGTCTTGACTTAACCTGATCTCAGCGGGCTTTTATTTCCAAGCGAATGTGCTTCGGGGAGGTCCCTTTCCGACCGCAGTCCTATGGACACTGGCTGGTTGGAGGCTAAAGATCACCGGACTCATCGGGGCTTACTTCTGAGTAAACCTGCAGAGGATGGCCATATGGGCCTTTCGTTCCGTCTGCGGCATCCTTCACGCCTTTAATCATGTAGCTATAGACGGCAACAGACAGAGCACCAAATCGTTCACGAAATAAGAGCGAGTTTTGCTAGGTAGGAAGTTTAGCGGAACATAATTTCGAATATATATGTTCGGGTTCAGGGGAGGGATGGGGGGTTCAGCTGGGGGGTGGGACAGGAAAAATGGGATAAAGGAACACACTCTAATCAACATATGTACAGTATCAGTGACCGGAATGGCTAAAGGGAAGGAAACGCTACGCTCTTTGAAGCAAGGGGTTTACCGTCGAGTAAAGACAAAGCCGATCGGGGAGGGGCTGTAATGGACAAAAGATGAACATTATAAACCTTGTTTCCCCACTTTCACTCTTCCTCCCCGACCCCCCGACCCCGCACGCATTTCTTCTCGGGAACGTCTAACCCCGATCCTAAGTTCATTTATGGACGGCAGGGAAGTCGCCCTTTTGGATCGCGACAGAAGCAAACAGCCTCTTCAGCAGAAAAATAAGCGGGGCACTTTCGGAGCGGGCCGGGAGGCGGGAGCTGGTGTTAGGCGATTCTCCGCAATAACATTAACCAGATTAACCCGGGCAACAATTAGCGAGGGAGGGCAGCAAACAGCGAGAGATCAACCCTAAATCGCGGGGGGGGGGGGAGGCGGGGTGCGAGGAGCGAGCTCGCCGAGAGCTGGGAAGAGGCGAGAGGCGGAGAAAAAAAAAGGGAGATCCGCTAATGGAAAGGATTACGTTAATTTCGTTAATTCTTAATGCACAGAGACCCGTCTCTCTCCCTTTCCCTCCTCCCCCAGACGCGCCCACCAGCCCCACCCCTCCACTTTCCCTCCTCCCCACCGCCACCATCTCTACTGACTTTACTTTGGTAAAGATGGAAAGGGGGGGGGGGCGAAGAGAGAGAGAAATCTGGTTTTATTTGTGATCTGATCTATAACCAGGAACTAAATCCAGGATGACGTCGCCGGGGTATAAAAAGGGAAAGAGGGTCGGGGTGGAGTAGAGACTCCCATGCAGTTGAGATCTGAGGAGGAAACGGACCAGAGGGGAGGAAAGGGGGAGTGGAGAGGAGGAGGAGGAGGAAAAAGAGGAGGGGGAGAAGCGCGCAAAGTGACCAGGAAGGGCCTCTCCTGGCTCGCTTGCTTTCAAAAAAGAAAGCGCTCGCGGGCGGGCCCCCCTCTCCCTCCCCCTCCCCCAAATAAGCCTGGCGCCCCGAGCCTGGGGAAACCTCAGTCCGCGTTTTTCCTCGGCTCCGCCGCCGCGCACGCTCCGCTCCGCTTCCCCCTCCGCCGTCTTGCTGAGCGGAGCTTCTCCTTGGCTCCGTCGGCCCCCGCCCGCCCTCCCTCCGAGCCGCGCGCTTTGGGGGCTATGCCTGCGGGCATGTTCAGCATCGACAACATCCTGGCGGCCAGACCCCGCTGCAAGGAGTCGGGGCTGCTCCAGCAGCAGCAGCAGCAGCAGCAGCAGCAGCAGCAAGCGGCGCCTCAGCCGAGCGCGCCGTCGGTGGTTTTCTCGACCAGCCTGCACGGCGGGGACTCGCTGTACGCCTCGGCTGCCGCCGCCGGCGGAGACTACGGCGGATATTACTCGCGGGCAGTGGCCCCGGCCTCCAACTTGCCCGCGCTGGGCGGATCTCGACTGGGAGGCTATGGCAACTATTACTACGGGCAGCTGCACGTCCAGGCGTCCGCCGTGGGGCCGCCTTGCTGCGGCGCGATGCAGCCCCTGGGCGCGCAGCAGTGCTCCTGCGTCCCGGCAACAGGTAAGGCAATAATAATGCTAATAATATAATAATATTAACCCTCCCAGTACTAACTGCCTTATTCACTTTCAACCCAGAGGGATGAGGAGGGAATGTGAAAGAGAGAATCAAAGTTAACCACCACTCCCCGTACTTTTTTTCGCTTATTTCGCTTATCTTTACGCGCGCCCCTCCCAGCGCTTCCAGATTTTCCTTTGCGCTTGGATAATGATTGAGAAATGGCCGTCATTTATAGGACGAGGCTCCCCCGCCGCCGCTCCTCTGCGCGATGGGGAGAACGGTCCCCTGTGGACTTTCGTTGGTGGGAATGAAGAATAACCCATTCACTTACAATGAGGGAAATTTGCAAGGGTGTGGGAAGCGGGGAGCTCAGTTTGCTGCTGGTGACCCCGTGCATTAAGGTTGCTTCTGTAAGGCACAGCTAGTCCCGTCCAGGATTCTGTTGCCTGGTCACTCCTCGGCGTGACAGAATGCTGCGAAACGGCGATAGATTCCTTCGCATTGGCTGGAAGTGACGTTCCATATTCGAACCAAGATGGCTTGTGATCGAAATCGGTTTGTGTTGAGAGTTGAGCTGGTTGGGTGCAGTTCTCTGAAGCGGCGTTTCCCCGTCCCTTCGCTTCCAATCCTTAAGACATATACCCGCTCTGACGACCCGCTCAGAAACGCAGGTTTGGAATCCTTGCAACTTGCAACATTCCTGGGAGTATTTAGATTGACTTCTGAGTAAAGCTGCTGTCCTAAAGCATATTTATGTGTCCGTCAATGCAATTAAAGAAAGTGGGACTTGCTTCCGCGTAAACAAATGCTGCAAACGTGTTTAGGATTGGAGTGTAAACTTCTGAGGCGGCGACCTGCTCTCCTTAATTTACATTCAACTTTCCAGTCCTAACCATTTTTTAAATAATTATTTTTTTTTAGTCCCACTGAATTAAATAAAACTTCCAAGAAAATATATCAGAGATCCAGATGTAAATCACTCCATAATAAAATAAACAAATCTGGCAAACCTGATTTTTGAAGTCAACCAATGGGCAAATCCGATCCACACCCAGTTAAAATGTGTGGGGTTTTTTTTTGGGGGGGGGGTTGAACCTGATTCAAAATACAATCCTCAACACATTTATTTAGGACAAAGTTAAATGTCACTGAATTTAGTGGGGCTTCCTTCCACTGACATCTGATTAGGCTGCTAACCTGGTTGAAGGCAATGAGATTATTCTAAATACATAGAAGGAAACGTTAGTTTATTAATTGAAGCCCCCCCCCCCCCCAATATGTGAGGGCAAAGTTCTAGATCCGTTATTAATCCTGTTCAGTTTGAGCTGATTTTGTCTGGATGGCAATGGCGATTACAGTTGTACCCCAACTTCCCTCCAATGAGTTAGGTGGGGGCACATATTGATGGGCTGGTAAGAAATCCCCGCACTTTAACGTGATCCCAGTTGTGGGCTGTTTTTTGGGTTCTCCAAGGTGAATTGAGCGAGGATTTATTGCTTCGTCGTTGAGAGGCTTGGATCCTAGTTTCTGACCCGCTTAAGCGGCCCTAGCCGGTGAGCTTAATGCATGCCCCCTAATGCGTAAACTCCACTGAACTAAAGTGGAGAGTGAAACGCCGTCGGACTCACTGGGACGTATTCCCTCGTCTATCAGTGTCTATCATTTTGGAGAGGGTCACGGGTGGAGTGGCAATCAGCATTTTCTCCATGTGTGCATGAGACTTACTTCCGTCTTCCTGGGCAAATCTGGAATAAGCGGCATGGGCGTGCGCTGCAGCGCCAAGCCCAGACTCCGCATCCCTGCAAAAGTTAGTGGGAGCTTTCACAAAACTGAAACTTCCAAATTTGCTCCATAGCCTTCAATCAGCTTCTTCGTGGCCTTTTGCCCCTGGCTGGCAACTGGTTGGTAACTCTCGGAGTTGGCAGGCCGTGCTTTTTCGTGGGCTCGGAATCCAGCTCAAACGGTGCCATATCACCTCCTTTCGCTCCTCTCCCTTTCTCTCTAGGCTACGAAGGGACCGGGTCCGTCCTGATGTCTCCGGTGCCCCATCAGATGCTACCATACATGAACGTGGGCACCTTGTCCCGGACTGAGTTGCAGCTGCTGAACCAGCTGCACTGCCGTCGGAAAAGGAGGCACCGCACCATCTTCACGGACGAACAGCTGGAGGCTCTGGAAAACCTCTTCCAGGAAACCAAATACCCAGATGTGGGCACCAGGGAACAGCTGGCCAGGAGGGTCCATTTGCGGGAGGAGAAAGTGGAGGTAATTCGAATGGGCTTTTGGACTTCATTGCAAAATGCAGAGCGGAGGGAGACGGGGGCCGTTTGAGGCTGCTGTTTCTTCCTTATGCCATCCAAGGGGAGGGCGAGTGATGGTGGGGGTGGGTGGGAGAGAAGCAATCCGTAGATTTCCAAAGGAGGGAGAAAGTTTGCATCTTAAACCGACTGCAAACTCGCTTCTGTATTTTATGCAGCGCCTGGCACGTCCTTGGTGAGGAATAATATGTAAGGCTTACTCAGTAGTAGCAGTAGTACTTAGTACTCAGTAGTAGCAGTTACTCAGAAGACTTGAGTAGTGCTGCAATTCTGAACCTAGTTTACCTGGGAGTAAGCTCCGTTGAGTTCTGTGATGCTTACTTTTGAGTAGACATGCATAGGATTACTCTGTAACTCTCCTTACCACTGTCATTCGGCCGCAATCCTGCACTGTTTACCCCCAAGTGAACGCCACTGATTTAAATGAAACGTAATTTTAAGTACGTGCGTTGAGGACGCGTTTTAGTCAATGGGATCAACAATTCAACGGGTCTCTGGATCGCAGCTTCAGTTCCGCAGATTCCCAACTTGGACGAGCACTTTGCATACTCAGACGTGCTCAATCCTATTTGTGCGGCGCGATCCACAACTTTGAGAGTTTAACCCTAAAGCAGTGAGTTTAATGGAACTTATTCCTTGATGAGTGTGGTGAAGATTTGCAGCTTCCCTCCACCGAGTCCCCCTCTTAATACTCTGGGACTTCGGTTTGAACGGTGACTTCTGTGTTCATTGGATCGCAGTGTACTAGGCCCAGGGTGAAACAGTACTAGGCGGTTCTGGGAGGCGTCGGCACGCCGATCCTGCACGCATTTGGTGGAAGCAAGTCCCTTTGAATGCGCGGAGACGGGCAAATGCGTCCGATCTTGGCCCGGGACATCCTTTGCCAGGTAAAGGAGAGAGAAGGGGGTGGGGGTGCAGAGCTAGACAACGCCTTCCAACTTGCCTCTGTAGCTGCAATGCAAAATGCCTCGCTTCTTAAGCGTTCGCGTCCCAGGTTTTAGGATGCGACTCGCTCTGCTGGTATTTTCTTGCAGGCGCTAAGCACTTTAGGCAGGACATATCAAACCTGTATTTTGCACAACTTCTGACACACCCTTGGCCCTAAGATCCTAGGAACAGTAGGATAACCAGCAGCGCTATTTGGATAAACTATTGGTAACACTCCCCATCCTTACGCTGTCAGTCCTGCAGTGTTGGCTTGAAAATAACCCCGGCTGCACTGCGATCCTGTAAGGTATAACACTTCCCAGGTGCGCGGAAGCGACTGCCCCCGCCGCCGAAGTAGCTCAACCGGGAGTTGAGCTTGCTCAGGGGAATGATATTAGATTCTACCTTTTGCGCATACGCGCAGCGAAATGCAAGACCCGTCTCTTAGTTCGCGGCTCTGTGTTGAAGCTCTAGGCTGCACAGTATCTTGTTCAGACGGTAGTCTGTTCACACATGCATGTTTACGTCATCGGGGTGTGTGAACCGATTCCACCAGAGGAAGCATTACGTTTGAGATGGCGTGGCATCTAGTGATGGGAGAACTCGATCCCAGTGCAATCCTATACATGCCTACTCAAAAGTCCCATTGAGTTCCCAGGGAAGTAGGTATATCATTGTCGCTTCCGTGGCGTTAGATCCGTAACGGCTGGTTCGCACGTGCAGCGTCAGCGCTCCATGCTGCTGCAGCAGCCGTGCAAAACTGAAAGACGCGGTGCAAACAGTGTTGTTGCAAGTATTGACACCTTCCCCTCCCCTCCTTCACTTCCTCGAATGGCAGGTTTGGTTCAAGAACCGCCGGGCTAAATGGAGAAGGCAAAAGAGGTCTTCTTCGGAGGAGTCAGAAAATGCCCAGAAATGGAATAAAGCTTCCAAAACCTCCCCAGAGAAGAGACAAGAAGAAAGCAAAAGCGATTTGGACTCCGACAGCTGATACCTTTCCCCCCACCCGGAGGATAAATTTGCTGGGCCGGCGGAATGGACATAGCTTGCCTGCACAACTTGCACCGAGAAGGAAGATGCTTAAGAATTCTTGCACAGACTCTGCCTATGCAGGAGGAGGGAAAGGAGGACCGTATAAATATATAAATATATCTATCTGTATATAATGTACACATGACGACCCTGGGAGCGATCCCCTTTAAATAAAGCGTGTTGCGGAGGTGTTGCACAGGTGGGTGTTTGGGGTCGCTTGCTTTGTTTGGGTTTCTCTGACAGACCCGGCTCCGAAGAATCACAGGCCGGGGTGGGGCCCACAGCCTTGTTTAGTCTGCTGCTCTTTTTTTGTTTGGTTTGGTTTCCATTGTTTTGGCTGGCTGGGTTAGGAAGAAGGCGGGGCGGGGAGAACGGAGAGCCGGAGACATAAAGCTGCGCTATTGGTTATTGATTCCCAACTCTGGGAAAGCGATGCTGGCTTAATGCGCTTAGAAGAGAGAAGTTGCAAGGCTGCAAACGCGTACAGAACAGCACACACTTCCTTGCCAGTAAGACCCCCTCGAACTTCTGGGACTTAACTCCCGTGCTGGGATCCGCTGGGATCTTCAGCAGGGCTCCCCAAACGAAAACCACACGCAGCCCGTTAGTATGTGCTCCCTTAAACGTGCCTAGGACGGCCGCTTTCTCAGAGTAATCCAGGCTCGCAGAGGACGTTAGTCCCAGGCAAACGGCAGTCAAGTTCAGCGAAAGTTGTCCGAGTTTATAAACATTTTATCCTTTCAGTGGAACACAATAATAACCTTTAACTTGACCGGGCTGTAAAACTGAAAGAGATTTGGGCTTGCTTGCTCCGATTAACGATAGGAAGTGGCAAAACTCCGAAATCGCACCCCCTCTTTTTTCTGTCCGCGGGAGTGCGTCCCGTCGATTGCAATGGGACTTATTTCCAAGGAAGTTTACTTAGGATCTCTGCCTTCAATTAAAACGGGAAAAGAGGAGAGCAGAGGGGATAAAGGAGCTGCTGGCTTCTTTAAACTTGATCTTGAAATGGTGGGGAGACGCAGAACTTTCCTGGGTTTCTGGTAAGACTTTTTATTGAGACCGGGATTTTACCAGGGACTTAACCTGGGCCTTCCAGCAAGGCGCAAGGCAGATGTCCGCTCTGCCGCTGAGCCACGCTCGTTTCCCCAAAGGCTTTAACGTTTGTTTATTCCCTTGGGCAGTATCTGATCTGGAGGGGTGAGGGGGAAACCCACAAAAGGAGCTGAACGTTTTACTGCACTTTCCCCTTTCCTAGTAACCAGCTTCATTTAATGCTGCTTAGGGAAACGATGGCGGGAAGCGCAGAGTTTGTTAAACGCCACTTATTCCATAGTTTAGCACGCAAAGGAATTGCTGAACAATCCGAAAACCGCAGCATCTCTCCCTATTTCCTCACGAATGATAATATCGGAAAAGGTATCATTGTTGAGGCATCTGAGGCCAAATCAAGGCGCGTTGGAGAGGGTTGTGCGACCGCGAGCAATACCAATCAGCTGTTTATCGCATTTGGTTATGTATTTCCCCCCACATATCTGTCTTTAGCGGACGAAATCAGCCTATTTAGAAAAGGGATGAATTATTTGCCTCCTTGAATCCGGAATCCCGATTGCGATCTTAGCTGATAGCCAGTGTTAATGTTCCGTCAACATTTTGCGCTGTTACAGATGGGTAGCCGTGTTGGTCTGCCATAGTCAAAATAAAAAAATTCCTTCCTGTAGCACCTTAAAGACCAACTAAGTTAGTTCTTGGTATAAGCTTTCGTGTGCATGCACACTTCTTCAGATACACTTGTATCTGAAGAAGTGTGCATGCACACGAAAGCTTATACCAAGAACTAACTTAGTTGGTCTTTAAGGTGCTACAGGAAGGAATTTTTTTATTTTGCGCTGTGAATGCCACCTCTCAGGTTTATTAAGCTTGCTGAGCATAGTCAGACAGACCCATTGAAATGAATGAACATGACTGAGCGAGGTCCGTTAATTTCAATAGGTCTACTCTGAGTAAAATTTAGTTGACTGCCACTGAGAGATTCAAGCGTGAAGGAAATCTGCCCAGGCACATACCTTTCAACCCCCCAAATTATTGAGCACCTGCCACAAGTGACGCAAGTCATCTGTGAAGGGCCACGTGAAGACTCAATAATCTTGTCCCGTCTTAACCTTTCCCTTGACCCGAAACAGGGCTGCAAGCCTATACCCACTTACCTGCGAGTAAGCCCCACTGCGTTCAGTGGGATATACCTCTGAGTAGACATAGGATTGCGCTTTAAGTCTCGTTGATTACTTGTTTCCTGAAGGGACAAAGACCACACACATGCTTCCAGAAAGCACACTGCAATTGTATCCATTTCTCCACAAAAATAAGCACCACTGGGTTCAAGGGAGCTTACTCTCAGGTAAGTGTGTAATGTTACCTGGGCCCCTTCTTCCTAGTTAACAAGAGCCTTGCAAAGCGTGCAAGATTGCGGGGGCGGGGTTGCTTGTGTAGGTGCTTTTCTCTTTTTGCATCCCGAAAAAAATCCTACCATTCAAAGGATCAGAGCGTCAGGGTCAGTCCTCTGGTCCCTCTTCACTGGCCCCAGGGCAAGAGGGGTGATAGCTGGCGATGGGTCCGCTCAGCTAGAGCCCCACCAGATCCAGGGTTGTCAATATGTGCGTTAGAATCATGGAAACAGCAGCCATGGAATGCACATTTCCATTCTCTGAGCATTGGCTAGCGTGCGCAATGAAGACTCAACACTGACAGGCAATGGTGGAGAGCAATCTGTATGCCCTCCTCTCCTTTAAACTGCTTGGAAAGAACTTGCCCAATAAGTCATGTGACCAATGCCATGATGTGTCATTAATCACCTTCCCAAATCTTGCTCCTTACCCAACCCACAATTCTGGAACAGCTTCCTCCTTTGAAAAAACAAAACAAAACCACAAATCAAATTGATGGAGAGTGAAAGTGCCCCTGTTAGGAACAGAGGGTGTTGCCTTAAGTTACACCCACTCAGATCGTTGGTTCAGGGGATATTATTCAGACAGGGGGTATTACTATTATTATTGTTGTTTTGTTGTTGTTGTTATTCCACCTTTTTACTTGACAGGAACTCAAGTAAAGGCTTACAGCTAAAACAGAAACAGCTAAAAACATAGGAAAAAGCAATAATGAAAAAAACAATTAAACATTAATAAAATATGCACACACACAAAACAAACAGATCATTACAATAAAATACCTACATTTTTCCACCCTTATATCTGCAGAAAGAAAAATGTTACAATAAAAAAGTCTTTAAAAAAGACACATTGCATAAAATGTTCTCATCATATTCCTGGAGATGTGGGGAATCAAACCTGCAGTCTTGTGCACACAAGGCTTACACTCTTTCACTGAGCTATGGCTCTTCCCTTCAGTGTCATTACATGAAATCTATGTTTCTATTGATTGGTTTCATTGTACGCAAGTCTACTCCCCCCCACTTCCTTACACTTTTCTACTTGAAACCTGGCTCCTCAGGATTCACACCTCCAGAAGAGCAGCCCAGAGCCTTCTCCCTCAGCAAGTTTGATGTGGATTAGAGCCAAGAGTTTTGTCAGGCAGCCTCCCTGACCCATGGCTAGATGGGCTTTAAAAGAGATGGGGAAAGGCTACAATAAAATGTGCAACTTTTTTGTGTTCCTGTCTCATAAGGGCCTGGGGAGAAACAACTAACCAACCAAATAAATCCAAATTAAGGAGCGACCAGAACACTTCCAGAACACCAGAACACAGTGGTACCTCGGGTTACAGATGCTTCATGTTACAGATGCTTCAGGTTACAGACTCTGCTAACCCAGAAATAGTACCTCGGGTTCAGAACTTTGCTTCAGGATGAGAACAGAAATTGTGCGTCGGCAGTGGGAGGCCCCGTTAGCTAAAGTGGTGCTTCAGGTTAAGAACAGTTTCAGGTTAAGAATGGACCTCCAGAACAAATTAAGTTCTTAACCCGAGGTACCACTGTATATGTTGCACCTTAAAGAGCTTTTAAATTAGCTCCCTAAAATATTTGATCCCATTGCAGGATATTTGATTTCTTCTTCAGGCCAGGCTCCCGGGAAGAAGTCGCAGTGATACCTGGACCATAATGCTCATATTCAAGTTGTGGAATGTTTTCAGTTCTCCTTCCAGCATATTATCTGGACTTATACCCGACGTCATCCTACACATGTTTACTCAGAAGTAAGTCCAATGGAGCTTGATCCCAGATAAGTCTTCTGGCCTCCATTGAGCATCATAAGGTAAATAATGGTATGCAAAATGCACCTTGGAAAGCCTCTGGGTTGAGAAATGGCAACGTGAAGTGGCCTATATACCTTTCTGTACTATTCTCTAGCACCATTATGATGGGAATGTGGACCTCCTGATCCAAGACTATTGGCTGTGCTGGGTGGAGCTGATGGGTGATGGAATCCAGCAACACCTGAAGGAAGGGGGGGGGAGCATAGGAAATATTATCCTAGCTCAGTATTTTGCATACACCACCTACTCCCATTCTTAAAATGCAAACAATATCAGGAGCTCAAAGTTCATGAAAACAAACCACCCTCATGTAGATGTAATAACTGTTGTGAAATACGGCGTAATTGGAAATCCCAAATTCTGCATATCTACCTGCTCCATAGGGACGCAGGTGGCGCTGTGGGTTAAACCACAGAGCCTAGGGTTTGCCGATCAGAAGGTCGGCGGTTTGAATCTCCGCAATGGGGTGAGCTCCCATTGCTCGGTCCCTGCTCCTGCCCACCTAGAAGTTAGCAGTTAGCAGCGGCTTAGTCATGCTGGCCACATGACCTGGAAGCTGTCCGCTGGCTCCCTTGGCCAATAAAGCGAGATGAGCGCCGCAACCCCAGAGTCGGCCGTGACTGGACCTAATGGTCAGCGGTCCCTTTACTTTGAAAGGTAAAGGACCCCTGACAGTTAAGTCCAGTCACGAACGACTCTGGGGTTGTGGCGCTCATCTCGCTTTACTGGCCAAGGGAGCAGACATTTGTCCGCAGACAGTTTTTCCAGGTCATGTGGCCAGCATGACTAAGCCGCTTCCAACAAAACCAGAGCAGCGCATGGAAACGCTGTTTACCTTCCCACCGGAGCAGTACCTATTTATCTACTTGCACTTTGATGTGCTTTCGAATTGCTAGATTGGCATGAGCTGTGACCACGCAATGGGAGCTCACCCCATCGCAGGGATTTGAACTGCCAACCTTCTGATCGGCAAGAAGTTATTTTTGTTATGTTTTGAACATTGCCTTGTGATATATATGTGTAGGGCAATTAATTACTCAGTGCAAAGACGCATGGAAATGCAAATTTATCTGTGCTGCACACAGTCTTAGGTCATGGCAATAACAGTAAAAAGAACCCCAAAACACTAAACACCACCTCCACCACCGGCAGAGAATTGGTGCCACCATTGGTGCCAATTTCCAGTAAGATCTTGTGGAGTGTGTGAGATCTCATAAGATTTTAGTGAGATCTCATGAGATCTCACCAGAAATCGGTGCTGATGCAGGACCTACATTTCTGCAGGTCGCAGTAGGGTGGACGGCATGGCACAGAAATGGTGGCAAAGTGGAGTAAAACGGGACATACTGTCCCTGCATAGATGCATGTACCAGTCATGGCTAAGAAGCAAATTGTCTAAACAACTGAGCCCTAGAACAATCGAACAACAGTGGGAGCATCTCAAAGCAATCATAGCCTGCTTATGGGATTCCCAGAAGCATCTGATTGGCCTTTGGCCTGATCCAGCAGGGCTCTTTGGTTCTTATGCATTTACTTTATATCCTGCCTTTCCTTCACCAAGCTCTAGGTGGTGTACATCAGGTTCCTTACTAGATGGCCTCCATACTTTGATCAGATTCACAATGAGATCAAACCTACTTAGCTCCAGTAAATTTGTCACTTTATGCCTTTAGGTAATTCCCAATGTATCTATCAAATGCTTTTTTATTATGAAAAACAAACAAAAAAACCCCATACCGTTATATACCAACTGCCAAATAGTGCTGAATATTAAATATTATTGCATGCCAACCACCAGATACTGTTAGTGGTTCTCAAATATCTTGCAATCAAAGTTTAAGGAGGGATTTGTTTGCAAGGGGACCATGCTGAATAAGATATCATAGGCTAAGGTATAAACACTGATAAACCTGGACCGTAAGGAATATTGTCCAGATCTAACTGTTAGTGGTGCAGCTGCACTACTCACGAAAAGATTTAAGGCAATCCAAACTGAATTCTTTGGAACTATTTCTTTCTTTCTGTTTTTGTGAACTCCCCAGTGATCCGTACCATAAAGAATTGTGGCCTGTACCATAGCCTTGGAAATGCAAAGGGCAGGGTCAGTTATATTACTTCCATATTTTCTTCAAAATTATAAAACCGTGTTATCTGCCCTGCCTCATTATAGTGAAATATTTTCATGAAATAACACTGTTTGGCACATGTACGAAGGCAAGAATTCAAAATTTGACAAAAGTTTTGAGCTCATTAACTTCTTTCATAGTATTGGCAAGGAAGGTAGATTTCGCAACTGGAAAAAACTTGATTTTTTAAATACAAAAATAGCCAACTAAGGGTTTTTTGGGTTTTTTTGAGAACACAGTGGTAGAATGTAAGCCCTCCAGTGTCTCTTAATCTTTATTTCTCTTCTAGCCATAATGAAAAATTTCCTCAGACTTGTTTAATAACATTTTTTAAAAACAAAAAATGCTACTGCCATTAAGTGATATCTGCACCAGAGTCATCCTATAGCAGGGGTCCCCAAACTAAGGTCCGTGGGCCGGATAAGGCCCGAGGGACTCGTTTATCCGGCCCGCAGTGACCCCCACCACCCATTGCTGCCACTCACTCTTACCAGCACTGCGCTGCACGGCTGCCACTTCTGGGTTGGAGGAGCACCGGAAATAGCTTGTGTACATGCACAAGCATTATTTGCGCATGCGCAAGCGTTATTTCTTGTGCACATCCGGGTCAGAGGAGGCCCGTGCACATGCACACAAGCTATTTCCGGTGCTCCTCTGACCTGGAAGTGCACCGGAAATAGTGTGTGCGCACGCGTATGGGCACGCAACCTCCAGTCCACTGCGCAATCAGCGCTGGAGACACCGGCCCAAGGCGTGGTAAGTTTGCTGACCCCTGTCCTATAGCCATCGTTGATACCTTGGAGGAAGGAGAAATATGTAGTGTTTTTCATCTTTAATGGAGATGAAAAGTAAATTCTATTGAAATGAATGAGAATGTATTAGATGGGTTTAGGATCAGGGCAAATATTTGATAGATTGCCCCCATATTCATTTTGTGTGTGAATTTAGAACAGATGCACACAATGACTTGGTTCAGACCATCATCTCTTCTAAACCATAGTTTAGACTATTGCAGCCAAGTTGTGGCAGGCCTCAGGTTTGCGGGCTGCGATCTCTTCCTCCTTTGAACAAGGAAAGTGAAAGCTTCTGCTTTCGGTTTTGATTAAACTACAGTTTCAGAATTCAAAGAAATGTGTATGAGTTGTTTAATTATTTTGATACTGCTTAGGAACGTTGGGAAGGGCCTTATACAGAGTCAGCTTTTTGGAGGCTACAGTTCCCATCATCCCTGACCACTGGTCTTGCTAGCTAGGGATGATGGGAGTTGTAGTCCAAAAAATAGCCGAAGACCCAAGTTTGGGAAACCCTGATCTACACTGACTGGCAGTGGCTCTCCATGATTCCAGATGGGAGTCTTTCCTAGTCTTAAATGGAAATGCTGGGTTTTGAATCTGAGATCTTTTGCAATCAAAGCCCCTGTTCTTCCTTTGAGCTAAGGCCCTTTCCCTGGTTTGCTATTCTGGTTTGTTTGTTTATCTTGAATTAGAATAAACCATAGTTTCTCGAGGAAGGAAGAAGTTTAGTCAAACTTTAGTCAAAACTGAAAGCAAACGCCCACTCACATGCAGAGGGAAGGGTGAGTGTGAAAGCCTGAGGCGTGATGCAACTCATTCACAATGGTCTAAACTATAGCTTAGATCAGGGATGAAAAAGGTGTCACCCTCCAGATGTTCTTGCACTACAACTCAAATCATTGCTGGTCTCCAAAGGGTCACAGGTTCCCTCTCCATCTCTGTATTAGTCAATGGTCCAGGGTCAACCTAAGGGTTAGTGAGCTGACCAGACATAACTGATAATACTGAAGAATAATCATAAGGATTCCCTAAATCGAATAGGGAAGTGCAGGATATTTGTTTTGAAAGCATGGAATCCTTCCCCTTCTAATTACTGAATTTAGTCTTTATCCTCATTGCCTTAGCGGCTTGTTTCATGTAAAACTGCTTGCAGCCAGCATTTCCCCTCTGATAACTTGAGGAGTAAGTTTGTGTTAGTATGGAATGAGGAGTTGAAGCTATCCATACACACCAGTTTCTAAACATTTGGAAGTAAAGGTAAAAGGTCAAGGACCCCTGGACGATTAAGTCCAGTCAATTGCACACAGTAGTAGGGGCTGGATCCAGACCAGCTGTTCCATGAACAGAAGGGCTCCTTCCATGCACAGAAGTGAGCCAGATCCAGTGGAATCTCCTGCTCTGTGAACGATCTGCTGGTGGGAGGGAGAGACACAATTCTTGCCAAAGCCCCTCTGTCCCTGGAACTACCAGCACCACTGCCCACACTGTTTGGGAGCCCCCCACCCACAACCCTCTGGAGAAGCATTTTTGGGCACAGGGGGCTGCAGAGGAAGAGAAAGGACTAAAGTTGTTTGTTGTGCTCTCTTCTCTATTACTACTCAGGTGTTTCTGTGCGCTCTGGCTTCCATCACCATGTTCCAGTGCACCAGAAGTGGTTTAGTCATCCTGGCCATATGACCCAGAAAGCTGTCTGTGGACAAACGCTGGCTCCCTCGTCCTGAAGCAAGATGAGTGCCACACCCCAAGCCTTTGACAGGACTTAACCAGGGGTCCTTTACCTTTTACCTTACTACTCAGATGTAATGTCCTTTGGGGTCAATAGGGCTTGATAAGTATATACAGTGGACGCTCGGGTTGCAAACGTGATCTGTGCGGGAAGCACGTTCGCAACCCACAGCATTCGCAACCCACAGCACCGCGTGTGTGCATGCACGGGTTGCGATTTGGCGCTTCTGCGCATGCACAAAGCACGATTTAGTGCTTCTGCACATGCGTGACTGCTGAAACCTGGAAGTAACCCGTTCTGGTACATCTGGGTTTTGGCGCATCCATAACCTGAAAAAATGCAACCTGAAGCATCTGTAACCCGAGGTTTGACTGTATAAATTTCAGCAGGAACAAAATAGGCAAGGACCTAGCACTGGATCAGATTTGGTTAAGAGAATGTCAATCTTTTAAATACACCAAACAAAGAAGCAAATGGTATTAGGATTAGTGGAATCACTGGAAAAGGCGGAAAACTCGCCCATGCCAAAGAGAGTCTGTAATATTTCTGCATCGCAATGTGCATTTTTATAGGTCTTCTGGGTTTTATCTGCAAGATAGTATAAGTGAACAAAACCCCTAGGAGATTTGAAGTGCATTACACTTCAAATGTCTATATTCCATTTATGCCATGTGTTTTCTTACTTTGCTGACTCTGGAAGTCTTGAATGAATGCAACTAAGAGTGTTAATCAATTTAGTTTCAGTCTCCAGGGTTCCCACTTACCCAGGCCTGACGTTAAGGCTGCAATAGGACAACAATTGTAGCTGCAGTTTGTTGGGCTGGAAGTTCACATTTTCGGGACTTAATATCATGTAAAATATGGTCACTTCCAAACTTCTAATATCCATGGAAGGCGGGGAAAGCAGGGCAGATGCTGGAAATTAATTTAATTCTTACAGGGTATGACTAAGTTATGAACCAATACATAAAGAGTGCATAGAAAAGAAGTGTTTGTGAATTACAAAATAAGGTGTATGAGTGTACCGTGCAATTGGATTTCATAATTATGAAATATAGGCTGAAATTCTACACACTTCCTGGAGGTAGGTCTCATTACATCCAGTGGTGATTATTTCTCAGTAGACATGCATAGGGTTGCAGTGTCAGCTTTAAGCAAAGGATGTTAGCTTTCTTTCTTTAACAAATATTAATTTGGGGGCCAATTTGCTTAAAGTGTGACTTATAGATATCAGCTGCTGATATTATATTTGTTATTATGTATTTCATAATGATGCAATATGCTGATATGTACATGAGCTGGCCTAAGAGACCCACTTTAAGCAAGCTGGCTCAGAATTAATTTCCTTTATGAAATAACCCATATTATAAATCACCGGACTCAAACACAGTAACCACCATATTGCAAAGATCTCTCTCTTTCTTTGTGTGCGTACATACATATATTCATTTCACAGATTTTATGTATTTATATCTGAGCATTTCCACCTGACTTTTCCATTAAAGGAAAATGTCCCAAATAGTTTACCAAATGTGTAAATACCCAATGAACAGACAGTGCTCATGCTACTAGATGTCCCTGTTCCCAATGCCCTCCAGAAGCTGCTAGACTCCAGCTCCCATCAGCCCCAGACAGAAGGATCAATGGTCAGGGATGATGGCAGTTGTAGTCCAACAATGCCGGAGACTCCTCATTAGCTACAACTGGCCCACAGAAAGCTCTGTGGATACTGATGTTCTGAAAGTGGGGGTCCACCAGCAGTGTGCAGGAAATGACGTATTTCAGGTCAGTGCTGTAGTATGGAAAGGGAAGCTGTGGATCTGCAGGACCTCATTTTCCTTTGACATGCCCCACAGATGGGTATCAAACCATGAGAGCTGGGACAGTAATTTTCCTTGCAATGGAGTCAGCAGGAAGAGGAAAAATAAAAATGGAAGGGGGAAAAAGAGAGCAGACTGGGCTCCACTACCTGCCCTGGCCATAACTAGACAACAGGGCTTCAGTTGAGGACTTCTGTTTCCCCCTAACATACCCCTCCATAGGATTGCTTTCTGAACACCTTAGTGCTGCCCCACAAACACTTAAGGGAGAGTAAGTCCTATCAGTGGGGCTTACCTCTGAGTAAATGTTCATGGGATTGGCTGCTAAGCAGTACCTAAATATTTGCATGGAGTGTCTTTTCTTTTCTTTTCTTAACGGGAAATGTTTTATATGTCTGCAAGAGAGCTTTGGGTTTCTGCGCAGTGAACACACAAACCTTTTTGTATGCGGAGCCGCTGGTGCAGCATAAAATATTTTGGTCCATGCATAAATCACAGCCATTTGCCCATCAGACACTTAGTCCAGGAGGGAGCCTGGCTTAATGAAATGCGATTTTAAAATTCAAGAATACATCACGGAAATCATTTCATGAAACCTTGTACATAATCGTTTGCAAACCTCCTCAAATAAACTCGGTGAATATATTGATAGCAAGGAGAGCTGAACAGGGCCCAGAGTGAATAACTCTTCATTAAGAAGAGCAGAGAATTGGAAAGTATCAATCTGGTGCCAAATGGTACCCCGTGGTGAATAATTACGGCCAAGCTGTAAACCCCTTAAAAGCTACAAGGCACCACTATAATGAAACACATAGCTGAAGTTTACGGTATGTATATATTGAGGGTTTATGCTTGAACATGTAGCCCTTTCTGTTCTTAATGTATAGTTTCCACAAAGGGCTTGTAAGTGCTACAGCTTTGATTAACAATATCAAATAAACTACGGCTATTGTTATCAATGTACATTTACTTAAAGCAAAAGCTGTAGTTTGATGCTGAATGTTTTATTGTGAGTGCATCTGTGTGTAAAGCAATTGTTGAGGGGGGGGGATCAAACTTGGTGCTTCCTTTTGTTACACAGAACCAATCAATAAGTATAAGTGAATCAGAGGATTGCCTGGGAACTGAGTGGACATATAGTCCACCCCCTGCCAATGAAGGGAGCCTCATGGATGAGTGGAGACCAGGCTCTCACTGGTGTAAATATTGTCTGTTTGGCTAGAAATGAACATTTCATCCAGTTTTAGCAGAAGTGGCAGAATTCTGAAGGCAGAGAAAAACTCTATGGTTTTGGGCTACAACTCCCATCAGAGAAAGGGCAATAGGTTGATGGAGGCTGGTTTACTGGCTTCGCTAGTATTTTTTGTTCCTCCTGCTTTTATTTTCAGTCTCCTCTTAGGTTGATCACAAAATCAATGCCTCCAAACATTGCTCCAATGAAAATAGGGACATCCTATTCAACAACACCAACACCAACACCAAAACACCAACGCCCATCTGACTACTCAGGGCAGCTTTCAACATATATAAAAACATAATAAACATTACACATTAAAAAAAAGCTTCCCTATACAGGGCTGCCTTCAGATGTCTTCTAAAAGTTGTACCTCCTTGACTCAGGGGTTGCATAACTCCATACCCTCCACCATTTCTCTGATGAAAATAGGGACATCCTAAGGAAAAGCAGGACATTCCAGGATCAAATTAGAAACCAGGATGGTGTCTGTAAATCTGGGACTGTCCCCAGAAAATAGGGACACTTGGAGGGACTACAAAATCGCTAGGATTTTCTGTTCCTCCCACTTTTCTTTTCAGTCTCCTCTTAGGCTGATCACAAGATAGCCTGTGAATTCCCTAACACAACTACAACTTATGAAATGATCTGGAAAGGATGTTCCAAAAATCGTGGACGCTCTTGAGATCTAACGTTTATGAGAAGTCCAGACTAAAATGTCCAAATGTGCCAGTTTATTCTATAAGCTTGAGACAGGAGACCACAGTGTAGTTTAGACCCACAGATAACTTTGCTGCAAAAACACCTGCTCACTTCAGCTAGAGCCTGTACTCATAGGGGGAATACAGGGCCAACACTAAGTTAGCCTCTTACCGCATTGGAGAGAGAGACAGAACCCAACTCCCCGCTCCCCACCCATCAGCATCATGCTGCTCAAATATTTCCTGGCATTTGTCTATGCCAGATTTGGAATCTCTATTTGTATACTTCCTGGTGCGGCTGCCAAACTGTCATTAGCAATCATATTTACAAACCATTTGGCTTCTGAAAACTTGTAATGTTAGCCAATGCGCCATATATCAAAGCCACATATGCTCAAGATGTCATTTACAACTGCCATAAACCATAAAGCTGGAGCTCGGATATGTCAAAGCCTTTGAGCCACACAGAAAGAAAGTCAGGAGGAGGAGGAGGAGGAGGTGCAACAAATGGAGGAGAAGGATTTGTAGACAGTGGGACATGATCAGATCGGACAATCTGAAGTGAGCCAGGCTGCTAGGCTGAAACTGGAAGGAAGGGTGGTCAACTGCAAGGGAAAGGGGAACTTGTGGTGTTTAAGTGCTTTTTTGTTTGTATAAAAAAATAGAAAGAGGGTCAGCCCTAGAGTGGGATTTGGGATACCCAGAGTCATTCCTTCTATAGCCATCACACACACACAGCTTAATTCCCTTAGCATTTATGAAGACCACATGGCCCCCGTGAAACACAAGGGACAGGAATCAACTGATAGGCCACATCAGTGGATGTGCACAAGGCTTCCTCCTCTCCTGTCCCTGCATCCCTTGACATTGGTTCAGGGTGTGTGTGTATGTCAAAAGACCCCATTGTTCTACCCGGACACTGAGGTCCAGCGCCGAGGGCCTACTGGAGGTTCCCTCACTGCGAAAAGCCAAGTTACAGGGAACCAGGCAGAGGGCCTTCTCAGTGGTGGCACCCGCCCTGTGGAACGCCCTCCCACCAGATGTCAAAGAGAACAACAACTACCAGACTTTTAGAAGACACCTGAAGGCAGCCTTGTTTAGGGAAGCTTTCAATGTTTGATGCATTATTGTATTTTAATATTTTGTTAGAAGCTGCTCAGAGTGGCTGGGGAAGCCCAGCCAGATGAGCGGGGTATAAAAAATAAATTATTATTATTATTATTATTATTATTATTATTATTATTATTATTATTATTATTTCAGGTGAGGGGAGGAGAGAGGGCATTGTTCCATCAGGCAAGCCAAAATGCTTGCCCCGAGGGAACAATTGCCTTAGCATGATGTTGAATTAGTCCCAGGAACCCAAGGGAACTCAGGAACCCATCACTTGCCTGCCCCTTCCCTACATATTTCTAGCTCTCTTCTTTGGGCCCATTTGGATAAATGCACATGCTTGCAATCAAGCACACATCTTACTTGCAATGGAAGGCTTCTTTCAAGTCTTTTTTTCAGCAGTGGAAGGGGTGTTGGGGAGGAGGGGAGGGGTGGCACTTGAGAAGACCCCCAAAGGCTCCCGTGCATCTATGGGTACCACACCAGCAATCCCTGAGCTGTATCATTCATTGGAACAAATTATGAGGACTGATTCTCAAGAGTACTTTAGGGTAGGGGTGAGCTGAAATGACCCAGTTTTCTCTGACTTCATTTTTACTCAGAAAAAGACATTACATTAGGGAAACTAGTTTGCAAAATGTGTGTATGAGGCAAAACTGCATACCAAAATGTGTCTACTGGAAGTGCACACTGAAATGCTGACGAATTTTTCTGATGACTTAAAGAAAATTGCAAACTGATGTGTAAATATAGGGAGAGGAACTTAAAACTGGAAAAATGAGAAATTGAGGGAGACCAAAGTTGTCAGACTCACCCACTCTCAGTAGAGGAGAAGAATATATGACAGGCACCCACTATTTGCACTACCTGGAAACAACTGAAGACATTTTTGTTTCAACAAGCATTTGAAAAGTTATTTGCCTTAGATCATGGGTAGGCAAACTAAGGCCCAGGGGCCGGATCTGGCCCACGGACAGTCCGGGAATCAGCGTGTTTTTACATGAGTAGAATGTGTGCTTTTATTTAAAATGCATCTCTGGGTTATTTGTGGGGCATAGGAATTCGTTCATTTTCTTTTTCTTCAAAATATAGTCTGGCCCCCTGCTGAAAAAGCTTGCTGACCCCTGCCTTAGATGCTCATTTTGTATTATGTTAAAATCTATCTTCTATTTTTTTTTTGAAAACTATTATTATTATTTATTGCATTTATATTCCACCTTTGTGTCCCAGGACCTCTGGGTGGCATACTTTGTTCTTCCCTCCACTTCTGTTTAATTCCCAGAACAACACTGTGAGGTAGGTTAGCCTGAGAGGCAGTGACTGCCTCAAGTTGAACTTCATTGCGCGGTGGCAATTTGGACCCTGGTCTTCCCAGTCCTAGTCCAACACTCTAACCACTCTACCACACTGTCTCTCTGAAATGAGTGTGTGAACACATTAGAGATGGATGCTTATACACATCTTTCTTTAACACTTTAGTAGGGCTCTAGTCTTAGAGATGGTGCAGTCCCTCAGTCATTTCGTTCCAACACCCATCACTGGGTGCTGTCGCCCTCACAGTATCATTTGTGGAATGTTTTAATACAGTTCTGCTGTAGAACGCTTTTCTTTCTATCCTCCTTTCTTCAGGGACATATATTAGAAATGCACTACAACTGTAGATCTGGATCTCAGTTAAGAGCCCAAAATAATTTCCACTTGCATAGTGTGATAGAAAATAGTAAAATGGTAATCCTCCTTGGCTAAAATTCCTGCTCTCCACCTGACTGCCCAGATTCACACTGCCACAAACTGTTCCTCTGTCCTGTTCACTAGCTGAAGGGTGTGACATTCCAAAGGCTGGAGAGGGATTTATATCCATTAAAGGATGATTAAGTCTTTTGCAGAATCAAGCAGATGTGCTGAGCCTCATTCACTTTAATCAAACCAGCAAAACATGCTAGCTTAGAGCTAGGAATCAGCAAGGCATGTTGTTTATGTATAGATTCAGCAGAACTGTGGATTAGTGCAGACTTTTACCCAGCGCTCAGCCATGTTCAGAGTCCTGGTAAAATGGATCTGGAACACTGGCTGCCTTACTTACCTTAAAAAATTATTAGGCTCTAAAGTTTGGTTCTGCTAAGGGTGCAAAAATTATTATGTCTCTGAGCTGTTGGCTAATGGTGCCTTTGTCCAACCCGATATAAACATGCACTGATTATTAAATAATTTTTCACACATGTCTTATTCCAAAATGTTGCAGTAAAGGCAACCCTATTTTGCGTTATCATCCTATGCTACCTTAACGCTCCTCTGTTGAACTGAATAAAGTTTCATATAAGCTGTGAGGAATGGAATGTGCAGTCATAAATAAGTAAACTCCAACAACCGTATTAGAAATTCCCAGAACTTTTGCCAGGACATGGATCTGTGTGTCCAATATCCAGATGGAAGAAATGCATGCATTTAATATGAGTACAAAACAGATGCACAGGATATGGGGAAATATTCATCTCCTACGATGAAAAAATAATTCAAAATACAATATTTGGCTTCAGTCAGTCAAGTATCACTTCAGTAATAGTGCATCACCCAGTAGAGAATTATGGTATCATTTATTTATTTTTTGCAATACCTTATCCAACAGAACTTAAAAAGAAAGAAAGAAACAGACATTGGAATACCAATCAACTCACAACAAACTTTGGGTTTAATTTAGGAATAATTTAGGAATTGGTTTCAATTCCTTCCATGACCTTCTTCACTGTCTCTTTGGTCGGTTACAAGGAAAGATTCCCTCAACCAACAGGATCAAAAAGAACTTGAAAAAGAGCAGATTGGGCCAACAGCCAGATCAATCAAGATGAGAGATAAATTGCTAGGTATCAGCACATCTGAAACTTTTTAAAATAAAAACTTTCAACAGAAAACAAATGAAACATAAGCCAGCAACATGTCACTGCAGCCCCAAAGGTAAATGTTATTTTAAGTTCATACAAAACCACATTGTACTAATTTATGTCATGAACCTCTCTGCCTGCTGCTGTAGCCCAGTAGTGTAAAGTCCAGGGTTCTTCAACCTTGGGTTCCCCAATGTCATTGGATTACAACTCCCACCATCATCAGCCAATGGGGACCCAAGGTTGAAGAACTGTGGTTTAGTCTGAGTGGAAGTGGCTCTCCAAGGGCTTAAGTGGAGGCGTCATTTCTTGAGATGCCAGAGATTGTGCCCTCACTCCAAACTATTGTTCCTCTGCATTGTATGAAAAGAGGGTTGTTAAGAGCCTATGTTGTGTACATTTATCCTAAGACACAGTAATCCCTCTCAAGTCGCTTCTGTCCTTTACAGTAGCCATCAGAAGGGCAGTAGCGCTTACCTGACTTTCTATCACCGGCCAGAGTGTTGGATCATACTGGGTCAATCTTGCTGCTATCTCACCCTTCACCTTCCAGGTAAGCCACAGAGATGCCAGGGACACGTCAGGCAAGTGCCACTGTCTTGCTCTGCTGGTGGTTTCTGATTCATCTACAAGACTGAAAAACTTACGGTAATTCAAGTTTGGACTAGGTTTCACAATGTCAACATTCTGAAAATGATTATTTTGTGTGGAGTGGGAGTCTGGGAGACCTGGCAGTCTCACACTCACAGTCATAGGCCTCGATCTTGCTAAAGTTAGCTTAGACAAAGGCTGCAATCCTATGTACACTTACTTAGGAGTAAGCCATGTCAAATTCAGCAGGACTCACTTCTGAGTAAGCATGCAGAAGATTGCACTGCAAACTCTGTTGAAACGGGAGCTGATGCAAAATTCATCTGAAGTCACTTTTTTTTGCTGAGAAAAGTTGTGAGATTTTTCTTTTTCTCATCCCTCGCCACATACCCCCAAATAGCTATTAGCGAGGCTAGTGAAAATTATTATTGAAACTTTTTAGCTGCTTGTTACCTAAAAGGTCTCCAAGCAACTAAAGGTCTCCAAGCAACTAAAGGTCTCCAAGCAACTAAAGGTCTCCAAGCAGGGTTGGACTCGATGGCCCTTGTGGTCTCTTCCAACTCTATGATTCTATGATTTAAAAACACAAACACAAAGGCATTATAACATTGTGAAAAAGAGAAAATTAATATAAAACATACAACATACAAAAAACAGGGGTCCCCCATAACAGCCATAGGAAGATTGGTCAGCACATGAACCATAAAGTAGAATCGGCTCAGTCCATCAAAGGCATGGAGGGAAAGGGAGGAATTTGATGTTGCTCTAAGGTGGTAATTCTCAGGGCAAACATTTCAGCTTGACAGGTGGCATGATGCCCTCTCCCCCCTCATACTGCTCCCCCACAGCCATTTTCAGCAGCAAAGGAGACACACAGATGGGGGAAATGGCGGAAATCCTTCCGCACGGCTTTCACTTACGAAACTCATTTGTTTAATTCCCACCTAAGTCTTTATCTGGTGCTGAAAATATGTCAGTAAAGGTGCCAGGGAGATTTGACTGGAAAGAGCATTCCATGGAGGGGGAGCCACAGCTGAAAAGTCCCTCTCCCTTGTCATCTCCTACTGTGCCTGCCTCAGAAGAGGGACCCAGAGAAGGGCTGCAGATGAAGCTCTAAGCATCTAGGTAGGTCAGGACAAAAAATGCATTACAAGTGGAGCTAATAGAAGATTTGGGTGGGGTGGTGGTGGTTAGATAATGAAAAAAAGGGGCACTGGGAGAAAAGGTTAAAATCTCTCCTCCTCTAGCCAGTGGCTTGGCATGGGTTGCCAGTGCCCGGGGCTGCACAGTTTCAATTGCCTAACAAGTGATTGCAGCCACAGGGATAAGAAAAGAAGAACCATTCCTTTGGAGAGGTTACTTCCTGGTTTGCATGGAGAAGCTGTTTCCAACAGAGCCCAGTGACAGAAGCGCACGGCAGTATTGATGCAGCACCAGGGGTTGAAATTTTCTGCTCCCGAACAATTTTGCACATGGGGCAACTGCCACTGTGCCCCCCCCCCACGCTACACCACTACCTCTAGCATTGCTGCTCCCATCAAAACTGGAGCCTTCTGTAGCTGCTTTTAAATAAAAGTTGAAACATGGAGAGATCTGATCACAGATCTCATGCATAGTGTGTATTTTAGCCCGTAGAGATAGGGTACAAGTTATGCTACCCTCATGGCATGCTGCCCAGCTCTGACTGTACAGAATGTTAAATGCTTCCACATGCTGTCTGTTCAGTCAAGGTTGACTGGAGAGGCATGAGGCACTGGGTTGCCCTTTGCTGTTCCTCCACAATACCCTCAGCAGATCAGCACGTTGCTAGAGGGAAGGACTTGTTGGCTGGCTTCTCCTTGCATTGTTACATTGTGAAATTAATCTTTCCTGTTCCCTCCCCTCCCACAATCTGGGGTTGTGTCTTTGGGATCAGTCTCCATGGCATCCCAGTTCTTTCCAGCTTTCTGCTTCTAAATAAAGAGTGATTTGACCTGTCTATGAATCTGTACTTATTACTTCAAGGGTTTACTGAAGACAAAGCTACACATACCCACTTCCTCGGGGAACATCCTGCAGTCATATATCACCATAAGCTATCTATAGAAAGCTTGCAAGTCCTAGATAGGATTTGGGCTGATATACTTAACTGATGCTCTCCGAGACACTTAAAACTTCAGAAATGCATTTTATCCCCAATCCACATCTTTCCAATTTGACATAGCAAAGCCACAGAGTAGGGGGAGAGGGGGAGAGTGAGTAGAGGGGAGGATTAATTTGGCCAAAAAGGGTATATTTGGTACAATGCCTGGATCATTTAATTTTCTCTCTCCAAGCACCACTTCAATGAGGTTCATTTTACTCCCACAAGTTATTCAATCCCTGCGGTGGAGAAAGTCACCCTTCTCTGATGTGGAGTACAGGGGAAGCCAGCTGCCAACTTGGGTTTGTTTAAATGGAATATATGCTACAGCAGTGATCCCTCTGTAAACATCTGGGCCCATGAGTCTCCTGCAGCTTTTGGGTAATCCCAAAATGAGTCCAATCCCATAAAAGTAAGAAAACCCAAACCTCTATGACACATGGAGCCCTAAACCCATATGTGCTCCTAAGAAGGGGGAGTTGCTATTACCGTTTGATTGGCAATGCAACCTAAAAGGACGCATGTTGCTGAACAACATTGAGATCAGAACATCAATAGCATAAGTGAAAGAGAGAGAGCAAAATTATACTTAAAACTTCCTTGGATTATTGGACCATCGACTGGCCAGAACCTTGACAGATTTCATTTTTGTTCAAGATCCTTGAGAATCTTTCCCCAAATTACCCCAATTTACCTTGAAATTTGGGGTACAATGCACACCACTAGTAACCAGAATATTTGTACAGAGGTTTGCTATTTACTTCGTGACAGCTATTTAAATCTGTGGGAAGACATGAATGTCAAAATCTTCTCAGCACCGAATGAGAAATTTCTCCCTTGAACTTCAGGAAGAACAACTTCAGAGCTGAAAATGTTTCCATATTAAAAAAGCAAAGAATGTGTCAGGACATTAAAAGGTCAGTTGTGACAAGCGTAGAAAAGGAAAACATGGCTATTCTCTTCATCTACTCTTTCACTCGCATGGCCTTCCTGAATTCAACCCAAAAGTCATGTGAATTTTAATTCTATCCAGAATTTTTCTATTGGCAAACCCACCCCTCTCCCCCAGTTATGAACATTATATCCTAGAAACTTGGGAGAGGGGAGCCCAATCCATTTACAGGCTCAAATCCTGGTATTTGAAGTTGACATACAACAGCAGCTTTGTAAGTGCACATGCACACACATCACTTTGTGAATCCCTCTGATATGGCCAATAGCTCAAAAATTCATAAAGGCAAAATCCAGAAGAGAAGCTGTGTGAATTAGTTTATAGCAAAACCAGGAATCTTGTGGTGTCTTAAGGACTATCATATTTATTGAGACATGGTTTTGTAGGCTAAATCCCAGTTTGGTGCATGAAGTGGTCACTTAAGTAGGCAGAAGTATTAAGTAGGGCTATGCACAAGATTCAGTTCAGACCCTGATTTGGTGCTTCCTGAAACAGCCAACCTCAGTCCTAGGTGCTTTGCAAGTCTGACCGAGTCAACTTTGTTTTTCTACTTATTCACTATTAAGAGTGAAATTTGCTTACTAGGCAAGCCTACTAGTCCCTCTAGTGTGGATAAAGCCAGCAAATCACAGTAAAAAATAGATCCAGGGGCTATATTGCTGGACACCTTTGAAGTCTCATTAAAAAAACAACACCAATAAACCCACATCTATAACTTTTTTATTTTTGAGCCGAAGTGGATGAAATTTGCAGGCAAAGTCATCCCTTTTGAGGGCATGAATTCCACCAAATTTCAGGAGGATTGCTGCACCAGTTTTCCTGCAAGGGCAGCCATTACAATTTTGGGTTGTGTAACAAAGGACTAACTCAATTACGAGTAAGGCTGTCAGTCACGAAGGAGCTCTTCCCTGCTTGTCTTCTTGTCAGCCCAGGAAGCAACACTGTTTGTTACCTTCCTCCACCTCTTTAGCTCAGTCTTGTCTTTGTAGAACTGAACAGAGAATTGAGCCCATCACTGACTCTAGCCTCACCTACTGTTGGCCTCCCCATTTTCTCCTCATCAGCGCCACTGCATCAAAAAGATATTGGTACAGCAACCTCTTCTTCTGTCCCCAGTATCATAACTTTTAAAGTGATTTACCACTTAGATAATGGGATGCTGGTGGTGCTGTGGGTTAAAACACAGAGCCTAGGGCTTGCCGATCAGAAGGTCAGCAGTTCAAATCCCTGCGACGGGGTGAGCTCCTGTTGCTCGGTCCCTGCTCCTGCCAACCTAGCAGTTCGAAAGAACGAAGTGCAAGTAGATAAATAGATACCGCTCCGGCGGGAAGGTAAACAGCATTTCCGTGCGTTGCTCTGGTTCGCCAGAAACAGCTTAGTCATGCTGGCCACATGACCCGGAAGCTGTACGCCGGCTCCCTCGGCCAGTAAAGCGAGATGAGCGCCGCAACCCCAGAGTCATCCGTGACTGGACCTAACAGTCAGGGGTCCCTTTACCTTTTTACCACTTAGATAACTGCCATTATATCAAGAGTAAGTGGCTAGGGACAAAGAACAAGGCTGCAGAAATTCATTTTACAGCTGCTACTACTAGCAGGGCCAGTCCACCCACGAGACAAGATGAGGCGGTTGCCTCAGGCGGCAGGATCCACAGGGGCATCAGATCCAAGGAATGCATTGCCCACTGCTGCTGCTGCCACCACAATGACAGCAACAGCTGTGGAATGGTCCTTGGAGGCTGGATCTGACGTCTCCTTGGTAGTCCCCTGCCAATGCTTCTTTATGGTGGCCTCTTGGCAAATAGGAGGTGCTTCTGGTCTCTTCCCACCCGTCTTGTTCCCAGTGTATATCTTCATTCCTCGCTTATTCCTAATGTAGATCTTCACTTGCCGCTTCTTCCCTGAGCGTTTTCTGGTTTGCCTCAGGTGCCAAAATGTCTTGGGCTGGCCCTGAGAGAGAGCTTGGTGACTGACTTCAGCGGCAGGAGGCCACATGTCAGAATTAGCAGAGAAAAAACTGAAGGCCACGACTGTTTTGATCTCCTCCCGGTTCTTGCCTCAGTAAAAACATTCCCGCTAACGCTGCAAAGAATGAAGCAGAGCTGAGCAGCCGTGCAGCAGTGACTGTTATTCTAAATACTTTTGGTATTTATGAAAAATTGCCAAGATTCCATTGTAATTTATTTAAGTAAATCTTGGTAAGTGCTTTTCCCGCCCTGCCCTGAAAATGATTTACAAAGTGTTTGTAACCCCAAGGGTTCCCAAAAGCCGCTTGGATGTCAAAGCAGGGCTATTAATCTTGTGATTAGCTTTCTCAAAAACCATATTTGTGGCCTGATTAGCAAATATTTGTTAGCATTCCCTTTTTCTACAGAGAATTGTCACGCTGACACCCCACCCCCTCTCGTTTTAGGAGCATTATGCAGTTCTGGACTCAGAAAGATGATAAATTTGTCACATATCTGTAAAGTGGAGGGCTGGAAAAACAACAACAACAACAACAACAACAACAACAACAACAACAATGCACAACTTGCCACAGTGGGGTTCTGATCCAGATTGAGACCCTAGCGGGGGTGGGCGGGTTAGGGGGATTTAACCCTTTCTACTTCACTATGGTCCTGATCCAAATAATTCCTGAAATTTCCCTAGGACACAACCTTCCATGGAACTGCATAAGAATTTCCTCCCTCCACTATTGTAAGTAGTATTGTAAGGCACTGATTTGGACCCCCCACTCTTAAGGGCACAACAATGCCATTTGTATAGCTAATCTATTATGTAGCTTGGCTCTGTGTTCCTCTTGCATATCCAACCCAGAAGGGCCAGTCACATTTCACAAATACAATAGAAGATAAGAAGAACCATGCAGGAGCAGAATAGAGGTCTATCTAGCCTAGCCTTCTGTTTCCTGTAGTGGCCAACCAGATGTATCTGGAAAGCCCACAAACAGGACATGAGGGAACCAGCCACAGCTCTGTGACAGACCACCTGCATTCTGTGCTGGTTGCAGGTTCAATCTCTGGCATCTTAACTTGATGAGAAGCCTGCCTGAAATCTTGGAGAGCTGCTGCCAGCCTGTGTAGACAATACTGATGGACTAATGGTGTGACTTGGTGTAAGGCAGCTCCCTAAGCTTTCCTTATGCTCTCACTATCGCTGTTGTTTCCCTGGCGCCTGGAGCCTTTTTCAATGTGCTGCTGAAGGGAACGTCATGTTACACTATGAGAAAGGGCCTTCTCTGTGGTGGCACCCCAGTTATGGAATGCCCTTCCCTCTGAGGTGCAGTTGGCGTCTACTGCATTTTACTGTATGGAGCTGCCTTGTACTGAGTCAGACCATTAGTTCATCTAGCTCTCCAGGGTTTCACATGGGGGTCTTTCCCCTGCCCTATCTGGAGATGCTGAGGATTGAACCTGTCATAGGTGCCTGCTCCCTGGGGCCCTGGGTGCTAAGCACCCACAAAATTCCCCAGGAAGGGGCCAGGCACCCACAAATTTCGGTGCACACTGCATGGCACCCACGGCCTCGGACACCCATAGTCATGGAGCCAAGTTGACACTCCTGGAACCTATGATGTTCTGCATGCAAAGCTTGTACTCTATTATTGAGCCCTTCCCCTTCTCTCAAAGCAATCTTCTTGTGCATGCTGAAGCATACGAACATTTGCAGATTCTACTTATTATAGCACTCATGCACCTGCATTTACTGAACAGCACTAAGGGGCTACTTCCATCTCCTCATAGTTCTTTGGTCCTCTCACAGGGAGGTCAGGCTGGCCTCAACTAGAGCCAGGGCTTTTTCGGCTGTGGCTCCGATCTGGTGGAACACTCTGTCACAAGAGACCAGGGCCCTGCGGGACTTGACATCTTTCCGCAGGGCCTGCAAGACAGAGCTGTTCCACCAGGCCTTTGGCCAGGGCACAGCCTGACCCCCTCCTTTTGTAACCCTCATAGAACTCTAGCCCAATGGTTGCCATTAATTTGACTCTGAATTGATTTTAGGATGAATTGATTTTAGAATGTATTTCAATTAATTGATTATGATTTTATATAAACCGTGTTATTTTTACCATTGTTAGCCACTCTGAGCCTGGCTTCGGCTGGGGAGGGCGGGATATAAACAAATTATTATTATTATTATTATTATTATTATTATTATTATTATTATTATTATTATTAGGATCCAACCAGGGGCGGAGGAAGGGGTGTGTGGTCTGCCTCAGGTGTCATCTCTGGGGGGGGGGGGGTGACAAAATGGTGGGAAGCACTCACCGCGGGGCCTGCAATGTGCCCGAGCCATGCATCTCTCCTGGGAGTGACGTGGTGGCTCGGGCGCTTGCAGGCTCCACGTGCCCCAAATGGTCCGCCCACACCTCACCCTCAGCTGTAGGGCAGCTGAGTGGGAGGAAGCAGGTGGACTCCTCAGAGGACCTACTTCCAATTGGCTTGCTCCGCCACTGGATCCAACCCACTGGGTTTTTTTTAACAGCTGCAATGTACTCCTCAGGATATCTGCCAATGCAACAACAACACTATTTTTTTCTGCTGCCCATCTGACTACCCAGCCACCCTGGGTAGCTTCCCAAAAATTATAAAATCACAGTAAAACATCAAACATTAAAAACTTCCCCATACAGGTTTCTTCTAGAAGTCAGATAGTTATTTATTTCCTTTATAAAATAAATTTGTAACAGAGTAATAATAATATTTTAAAATAATAAATTTATTATTTATACCTTGCCCATCTGGCTGGGTTTCCCCAGGCACTCTGGGTGGCTTACAGCACATATAAAAACATACTAAAACATCAAACATTAAAAACTTCATGATAAAGGATTGCCTTCAGATGTTCCCCCCCCAAAAAATAATGTTATTATTTCTGAAAAGGTAACAGTAACATGCTGATCAGTCAGGGGATTATTTTTTGAACTGAAACAACACCATGAAGATTTGTGATAGAATCTTTTGGTTGATCCCGAGAAATAGTCATACTTTGTTACAAACCTTTTCCAGGGAACACGGCCTTGCATGAAAAGTCAGAAGCACAAGCTGCAACATTTCTGTGGTCTGTTAGGAGTGAAGCAAAACTGAAGCCCATTCAGAATAAACAAACAGGTCTTATATGATGGGGGTTCAAGAGGTTACGCCATGAAAGGTCACAGAAATTAATCGAAACGTGAGACCTGGGAGGTCAAAAATGGGCATATTCTTGGCAGAAACTATTCCTGCATTTTATTCTCCTACAAATTTTGAGCCTAGTGCTGATAGATGTTCAGATCCCTCAATTTGGAAGTGCCTGCTTTAGTTATTTCCTTCATTTTTACTTATAGTTTAAGAATAGGAGAATTTAAGGAGAGCCCTACTGGACCAGAAAAGGAAGTCATTCATGAGAATGCTGTTGTGCGTCTTGAATGCTTCCCACAGGCGTGTGGTTGGTCACTGTAAGAAGAGGATTCTAGACAAGAAGAGCCATTGGCCTGGAGCAACAGGTTCTTATGTTCTTAAGCATATACTAGAAATACCTGGAACTGCCATTGATGGACAGTGAAAACTAGGGCTGGTAATCCTTGGATCTCCTTTGGACAGACTGGTAAAATTTTAGCTTTACAGCCAAAATTCTCCAGAAATACAAACAGGGTAGAGAACATATGAAGTGCTTCCATGTGGGTGACACGTAGTATTCTAGCCATGGGTGGATGGAGCCCACAGAAGAATATGCTGAAAGGACCACTAGGGGGAGCAGGATGGCAACTTCTTCCCAAGCATTATTTGGCAGTCGGTTACAGTGGCCAATATTTCAACGGATGTGGTTGTGGGAGATGAGCCCACAGAGATTTGAGCCTCCCCATTCATGCCCCCAGGATCTGAGCGCTGGAATCATTCCTCTGTGTGCTGCCTTCTCAATCTGATAACTTTGGCCTGGATGTACGTACCTAAAACATGGCCTGTCTGATTCATTAAATGTCAAAGAGCCCTGCCTCACATGTTTAGGGATTATCTTTCCCTCTGGAAAAGTTGTTTCAACTCATGCAAAGAGAACATTTTAGAAAGAGCTCGATTGTTTGTGAGGCTTTGTCGGACGAGCCCAGCAACACTTCCCAGAAGTGATGTTTCCAGTATGCTATGTCATCCCAGATACAGGTGTGCTGTTTGCCATCTTTCTGGTGCAATGCAAGTTTGTGAGTGTGATACCTGACCACTCTAAATTACCCGCTTTGCTGGTTGGTTTTCTGGAGGGGCCCATCACACCCTCCGACAGTCCTAAAGGGGCCTGTTGAGGTTGTGACAAGCTCCATTGGGCCCTCCCATTCCAGCAGTGGGCTCTGACGGACCCCACAATGTTGGGCAGAACCCTGTAGTAGATAGGTAGCCGTGTTGGTCTGCCATAGTCAAAATAAAAAAATTCCTTCCAATAGCACCTTAAAGACCAACTAAGTTAGTTCTTGGTATGAGCTTTCGTGTGTATCTGAAGAAGTGGGCAGAACCCTGTGTGCCTTGGGGAGTCACTCCACCCCCATGATCATTTTGGTTGTCCTTTTAGTTCATACCTAAGTCCTATGAAGGGACGCGGGTGGCGCTGTGGGTTAAACCACAGAGCCTAGGGCTTGCTGATCAGAAGGTTGGCAGTTCGAATCCCCGCGACGGGATGAGCTCCCGTTGCTCGGTCCCAGCTCCTGCCCACCTAGCAGTTCAAAAGCACGTCAAAGTGCAAGTAGATAAATAGGTACCACTCCGGCGGGAAGGTAAACGGCGTTTCCGTGCACGGCTCTGGTTTGCCAGAAGCGGCTTAGTCATGCTGGCCACATGACCCGGGAGCTGTACGCCGGCTCCCTTGGCCAGTAAAGCGAGATGAGCACCGCGACCCCAGAGTCGGCCACAACTGGACCTAATGGTCAGAGGTCCCTTCACCTTTACCTTTAAGCCCTATGAAAGAGCATTCATGTATGTTCTGGGGTCTGTAGTATCTACCGTTGACAGCTCTTTGGAACAATGCCCTTATCATTTGTTAGAGTAAGGAAACCTCTGGTTTTGTATTTGATAATCAGGGTGGTATATTTTACAGTTGTGCTGTCACCTCAATTCAGCTGCTAACGGAACTATTTTCTGAGGTTAATTTAATTTGATTTTTAATTGGTTGAAAATCTGTACTTAAGGTAGTTTAGGAACTGTCAGCAAAGTCACTTAGATGGGATCCCTTCCAACTTTTCAATTCTATGAAATGCTCCAAGACATTGAAAGAAAATACTAATTATATGAAAACTGGAAGAAAAAAATCAAATGGTTGAAGCTGAAAGCAATTGTTCTGGAAAAAAGGAAAAATGTAAGTGGCATCTCCCAGGACAAAGGGGATCCCTATATTCCTAGGGATGTGGGTGGCGCTGTGGTCTAAAGCACTGAGCCTCTTGGGCTTGCTGATCGGAAGGTCGGCAGTTCGAATCCGCAGGACGGGGTGAACTCCAGTTGTTCTGTCCCAGCTCCTGCCAACATAGCAGTTCAAAATCATGCCAGCGCAAGTAGATAAATAGGTACTGCTATGGTGGGAAGGTAAACAGCGTTTCTGTGCACTCTGGTTTCCATCACGGTGTCCCATTGCACCAGAAGCAGTTTAGTCATGCTGGCCATTACCCGTAAAGCTGTCTGTGGACAAACTCAGGCTCCCTCGGCCTGAAGCGAGATGAGTGCCGCACCCCATAGTTGCCTTTGACTGGACTTAACTGTCCAGGGTCATTTATCTTATATTACTTATATTACTAGATGGCCACAGTCTGAGGAGCTTCTCTGAACAAGTGCTCTAGACTAATTACAAATTGTTTGGAGCAGTATATCAATGAGCTTAAATTTAAAAAAGGAAAGATGAGGTTAGCATACCACTTATGTTAGAGCTGAGGCAGGGAGAAAGCTGGGGAGTCACACCTGAAGGAACAAATAGAACCACTCTAGAACCAGGAAGACTTTGCTGCAAGGTTCCGTTCCAGACACGAAACCTTTTATAGCCCTTCCTGTCTAGGATGGCCCAATGGTCAGTGTAGATGGGAGGGGCCAGTTCAAAACCTCAGAAAACTTCACCACACAGGCAGATGCCTCAAATCTGAAGTTCTGTGGCATACCACACTGGAAGCTAAATACAGACTTGAATGTCCCCACAGCCTGCAGCCACAGATAAACAATCACACCCAGAGGTGGGCACTAGCTGGGCTCTGCCCAGGGTTGCAGAGAAATGGCAAGTCTTGGCTCCAGACTACAAGGCTTTCTCTAGTAGCTTTACAGATCATTCTTCTCATTTAAAGATCTTTCATTCTGAAGTGGTTAATAATGAGGAATGTGCCTCTTCCAGAATGGCTGTTATTTCCCCCCCCTTCCCCCTTCCCCCGCACAATAAACTATGTTTCCTGATCTGGAAAAAATGCTTGCTGGCTTCGATTTCGTTTCTTTTTCTCAATTGCGCTGCTCAGCCCAGGCCACACATTTTCTCCCTGTGAGTAAGGCTTCTCAGAAATGTTTGGTCAGTTCTCCAGAGCAAGTAGCATTGGAGCAGTGGATTGCTTTGTGAGATGATTATTCACAAATAATGGTATTTTAAGTGTAGCTGGCACCAGACCCCATGGCCTGCTTTTAATTCACTGAGGACAAAAGAGAAGCAGTACCAAGGGCCAAAAACTTGCCCCAGCTCTGTTAAACAGAGAGTAAATTAAAGTAAGGGTGGAGAACCTGTGGCTCTTCTCCAGATGTTGCTGGAGAAAACAAGGCATTTAAATAACTATTGTACAACTTTAAACAATTATGGCTTCCCACAAAGATTCCTGGGAGCTATAGTTTGTTAAGGGTGCTTTTGGGAGCTCCTATTCCCCTCAAAGAGCTACAATTCTCAGAGTTCCCTGGGAAGAGAGAATAATTATTAAACCACTCTGAGAATTAGATTCAGGTAGGTAGCCGTGTTGGTCTGACACAGTTGAAATAAATTAAAAAATTGAAAAATTGTCCAGTAGCACCTTAGAGACCAACTAAGTTTGTTCTTGGTATAAGCTTTCATGTGCATGCACACTTCTGCTGCTGTGCAATTTCTCTTCTCATCCTGAAGCAAAGTTCTTAACCTGAGGTACTATTTCTGTGCTACCGGAGTCTGTAACCTGAAGCTTCTGTAACCCAAGGCAGTGTTCCCCAACCTTGGGCCTCCAGCTGTTTTTGGACTACAACTCCCATCATCCCTCGCTAGCAAGACCAGTGGTCAAGGATGATGGGAATTGTAGTCCAAAAACAGCTGGAGGCCCAAGGTTGGGGAACACTGACCCAAGGTACCACTGTAGTATAATAGTGCTATAAATGTATGGCGCCGATGGTGCCTGGGTCAAAATTTGCTCCAGTGAGCTAGTGATGATAATCAAGAAAGGATCAGAATCAGAACAATAAATATAGAAAGAAAATAGTAAAGTTTATTTAAATTAAAGCAGAGAAATGATTATATATATGTATACAAACTCAGCAGTAACTCAAATATAATAAATAAAAAGGAGGTATGAATCAGTTTATGAAAGGGGAAAAAACTATTATACTGGCAAATAAAAATAATCAATGCAACGGATATCAAATTGCACTCTCCTGAAACATCCTTACCGTAATTTAAGCTAAATATTAAAGAGGTGACTATTGTAGCTACCAATCCAAGGAAAAGTCCATGAAACTGGCTTCTGTGGCCTCAGGGGCAAAGTTGAAAAAGATGAACTCAAGATCCAGTGTTTGGATCCTGAATGGTCTAAGTGGAAAATAATTTCAGATAAAATGGAGGGGAAATCTTTGGACTAGTGAACTTTTAGCCTCACAAGGGAACAAACTAGGGTTGCCATATTTCAAAAAGCTCTTTTAAAGGAAATTCACCAAAATCTACACTTCCGACATGGGTTGCTGTACGTCCGAATTTCCCCGGACATTTAAGTGATTTCTGCCCGGGCGCTGTTACAGATGTCTGAATCCCAGCTATATCCGGGAAAGTCCAGACATATGGCAACTCTAGAATAAACGGAAGGTAAAATCAAAATCAAAAAGATTTCAGGGGTAAAAAAACAAAAAAACACCTGTGTCTATTCAAAGCAGTTCATGAGCCAAACATCCAGACCCAAAAAGGTTAGTTTAGAGAAAATGGCCACGAGCAAGATAAAAAAACTGAAAGACAGATATGCTCAAAGCAATGAATTCCTTCTCCTCTCAACCAGAAGGCAAGAGGGCAAACGGGGCTCCAAAGATCTCAGAATAAACATTGCTTGGAGCCAAGCAAATACAAAATTAAGAATAGTAGAAGAAGACACCTCTAGCTATGAGTGTAATCTCTTTTAGATCCCTCTGCTCCTCCAAATCTCCCTGTTTTCTGAGTCAATCTTTTCTCTCACCCTGCTGTTTCTCACTAAAGTTCAGCTATGTATTAGTAAATGACACCAGGCGTAGACTCCTGTTAAGAAGGGGTTTATTATCTTTAATTAATGATTTGGGGAGGTTGGCATATTCTTGAGCCTTATCAGGGCAAATTGGGATTCTCGAGTCACTCACTTAAAACAGGCATCGAGGCCTTCCTCAGTTATAAGCCAGAGTTTCTTGACCAAAGTTAGCTTCCATTCCGTTCCACAGCTTTTGGGGTGATCACCTTCAATACACAGATTCACTCTCAAAATGACCTGACTCAAACTTCTGACCTATGCTGTCATACCTGAGAAGTTTAGCATGGGCTTTAGTTTCACAATAGTAAGAGAAATTAACTCTCCATGGCCTCCAGGAATAAGTCTCTCTTTTTATTAGCTCACAGGAAATATATTTGAATCTACCCTGTTTCTCATACTTTCAAGACCGGAAAGTATTTCAATTGTTTTGTGGAGAAGCTACGTGACTCTCTCTCCTTCACAACAGAGAAACCCTGTGGTGGGAAACCACGCGGTCATATTGACTGAACATATGCAGATTTGCACCCCCCCCCCAAATTGAGCTCAGTAACAGACTACAGTTCCCATGAATCCCAGACAACATAGCCACTGGTTAGTGGCAGAGGTTGTATGGTTGAGTTCCTATGTCCTGCCACATGGACAACCTAGTCAGCATGTGACCTGGACCATGAAACCAACAGATCCTGAAGCAAATGATACAGCAGTTTATCTACTTACCGTAATCGGTTTGGACTAAGGTTGGAAACCTTCCCAGTCTAAAATAAAGCTTGTGGTTTGTAGGCAAACTAACACAACATTGCAGAGTAGTCAGAGGTGACATTACCGGAGATAAATTTTATGGTAACTGGTCTCCCTTCATTTTTTCCATTAATTTCATTTCCATTAATTAATTCCATTAATTTCTCACCAGAAGGATCTAGACCACCTTTTTAAGAGATATATTATCACGAAATTTTTCTCAATATCCTGCATTTTCTTTATTTAACTATCATGTCACTGACTCTCTCCCAGGTTTAAAGAAGGCCGCTGTTAACTTTGCAAGTCTGTTGTTGCAACCAGTCCTATATATGTTTGGTATTTATAGATATATTCTTTCCAAAGTGTGTAATGAGGCTGCATGGTTCACTTATGCACCCCCCAAATGATCTCTGAAATGTTTTGATTGCTTTATATAAGTTTGCTTGTTTTAATGTTTGTCTCTATAAGAGAGAGAGAGAGAGAGAGAGAGAAAGAGTTTGTGCAAACTTTAAACTCTGTTGTTAGCTGTTCCTGCAGCTATAAACACTTGAAAAGTCCTGGATATTTATATTCCTATATACATAAAAATGCAGGACTCTCGTTGTTCAGCCCCGTTTGATTTCATGCAAATCCAGGATTGTGGTTTGGAGCAAGAGAGGGGGCCGATTTTGAAATGATGGTTTTAAGCAAGAGCAGAGGTTTCAATAAAGCAGGGATGGAGAGACACAGGAGCTGTGAGAATATGGGGGGGGGGGCTGAGCAATGCTAGAAGGGGGTAGCAGCCGTGTGTGTGTTTGTCTACACACACACACGTATATCCTCTGCAGGTGGATAGTTTTTTTTAAAGGCTAGTTTTATTACCAGTGAGTGTTGCTGAATAGCAATTTATGTGAATGGTAGAATTTAGACTTTCCTGGCTATTGTGAGTTCCTTTTCTTTAACAATAATATAACGGTATGTAGGTGAGTGTTGAGTCGCCTCCCCCCCTTGCTTGAAATAGCAAATGTAGAAGCCCTATTATTTAATCCCCAGTCTAAAACGCCGGCGGTCTCTCTTAGATCACAGGTTTCAATTAGAAAATTAACTTGCATGTCGCTTTGCCATATTAAAAAAAGCTGATTTCCTCCCAGTGCCATACAGATGATACATTGTTACAAGGGGCTGAAATTACACTTAATATCCTCTACATAAAAAAGAGGGAAAGGCACACAAGGCTTTTCCGCTTCGTTTGGGTTAAAGCTTTAAAAAATAATACGTTTTTTACAAGCCTAGCTGCAGTTTTTATTCCTCTGAGTCACGTGCGCCCCTTGAAAACCATGCACTCTCCATGGCTCTCAAAGCATAAAATAGGCAATAAAATGTTTTTGAAGGAATTCTTACTATATTTGGCTTTGCAAAATAAAAGGCCCCAGTACGTTAAGCCTAATATCATTAACTTTTTTTTGCGGTTTTCATGCAATTTGTAATCCAGAAATCTTTGGTATTAGAAGCTGAAGTGGAGGGGGAGGTCGGGGGGGGGAGGGGAAAGGAAGCTAAAACAACAACTATATATGAATATGAATACATGCAGCCAGCATTCCATTTTTTTCTGGGAAGGAAAATGATCTGGTATTACAATTTTATAAAAGGATGGCTTCCCAGGCAGAAATTTGTGAAGAAGGAGGAGGAGGAGGAGGAGGAGGAGGAGGAGGAGGAGGCGGCTTGGAAATTCAGTAAAATCATAGAATCTTAGAGCTGGCAGGGACCCAAAGGTCATCTAGTCCAACCCCCTGCAATGCAGGAATCTTGGCTAAAGCATCCATGACAGATAGCCATCCAATGGACTTGCAGCTTGCCATCTGCATTGGACCCCCATTATGAAAGGCTGGTATGCATGACCACTGGAATGGATTTCCTGTTGGGAAGTGGGGAACTCAAGAAAGCTCAATAGTGTTGGAAGCTTCAGGAATATACTGCAGCAGAGGTGGGGAACGTCAGGCCTTGGGGTCAAATTCAGTCTTCCAGCCTTCTCTGTCTGGCCCTTGGAATTTCCCCCTGGCCATAGACCCTCTTTCCAGGTCCTGCTCACTGGCCCCGCTTCAAGCCGTAAATACTTTTGCCTGGCTGGGATGCGTTCTCAAACTCAGTGCATTTGGTCTGCCTGACTGGGGGACAGAGAGGTATGTATGCATGTAGAAACTTGCCAGCTGTGCAAAGGCCACAAAGAAGTGGTGTGCTGAAAGAGGGCGCTGAACCTTTCCACTTATCACTTCTTTTCAAAAGCCGCACCATCTTGCCCAGCCTGTTTTATCCCAACTAAGCATCTCACATTCCAAACCAATCCCAGATGTCTTGCAGCATTGCCTGCTGGTGGAAATGCCAACTTGGTTGTGAATGAAGTTTTTCTTTTTTTCTTTTGCTTGCTCATCAAGTTGCAGTTCCAAATCCAGATTAAGAAAGTGGAACGCTCGTGTCATTCAGACTCACTGCCATGCCACGTGAAAACCTCCTCTGTGATGAGCTGGCAGAAGGATGACAAAAGGTTCTAGAAGAATGCCTGCTTTCAGGTTTAATCCATCTTGCCAGCTACCGATGAACAGACACAGATCTATCTATTCTAGGCTGCACCAACAGAAGTATAGTGTCTGGATCAAGGAAAGTAATAGTACCACTCTATTCTGCCTTGGTAATACGGTGTCCAGTTCTGGGCACCACAAATTAAGAAGGATATTGAAAAGCTGGAACATGTGCAGATGAGAGCAACCAATTTCTGGAAACCAAACCTTATGAGGAGCGCTTGAAGGAGCTGGGTATGTTTAGCCTGGAAAAGACAAGACTGAGAAGAGATATGATAGGCATCTTCAAATATCTAAGGGGCTGTCTTATGGATGATGGAGCAAGCTTGTTCTCTTCTGCTCAGGAGGGTAGGACTCAAAGCAATGGAACCAAGTTACAAGAAAGGAGATTCTGACTAAACATCAGGAAGAACTTTCTGAAAGTAAGAGCTGTTAGACAGTGGAACAGTCCCCCTTGGGAGCTTGTGGACTCTCCTTCCTGAGAGGTTTTTAAGCAGAGGTTGGGTGGACATCTGTCCTAAATGCTTTAATTGAGAGTCCTGCATTTGGACTAGATGACATTCAGGGTCTCTTCCAACTCGACAATTATACAATTATCTATATGAACACAGAGTTAAACTATGGAACTCACTCCCACTGGAGGCAGTGATGGCCACCAACTTGGATGGCTTTAAAAGAGAATCAGGCAAATTCGTGGAGGGAAAGGTTATCAGTGGTTACTAGCCATGATGGCTCTGTTCTGCCTCCACATCTGGAGGCCGCAATGCTTCTGTATATCAGTTGCTGGAAAGCGCAGGAGGGGAGAAGGCTCTTGTGCTTGAATCCTGCTCACTGGCTTCCCACAGGCAGCTGTTCAACCACTGGGAGAACAGGATGCTGGACGAGATGGGACACTGGCTTTATCCAGCAGGTCTGTTGTTATGTTCTTGACTGGCCCTGGGCAAAGGCTTCCAATAGTGCAGCAGAGCTACCCCCACTCTCCTCCTTCCATAAGAGCTGACTCCCAGGGGCCAGGATCCCTTCAGCCCCCCAATAAAATATTTGAGGGAGGTGCCCCCCCAAGTTGATAAGCATTGTCATTCAGTTGGTGCATGTGTGCCGTGTTATGTGATCAGTTATGTTGGGCAAGGCTTTATTGCCCCAAATACCGGTATATTTTTTCAGGTTGGCACCTCTGCCTCCTTCTGTGCATCGCCTAAAAAGGTAAAGGTACCTGAAGCTGAGGCTCCAATACTTTGGCCACCTCATGAGAAGAGAAGACTGCCTGGAAAAATACCCTGATGTTGGGAAAGATGGAGGGCACAAGGAGAAGGGGACGACAGAGGATGAGATGGTTGGACAGTGTTCTCGAAGCTACCAACAAAAGTTTGACCAAACTGCAGGAGGCAGTGGAAAACAGGAGTGCCTGGCGTGCTCTGGTCCATGGGGTCACGAAGAGTCGGACACAACTAAATGACTAAACAACAACAACCCCTGACCCTTAGGTCCAGTCGCAGACGACTCTGGGGTTGCACGCTCATCTCGCTTTATTGGCCGAGGGAGCCAGCGTACAGCTTCCGGGTCATGGGGCCAGCATGACTAAGCCGCTTCTGGCAAACCAGAGCAGCACACGGAAATGCTGTTGACCTTCCCACCAGAGCAGTACCTATTTATCTACTTGCACTTTGATGTGCTTTCGAATTGCTAGGCGGGCAGGAGCAGGGACTGAACAACGGGAGCTTACCCCATCGCGGGGATTTGAACCACCGACCTTCTGATCGGCAAGCCCTAGGCTCTGTGGTTTAGACCACAGCGCCACCTGCATCCCTTGTGCATTGCCTACGCCCTCCCCAAAAAAATTGGTTCTGGGGGAGTGCTTGGAGAACCCCCAGAACAGACCATGGTGGTAGAGGAGGGAATCATTTTTCCTGATAGTGCCATGTTGAATTCCACCCATTGATTCTGAGGAAGGATTTGAAGGGAAAGCGAGTCAGTAGTTGCATCACATAGGTGGTTTGGATGTGATGAGGGGGTACTTCAAACATATGAGAGATCTGTGCCAAAGTCCAAGACAGATATAGGTGCATTAGTCTCATTTATTTTTATGGGCTTAATCAGGTCAGAATAAAACAAAACAAAATGCCTAACTCTGAGCTTGTTTGTGGACTATTTTGGTCCCCCATGTGAATGCAATGCAAACAGAAATGGGATAGGAACCAGTAATCAAATGCAAAAACTAATGAACAGAAGTTCATATTTGAAATTCCCTTTGCCGTGTCTGTCACAGCCACAGTATTTGTCTGCAAATGCTGTTTCGGCTGGGAAGTTCAGATTACTAACTTTCCAGTCCTTTTTACCAGTTCATTCCAAGAACAATTCCAGTTTTTATAAGTTAATAAAAAAAGAAAATAACTTGAGCGCTTTTAATAAGGGAGCGAGGGAAGCCAGAAAATAAAAAGTTGGGACAGCAGATCAGGAAAAGTATCAGTCTGAGCGTGCAGGGTTGCCAAATCCAATGAAGGAAATAAATCTTGAAGCTCTGAGCCTAGTACTATCCAAGGGAACCCTCAGTGATCCCTGAGCAAGAATTATTCAAATTCAATTTCGTACTTTCTGCTTTTCATACGTGCTACCAGAAGCAGACAGTTTTAAATACCACGGGCATGGAGTGTGCATGCAGACCAGACTGTGCTTTAGTGCGCATGTGTGCACACCAACACACACCGGTGCATCAAAACAAAGAAAAAACATATCTGTTCCCCTTGGGGGCCAGGGGGAAGCTGATATACGTTTGTGTGCATTGCAATGTTGAAATTATGTAACTGAAATGAAATGGGAAGTGAGCTTACATTCTTACATTCTTATTTTTATTTTTTAAAATAAAAAAATTCCTTCCAGCAGCACCTTAAAGACCAACTAAGTTAGTTCTTGGTATGAGCTTTCGTGTGCATGCACACTTCTTCAGATACACTGAAACAGAAGTTGCCAGATCCTTCTATATAGTGAGAAGGTGGGGAGGGGTATTACTCAGAAGGGTGGTGGGAATGGGTGATTGGCAGATAGCTGAGATGAGCCTGTTGACGACTCTTAACGACTGCAATAGGTCTTACAGGAAAAGGCAAGGGGTGAGAAGGTGAAAAATGGCTAGTCATGTATAATGAGATAAGAATCCAGTGTCTCTGTTCAGACCAGGTCTCTCCATGGTTTTAAGTTTGGTAATGAGTTTTATTTTTTAAATCAGTTTGAAATGAGATTCGGTAGTTTTAAAATATGGCAGTATTACTAACTCCAGTTTAGAGCTCTTCTAGTGGTAGGTTGTGCTCCATGACTGGGTCATGCTGTGACACCAGTACCACTCTGCTCATAGCATAATGACATCAAGACACTTTCCTTATTGTCACTTACTTAGGTGACAGATGGAATGGGGAACCTGTGAGCCTCTGGATGTTGTTGTACTACAACTCCCATCATCCTTGGCCAGTGGCCATGCTAGCTGAGGCTGGTGGGAGCTGGAGTCGAAAAATATTTGGATCACAGTACTACAAGAAGGCCCACCTGAAGAAAAGTCTAAATTGTGCAATATTTCTCCCCTCCCTTTTTTGAGAATTTCATGCTTTGTGTGTCCATGTTTATTTTTGCGCAGAGTTCCTGCATCATGCATTTTATTCTGTGCATGACAAAAGGGTGAGATGGGCCCTTGTTCCTTCACTACATTGGCTGGGTAAATATCTGAAAGAACAGTGGTTTGCCTTTGCTATGAATGGTACAGTGGAGAAGTCAATAATGTTCTGTTGGTTGCAAGGGAACTGGTATAAAAGTAGAATTCCTGGATGTCAAGATTCAAGTTTGGGGCAATTACTCTTTGGTGAGAGAACCCCAGCAGAGATTTAAAATCGCAACATATGCAGCAAGGAAAAACATGGAAATATAGGCAGGACAGCTTACTCTATGGTTTTAACCCCTTCATGCATTAACTAGACTTTAGCATGTTGGTTATATGAGGCTGATTATCCCACATGTTCTACAATGCACATTTTGCATCTTATCAGTTGATGACTGGCATCTTGGCTGTAAGTCCTAGAACACCTGTTCCCTCCTTTGCTGAGTCCAGCTGACTGACTCCAGCTATAAAAGCTAAGGCTGATGAATAGACATTTGGGTTTAGGGTTTCTTTGTTGCTGTTGTTGTTGTTGCTGCTGCTGTTGTTATTATTACTATTATCATCTTTATCTTTAGATCTTACTATGATTGAGTTTGTTTGCCCACTTTTTGATTTGTTTTATTAATTTAAGGCTGCTTTCATTATGTTTGTGATTATGTAAATCTTGTCATGTTGTAAGCTGCTTTGAGCATGTTTCAACTATGGAGAGGATTTCGGGCAGGGTTCTCTCCCAACCATGTCTTGAAAAGCTGAGGATTGAACATGCAAAGCAGATACCGTACCACAGGGTTACACCTCCTCCCTGTTTGCCCGAAGAGTGCTATACTCACAGCAGGATAGGATCTGGCAACCGTATGCCTTTTTCTGAATGCGAAAAATATCTCCCAATGGAGGAGATATAACATGTCACATTATTTGAATGAGATGGCCTTAAGTGTTATCTGTGCTGATTCCTTCAGTTTAAGTGATAATCTGAGGTACTTGCGGTAGACATAAAAGAGATTAGAACCACTCTCTTGTTTCATATTCCCATTCACAGGACTAGGAAGTATAAATTGGAAACACATGAGGGAGATATTTAAGAAAATAGCAGTTTCCCATAGACTTTAAAGCACTTCCTAATAGGAACTGCATTCATAATTCTCTCTTTTTGGCAGGGTGGGGGAAGAGAGGATATAGGGACTATTAGTAAGTGAGAGATTTATCTAGTAAACACTAAGCTACCGAACCTTAAATTTGTTTCCATTCCTTTGTTAAGGCTGACAAGTGAAAGGAATATTTCTTCAAACATGCTTCCTAATATTCAGTGAGGTAAATGTTGAACAGCTGTAACTTAAAGTATGGAAAAATTAAATGAAAGGCACATTTAGGATTTATGGAGCTGAAAACCAAGAATCCAATGGAAAATGGAACTTTGATGAGCAGAAACTATGCTGTTAATGCCGATTTTTTACTGGTACTTAAAATAATATTAACTCCCAGGCCCCCCCAGACTATAATCTGGAACTATATAGACTTTAGGTTTTTTTTTTTAATGATGCAATGTTAGTTCTAAAAAAGTAATATGGCTGTAAAATATATTTTAATGTTCAGTTAAAATTAACAGTGACCAGTTAACTAGAAAATGACTTGATTCCCAGAATAACGAAACTCTACAGAAGTCTGGAAGTTTATAAAGTGTGGATGGTTTTCCAGTCAAAACTCTCGTGATCAAGGAATTTTACAGATGTGATGGTGAGACCCACATAGTTGTCCGTTCTCTGAGAAACACATGTCAAAAAACCTGAGAGTCAAAGTAATTGCATTCTACTGAAATTCATTTATATGATAATTTGGGTGTGCAATATATGTTCACATTTTCACAACTACCTTGTGAGTCAAGTTGTTGCCATCATATAAAATGCCAAACATTGTAAAAACTCTGCACAGAGATCAAAAGGCAATGCCTGCCCCATTTGCCTGCAGTCTTCAAGAGATGATGTAAAAGGACAAAGTAATGGAGACAGAAGAGGAGAGCAAGCAAATTCAGGCAGCCGTTCTTGAAATAACATAACTTTAGTGTCAGTGTGTAGTATCAGAGACGGGACTCAGCTACATTGACAAAGAAAAAGCGCTTTATATGTGTTATAACACTGTGACACCAGATGGTGCTGTGGAGTCCCTTTTTTCGCCAATGTGATTTCCCTTTATGAAGTTTATAACGCGTTTTCCTGAAAGGCTTTTTGATCCAGGGACAGTGTGGAGTAGTGGTTAGAGTGTCAGACTAGGACCTGGGAGACCAGGGTTCTGGTCCCACTTGGCCATGAAGCTCACTGGGTGACTTTGGGCCAGTCACCATCTCTCAGCCTAACCTACTTCACAGGGTGGCTGAAAGGATAAAATGGAGGGGGCTGTGGGGGAAACTATGTGATACACTTTGAGATGTTTGCAGGAAAGGTGGGTTATAAAAGTAATCAATCAGTCAATAATGTGATCTGGTTGGATGGATGGCCCTGCCTTTAAATAAACACACCCAGCAGCTCTTAGCCCCCAGATTCCCCTCACAAGTGCAATCCTTTTCCAGAAGGTAGGGGGTGCAATCTCCCAGTGGCCCTTGCTCCCCTACCTGGTGGCAGAAGCCAGAGGATGCTTTTCTTTTGTGTTGCAGACCGAGCACATCTGTCAGTTGGGACCAAATATTCTTTCTGGAAGTCAGGGCCTTCTGGTGGTTCCCTCACTGAGAGAAGTGAAGCTACAGGGAATCAGGCAGAGGGCCTTCTTGGTAGTGGCGCCCATTAGATGTCAAGGAAATAAACAACTATCTGACTTTTAGAAGACATCTGAAGGCAGCCCTGTTTAGGGAAGTTTTAAATGTTTGATGTCTTATCGCTTATTATTATTAATATTAATATTCTGTTGGGAGCTGCCCAGAGTGGTTGGGGAAACCCAGCCAGATGGGCAAGGTATAAATAATATATTACTACTACTACTACTACTACTCCTGCTATTACTACTACTACCTGTAAGAGTGCAGCCTCCCAATGCCCCCTTTCCCCTTGGCCAGTAGTAAAGGCCCAAATCACCTTGGAAGACTTGATATATCAGAGGGAAGGTCTGATTATGTGTCTGAAAGTGGTGGGAAGGGTGTGGCTCAGACTTCATGAAGAAATGGAGACTAGGTTGGGGAGGTAGTGTGTCTTCTGAAAGAGACATACCTTGGGATGGCAGATCTATGTGATGGAGTCATGACAAAAGAGACAAGGGATGCCCTCTGCCACCCCTGCTGGTTCACACATCCATGTACACCATGTGATTTGTTGGCACTTGACGAGGGTACAATTAATTTCATGCTTCACTCATAAATATTCTTCACTCGATGGTCACACAGCATCCAGGGATGATTACATGTGTTCAAAGGTCAACACAGATACAGAACTTTCACAACATCTACATCCAACCAGCACATTCCACCAGCACAAGGATTTCTGCTTTCACAAGGGAACTTCCTCCCTTTCCCCCCTTTCCCCCTCTAAATCTCTTCTGGGTTTCCCATCAACCGTCTGTAGAAGAATTGGGAAGGGCGCAGGGCGTGTGCAGGGAGTGGAATGGGTTGTTTCTGTTGCACAAGTGAAAATCCTTGCACTGACAGAACAGGTTAGTTGGATGTCACCCATTGCTTTTATTTGGTGCCAGTACAGGCATTTGGCTGCAGGCGCTGAAAGGTTGGTTCACACATGCATGCCAACCCTTCCTTGGGCCAGAGTATCCAGCGATGACTGCTTGTATGAAGTAGGTCATCACAGATACAAGACCACAAATAGAACTTCCATATCACTTCACATTTCATCAAGTGAGAGCCAGTGTGGTGTAGTGGTTAAGAGCTGTAGACTCATAATCTGGTGAACCGGGTTCGCGTCTCCGTTCCTCCACATGCAGCTGCTTGGGCTAGTCACACTTCTTTGAAGTCTCTCAGCCCCACTCACCTCACAGAGTGTTTGTTGTGAGGGAGGAAGGAAAAGGAGAATGTTAGCCGCTTTGAGACTCCTTAGGGTAGTGATAAAGCGGGGTATCAAATCCAAACTACTACTACTACTACTACTACTACTACTACTACTCTTCTTCTTCTTCTTCTTCTTCTTCTTCTTCTTCTTCTTCTTCTTCTTCTTCTTCTTCTTCTTTCCAAAGTTGTCCATGCTTTCAGCTGCTGCTGAGGTGGTCATTCACACATGCACTAGTACCTGAATATGAGGAAAGCACTGCATGTAAAATGGCATGACTGTTCCCTCTGCACTTATATCTCTGAAGGCTGCTGCAGTCATCTAGGACCAATTTTTAAGTTATCTTAGCTGCTTAGTTGTGCTTGTATGTTCAGGTTTTAAATAACACACATACAAATGGCCAGCACCTGCTTCCCCAATACAGATTGGGACCCTATCATTGTGTGTGTGTGGTTGGGGGTAGGGGCTTTAATATTTTAGCTCCCACTATATATCTGCCTTGGTTAGCCTCTCCACACCTGTAAATTCCTGTGCAAATTCAAGGTGTGCCCCCCTTAAGTCTGGACCATAGCAAGGGGCAAAGTGCTAAAGTATTCCCCACCACGATAGGGTCTCAGTCCAGAGTAGGCCTGCCCCACTTGCCCCCTGCACCAAGAGAAATGGCTGAGCAGCTAAAGGAACAACAGTGCATGGGAACCAGGCCTTAGCCATGAAAAATCAAGCGAGGCACACCCAGTCTTCTGAGCACCCAAACAATAGGATTTTGTAATGCTGCAAATGCATGACTCAATCAAGCTCCACTGGCAAAAGATGAAAACTTCAGCAAACTTCAATAACTCTCACATTAACTTTTGAAAGAAAATGACTTTTGCTTGATATCTTTATTACAAGCAGACATCATTAGCGGAGGCAAAGAGTGCATTACTGAAGCATCTGTATGTGCTTTGCTAAGCATATTCCTTATCCAGCAAGCACCTCTAGAGAGTTGTGCCCTGCGTTCCTCCTTCCTTTTGCATTCTGTGTAACATGGGCTGATGTGCTAGACATGGGCTGATCGGCTAGAAATACTAGGGTGTGCCATAAGAGAGTATACTTATTAGGGCCACAGTGACGCTTATTTCAAACTCTGCATCCACTTTGTGAAAACCGCCCTTGCCCCATATTCGTTGCTGTGTAGCAGACTTTTCTTCCTTTTATAAAAAGCCAAGTAATGCAAAATAGAACATTTAAGCAAAGTTCAAGGTTTACTCCCAGTCCAAATTTAGTCATTAGGGTGGCTTGGTACCCTACTTCAATCATTCCACTGGCATACAGGGTATCCTACTTGTCAGAGAACAATACTTTATTTCCAAGATTAGGAACTTTTCTTGGACCAAGGGACACATTCCCTTCTGGGCAGCCCCCCCAATTGACTCTTTTGGCCATTCAGTTTACTTGTATGGGACTAGAAGGAGAAGCAGGGGTGCACTGACTTCCCTGCTACCTTGCCCCACCCACTTCCAGTCACCAGCAGCAACCCTGGTGTTGGGAAGCCAGGTAGGCACTGCCCTCCCCTGTCAATCACTGCAGCTCTAAACAGTGTAGCTGATGTTTTGGATTGGGCAACACTTGGCAGTAATGTGCCTAATTCTTCTAGCATGTACATCTACATCTGAGGAGACTGGATGCACCAAGATAGCTTAGATATCTGCTTTGGAATGATGGTTTTATTTATACAGTTGTCAACTATCCACATGCTAGTTGTGGGGGTACAAAGGCAAAAGTGGGTGGGCAATAAATGGAAATTTTACTTCCATACAGTAGACACATCCCTCTCCACCCTCCATCCATCCATCCAAGCAAGAGGCAATATCAGAGTTCAAGGACACATTCCGACCAAGCATATACTCCTGAGGTACAAAGCACAGCCAGTGAGGAGTGTGAGCTGGGGGGAGTTTGGAGGGCCAGATAGACCTGGAAGGCTCCATTTGGCTCACTGGCCTGGGACTCCCAGTTCCTGCTCTATTTATAGGGCCATCCTCTTTTCACAGTTCTCTTTTGAATGGCTATCCAGTCCAAGACTTGCTGAAAGATAAAGAACTGTAAGAAGAAAGAACAGGGACCTTGAAATTGTCCATTCAGTTAGGGCCTAGAGTAGTCTGAGCAGGCACACTGGTCATTTACTCAGCCATGTCTTTTCACTATTATAATATTTATTGCATTTTTATTTACACTTAATTGTTTCTAAAGTTGCCTCTTTATACATCAGTTGGCATGTGCCTCTTTTTATTTTGGTGATGCAGTTCCTGTTTTTGCATGATGTATAAATGACCACCCTTTGATATCTGGCAGGCTTCACCCACTCCAAAAAGGGTAACCATGACCAAAGTTTACATCCAATTCTGGCAGAACAGAAACAAGCAATATACTCCCCTCTTTCTTTCTTTCTTTCTTTCTTTCTTTCTTTCTTTCTTTCTTGGTTCCTTGCATGAAACCACCTGGATAGAACTCCCTACAATTTAGGAGGCTTAATCAATTTGGGAGAGGTTACTTTGCCTGCAAATTTCATCCACTTATGTCAACAGAAAAAAAGTTATGGTCATTTTTAGATTCCCCGTTATAGCCACCGGAGGTGAAACAGATCTTTGGCTTTAACTGTTCAGATTTGGACAATGGAATCAGAACAACACAGAGCAGATCCAAAACACACCAGGCTGCTTCCAAATGCTACAGATGCAAAGCAAATATATTGGTCTCTGCACGCCACTACTTTAAATTATATTCCCCAAATGCCATCTGGAAAAAGGGGCAGGGAGAAGAGGCGATACCCTTGAAATATCTTGTGCTGAGGGAGTGGAAGCCCCCCACTGATCTTTGGGGTGATAGGGTCCTTGCTGGAGGGTGAATATTTTAGCCACACCAGTCCTTCCTGGAGACTCATGCACTCCCCTCCCCTATAATTCCTATTGTATTCAGTGGTAAAGTCTTCCACTGTGGGACTGCAGCTATTATTCTGCAGCCCTTATTCTGATACTTATCTGGTTTCATCCCTTCAGAAGGGGTGACCATGCCTGCAATTTGCATCTGATTCTGGCAAGCAAGAAAATAGATTTCATTCTAATGACATTAGAGGTCTGTCTTGCAACCGAAGAGAGATGCTTTTATATCTTCTAGGTTATTTGACTATTCCCCTTTCGTCCGTCCAACAGCTCACTCGATTTTTCTTTTCACTGCATGCTTCCTAATATTTCATGCACCAAATGTTAAACAGATGTAACTCTAGTCAGAATAAATCAAATAAGAGGCATATTTAAGACACAAAGCTGAAAATCTAGAGAGTAATGGACAGCAGAGCTTTGACAAGCCAACTTCCTTAAAAAAAAAAGCAAAGATCTTTTTCATAGCTCTGTGTTCCAACGTAGCAAAGGTGTACTCAAAACAACAGAGAGAAATTGCTGTAATTTTAGAATCCACATTCAACCAGTGTCTTGACAAAATGATCCTCCCAAACAAGTAGGTCATCTGTTTATCCTGGCCAAAAGGTTGCAGTACTCCCAGAAAACATTTTAAAAAGTACTTTTGGTTCCAAAAAAAAACAAAACAAAAAAGAGGATCTTGCATAAGCACACTGAACAGCTCAACTCAGCCACTGTCTGAAAGTGGAACCTTTTTTGCAGTTATCTCAGTGCACAAAAAAGCACAAAATACCTAATCACAACCGCCGACATTGTTTGCAACCTCTGTGTTTCATTCCTACTTTCTTTTAATGGGGTTGAATGGGAAGGGAGGAACACACCTCTTTTTCATTTTTGTCCCAGCATTACTTCACTCTATCCTTTGTGGTGTGCATTCATAGACGTCCGAATATCACAGCATCATATTCTTTTAATTTGTTTTCTGTAATTTGATATTCTCGGTATTGTTCTGTTTTATGTGCTTCAAGTGTTGGCATTAGAGATACTTATTTGGAAATGGCATGCTTTCTTCTTTGTAACTTTGATCGTTTTGTGTCAATGTAATGCACGGTTTGCAAGTTCAGTGTCTCGTTCACACTTTCTTGTGGTGGTAATGGGACCAATATTTCATTTTTTGTCCCAGCGTTACATCACTCTGTCAACTTTGGATGTACTTCTTTTTTGGCGATCACTCGTAGCTGAGTAAGATTGTCTTCCATAAACACGGTTTTAACAATGAGTCCGTAATGAGTCTGTGGAGGCCGATTCTGGATCCACACGTCCTTCCACAGTGGGGACATTGGTTTCCGGGTGGGAGTTGATCACAGTGTGGATTTGCCAAGCGTGCCTTCCTCTTAGCACGTTTCTCCATTGTGTCCTGAGTTCAAGTGTCTTCAAAGCCCACGACACCTTTGGTAAAGACTGTTCTCCAACTGGAGCGCTTGCAGGCCAGTGTTTCCCAGTTGTCAATGTTTATACTACTTTTTTTTTTTAGATTTGCCTTGAGAGAGTCTTTAAACCTCTTTTGTTGACCACCAGCATTACACTTTCCATTTTTAAGTTTGGAATAGAGTAGTTGCTATTAAACATTAAAAGCTTCCCTAAAGAGGGCTGCCTTCAGATGTCTTCTAAAAGTCTGGTAGTTGTATTTCTCTTTGACATATGGTGGGAGGGCATTCCACAGGGCAGGTGCCACTACCGAGAAGGCCTTCTGCCTGGTTCCCTGTAACTTGGCTTCTCGTAGTGAGGGAACCGCCAGAAGGCCCTCAGCGCTGGACCTCAGTGTCCGGGCAGGACGATGGGGGTGGAGATGCTCCTTCAGGTATACTGTTTATGGTGGCTATCTCTAGGACAGTTCACTTAGAGATGCAGGTCCTCTCAAGATGCTATCATTATCAAGCCATGGACCATTCCTGAGTGAACCAGCCCTATGGTAGCCACTGTCTGATAGCCCAACATTCTTACTGTGAACTCAGCTCCATTAGCTGGCACCCAGCAATTATCCATGGAAGTCAACAGCTCCTTGCTAGGTGGGGTGGAATTGCGATAGCAACTTTTCCCAGCAGTTGGGTTGCTGTTGTCTTACTGGGAGGGGGAGGGACAAGGTGGTGGGGAGGTCTGGCAAAGCTGCCCCACTATGTCATTATAAGCTGTTGCTTCTGGTGCAACTACCAGTTGAAGCAGTTTGCAGGAGGGTTGAGGGAGTAGGAGAACCCTCACCTTATCAGAAGCTACAGGATGCATCAGCTGTGAAATACCTCAGCAACATTCAGCAAGTGATTCCTGACTAGCCGGCCCCTATTGCTGATGCCAGAAACCTGCATCTACAGATCATGGTGATGACTGCATTGTTAAAGATGGAACACCTGCCTCTTTTCAACTGCCCCATAGTGAAAGTTGGTGTTTCTTACCAGAAAATTCCTTTACCTCCCTTCAGAGGTCATCTGTCAAGAGCCAGAATTGCCAACGGCTGCCTCTTGGTTTAATAGCCCCAGGGACAAATGTCCCATCGATTCCATCGATTGAACAGGCACGAACATTGCATCTTGCACACATTCTGCAATAATTAGGCCAACCCCATAGAAAAAACCCTGTTTGCTTGTATATTTTTAAGCTTAGCACACGTTCAACCTATAAGGCAACCGAAACAAACATGACAAATGCCATTTTGTAGCGGTGAATGGTATTTTAAAAAACAGAAACAGGAAGGCCTCATTCATATTGGAAACCTGTAAGTATGTTTGGGTTCCTAATTTTGTTCTTTATTTCACAAAGAAAACAATATTGGAGTCCCCACTCTCCACCCCCGGAATATTACTTGTGTCAGCGCAATGAAAACACACACCAAAAAACAGGAAATTTGGCTCTTTAGAGTTAATAATGCTTTCTTTATTGAGCAGAGTCCTGCCTGTTGGTTCCCTCCCGCTGCCCCTTAAGCAGATTTTCTTATGAAAGGGTTAGAAGTGCCTATGGCCAGTCCAAGCTCATCTGATTTCTTTTGATTTATGCTGACCTTAAGGAGTGGAAAGGTGAGCCAGTTGGCAGTCAATAAGATCTAATCTGCTACTAAGTGAATAATTAAAAGTGAGGCCTATATATTTTGGTAACGAATTGACAGCTTTTTCCATCCCTGCGTCATACTCTAGCTCTCATCAATCCAGTCAAGAGTTTTAATGCTCAACGACAAGTTTAGAAAAAAGTCAAAAGGCAATTCCCTTCTCTTTCTCCTCCACCCCCAAATATGCTGGACAGATGAATAGGCTGTTTATACGGTACAGGGGGAGGGGGAAATGCCAAGAAATAACGAGGGTCAGGCAATTTTTATGTATTTCTTTTATTTGTGTTAGTTTCTAATTTGCCTCTTCCAAAGGTATTGGGCTTGGTAACAGCAATTCAAGAAAATGAATAATAATAATAAGATGAACAACAACAATAATTTTACTATTTATACCCCACTCAAACGACTGGGTTGTCTCAGCCACTCTGGGCAGCGTCCAACTTTTTTTTAAAAAAAGTGCTAAAACATGGATGTCAGGGGTTTAGGAGCAGAAGCACGGGCAAGGGAGGAAACAGAGAGCGAAGGGGAGGAGGCAGAAGAAAAGATGAGTGACGACGACGACCCGAGATCTCCTAGTCTTTCCAGTGAATCAGAGGATTCACAGAAAGGAGCACCAGTGGCGAGGGCAAGGGGGGAGTCTAGGGGGGCACCCCAGGAAGACAGAGCCAGAGAGGACTCAGGGGGGAGCAGCTGGAAATCGGGACCAGCGTCACCGCCAGGAAGCAGGGAAGAGGAAGGGAGCCAGGGGGGAAGCGCTGGCAGCTCACCACAGGAGGGAGGACATGAGTCGGGGATGGCCACACCTCCATCGGGGAGCGAAGAAACGGTTGAGAGGAAAGTGGAAGGTTGGGCGCGCGCGCCAAGTTCAAATGCAGAGGAAGGCGGCGCAGTAAGCAGCCCCGAAAGAGAGCCAGGTCCTAAAGCCCGGCGCAAAGAGGCAGGAGGGTCTGGGTCAGCGTCAGAAGAATCCCGGAAGGAAGAAGCCCCGGGGGGTAGAGGGACCCAGAGGAGGACAGTCAGGAGGAAAAGGTGGAGCAAGGCTAGGATATTAAGTTGGTGCACACAGGGCGGAGACTCAGACGGAGCTTCGCCGACCTAGCTACTAGGCGTAGAGTTGCGCGCAGCAGCGTGAGAATGGAAACTGTAATTCAATAAAGACTTTTACTTAATGACCGCTGGCTAGCGTGATCCTCTGTGAGCTAGGATCTTCAAGCAGCTCTGACAGTAAGCTCCGTCTCCACTTGTGGGCATCTACAGCCTCGAGGAGGGGAGAGACACAGGTGCCTACTAGCAAGCTCACGAACGGCAGACGACATGACGGCTGAGCAGCAGATAGAGGAACTCAGAAACGCGGTGGCACAACTGAACGCCGAGGCTCTAGCATCCAGGAAGAGGGAGGAGGAAGCAGCCGCAGCCTGCAGGGATCTCCAGGTCAGGTTAGACGTGCTGACAAAGCAGACACCCCGGCAGGAGGGCATTGGGTTGGCGAGACGGACAGGCGGGCTGGTCTCTCACTTCGATGGGAACCTGCAACAGTATCCCAACTTTAGAGCCGACGTACTGTGCGCACTGCAACTGCTGCATAAAGACTTTAGAGATGAACAAGAGAGAGTGGGGTTCATCATGTCCCATCTGCATGGGGATGCGAGAGCATGGCTACGCAATTTATGGAGAGATAAGGATCCGGCGCTACAGAATGCAGATGCCTTTATTAAAGCAATGGATGGGTGTTTTTTATCAAGTATTGACGTGGATCTTGCACGGAAGGAGGTGCATGGGCTGAGACAAGGGAGGGCCAGCGTCAGGCAGTACCATGCCCGCTTTTTCGCCTTGGTCAGTGCCCTGGAATGGGACAGAGATTCGGCTCCTGTAAGAGACCTCTTTTGGGAGGGGCTGCATAACTCGATTAAAGATGAGATCGCCAGGGGGGAGAGACCCCGAACCACCCAGGAGGTCGTTCAGAGGGCACTGGCAGTGGGGGTGAGGCTGGAAGGACGTCCGTGGAACAGGGACGAAGGGCGTGGAGGGCGCGAACCAGCCGGGGGCCCCTCCTTCTTTCCCAGGGAAGCAGCGCGGGCGCAATCCACGCCTCCGCCAGGAGGAGGAGCCGAACCTATGGAGGTGGGAGGTGCAAGGGCTCAGTCAGCAACCAGAGCCCTAGCACCAGCAGCAGTGAAAGCGAAGCCTCCTAGAGGGAACAGGAAGTGTTACGTCTGTGAGGAGCCAGGGCATATGGCGAAAGAGTGTCCCCAGAGGCCCCACAAGCTCACTGCAGCCTCAGCAATGGTGACTGCAGCAACACAGCAAGGAGGACCACAGCAGGGAAACGAGGCTGTCTGGCTGGAGGAAGAGGCACTGGGGCCCAGCCAGACGTGTTAGTGACGCAGTCCCCAGCGATTTTACAGCCCGTGAACCCCCTCCCGCCCAAACCAGTAGTGAGGCTCACAGCGTCTCTCCAACTGCCCAATGGAATCACCATGGACGTGCCAATCACCATTGACTCAGGCAGCAATGCGGACTTTATAGGGCAGGACTTTGTCGACAGGCACGCTGTGCAGTTGCTGCCGGCCACACTGCCCCTGCAGGTTGTCACGGTGGATGGCAGGGAGCTGCTCGGGGGGCAAGTGGTGAAGCAGACGCCACCAATGGTGATGCGACTTGGGAATCACAGAGAAATCATCAGCTTCAACGTCACTCGACTATCTGACACGCCCATTGTATTGGGCATGAGTTGGCTGGACAAGCACAGCCCAGCGATGGCTTGGTACCAGAGGCAGCTGACCTTCGGCTCTTCCTTTTGTGCTGAACACTGCATCGTGCCCAGGCAGGAAGGAGAGGAAGAGGAGTCACAGCTGCTGCTAGGCACGCTGCAAGCGATTCCACACAAGTACGCTGAATTTTTGGAAGTTTTCTGCGAGAAGGAGGCAGACAGGCTACCCCCTCACAGACCATATGACTGCAAAATTGACCTGCTGCCGGGGGCGGCGCTGCCTAAAGGGAAACTGTATTCCATGTCAGAGGACGAACTGCAGGAACTCAAAGAGTTCATTGACCATAATTTGCAACGCGGCTTCATCCGGGAGTCCAGGGCAGTGGGGGGCAGTCCCGTATTCTTTGTTAAGAAGCGGGACACGCCCCAGAAAAGACTGGTAGTGGATTACAGGATTTTGAACAGTCTGACTAGGCCATCGGACTTCCCCATGCCCCGTATTGACGACCTCCTCGCAAAGGTACGGAAGGGCAGAGTGTTCACCAAGCTGGACCTGCGGGGGGCGTACAACCTCATTCGCATGCGGGAAGGAGATGAGTGGAAGACAGCCATGTTCACGCCACTGGGGACCTACGAATATAGAGTTATGCCTTTTGGATTGCAAAATGGCTCCCACGTTTTTCAAGCGTTTATGCATCACGTGTTGGCGGGACTTCTCTACAAGACGTGCGTCTGTTTCTTAGATGACATCCTGATCTTTTCGGAGTCGCAGCAGGAGCATGACGGACACGTCAAGGAAGTGCTGAGCAGGCTAAAGCAACATAGGCTCTACGCCAAGCTGGAGAAGTGCCAATTTGACGTGCCGGAGGTGGATTTTCTGGGCTACAAGCTGTCTGACAAGGGGCTCGCCATGGACAGCGCCAAGGTTCGAGCGGTGTTGGATTGGAAGAGTCCGCGCAACCGGAAGGAGGTCCAACGGTTTGTCGGCTTTGCGAACTTCTATCGCAAGTTTATCAAGGGCTTCGCGATGCAGACAGCGGCCATCACTGACACGCTTAGCTCCAAGAAGAAGAAGTTCGTTTGGACAGCGCAGGCGGAGCAGTCCTTTCAGGCACTCAAGCGTCTCTTCGCGTCGGAAGAGCAGCTGCTTCATGTCAACCCCAGCAAGCCGATGAGGGTGGAGACAGACGCCTCGGACAGAGCCGTGGGGGCGGTCCTGTTGCAGAAAGACCCGCAGGGGGTGTGGCGACCGGGAGCGTTTTACTCCAGGAAGCTCAGCAAGTCCGAACAGAACTACACCATCTGGGACAGGGAGTTGCTGGCCATTCACGCAGCGTTCAAGGCGTGGAGGCACTTTCTGATCGGCGCCAAGCACACGGTGCAGGTTTGCACGGACCACAAGAATCTAGAGCACTGGCGCACGGCACAGTTCCTGAACCAGAGGCAGATACGTTGGGCTGAGTTCTTTGCAAACTTCGACTTCCGAATAGAGTATGTCCCGGGGGACACCAACATCATGGCGGACGCTCTCTCCCGTAAGCCACAGTATCTGGAGGACGCAACGCCAGCGGCCGCCATGCACATCTTCGCACCAGCAGTGTGGGCGTGCGCCGCGGCGACCGTGGACCTAGAGGCGGTGCGACGTGCGTTGCAGGAGGACTCCTTCGCACAAGCAAAGATGGCAGAGTTGCAAAGGGGCAAGGCAGCGGCCGACGGTTTCCGGCTACGAGATGGATTGCTCATCCGAAAAGGGGCCATCTACGTGCCGGGAGACGAACTTCGAGCCAAGGTGCTGCAGCAGCTGCACGACGCGCCCACGGCCGGGCACTTTGGCAAGGAGAAGACGGTGGAATTAGTAGCCAGGGATTTCTGGTGGCCTGGAATGAGAGGGGAGGTCGCAGACTACGTGGCGAGGTGCGACACCTGCCAGAGGGCCAAACCAGTGCACAAACCGCCGGCCGGACTGTTGGAACCGCTGCAAACTCCGGTCGAACCTTGGGAAAGGGTGGCTCTGGACTTTGTCACGGATCTGCCCAGCTCAAGGGGCAAGACGGCAGTGCTGGTGGTGGTGGACCTGTTTTCCAAGATGGCGCATTTCATTCCGTGTGCGAAGGTGGCCACGGCGGAGCAAACCGCCAAACTGTTCATAGACCACGTGTTCAAGGTTCATGGTCTGCCACGGTCTATTCTGTCCGACCGGGGGCGGCAGTTCATCTCGAATTTCTGGCAGAAGCTGATGGGCTTCCTGAACGTCAAGATCAACCTGGCGTCGGCGAGACACCCGCAGACCAACGGGCAAGCGGAGCGGGTCAATGCCATCATGCAGCAGTACCTGAGATGTTATGCAAATCAACAGCCTGCGACGTGGGTGGATTACCTACCGCTTGCCGAGTTCGCCTACAACAACACGAAGCACGTGTCCACGGGGGTCACGCCGTTCTTCGCCAACAACGGGAGGCACCCCAGAACCTTCCCGGGACTGGAAAGAATGGGGGAGGGGGAGCCGCAGACAGCAGATGCGTTCGCGTCGGAGCTGCAGGAGGTCCACGATCAGCTGAGGCGCCACCTGGAGCTGGCCAAGCACGCATACAAGGTACAAGCAGACAAGCACAGAAGGGTTGGAGAAGAGCTCCACGTGGGAGACTGGGTTTGGTTAGCAGCCCACGCAGTGCCGGCCAGGTCGTTGGCCAAGAAGAAACTAGGGCATAAGCAACTGGGGCCCTACCAAGTCGAAGAGCAGGTCAACCCGGTAGCTTTCAGACTGGCACTTCCGGAGGGTTCCAGAATGCATCCGGTATTCCACAGATCGGTGCTCACTCCCTACAAGGCACCGCACAGGTTCCAGGAACCCGGAACAGCGCCGAGCCCGGTCAGAGACAGAACAGGGCAAGCGGAAGTGGCACAGAAGGAGCGCATCAACGAAGTCACTGAGATTTTGGACTCCAGATGGGGGGAAGAGGGGGTAGAATACTTTCTCGCCAAGGAGGGCACCCCGGCCAGTGCGAACAGCTGGGTGCCGGGCTACGCCTTGGACGAACCTCTCCTCAAAGACGAGTTTCATGCCCTCTTTCCCCATAGACCTATGCCAGCAGAATATTTTGACGACTGGCTTTTCACGCCCACACTTTCGGCCAGCACTTTCCGGGGGTTCGACTCGGACGAGGACCCGACACAAGACGTCCGTTCCCCGGAGGGGTCACCCTCGGGATCTGCATCAGAACCCTCGTATTGGTGGGACGATAGGCCAGAGGAGCAGTGGCGCAGACGGTGGCTGGAAGGCCCAGGACGAGCAACACCGACAGGAGGAAGTGAGGGAGAGACGGACATGGACGTTTTCGGGGACGACCCTGGTTTCGAGCACGGCGGCACAGAGATGGAAGCGGAGGTGACTGTCGTCGACGAGAGCGGGGAGGAAGACCCGGGAGACTTCAGATGGAGGCCTGCCACGGGAAGCGACCGATACCCGACGTTCGTCCCTTTGCAACAGCAGCCCCCAGCTCCAGCACCGGAAGGAGGGGAGGGGGGAATGGGGGGCTTCGAGGGGGGGATGGATGTCAGGGGTTTAGGAGCAGAAGCACGGGCAAGGGAGGAAACAGAGAGCGAAGGGGAGGAGGCAGAAGAAAAGATGAGTGACGACGACGACCCGAGATCTCCTAGTCTTTCCAGTGAATCAGAGGATTCACAGAAAGGAGCACCAGTGGCGAGGGCAAGGGGGGAGTCTAGGGGGGCACCCCAGGAAGACAGAGCCAGAGAGGACTCAGGGGGGAGCAGCTGGAAATCGGGACCAGCGTCACCGCCAGGAAGCAGGGAAGAGGAAGGGAGCCAGGGGGGAAGCGCTGGCAGCTCACCACAGGAGGGAGGACATGAGTCGGGGATGGCCACACCTCCATCGGGGAGCGAAGAAACGGTTGAGAGGAAAGTGGAAGGTTGGGCGCGCGCGCCAAGTTCAAATGCAGAGGAAGGCGGCGCAGTAAGCAGCCCCGAAAGAGAGCCAGGTCCTAAAGCCCGGCGCAAAGAGGCAGGAGGGTCTGGGTCAGCGTCAGAAGAATCCCGGAAGGAAGAAGCCCCGGGGGGTAGAGGGACCCAGAGGAGGACAGTCAGGAGGAAAAGGTGGAGCAAGGCTAGGATATTAAGTTGGTGCACACAGGGCGGAGACTCAGACGGAGCTTCGCCGACCTAGCTACTAGGCGTAGAGTTGCGCGCAGCAGCGTGAGAATGGAAACTGTAATTCAATAAAGACTTTTACTTAATGACCGCTGGCTAGCGTGATCCTCTGTGAGCTAGGATCTTCAAGCAGCTCTGACAATGGAACATTAAAAGACTTCCCTATACAGGGTTGCCTTCAGGTGTTTCCTAAAGGTTGCATAGTTACTTAGCTCCTTGGCTCTGGGGGGGTCACATAACTCCATACCCTCCAACATTTCTCTGATGAAAACAGGGACATCCTAAGGAAAAGCGGGACATTCTGGGATCAGATCAGAAACCGGGACGGTTCCTGGAAATCAGGGACACTTGGAGGGTCTATATTTTTGCCTCTGGTCCTTCCAGCCACTGCTGGGTGACCTCTGGACGACAGAATACAGCCCCTGGGCTGAAAAGGACAGCCTGACTCTGTTGCAGGAGGATCACATCTGTGAGGCATGAATCCAAGCCAGAAAGCCAAAGAAATTGCACCAGAACCACTCTCCTTGCTCCCCACCCCCAACCCTGCTGTTCAGAGGATATTTGGAACCCTGCTGGGGATACATTGCCAAGTGATTCAAGATTCTGCTTTGTTATTGAGAGAAGGACTTTATAGTGTGAGGGTGGGGAGCAGAAGAGGTGTTGTATTAGGGAAATGTCTGCTTCCACCCTGTTGGTATTTTGCAGTGAGGCCCTTGGCACGGGTCCAGCTCTCTGGAAAGCCAGCCTTTGACAGGCTGAGGCATGTCTTATGCAACCGAACCCTGCTTTCTATGTTCTCTTATGTGCATCGCGTCTCTCTGCTAGATGAAGCACTTAACGATCAAATTACAGAAAAATATAGGGGTTGGTTTCGTGTTTTGTTTTTTGTCGGAGAGATTTTATTTGTTGTTCCATTTCCTGTTTTATTTCCAGCTAACCCTTGCCCCCGCCCCTCCTCCACCCAAAAACAAAACAAAACAAAACCTTATCAAAGCAAATTGGGAAATGAACATTGTAAAGATGAGAACGAATTGCACAGTACATGTGCTGCAGTGAGTATCTTTGTTTCAAACACACACCCCACATCAATATTTATTTATTTTTATTTAAATAATAATAATAATAAACAGGAGGGCTTTCTGTTTAAAGGGCCAAATGAATATTAAAATAACAATAGTAAACAAAAACAGCTTTGACGGGAGAACAAAAGGCCTGCCACCCAAATAGTTTCTGGTTAGTTCAAGATGTATTTGTGAAATTCAGCAAGCTGCCCCCTGCTCCTCCATTGCCTCTTTACCATTACTGCTTCCTTAAGAAGGTCAGGTCACAGGGAACAGTCATACAGGAGGGTCAAGATGTCTTCTGGAGAATCACGATGCTTCCAGACAACCTGATCACAGGAACTCAATCTGAAAAGTTTGCAGGTAGGTTAGACAATGCCAGATATTTATTGAGCATTCTTTCTGGGTTTTTGTATCTAGGAGGTTAAGGCTACACCCACACCGCACATTTAAAGAATTATGATACATCTTTAAACAGTCCTGGTTTCCCTCAAAGCATTCCAGGAGCTGTGGTCTGTTAAGAGTGCTGAGAGTTCTTAGGCAACCCCATTCCCCTCACAGAACTACAACTCCCAGAGTTCCCTGGAAAGAAAGGTTGATTGTTAAACCACTCTGGGAATGATAGCTCCAGGAGGAGAATAGGGGATTCAACTTCTCTCAGCACACTTAACGAAGTACGGTTCCTAGATTTCTTTGGGAGAAGCCATAGGTTTGTGGTGCTTTAAATGCAAGGTGTGATTGTGGTCCTAATGAAGCTGTTTCAAAGCTAGTGTTGCCCCACACTTTTCACTGCATTTTCCTGTCATTTTGTTTTTAATCACAAAAGGTTTGATCTTGTGGGAAAGCGGGTTTGTTGCGCAAGATCTTCCAGTCAACAATATTTGCACAATCTGAACTTGATGGTATGTGATTGAATGCCACCCAAAAATAGTGACAGTCCAGAAATCCCCATAGACTGGCTGACATTGCAAAACATTCTCTCTTACTTGTTTGTTTAACCGTGGAAAATCCTTGCCAAAATTCCTCTTTCCTTTCTTTTTTTCTTTTCTAAAAATGGTCCAGTGTTGGCAAGATCTGGGCCATGAAGCTAGAGCAATAGGGCTACTTGCAGAAAGATTGTGACTGAATCCAGGCCAAATGATAAACATAAGCTTGGGAGTTCTAATTCTGACACTCCCCAAGTGATTCATGGATGAGCAGCCCGAGGCCAGATTACATCACTTCGTTGTCTGTCTTCATCTCCTAGGTGGGTCTGCAATCTTAGCAGTGGCAACTGAAGTGTTGTAATGATTAATTATTGTTTATAGTGGATGCTTGGAGCACAAGAAGAGATGCCTGCTTAATAAACTCATGCACAGCAGCTGCAACAGTACAGCCCTCATGGCAAGCCGAAAATTTATGTGATCAGGAGGGTTATTAATATTAATATTAATATTAAAATATTAATATTAATATATAGGCAGATACTAGGAATCCAGAAATGCTTGCTTGATCCTCCCCCATGTTGCTTCGTTCATTTTTGAAAGTTTTTCTCCCCTAACAAACTGGCTCTTCAGTGAATATTTCCACCTCAGAGTAAGGTACAATGAAATAAAATAAGCTTTGTGGCTTTGAATCCAAGGCCCAAACTGGACTTCATGTTTCTCATTCCATTTGCCATTCTTCTTCTTCTTCTTCTTCTTCTTCTTCTTCTTCTTCTTCTTCTTCTTCTTCTTCTTCTTCTGAAATATAACTTTTTTTGAATTTCCAAATTTTTACCAATTGACTTACAAATTAAAAAGTTACATTGTTTCATGTATTGACTTCTCACCCATATCTCGACAGTGTTTTTGTTCAAACCCTTTTCAACCGCATTAGAGATCAAACTTTTGCTTATCACAGACATCCCTCTAATACAATTAATTTCTCATTTTTCTTCCGCTGCTTCTGTCTCGAACTGTACCTGTGATTTCACATGACTATAGTGCCCTTTCAAATAGTAAATTATGAAAAAGCTTCCACATTCTTCTATAAAAACCCACTTGCCGTTCCATATCTGATGTTTCTTTAACAAATGTCTAAGAAAATCTGTGTGGTGTAGCGGTTAGCTTGCCAGAATTAGGACACGGGAGACCAGGATTCAAATAGGTTAGGTTGCATGAACTCAGGCCACTTTCTCTTCAGCCTAACTATACCCCACAGGGTTGCTGTGGGGATTAAATGAGGAGGGTGAGAATGACACACACCACCTTGAGTTCCTTGGAGAAAAAGCAGGATATAAATGCAGTAAGCAAATGAATGAATGAATGAATGACTGGGTGACATTTGTGGGGTGGGAGAAGCAGATTGGAACCAATTCCAATCAAAATCACCCCTTGGCCCCTGACCATTAGGTCCAGTCACGGACAACTCTGGGGTTGCGGCGCTCATCTCGCTTTATTGGCGAGCTTTATACAGCTTCCGGATCATGTGGCCAGCATGACTAAGCCGCTTCTGGTGAACCAGAGCAGCGCACAGAAATGCAGTTTACCTTCCTGCCAGAGTGGTACCTATTTATCTACTTGCACTTTGACGTGCTTTCAAACTGCTAGGTTAGCAGGAGCAGGGACTGAGCAACGGGAGCTCACCCCATCGCGGGGATTCGAACCACTGACCTTCTGATCGGCAAGCCCTAGGCTCTGTGGTTTAACCCACAGAGCCACCCGCTATTTGGAATGGGAGGAAAACTTAGAGGTTAGTGGGTTCGCCTTATTTTATTAATTGGTGTGTATATTTTCTAAAATAAACAAATATTCCATTGGATGCAATGGGAACTTTACTCCAAGTGAGAATAGCAGGAAGAGATTCATATCAAGGCCACCGTGGTGGTGGTGGTGGGGGGGGGGGGCAAAGAACTGAAGCCTCCCAGCTTCATGCAATGCTCTTTATCCACCTCAACCCCCCCTTCCATCAACTAGGGAAGGACAGAAGTCATACCTAGTTTAAGCCCGAGATGTTAAATAGCTCGAATCAGCCTGGTTTGAGACTTATTTGTTTATTCATATTTATTTTACAACTGTATAAGCCATTTCAGCACTTGGGGCCATCAAAGTGTTGTACAAGGCAAAAATAAGGTAAAGTACAAACAAAAACCTCCCCACAAACTTCAAAAACCCCCAGTAAAGCCATTCCTACAGATATTTTGCATTGCCCCTTCCTAAACAATAAGCATCTTCATTAGGGACTTAAGCATCCAAGTATCTAGAGGTAGGCTAATACTGGAAAATTCCAGCTTCTTGTGTCAGCATGGATCCCCAACAAATGAGTGTTATCAATCAGAGAAGAACAGGCCACTGAGCTTCAAGATGCAATAGTTTTCCAAAAGTTATGTATATATTCTGAATATGCACACACACAAACACACACACAAAGTATAAAGGCCTTGTAGTTCCCAGCAGGAATGAGGCAGTGGACTTATGGAAGCCATGCACAGAATATTCTATGAAGAAAATCAACGCCGTTAGCCGTACTCTTTGAATGACTTATTTGCACTGAGGAAAGGCTATTAAGATTGATGACAATGTGATGTGAACCCAAAGCAAATGTTTCCCCTGAGTACCAGCAGAAGCTAGGTGGAGGAATTGCTGATATTCATTGCATTAGGCAAAACATCATGAAGGAGAGTAAGAAACAGAATACCCTGCTGGCTTTTTAAATTTGTTTTGCACGGGAGAGCTCCGTCTGTTGCTAGACTGACTCATTTGGAAAGCTGTAGTTACATCAGATTGATAGCCTCTGTTCAATTTGCGCTACACAGATTGTTCTATAGCTATGTAAATTCTTTGTGATTCATATATACAATTCCTTTCCATGCCTCTGTTCCAGCGAAGGCAATTTCTCAGATAGCATTAGATCGACGGCTTCCAAACTTTCTGACCTTTCCAATCTCCAAACAATTTCCTCCACCATTAGGTATAGTTAGGCAGAGATCACTATTAGCTGTCTTTGTTTTATTATTATTCTATTTTAAGTCCAAAGGTGTGTCACTTGTGGAATTATCTGCCTCGGGTGCCAAGATAGCCTCACCAGCCTTCTGTGCACCGTGACTAGGGCAATATCTGCACCTCTCTGCACTATAATTCCCAGAGTGGTTTAACAGTCCATCCCTCTTCCCAGGGAACTCTTGGACTTGTCGTTCTGTGCAGAGAATACATGTCTCCTAACAACTCTCTGCAGCTTCAATGAACTACAGTTCCCATGATTCTTTGGGATGAATGTAGCTCTATGGGAGTTACCACACGTGTCTATTTCACTAAACGTATTCCCAGCAAGCAGCCATGTTACACCACAGATTGTCAGTATGAACGGTGGAAATAAAAAATTAAAAAGTAGTCCAGTAGCACCTTAGAGACCAACTAAATTTGTTCTAGGTATAAGCTTTTGTGTGCATGTACTGGACCATTTTTTAATTTTTTATTTCGACTGTGTCAGACCAACACGGCTACCTACCTGAAGTATGAAAGGTGAAATAGATAACCTGTGCCACATGTAGCTATCATGCTGTTTCCTACACAGACCCACTTGGCATGTAGAAAAGCCTTCAGTCTACTAGTTACTTGGATACTGCCGTAAGTAGCTACATGCATGTAGGAAGATCTTTGCACTAGCAGCTTTGCACCAGGATAAAAATGCGAGAGTGTCTGTGTGGACAGGCATGTACCAATTTTGCTCTTTGAACTGGGAGTTGGTGGTAAAACTGGGGCTTGAAGGCATCCTCAATGAGCTTGGAATTCTGTTTTTGTGTGTGTGTTTTTAAAAGTTTCCTTAACCATCAGTGTGTGTTTGCATCTTTTACTAAGCATCCTTTGCACAATACTTTGGAAGAAGACCTATGTTTAAAGTCTTACCAATTGCTGCTTCTCAAGCCACATCACTTACTCTGCTGAAGATGAGTTTGGTGCTTGTAGGCATGTGGCAAACAAATTATAATATTCTGGGCAAAGACATCTTGTTAGATTTGCTTTTGATGTGCCATAGCTTTTACACAGACCAGCCCCAAACACTTTGATAGCTTCGATCGGTCTCCATTCTGTGGGATTTGTGCTATGTTTAATACTCTTATTTAGCACACCAATAATTTTGTTCTGGGTTTCTTTATTACTGTTTGTGTGTGTAGATCTTAGCATTATCAAAATCCTCGTTAGGAACACAAAGTCGTGACCTTCCGGTATTATCTGAAAGCAGCAATTTGAGCCAAAGATTTGCTAATTGCACATTAACACACACGTTCAGCCTGTTTGATTCTCTTCCCACGCTCACATCACCATTACAGTAGCTACTCATTTTGCAGCTAGCTTACATTTTTAGTCCCCATAACGCTGCAAAAACAGACAGAATAGTTGCCACTCATTTCTCTCCCTCTCTCCCTCCCATTTTGGCAGCTGAAGCAGCGATTTAAAAAGCCACATCACAGAGTCTTGTTTCCCCCCCTCCCTCCTGGCTAGTGACTTGTGGCTCCTTGCAACTTCTGCCGATTTGCCTATTTCAGTATTTACCGCTAATCCAGTAATGCGGGGACTTTATTTTTAGCTTATGTTTCGCTTGCCAAGGTACATCGATGCGTCAGAAGTAGCAAAATAGAGGCTCTTTCAGAGAAAATGTTTTCTATTTGCCTGTTGGCCCAAGCCCACTTTTTGTCATGCCTATGCTAGTGGCAGAACATTATCGCCGCGTCTTAACTAAGGACAGATTTCATTGCCATTTGTAAACATGTTGACTTGCCTCCTCCCCGCTCCCCAGTTGATTTTGCACATTTTGACAGCTGCGGTGGGTGAAGCTGCTCGCAAGTTGGAACCGCCAACCGTCAAAGGGGAGGGGAGCCCCCTTAGTTACTGAAACCGATGGGACACAATTGTGGAAGTATCTTAGCTTGCATCAGGCAGGACTGTGGCTGCTGGTTGGATTGCTCCTCCGCTCTTCAAGCAGGCAAGCAGGCAGATGCTGATAATATCAGAGAGGGCAGCTAGCCAATAGCAACCAACCGGACTGATGCCTCCACTGCCACCTCCTGCTAGATGCTGGTTCTGCAGCAGCTGCTACTATTGAAATACTTCACTGGCCATCACTTAGAGCTCATCGATACTTCCTTTTGCACTACATTTCTAGGCAAAGGCCCACGCTTTAAAGCAGTGTGTCCGAGCGCTCCCCCCCCCCCCGGCACTTTTCCTCCAGAAGCCTCTTTTTTACTACTGAATTGGAGCAAGAGTAATCCGCAAAAAACCCAAAGTGCAATTTGTTTTGATTTAGTGTTAAAGAGAGAGTATTTGCAGGGGAAATGCCAAGACAAAAAAATTAAAAATCACTTGGACACAGCGCTTCCACTCTACTTGTGATTAGTGCAATTGAAATATACTCGGAGTCAAGTGTGGATTTCATGCTCTTTATTCAGCTCATAGTAGTGAGGAATGAATGTTCCCCCAAAATATCTGCTTTATATACATTATTTACACAATGGGTTGCACGTGATTGGCTAATTCCGGGATTCACCTGTAGGCCAATCAGGTTGCGGATTCACTTCCACCTGGAGCTGGATTGGGTGGCTCCTGCGGACCAGGCATACTGCTGCATTGTTCTAGGACCAATCAGACTGCTGCATTCTGAATCCTATTGTTCTAGGACCAATCAGACTGCTGCATTCTGAATCCTATTGTTCTAGGACCAATCAGACTGCTGCATTTTGGATCCTATTCAACTCAGTACATAACAGCAACCATACCCTCTGGTTGCACTTCTTCAACTCATGCAGTATTTTCTCATTAGTATTTGGGTGTTCAGTCTCACATGCAATTGTCATCACATAAAGGGAGAGGGAGGGTCACAATAGCTGGTCCCACTCATGGATGTGGCTAGGATTTATGGGCAGGGAGGGGGGGCAGTACACCCATCTGTCCCCATCCTCTGCCTGGCTCCGTCTAGCAGATTTAGAATGAAATGTCTCAACAACAGTTGTTTTAAGTTTTGACCCCATGCGCTCAGAAAAATCTCCAGTCCTTTTAAAACTATGACGTTAGGGTAGGTGGGTGGGAATTAACACCAGGGCATAACTTTCATGCGGTTAACAAGCATATTTTGCAAAATTGCAAAGAACACACCTTTTCCCATCTTATTTTTTTAAAAAAGCTAAACTAAAACAAGTTTTCTTGGATTTGCTGAAAACCTTTCCAGCACTTCCTTCTCAAATTCCTCCTTTTTTCTGCAATGCAGTTTTTCTGTGCACGCTCAGTAGGAATAGCCAATTGAGACGTACCCCTGTCATCGTTGACCTTAGCCAGGTCTTTATTCTCTGCCTGAAAGATTGCTGTATGGTACTAGTGAGAGCCAGTGTGGTGTAGTGGTTAAGAGTGGTAGTCTCGTAATCTGGGGAACCGGGTTCGCGTCTCCGCTCCTCCACATGCAGCTGCTGGGTGACCTTGGGCTAGTCACACTTCTCTGAAGTCTCTCAGCCCCGCTCACCTCACAGAGTGTTTGTTGTGGGGGAGGAAGGGAAAGGAGAATGTTAGCCGCTTTGAGACTCCTTAAAGGGAGTGAAAGGTGGGATATCAAATCCAAACTCTTCTTCTTCTAGTGGTGCAATGCTCAGCAAGAGAGACGAGCAGAGCCTTTTTTTGTGGCAGTGTAAAATATTTCCTCTTTTACTAGGTCTGCTATGTCCACCTCTTTTAACTTCTCTTTGCTGAGTTTCAAACATTCTGATTATTTCTACCTTTAGTTAAGTATTATTTATTTATTTATTTTTTACTTGATTTAGGGGATTGTAGCTGCCCCCTTTCTCCCCCTCTGACTATGCCTATGGTCCCACCCTCTCCGTTTCATCCTTGGTGGCATCTAGACACGTATAAAAAGCACTGTGAAAATGCTTTTTTAAAAAAGTTTTGAAAAATATATTGAATTTGCCATAAGCTCACCATCGTCATCTAGTGTCACATTGTATAATGCACTTAAAAGTTATATTTGCAGCTGTGTAGCTGAGTCCCTTGTCCCATGTCTCTGTTGCTCTAGGTAAGGCATGGCCAAGCTTGGCCCTCCAGCTGTTTTAGGACTACAATTCCCATCATCCCTGACCACTGGTCCTGTTAGCTAGGGATGATGGGCGTTGTAGTCCCAAAACAGCTGGAGGGCCAGGTTTGGCCATGCCTGCTCTAGGTGAACTGGAAGAGAAGATCTGAGGCAGAGAGTCTGTTCTATGCTTATAGCCCCATCACATGATTTAGAACCCTGATCTTGCAGAGTTCTGAATCATGCAGGGAGCCTACATAATGGAGCAGGCTTCTGACTTGGGTGAGCTTGAAGCCACTTTCCCTGGGCAGAGTTGGGTGGAGGTGACCCTCAGTACCTTCTCCTGTGCCTTTCCAGCCAGAGGAGGTAACCCCCACCAATCAGGTTGACAAAGCAACAGCGGATGAAATGAAACTAAAAGCAAAATCCAGCCCCACCCAGGTCACTGGCCACAATTCCCATTGCCTTGGGTAGCAGACCTATGGCAATGCTAAATCCTTCGTTCCCCACATCTGTAATTCTGAATGCACAACTCTCTTTCATTTTCCTTCTCACATTCCAATAGTTGAAACATGACTAGTTGTTGGTATCTCTTGCGGAAAAGTTTTGGTAGCGCATTCAGAGTTGAGGAGGAGACTCCCCACCCCCACCCCAAGTTCTCACAAGGCAAGAGGTGGATCTTGCAAACCTCAGATTGCTTCGTTGACTTCAGGAAAGCCAAAGGCATGAAAGAAGCTTGTGAGTAATGGGGGCGGGCTAAATACTTATTACATCTCATTTTGGCAGTCAGCCTTGATTTCCAGCCAGACAAGTGAAGAGCAGCAATTAGGTAGGAAAACACTCTTGAAGGACGTCTAATTAGCTGGGAGAGAGAGAGAGAGAGAGAGAGAGAGAGAGAGAGAGAGAGAGAGGTGCTTTTATGCAAAGCTGGTGAATTTACATAATGCTCCCTTGAATCAAAACTCTAGCAAGCTTGTTGCTTGTTCTGTGCTGACTGGCAGCCATCTCAGCCTCTGGCTACAAGCTGCTCCAACATGTTGCCACCACTGATTTAAAACTGATAAGACCACATGGTGCTCCTGTCTAGACGGGTTCTCTCTAAGGAAAATCCACAGCTATTCTCCCCTGTGCACTTTCTTTGGCCAGCTTTGAGCAGCCTGCTCCATGGGGTGCATTCTGGGAGCTGGACTGCAGTGCTTTGCCAATAGGAACCATCCACTTCCTGATGCAGACAACTGTCTTTTGTCATTGACCTCTTGGCAAGAGCCCTTAGAGGTGCTCATATGACTCCTCCTCTGGGCATTGAGATAATATCATAGAATCTTAGTGTTGGAAGGGACCCCAAGGGTCAGCCCCCTGCAATGCAGGAATCTCAGCCAGAGCATCCTTGACAGATGGTCATCCAATCTCTGCTTAAAAACCTCCAAGGAAGGAGAGTCCACCACCTCTTGTGGGAGTCTGTTCCACTGCCCAACAGCTCTTACTGTCAGAAAGTTTTTTTCTGAATGTTTAGTTGGAATCTCCTTTCTTGTAACTTGAAGCCATTGGTTCGAGTCCTACCCAGTGGCCTAGCGTGGGGGGTGCAGGGGGGGCCGGCCGCACTGGCCGCAACATCGGGGGGGGGGCGCTCGCACTCGCAGCTCTCTGCCCCTACCTGGCTCACTCACTCTCTCTCATTGCAGTGCTGGCTGTGCGAATCCGATCCGAGCCGCCGGGTCACCGCCCACTGTGGAGGGGGTGGGTGCCAGGCGTGCGGTGCGGAGAGAGAGCGAGGGACTATCTGGGTGAGGGATAGTGCAGCGGCCACCCAGCGCAGCGCTGGGCGCGGGAGAGAACCACACCAGACCAGACCAGGCAGCAGCAAGAAGAAGCTGGCAGCGGCGGCAGGTTAGGGGGTAGGGGGCGCAAATTACTTGCCTTGCCCTGGGTTAGGGGGCACAAATTACTTGCCTTGCCCCGAGTGCTGACAACCCACGCTAGGCCGCTGGTCCTACCCTCCAGAGCAAGAGAAAGTCAGCATGTTCCCTCCTCCATGTGACAGCCCTTAAGATATTTTAAGACAGCTATCATATCTTCTCTCAGTCTCCTCTTTTCCAGGCTAAACATACCCAGCTCCTTCAAGCGCTCCTCATAAGGCTTAGTTTCCAGGCCCTTGACCATCTTGGTTGCCCTCCTCTGCACACGTTCCAGCTTATCAACATCCTTCTTAAATTGTGGTTCCCAGAATTGGACATAGTATTCCAGATGTGGTCTGACTAAGGAAGAATAAAGTGGTACTATTACTTCCCTTGATCTGGACACTATACAGTCGTACCTTGGTTTTTGAACAGAACGCATTCCGGAAGTCTGTTTGACTTCTGAAACGTTTGGAAACCAAGGTGCGGCTTCCAATTTGCTCCCGATTGTGCAGGTGCACCGGAAACAATAGCGGAAGCTGCATTGGACGTTCAGCTTCCAAAAGAATGTTCGAAAAGCGGAACACTCACTTCTGGGTTTCAATCATTTGGGAGCCGAAACGTACAAGTATCAAGGCATTTGACAACCAAGGTACGACTGTACTTCTGTTGATGCAGCCTAGAATAGCATTAGCCTTTTTTGCTGCTGTATCACACTGTTGACTCATGTTAAGCTAGGACCCCCAGATCCTTCTCACATGTCAGCCAGGTGTCCCCCATCCTATATTTGTGCATCTGGTTCTTCCTGCCTAAGGGCAGAACCTTACATTTGTCCCTATTGAAATTCATTTTGTTGGCTTGCACCCAGTTTTCCAATATGTTAAGGTCATTTTGAATTCTGATTCTGTCTTCTGCGGTGTTAGCTACCCCTCCCAGTTCGGTGTCATCTGCAAATTTGATGAGTATCCCCTCAATTCCTTCATCCAAGTCATTTATAAAGACGTTGAACAACAACGGGCCCAGGACAGAACCTTGCAGCACCTCACTCGTCACTTTTTCCCAGGATGATGAGGAACTATTAATGAGTACTCTTTGGGTTCGGTCAGTAAACCAGCCACAATTCCACCTAACAGTTACCTTGTTCAACCCACATTTTACCAGCTTCCTCGCGAGAATATCATGGGGGACTCTGTCAAAAGCCTGACAAGATATACTATGTCCACAGCATTTCCCTGATTCACCAAGTTTGTAATTCCATATGTGGAGGCAGTCATGGGGTTCTATGGGCTAGCCCTGCTTGTTGCCACTGTGCACCATCAACCAATGCCCATATTTCATCCAAACATCGCTGTCAACATTTCCCTTTTTTAAAGGGAAATTCCCTTATTCCGAATAGGATTCCTTGCAAGAAAAGGGGAAAGTTGACAGCTATGCATCCAAAGGAGTTAAGTGCATGCACTGATGGATGCATGTACAGTTCCTCCATGCAAGGGGGAAGCTCTGATTGGGATGAGAGTCTCTCTCCTTGCATCCACTGGTACACGTGGAACTACTTTTGACATCATTTGAGCATGTGGATGCTGAGAGGGCAGGCTAGGTTTTTAAAATTTGTATATCGCTTCTCACTAAAGAGCCCCCAAAGCAATTAACATGCAAGTAAAAAATACAATAAAAAGCTAACAAGCAATAAAATTACAAAAAAACATGTTAAAAACAAATTTAACAATATGATGTAAAACCATCGGTATTGCCCAAATGCTCAGGAAAACAGAAACACCTAAGCCTGGTGCCAAAATGATGAGGTTGGTGCCAGGTGGGTCTCCCTGGGGATAGAATTGAATGAATGGAGGGCTACCACAGAAGTGTAGACTTTCTCTTCGATTGACCAATATGCCCTCCAGAGTGGATAAAGCCTGCCAAATCACAGGCAAATAGGTCCAGGGACTTTGGTGTTAGGCACCTTCGCAATCTGAGCCCCCCCGCCTTTAAAGCAAACATCTACAAATGTTAATATTTTGGAGCAGAACTGGCTGAAATTTGCTGACAGAGTTACTTTGGAGTGCATGAATCGTGTGGAATCTCTGAAGGGTAGCTGCAATGTCTACCTTGTAAGAGCAGATATTTTAGGGAGGGGGGTGGTTTAAGAAAAGGAACCACTGGGATCCTGGCTAGGATAAGAGAATGGATCATCAGCAGCAGCAGTTACATCACCAATGGAGATATGTGGAATTCAACATGTGGTTTTATCTCTTCTTTCAAGAACGCTCCATCTCAAATAAGCTCCCCATGTGGTGAAGCTGGCCATTGCCCACAGCCAGAACGAAACCAAGCCAGGGATTATAAATGGGTGTGATTGCTCTGCCTGCATCTGCATGGAGGCAGGGCCAGCCCACCCGTGAGGTGAACTGAAGCAGCTGCCTTAGGCGGTGGAAACCCATGGGGCAGTGCCTGAATGGTTGCTCCACCTGTCCCAGCTGCTGCGCAACCTGAGTAAGCGAGGCTTCAGTGGGGGGTGGGGGGAAGTAGGGGTAGGGGTGTTATAAGAATTTTAAGGTCTTAGATATGTAATAAATGTTCATAAATGTACCAAGCAAACACATACATAAATATATAAACCACATGTCTGGAGCAGCACAGGAAGACTGTCCTGAAACCATTTTGACTCCCAAACTGACCAAATGTTTTCTCTGCATGGGGGGAGGCAGTGAGGGAACCTTCCCATTGTCTCACAAATTAGGTAATCATCATTTCAAAGGAATGGCCAGACCACCAGAAAAGGCAATCAGATAAGGCATTATCAGATAACCTGGCAGACGAGAAAAACAACAACATTCAAATTTCTGTTGTAGACCACCTTTTCTGTGATGTAGGTATGATGTTTGTGGGGGGTGGTCTTGGGTTACACCCTTTCTGTGATGTATGTGTGATGTATGGAGGGGTAGTCTTGAGCTAAAATGTCTATATAAGGGCAGGAACAACTTTGTTCTGGGTCCTCCTCCATCCTCCTGCGTGTGAGGGGAGCACCTTGTTGCAACAGCTTTAATAAAGATCAGGCTTACTAGCTGCTTTGCTTCTCAATATTCTCAGGTTGGCCTCTGTTATTTTCTCCTACTGATAGGTAACCCACTTAAGCCAGTGTGGTGTAGTGGTTAAGAGCGGTAGTCTCGTAATCTGGGGAACCGGGTTCGCGTCTCCGCTCCTCCACATGCAGCTGCTGGGTGACCTTGGGCCAGTCACACTTCTTTGAAGTCTCTCAGCCCCACTCACCTCACAGAGTGTTTGTTGTGAGGGAGGAAGGGAAAGGAGAATGTTAGCCGCTTTGAGACTCCTTAAAGGGAGTGAAAGGCGGGTTATCAAATCCAAACTCTTCTTCTTAAGGACTATATACAGGCTTTTGGATACCCCATAAGGGAAGAAGGGCAGATATTGTTTACAACAGGGGCTGCATCTTCATGTTTTGCCTCCGGCGGCAAAACAGGGTGGGTCACCCCTGCCTGGAAGTCTTACCAATGTCTCCTCCCCTTACACACTATTCTTGTTTCCAGAATCCCTCTGTGTCTTGCAAAAACCCTAGCCCTTCATCCTTCACCAGAAGACCTATGTTGAGAGGGACGCACACAGTTTTCAATGGGCTGTGGCCTCGGCAAATGTTTTAAAGCAATGATCTTCTGGCAAGAGAGAAAGACCAGTCTGGTATCACATGAAATAACTGTTTCGATATTATTTGGGGAGTTCTCCTTTCAAAAGCAAAGTGTGTGGTTCCTTATGGTGCAGCCCAAATTTGATGTGATCTTCCTAGTTTGGGAGTACCGGGTGAAGGGGGGGGGGCAAGGAGAAACTGTAATAAAATTAAGTTTAAAAGGTTGCCACAAAACCCATTTTGCTTAGCTGCTTTAATCAAGCAATGTGGTCAGAATTTAAACTTGCAGCATCAGAGAGCTAAATGCTATTCAGGCGTTTGTGCCTGGCATTGAACCACAGGGGAATACTTTCAGGCTACTGTCTGATATGGCTCTGAACATGATTACTATTCCTCAGGTCATGGAAGTAAAAGGAAAATATCTAAATCCACAGGTTTCTGTCCCCTATGGTATATTCTGTGCCGTGCCAGCAGATGGCAGTATTTCCACATATCACCACAGAGTTCACAGTTCAAAATGTGCCGAATTCTTTTCATTGGTTTTCAAAAATTATATCTTTTTTTTTACTTCAACAAAATTAATGCAATTATGCATAACAGAACAACACATTCCTTATGTGCTGCATTATTATACAATAAATACCATCATCACTATAAATTTAAAAGAACCCGCTAGTTTTAACCAAAGACTCATTTAGAACAGGCATAGGAAAACTCAGCCCTCCAGATGTTTTGGGACTACAACTCCCATTATCCCTGACCACTGGACCTGTTAGCTAAGGATCATGGGAGTTGTAGTACCAAAACACCTGGAGGGCCGAGTTTGCCTATGCCTGATCTAGAATCATAGAGTTGGAAGGGACCTCCAATCGCAATCTAGTCCAACCCCTTGCAATGTAGAAAACTCAACTAAAGTATCTATGACTGATGGCCATCCAACATCTGCTGAAAAACCTCCAATGAAGGAGAGTCCACAACCTCCCGAGGGAGTCTGCTCCACTGTCAAACACTGTCAGAAAGTTCTTCCTGATGTTGAGTCAGAATCTTTCTTGTAAATTGAAGCCACTGGTTCGAGTCAAACCCTCTGGCCCAGAATTCTGTTCCCACCGAGCCCAATCAGATGCCAGTGGGAAATTCAGAAGCACAACATGAGGGCAACAGCTCGATGCTGCTCATGATCCCCAACAACTGGTGATTATTATTCTTAATTAATTAATTAATTAATTAATTAAATTTATATGCCGCCCTATACCCACAGGTCTCAGGGTGGTTCACAAGACAAAAAACACATGAAATGCACAATCGAAATAAAAACGAAAGCGACCCAATAACCCCTTCCCAACACATTTTAAAAGGTCATGCGTACACACTAAATCTTTAAAGTACACTTGAAGCACATTTCCTCCTCAAAGAATTCTGGGTACTGTAGTTTGTGAGGGGTGGTTGGGCATCAGGGCCAGCCTGCCCATGAGGCAAGGTGAGGCGATCGCCTCAGGCGGCAGAATCCACAGGGGCAGCAGATGCGGCCCACTGCTGCTGTGATACACTCCTTGGAGGCCAGATTCGCTCCTCATCTACCCCACCCCCCATGCTGCCTCCACAGTGGTCTCTCAGCAAACAGGAGGCTCTGCTGGTCTCCTCCTACCCCTAGGGGGGAAATGATGGGGGCTGCCCTCTGGGGTCACCTGGGCTCTGCACTTGCTTGGCTCCTTTCTGCCCCACAGCAGCCTTTGATTCCCGCTTCAACCATTGGGTAAAGTTGATGTGATCCATCGCCTTGATCCCAAGGTGGAGCTTTACTCCTGCCTTGTTCCCTGGTGGGCAGGTGGAGAACGCCATTTTGTAGTTCACCTCAGGGTCCAAAATGTCTTGTGCCAGCCCTGCTGGGAGCAGCAACTCTGTGAGGGGAAAACTACAGTGTCTGGAATTCTTAAAATTATAGCGTGTACTCCGCTTGAACATTCTGTTATGGAAAGTCAGATTCTGGAGGTGAGAATCCAATTAAAATTTCTAATCCTTCTAACCTCTTCTGGGGTAGGTTTGCAGGTATGGTAGAAGGAGATAGGATCTGCCCACCTGGTGGAAACTCTAACTCACATGGTCCTTAAATGTAAAATGTAAAATGTATGATAATCTATGGAGAGCCAGTGTGGTGTAGTGGTTAAGAGTGGTAGTCTCATAATCTGGTGAACCGGGTTCGCGTCTCCGCTCCTCCACATGCAGCTGCTGGGTGACCTTGGGCCAGTCACACTTCTTTGAAGTCTCTTAGCCCCACTCACCTCACAGAGTGTTGTGGGGGAGGAAGGGAAAGGAGAATGTTAGCCGCTTTGAGACTCCTTCGGGTAGTCATAATGCGGGATATCAAATCCAAACTCCTCCTCTTCTTCTTCTTCTTCTTCTTCTTCTTCTTCTTCTTCTTCTTCTTCTTCTTCTTCTCTGCCAACAATTTCTAGACCATCTATGTATTCCAACATGGAAACCAGAGACAGAGGTTATATGCTTCTTATTACAGGGGAGAGACCAGGAGCTCACCAAGACAGTAGCTAAGTTCCGCTATTTGTTTTTTTGTATGCTACAGGATCCTGCCCTTGCTGGAGACCCACAGAGATGAAATAGATTGCTCGCCTCTTCTTCCCTTTGGCAAATGACTGTACTGTTGAAATGACGATGAGATCGCACTGGCCTACTTATTCTGAATGTTTGTATGTGATGCCAATAAAGGTTTGATGATGATGAATTAAAAAATATTCAGTTTAATTCAACAAAATGGATGAACCTGATCGAGTGACGCCAGCTTTTCTAAGTCTGATAGTCATTTACATCTTCAGCACCTCCCTCCCACCCTCTTAGCACCCCTCCTAGGTGATCCCACTGCCCCCCTAGAGAGGGCTCCACCCACTTTGGGAACCACCCAAGCCATAATTCAGTTTCGCTCTGCACTTGTTTGCAGCTGTGGAGGTTTGTTTATTGCTCTCCCTCGCCTCCCCCACCATCCTGACAAACAACACCAATTATTTGAGTGATGCACTGGCTTATCTTACAAAACAGTCGTTAAAGAACTCGCTCCTGCGAAGCACCTTCCAACTTAGATTATTGTATTCTTGCCTTCCACGCCCAACGATTTCAGCTGAGAGCACCTGTCTCCCCGGACAATCAACCCTCATCCCAGTCGGCATTGGGCAAAATGTTACAAAATATTATTTCAAGCCATGTTTGGTCGTCGTCGTCATCATCCTCCTCCCCCCCCCCCCCGTTCGTGACATTAAACAGTGAGCAATCTTATCTCTTTCTCGAATGGCTCCCCGCTCTCAATCAGAGGAGATACAGTCAAAATGACTCCTTCTTTTCTTAGAGAAAGTGAAAGGAACTTTGCTGCAAAAATCAGAACCATATTGCAGTTCGCCCTTTACTCAGACATTGCAGGCTTCAGTTTCATGGACTGCATTAGAGGAAATTTGCATAGTTTACATTCCTCCCAACCAAAATCTTTGCAACATCCTCATTCCTGTCACTCCACCCTGCCAATTAGCCAAGTGATTAGCACCTCCTTACACAGAGTTCCAACCACTCCCACTGCTGTGTTTTCCCTGTATAAAGGGGGGGGGGGAGCTGTGTTGTCAGCTGTCAGCATGAGAAGAGCCTGCTGGATCAGGCCAATGGCCCACCCAGTCCAGCGTCCTGTTATCATGGTGGCAGCCGTGGGAAATCCTCAGCAACTGATGTTCAGAAATATTACTGTCTCTGTCCATGAATGAAGAGTACAGTGGTACCCTGGGTTAAGAACTTAATTTGTTCTGGAGGTCTGTTCTTAACCTGAAACTGTTCTTAACCTGAAGCACCACTTTAGCTAATGGGGCCTCCTGCTGCCGCCGTGCGATTTCTGTTCTCATCCTGAAGCAAAGTTCTTAACCCGAGGTACTATTTCTGGGTTAGCGGAGTCTGTAACCTGAAGCGTCTGTAACCTGAAGCGTCTGTAACCCGAGGTACCACTGTACTGTAAAGCCATCATGGCTACCAGCCCCTGATAACCTTCTCCTCCATGAATTTGTCCAGTCCTGATTTAAAGCCATCCAAATTGATGGTCCCATTGCTGCCTCCTTTGGGAGTGAGTTCCATAGTTTAGCCATGTGCTGCAGGGAACTTCTCTGCAAGTCAGCTGAAGATGGAAGGGTACCTCTTCTGGACTTCCTGGGAAAGGTAACCCATTAAACACCCACCAAGAAAATCAGCTGGGGTTTCAGGACAAGGATCTAAAATCAATATGACCAGATAGGAATAAATTTAACCGGATCAATGTTTATCAGTCATTTTAACAGAGAATTCACCAGCTGGATCATTTGATTACCTGAAGGAGTCTCTCGACCCCCATTGTTCAGACAGGACGCTGAGGTCCAGAGCTGAGGGCTTTCTGGTGGTTCCCTCACTGCGAGAAACGAAGTTACAAGGAACCAGGCAGAGGGCCTTCTTGGTAGTGGTGCCCACCCTGTGGAACGCCTTCCCATCAGATGTCAAGGAAATAATAAACAACCATCTGACTTTTAGAAGACATCTGGAGGCAGCTCTGTTTAGGGAAGTTTTTAATGTCTGATGTTTTATTGTATTTTTAATATTTTGTTGGAAACTGCCCAGAATGGCTGGGGAAACCCAGCCAGATGGGTGGGGTATAAATATTATTATTATTATTATTATTATTATTATTATTATTATTATTATTATTATTATTATTATTATTCTCTGGTCTAATAAGCCTAACAATCTCAACTCCCCAGTTATATCATCCAATTTATTCTCAAGCAGATCTTCCAGCACTGTAGTTCCAAATGAGCTAAATACTATTTTCCAGAAGCCAAGCCATGGACCCCCTACTTTTGAGAACGTTGATGTCTCTGTGGTAGCTTTTGTTATGTGAATGGTGCCACTATACCTTCCTACATGTCCCAGTGCAAAACCAGGCCATGCGTATTCCAGGTCGCACTTCCACATGAAACACATGACCTGCACGAGAGCATAGCACCCAAAACTGTGCGGACCCCGTGGGTGGTTTACATGGACTCCCTGCAGTCTGCGGACCAACAATGGGCTACCATTGGTCTATCAAATTCTCAAGTAAATAAATCAAAGCTAAATGAAAGTTAAATCAGAAATTACTTCATTACTTGTGATGCAAGCCCAACCCCCACTTACCTGGGCGTAAACACCACTGAATTAATGAGGAGTTACTTCTGAATAGACATGTTTAGGAAAGCACTGTAAGGTTTTTGTCTAGAAAAATTACCCTTGGGAAGAGAATTGCTGCATTGTTACTTTCAAACTCATCTTGGGATAGGCTGTGTACATGTGAAAACCCAGGTCACAAATTTAATTTTACATGGGGTTCTTCCAGATGACCTGTTTTTTCAACATTCATCCTGATTTCCTTGCAGAATGTTTGCATGTTTTCCTGTTAATCATTCAGTTATCCCACAAATTTCAGTGCATTTCCCCACCAACCTTCTAACTGCAAAAGAGCTGTTGTTGTTTTGAAGTAGATTTGTTTCCTTAGGCCCACAGAGCTCTTTAATCCCCTTTAAATGGGAAAACAGAAAGTTCCAGTATTCCTACGAATCCCACCTGCGAAATACTGGCAGCCTGGAGAAAAGGAGATCTGCAAAGTAAGAAGCAGCAATTGATGTTGTTTCTAAAGTTAATATGGTATCTTAATAAAGGTGTACTTTAATTTCATTGTAGAGGAAAACAGCTGTTATTTAAAATAGCAAATATCAAATAAAAATAAAATAGCAAATATTTAAAATGGCAAAAATAATTAATCGACAGTAGAGAAGGTGTACTTCTGGAACAGTATAATTCACATCATCTTGACGGATGGTGTTTTAAGATATTAACTGATTTATAGAACAGTGAGTAATTATCCTAATGAGAAACGAAAAGCTGTAGGCCATTAGAGAGGAAGTTCATAATTTTCCAACTTTTGATCTTCTCTGGAGTGTAATTTGAACCAGAAATTGTTGCCAGGGTTATGCCTCAGGTCTTTTCAACCTATTTAAAGTGCATTTAAAATGGGGGGGGGGTGTCCCTGAATGTAACACATAAGTGGGAAGGTGCCTGTACTGAACTGTTAAGGTAGCAAAGGTGGCTGCAAATGCTAACCTCACTTACCTGGGAGTAAGCCTCACTGAATTCAATAGTATTTCCTTCTGAAGGAGTGTGCATGCACACGAAAATGCATACCAATAACTAACTTAGTTGGTCTCTAAGGTGCTACTGGAAGGATTTTATTTTATTTTATTTTATTTTATTTATTCATTTTTGTTTCTTCTGAGTAGTTGTAGTTAAGTTTGCAGCCATACAGGGTCGGATTTAGGTTTGATGAGGCCCTAAGCTACTGAAGGTAATGCAGCCCTTTATATGGCCAGCTGTCTTTTGTCAACAACATATTGTCGCTGTTTTTTGTGTTGAGTATATGCTATATGGTAATTTATGGACCTAATAGGTATCTAAAGCCATTCACACATAACAGAACATGTATTTTATCAAAGTAATTGCTGAACTGAAATACAATTAAGAAGAAGTATCCAGTTTTTCCCCCTTTAATTTTTTTTGGGGGGCCCCAAGAGAGTGGGGCCCTAAGCTATAGCTTGTTTAGCTTATACGTAAATCTGGCACTGCAGCCATAGATGGATTTGTGGCGGGTCATTAGCCACTTCATTAACTTTGAAAAGGAACATTTAGGGGAAGTTTTTGTTTTGCAGATGCGACTTGCCGATAGAAGGTCGATGGTTCAAATCCCCGCGATGGGGTGAGCTCCTGTTGCTCGGTCCCTGCTCCTGCCAACCTAGCTGTTCAAAAGCACGTCAAAGTGCAAGTAGATAAATAGGTACCGCTCCGACGGGAAGGTAAACGGCATTTCCGTGCGCTGCTCTGGTTCGCCAGAAGTGGCATAGTCATGCTGGCCACATACCCGGAAGCTGTACGCCGGCTCCCTCGGCCAATAAAGCAAGATGAGTGCCGCAACCCCAGAGTTGGCCACGACTGGACCTAATGGTCAGAGGTCCCTTTACCTTTTACCTTTATCCATGACTGAGATGTGGTATCTATCATGTTACACACACCCCCACCCCCCCCGCTCCAGCCTATGAGAACACTAAACACACACTTGTCCAAAATACAGCAATTGCTGCAGAATGGAAAATACCAGTTGAAAGAGCAAATAAATATCAGATTGGATAGAGGCATGTTCGTACATCTCTGTCTCAAAGTGTCAGCTGTCAAGACTAGGAAGCTCCTGCCATTCCAAGAATGGTCGTTCCCAGCTGGGTGGACCAAGTATCACGACTGCACCCTGCCCATGAATGCGTATTGTACAGCTAATCCCCTAAATTAGAACCATGCCTGAAGCTAGAGGAATAAAAGCACTCCTGATTTAATGTACTCCCAGAGACGGAAGGATTTGCATTTGCTTGGCAAGTGTGGCAAGAAGAAACTCTTCCCTTGACTTTCCTTCTTCTCATATTTCATCCGACTCCTTTTTCTCACACCCTTCACACCACAGCGACTTCTGGCACCCCATACTGCTGCCAGTCACATATTCCAGCTTCCAGGCTTCCATTGTTTGGGACTCCCTAACACAGCTGTTTGCACTCCATTCAAATCTCTTTTTCCAAAACAGGACTCTCCCAACAATTGTCGTCACCCTAAATGCTGCCACACACCCATTGAAAGGAAAGGAAAACAATTGTTCCATTTTGATAACTATCTTGGGCTGTTCTCTCCCCCCCCCCTTTATGTCCTTCGTGCCATGAGTAAGGTAGAGTTTCTCTGTAAATAGGTTATTGGTATGATCTTTCGTGTGCATGCACATTTATTCAGATACCCATGCATGCACACGAAAGCTCATGCCAATAACAAACTTAGTTGGTCTCTAAGGTGCTACTGGAAGGAATTCCCGCCCATCCTCACGACTATGGCAGACCAACACGGCTACGTACCTGTATCTGTAAATAGGAACAGTCAACAAACAAAAGGACATTTTAATTAGTGCTTGATACAAGGAATAAATATTGCTCTCAAAATGGCCACGCTCTGGTTTTAAGCAGATCATGCCACTTCTGTAGCCCGTAAACGTAAAGGTAAAGGGAGCCCTGACCATTAGGTCCAGTTGTGACCGACTCTGGGGTTGCGGCACTCATCTAGCTTTATTGGCCGAGGGAGCCGCCATACAGCTTCCGGGTCATGTGGCCAGCATGACTAAACCGCTTCTGGCGAACCAGAGCAGCACACGGAAACGGTGTTTACCTTCCCGCTGGAGCGGTACCTATTTATCTACTTGCACTTTGATGTGCTTTTGAACTGCTAGGTTGGCAGGATCAGGGACCGAACAACGGGAGCTCACCCTGTCGTGGGGATTCGAACCACTGACCTTCTGATCGGCAAGTCCTAGGCTCTGTGGTTTAACCCACAGCGCCACCCAGTCACTTCTGTAGCCTGTAGGGCACCACAAAAAGCAAAAATCTGGTCTACCTCCCACCCCTGTAATTTAGGCACTTGCGCCTCCTTGCCCTTTCTTGACTTTTTCTTTGGAGAGGGGAAGGTCCCAGAAGAGGGTGTTCTCCAAATCCCTAAGCCATTGGATTTCCACCCTACAGAGGCGTGTCTTGCACCTTTATTTCATTGTTTGCATCAGATGCTGAAGGTGCACCACCTTACCCCGGCTTTTGACGCTTGAGATTCATGTTTGACGCCCCCCCCCCATTCTCTTGGTTTTATTTATCTATTTATTTATCTAAAAATTATACCCTGCCCTTCTTCTTATAAAAGTCACCTGGGGAAGATTACTATGGGACTGGATGGAACACAGGTCTGATCCTGCAGGCTCTACTTATGTTCCTATGAATGTCATTGGAAAACCATGAACTACTACTACTACTACTACTACTACTACTACTACTACTAATTTATTTACACCCCGCCCATCTGGCTGGGATTCCCAAGTCACTTAATACCAGTTGCTAGAAAGCATGGGAGGGGAGAGAGGGGAGAGAGCCCTAGTAATGGAATCCTGCTTGCTGGTTTCCCACAGGCATCTAGTCAACCACTGTGAGAAACAGGGATCTTCTTATGTTCTTATGTATCATCTGAGATGAGATGCATTTTGCCAGGGGCGGCCCACCCATGAGGTAAGGTGAGATGACTGCCTCAGGCGGCATGATTCACAGGGGCAGCAGATCCTGATGTAGATCTTTTCAGGGATGGCCCACCCATGAGGCCAGGGGAGGTGGCCACCTCAGTTGCCAGGATCCACTTGAGGCAGCAGATCCCAATGTCAATCTTCCCCCCTGATTCCTGATGTACATCTTCCCTCACCCCTACTTCCCTGGCAGGGAGGGCATTGCATTTTGGGCTCCCCCCTCTGCTGCCCTGAGTCAGCTCTGCATTTTGATATGCTTTTTTAAAGCCAAAAAATGCATCAGAACATTTGGGAAGTAGAAAAACTAGTGGGTGACTACCATAAGTTCCAATTTGCACATTAGTCTCAAAGGTGCTGATCAGGTTAGCTCAAAACAGAACTTGGAAAGATCCGATTCTCCATGCATTCCTATTTAAAACAAATCACCCAAGAATATAGTAGCGTTGTGCTAAAAACATATCCCCCCCACAACTATTTCCCACCAATTAATGCGAAAAGGAATTGCATTCGAAGATGATCAGATAGAAAATGTCAGTGGCATTCTTACAGGTGAGAATGGCCCTTAATTTACTTTTGAGGTGGCTAAAGTTGCTTGTGTCCTTTATTTCATTCTACAAAGCACACTTCCAGTGGTCTGCATGCTTCAGCCCTCCCCAGTGCCCATGCTTCAATACAATCCTAGTGGAAGACATATTAATATAACTCCTCCCAGGGGGCTTTTTTCAGATCAGGAAGTGCAGCTAATCAGAGAGACTGCAGAATCCACTCTTAAGCAGAGCCGTCTCTGCCATTGGGCAAACAGAGGCAGCTGCCTCAGGTGGCAGAAGCTCCAAAGGTGGCAGTCCCACAGTCCGTCCCCCCCACCTGCCCCTCTGACAACACAGAAGTGCTGCAAGTGTCTTGTGAGTGCACAAGATCTCACTTGATTTCGGTGAGATTTCACCCAAATCAGCAAATCAGCCACCCCTGCCTCCGAGGGATCTTGATGGTTAACTTGCAATCTTATGTCCATCTACTCAGAAAACACTGAGTTCAACAGGACTTACTCCTGCAGAAGTTCAGGATTGCAGGCTAAGTGCAGATTTGAACTTGGTCTTCATCTAACCCTTGACATATTGAATAATTTATTCAACAATACTGCTGTGACGGAAATGCTCAGTGTAATAATAAGTATTATTTGCCACTGTGGGTCACATCTATTATACTGCCATGCAGACATGTTGTGGTTTCGTTGATGTTTATCAGCACATTAGACTTGTAGATGGATTTTTGCATAAAGCCAGCCGGAGAGTTTCATGAACTTAACTTGAACTTGAATCTGCACTCCTTTAACAGCAGCGATAGGCCTCCTAATTAACTATTACGAAGCTACAATGAAGTTAAATCCTCAAATGCGCCCCATGAAACTTTCAGTAAATTGGTGAATTCCTTTTTCAAGAAACAAGGTGGATCTATTTATTTCTTGAATTCATTGAAAACAACAGATTTTGTTTCAAGAGGAATATTAAGGGAGCAATCCTAAGCGCAGAGAAAGCAGCATGATATATGTTGTCTTAAATTGACATAAAGCATGCCAGATCCCAACTCCATTTGGGGGCGGGACTACAGCTGAGTCCGCCTAAGCCTGGCAGAAGGGAAACAAGCCTTGACAATGGAGGTTGACTTATATCACCCTTTTTGGCAGCGGAAGCTCCTCCAGGTTGACAGGTCATGTGACTGAGCTGAAGGGAGTTAGGGTCCAACATATGCCCTGCCCTGCTTCACTCCCCCAGAATGCCCACATTTCAAGGCTTATGCCAGTGAATGGTCTGCCAGTCGCTGTCTGAGCTGGGTTTGGAGACTTATGCTGGCATAACCCAGCTCAGCTGGGAACCTGCTGGATGAGTGAGAGATCCACCTCATCCTAATTTGCTTGTTCAGAAGACCAAAAATAAAATATATGTTATGTAGCAAAACTAATATGGTTAAATAAATAAATGGCAATTCAACCCTGCCAGATGACCAACTTGGGCTTCACAGGTACCCCCCCCCCCAATTTCTCTTGGGCTTCAATGCCAATTCTCTTTCTCTGCAGGCTATTCTAATACTACAGAATCACCAGTTTGCTATCCATTACTTTGAACATGGGTTGTTCTTGTACGATCTTGGAGATCTTCATTTGCTCTGGGCTCCTCTGATGGAAGGACGTGCAGACGCATCTGTCTTTATAGGTCATGACTCACGCAAGGACAATTGCATTGTGTGATTTCTGTTGCAGCTGAATTATGGATTGAATGTACAGATTCATTAATAGAAATGAGAGAGGAAAGTAGGCCAGAGCTGCAACCAACAGATTTGACTAACAAAAGTTGTAAGCCACCCTGAACTTATTGGATAGGGTGGAGTCCAAATTCAGTAAGGCATGTCTGACAAAGCTTTGTGTGTAGCTTGCATCAGAGAGTGAACCTGGATTGATTTGAGTGGCTGTGTCTTGCAACTAGTTCTTAAATTCTATAGGAACTTAAATTGCATAGGAACTTCCCTCTCCTGCCTCTGTACTGCTAAGATTATTTATTATTTACTATTATCATTATATTTATTTTAATCCCATGCTGGACTAGATGGGCTACGGGCAGCAAGGCTTTCCCTCTGTTCTTGTGTGCTTTGCTCAGTGCTGTTCTTGGCTTGTTTACAAAGCTATTGTACTACCAAATGTAATGTATGCTTGTGAACCACGGACCACTTATAAACGCCATCTCCAACTCCTCAAAAGATTCCGTCAATGGAGTCTCTGAAAAAAATTACACATCACTTGCGAAGACAGGCAAACTAGTGTACCGGAAGAAGCAAAGATCACCAGTGTCAAAGCAATTATTTTTCAATATCCACTTCGTTGGACTGGTCATGTTGTGCGGATGCCTGATGATCGTCTTCCAAAGCAACTACTCTATGCTGAACTTAAAAATGGAAAGCGTAATGCTGGTGGTCAACAAAGGAGGTTTAAAAACTCTCTCAACGCAAATAATAATAAAAAAAGTAATATAAACATCGACAACTGAGAAACACTGGTCTGCGAGCGCTCCAATTGAAGAACAGCTTTTACCAAAGGCGTCATGGGCTTTGAAGAGACTTGAACTCAGGACGCGAGGGAGAAACGTGCTAAGAGGAAGGCACACTTGGCAAACCCTCACCATGATCAACTCCCACTCGGAAACCTATGTCCCCACTGTGGAAGGATGTGTAGATCCAGAACCGGCCTCCTCAGTCACTTACAGACTCACTGTTAAAACTGTGTTTATGGAAGACAATCTTACTCAGCTACGAGTGATTGCCAAAGAAGAAGAAAGCTGTTCTTGGCGGAAGCATGGAATTAAAAGGAAGCAAACCATGAAAGGGACGAAGGGGGAAAGGAACCAGCACCCGTCGGTGACCACACATTTGATCACAAAGAAGCCTCCTTATGGCGGCTGCCGCCACAGCCACCCCAAGGCTAATAAAAGAGACGTTTGCTCTGCTGCAGGGCTGGATACCGAGAACCGAAAAAGCACAGGGAAAAGGGCCAGATTCCTTGGCGTTCCCTCCAGGAGAAGCCTGCGCAGCTGGTGGGGAAGGGGCCACCGAGTTCCTTTGAAGGCAGCCTGCTTGTCATTCCTCTGTCGCTCTCGCCCAGATGCCAGCTGCTCTGGATCAGAGCTGCAGGGCTTGTGGGATGGCACCCGCCCACCCAAAATCAATAGCAGAAGCCGGTGGCTGACTCCTCTTCCAGAAATCAATAGGAAGTTCAGGAGAAATGCCAAAGTCATTTGAAAGCTCAAAGCCAGGAGACGAGACAAGGGCAAAGCCATCTGCGGCCATTCCAGTGTGTAGCTCCTGCTGCTTCTCTTCACCTATGTCTTCTCATGGCGATGCTTTCGGCAAGCACCTGTGAAGCCTCTTCTTTAGCTCAATGTTTTATTAAACCTTAAAATATTTACATATAAATTCCAGATTTCAGGTTTGTTACACATTCCTCTTTAAACGTTGACCTTCCACCTTTCCCCCCATGCTGTTCTTAATCCCAGCCCATTTACATGCTGCGTTCTAATAAACATTTCACCTAGGGACAAAGAATAATAATCATTATTTGCATCAGCTACTAGCCATAGCAATAAAATAAAATAAAATGTACTGAAGATAGAGGTGAAAACTTAACTATACAAAATACATTCTGGAGGTTCACATCAATAATCAAATAATCTAATTCTAGGTCTTATTCTAATTGCCCCTGCTAAAAATTATTCTATTTCAAATATTATCATTTTTCTTCCGATGCTAATAGTTCAAATCCTGCTCGCAATTTCATCTGATTTTAATATTTTTTCAGATATTCCAAAAGGGCTTCCATTCTTTCATGAATAGTCCGTCATGTTGGTTTCTGATTTTTGTGGTTAGTTTCACCAGTTCCACATAGTTCATTAACTTTAAAGTCCTTTCTTCCTTTGTTGGCGTTTTGTCTTATTTCTATCTCGGCAAACAGCCCAGAGGTAGCACAAAGTATAGCTGTATATATGGTCATGATGCAGGTCCCCCCCTTCAGCCTAAGGGCCACATTCATTTTGGGCAGCTACATGGGGGCCGCATGCCAGTAGTGGTCAGGGGCAATGAATGTAAATCTTACCTTTTTATACTCCACACCCACTCACAGACTCCTCTGTTTGGAGCAGTGGCATTTCAGAGCGTCCCATTTCTCTGCATGAGGCGAAGAAGGTGCCATCTTATCCTGCTGCTGCCACCCCCCCCCCTGTTATGTACTGAAGTTCTCACCCTGGGCCAGCAGGGGGATACTGTAGATAGTTTTCACTCAGGTCCACATATGGAAATAAGGGATTGAAAGTGAAATTCAGTGATTGGATAGTTACAGAAAGTGGTTACTGTTGCGTTGTAGTGGAGCTCTGTATAAGCAGGCTGGCTGAACCCTTCAGTTCAGTTCTGTTCTGGCTTGTGAATAAACAAGAGCCAGTGCTTTTTTTCTGGGGGGATGCAGGGGTACGCATACCCCTAAATATTTTGTGAATCTTAGTACTTTTGTCCATTTACTGTATTTATTTTCCCCGATTTGAACTATAAAATGGTGATTTTCTTGAGTCAAAGTTACAAGTAAGTAGCCGTGTTGGTCTGCCGTAGTCAAAACAAAATAAAAAAAAATCCTTCCAGTAGCACCTTAGAGACCAACTAAGTTTGTTATTAGTATGAGATTTCGTGTGCATGCACGTATCTGAAGAAGTGTGCATGCACACGAAAGCTCATACCAATAACAAACTTAGTTGGTCTCTGAGGTGCTACTGGAAGGAATTTTTTAATTTTGTTTCTTGAGTCAAAATAAGAGTACTTCTAAAAATTTTTTTTAAAGAAAAAAACACTGGCCATTGCAATTGGCCTGATCCAGCAGGCTTTTGCTATGCCAACTTTGCATCCTTATAATATATATATATTCCCTTCGTCTCTTTCCATGGTTAGTGTTGCATATCATAAATCCCTGCATATTTTGCATAAACTAAACCATTCCATTATTACGTCCGTAGAAAACTTATTTACACTGTTGAATTTATCTTAATGCTGCTGTCAGAGCTGCTCTCAGATCCTAGCTCACAGAGGATCACGCTAGCCAGCGTTCGCTTTATAAAAGTCTTTATTGAGTTACAGTTTCCATTTCCAAGCTGCTGCGTGCAGCTCTACGTCTTATGAGCTAGACTGGCGAAGCTCCGTCTGAGTCTCCGCCCCTTGTACACCAACTTAATATCCTAGCCTTACTCCACCTTTTCCGCCTGACCGTTCTTCTCTGGGTCCCTCTGCCCCCCGTGGTCTCTTCCTTCCTGGACTCTTCTGACGTTGACCCCCCGGACCCTCCTGCCTCCTTGCGTCGGGCTTTAGGACCTGGCTCCCTTTCCGGGCTGCTTACTGCGCCGCCTTCCTGTGCATTTGAACTTGGCGCGCGCGCCCAACCTTCCACTTTCCGCTTGACCGTTTCTTCGCTCTCCGATGGAGGTGTGGCCACTCCTGACTCATGCCCTCCCCCCTGCTGCGAGCTGCCAGAGCTCGATACCTGGCGCCTTTCCTCCCCACTGCGCTCTGTTGGTGACGCTGGCCCCGATTTCCAACTGCTGCCCTCTGAACCCTCTCTGGACCCTTCTTCCTGGGGTGTCCCCCTAAGCTCCCCCCTTGCTCTGGCCACTGGCGCTCCTTTCTGTGAATCTTCTGATTCACTGGACAGACTCGGAGATCTTGGGTCGTCGTCGTCACTCATCTTTTCTTCGGACTCCTCCCCCTCGCTCTCTGTTTCCTCCCTTGCCCTCGCCTCTGCTCCTGAACCCCTGACAGCTGCCAACATTTGCAAGTGTACACGATTCTCCCCATAATTGGTTCGTTCTGGACCTTTGTTATAGCTCCTGCACAAGCTAAACAAACACAGGAACAACAGAGAGTCTTGCAGCATTTCAACTGCTTTCATTGCAGTGTGGAGCCATCAATTGCAAGTAGCGTTAAATTAGGTAGGCAGCTCTGAGTATGCAAAGCTTTTCGTCTAGACTGATGTTTCAACTGTCTTCTTGACAAAAGAATTGGAGCCTCTGACACAAGAAAATTCATGGCATGCGATGAGAAATTAATGCAATGAGTATATGTTATGCACCTACCAATGGACAGTCAGTGTTATGACTGGTAGGCATACAGGACTCCTTCATCCTCTTCGGCCACCATTTGTGATGACAGTGGCCAGAACTTTCAGTGTACTGCAGGTGTCCACGGGTGATGACAAACAGACAACGGAAGTCCCAAACTCAATTCTATCAATAATTCTATACATTCTATAAATAAAATTTGTTCTGCATTGGCTTGTGACACCCTAGACCAGTGTTTCCCAAACTTGGGTCTCCAGATGTTTTGGACTAGTGATGAGAGATCATGGGAATTGTAGTCCAAAACAGCTGGAGGCCCAAGTTTGGAAAACACTGCTCTAGACTATGGATGGAGAATCCATTGCCCTCCATGTGCTGTTCAACCAACCCCAGCTCCCATCAGCCATAGCTAGCATGGCCAATGGTCAGGGACGATAGGAGTTGTAGTCCAACCACATCTGGAAGACCATCCTTGTCCTAGAAATATGATGCTGCCTCATACTCAGACCATTGGTCAGTTAAGTCCAGAATCGTCTGCTCTGATTGGCCAGCGTCCTAAACAAAGGCATTTTCTATGACCTGTTTCTTGATCTTTTTAACTGGAGATGCAGGGAAATGAACCCAGGACCTTCTGCATTCAAAGCATATGTTCTCAAAGTGAAGTTCTTACTTGCCCTGGTCAGTGAGAGGAGATTCTGGTTACCACCCTCTTACCCACTGGGGCAATTGAGCACATCACTTTCATGCTCTATTGCTAGGCTATGGCCATGTTATCTGTGGGGAAACAGGCCCCATACTTCTCCTTTGTATAAGAGCGGCCCTTTGTCATTTTTGAGCTACATAGGTCCTTGCACTCCTCAGGCTGTTATTTCCATCACTACATCATATAACTGATTATGGACTAAAAATGTGGCATTTCTTAAGAGAAACTGGCATTTCTCCATCCTTTACCAAGGCACGCTTTCCTGCCTACATTGTTTTATAAAATAATGGTTAGGCTTGATGTGGTTGGACCAACAAAGGCAGTCTGAAATCAAATAGTTCTCCATGAATGCTAAAGCGATGGATTTTATGGGTTTAGTCATTGCACCACTTGACAGCCCATGTCGCACTAACAGGTTGTTGCACTTCTGTGGGCCTACATAAGCATCAATGGGTGTGTGTTGTCTCCATTCTCTGCGAACTGAGCTGACTCATTCCAGGTATCTAGGCAACTTTCCACAACATAAAATTATTATCCAGCTGGAAGAGAGACTTTAGGAGGTGCTGATTGATTACCCAGAAGTCTGTCTAGCCTACGTTAGACATTAAGCCAAAATCAATGGTTATGAAAGTCTTGCCATAAGGCAGTGTTGCCAATGCCAGCATTGTTTATGAATGAACATTTTCTGGAAAGATATTCTCTTCAGAGTACTAAAATCCTAGGGCTCCTTATTCATTCAAAATAAATACACACATGCTTTGTGTGTATGTAGAGCCAGTGTGGTGTAGTGGTTAAGAGTTTCGTAATCTGGGGAACTGGGTTCGCGTCTCCGCTCCTCCACATGCAGCTGCTGGGTGACCTTGGGCCAGTCACACTTCTCTGAAGTCTCTCAGCCCCACTCACCTCACAGAGTGTTTGTTGTGGGGGAGGAAGGGAAAGGAGAATGTTAGCCGCTTTGAGACCCCTTAAAGGGAGTGAAAGGCGGGATATCAAATCCAAACTCTTCTTCTTCTTCTTCTTTGGATGAAAGACAGAGTTAGAAAGCTTTAAAAATAGAATCTTTCTAGATGCTTAGGAAAACAAACACCTTTCTAACTTTGTGATAGCTGTTTCACTATCTTTACTGGAAATGTGTCATTCAACAGTGACAGAGTTACCCCAAAAGGATGGGCATCATCCTGCACTTATCGTACCTTTGGAGAAGCAAAGCTGCGTAAGCTGCATACGCATTCCTGCACCGTAGGGGCCTAGTTGAGGCAGCTTCATATAACAACCGCCCCAGTCAATAATTGGGTGCATCCAACACCCCCATCCTCACCCAATGCCTATATGAACCGTAGGGCCTTCAGCAACCCAAGTTTCATGTCCAACCCAATGTTGTACTAGGACCAGGGAGACTGAGGTTCAAATCCCCACTCAGCCATGCAGGAGAAAGAACTTATCCACGTGAAGACCACCTGGTGGAAACCCTTAGACATATGGTTCTCAATTGTAAACTATATGCTGATCTCTGTCAGCAATTTCTAGATCAATTCTGTATCCCCAAATGGAAACCAGAGTCGAAGGTCATACATTTTCTATTATTGGGGAATGATAGGAGCTCAGCAAGTTAGTGGCTAAATATCTCTATTTGGTTTTTTGTCGTCAAAATACACTGCAGGTGTCTGATCTCCCTGGAGACCAAGAGATGTGACGATAGACTGCTCTGCCTCCTTTCTTTTAGCACTGGGGAAGTGGTAATTCTGTATTGATTTGTTTTGGATGTTTGTATGTGATGCCAATAAAAGGTTTGATGATGATGATGAAGCTCGCTGGGTGACCTTGGGCCAGTTGCTGCCTCTAACTTTCCTACAAGTTGTTGTAATTATAAATGGGAAAAGGGAAGAACCATGATTTGTTTCTTGAGCTCTTTGGAGGAAAGCTGGGATATCAATGTATGCATAATAGTAATAATAATTTCATTTGCCCATCACTTTTTACCAAAAGAGCATCTCCCAACAATAAAACACACAAGAGTACAAAACAAATAAGTCAATTAAACACAATAATGCACACTGCAAGTGGACATACAGACTTACCATTTACAGAAAAGCATAATCTTCCCCACCACCACACTACAAGAAGCAAACAATTATAACCAGAAGCTTGCCAGTCTGAACAGTTGGGCTGGGTCCATGCAAGTGGAGACACGGTCAGGTCCTGCTTCTGAATGCATGTGGATCTGCACATTTGATTAAAGTGGTAGATAACAGGGCTTGTCTGAATCGCAAACCAAATTAGGTTGATTCATACTGATTTGAATCTGGATTGGGTCGAAGCAGCTCCAAGTGGGTTTGGCGGACCCAAAATGATTTGTGGAAAATTTGTGCCCGTCTATTTCGCCAAGAGAAAGACTATTTCTCCAGTCTATTTCTTAATCACAACATCATTTATGGAGAACACAAGGGTGGCAGAGGAGTGGAGCTAGACTTACATAACTCATTGAGAGCTCTGCCTTCCAGTGCCAGACTAGAATCTTATTCAGTGGTCTCCCAAAATGTTTTAGGGGAGCAAAGGTGAAGTCATCTATTATTATTATTATTATTATTATTATTATTATTATTATTATTATTATTATTATTATTATACCCCGCCCATATGGCTGGGTTTACACAGCTACTCTGGGCGGCTTCTAGCAAAATATTAAAAATACAATAAAAATGCATCAAGCACCACACTGCCTTCACTCTTTTGTACTTTTGGTGGCATATGTTCAGCTTGTGTTTTGTTTCCTTCACACTACCCTACCCAGCCTTCCACCTGTTTGTTTTCCATCCTTTCCTGATCAGTCCCAATCCCAATAAAATAAAATAGTTTGTTGCCTTAGTCTTAGTCTTAATTATTTAGGCACTGTCACTTTCCTTATTAAAGGTAAAGGGACCCCTGACCATTAGGTCCAGTCGCGGACGACTCTGGAGTTGCGGCGCTCATCTCGCTTTATTGGCCGAGGGAGTCGGCATACAGCTTCCAAGTCATGTGGCCAGCATGACTAAGCTGCTTCTGGCGAACCAGAGCAGCACACGGAAATGCTGTTTACCTTCCCGCTGGAGTGGTACCTATTTATCTACTTGCACTTTGACATGCTTTCAAACTGCTAGGTTGGCAGGAGCTGGGACGGAGCAACGGGAGCTCACCCCATTGCAGGGATTCGAACCACGACCTTCTGATCGGCAAGTCCTAGGCTCTGTGGTTTAACCCACAGTGCCACCCGCATCCCTGTCACTTTCCTTACACCCCTTCAATTCTGTCCCTAGGATTTTAGGTTCGGCTTGTATTCTATTTAGAGCTGTGCTCTGTTTTCTGCGCCTGTCTTTATCAGTAAATACTTTGTTGTGTGCATTAGTAAGTCTTGTCAGTACATTGTACACAGTCCAGTACTTTTATACAGTGCTCGCAATAGCTGCTTATGGAAGTGATTCACTCCCCCAACCTCCCCTCTACTCTCCCTTATTATGCTGAATGAATTTCCCTAGTCTCCTGCAGACTGGTGTCGAAGGCATGCTAGGCAGCAATTTCTTGCCAGGAGGAGATAAGTATTCCTTATTTCTGGATTGTCAGTGCTGGTTTTGTAGTGGAAAGGAGGCCCTCTGCCACTGATTCACAACAATTTTGGGGTACATTTGGAAGGTGGATGTATGCAAAGTCTCCAGTTCTGGGCCAATCTCTGGGCCATCAGAGATGGATGAAGTTTTTTTTGCAGCCTAAAGAACGCATGGTGTAAGATGACAGCTGTGCTACTTTTTGAAATGTGGCTTCGTGCATTGCATTTTTATCAAGTTAATTTGATTCGCAAATGCCAGATTAGGAGCACAGTTTCACAATAGACGTGCTATCCTTAAAATGTGTCTTTTGGCCATTGCAATTGTTGAATTTGGAATGTGGCTTTAAAAAACAACAACACAGAAAACTTGAAAGAGAATCTACTTATCTCTCCAAACCCCCTAGGTAAAGAGGAAACATGGATATAAAGTATATGATGGTGGTGATGGTGGGAAGTAACAGAAACCAGAATATATTTAATGGTTTCAGATGAAGAACAGCAATGTGCCATCATAAGGGAAGCAAAAGCAAGGCCAGGTTTCTATGAGGTGCAGCAGTACAAACTAAGGTGGTCAATCTCACATTTTTGTTACAGACATTTCCCATAGTTTTAGTTTGAAGCTCTATTTTATATTGATTGAAGTTATGAATGGAATTGTTGCCTCTCTGGGCTCAGACTAAAATTGTAGAAAGAGCGTATATCAAAGATTTGATTCATTTCACATTTAGAAGTAAAGGTAAAGGTACCCCTGCCGGTACGGGCCAGTCTTGACAGACTCTAGGGTTGTGCGCTCATCTCACTCTAGAGGCCGGGAGCCAGCGCTGTCCGAAGACACTTCCGGGTCACGTGGCCAGCATGACGAAGCTGCTCTGGCGAGCCAGCACAGCACACGGAAACGCCGTTTACCAGTGGTGTAGCGTGGGGGGTGCAGGGGGGGCCGGCCGCACCGGGCGCAACATCTGGGGGTTAGGGTTAGGGGGCGCAAATCCACGGGTTAGGGGGCGCAAATTACTTGCCTTGCCCCGGGTGCTGACAACCCACGCTACGCCACTGCCGTTTACCTTCCCGCTAGTAAGCGGTCCCTATTTATCTACTTGCACCCGGGGGTGCTTTCGAACTGCTAGGTTGGCAGGCGCTGGGACAGAGCAACGGGAGCGCACCCCGCTGCGGGGATTCGAACCGCCGACCATGCGATCGGCAAGTCCTAGTCGCTGAGGTTTTACCCACAGCACCACTCGCATCCCTTTATTTCACATTTATACTTACCTAATTCACTTTCCCAATCATATACTTCCTTTGAAATTCGCACTGCTCTGAAATTAGCAACGCAGGTCTGCAACCAAGTAATTCCTACAAAAATGTGTGCACAGAAATGCACATGTTAGTGAAAATAACATACAAAATGCCCCATATTAAGGGAACTTGCTTTCCAAAAATGTCTATATTAGACAAAATTGCATACAAGAATAGGGAAGATGCATATACTAGGGAAAAGTGGGCATAAATGTGTATATGTTAGTGAAAAATAGCGTACAAAGATGCATTATTTAAGAGGAAATGCTTTGCAAAAAAATGTGTATATTAGAACAGCATACAAAGATGGGTTTATTAGGAGAGATTCATACTAAATTTCTCTGCTGAATTTTCATGAGGACTTTTTTCTTTTAAAAAACCATAAACTGATGAGGAAATGTGGAGAATTGAATATAAGGTGGGGAAAACAACAAGCTGTCAAACTAGCACATGTTGCAGAGAGTTAGTTACTGTTGTAAAGAGGTTGTTTTGTACTCCTGATATTTTCCCATGGGAAGCTGGAATTTATATTTTTCAAGCCAATTTGGCTGTCCAAAATTATGGATGGATGGATAGGTCCTCTGAGCTCCTCTGGCTAATTTCTCTCTGTGGTATGGCCAGTGCTTGGAAAGTTCATTTTTTCAAAGGAATTAATTCAAGTTCGCACATTCCGAAAATGAATTAGTTCCCGTTCATGCTCCCCTCTTCAAGGAGGAACTCATTCTATTCCAGTCCAATTCAAAATTCGTCCCTATGGTCCTCTGCACTCTTCCCCAGTCTTCAAAATCTCACCAGCTGCTCTGCTAAAGTATAAAATATCCTTAAGGCTAAGAAAACCTCAAAAACCATGCAAGAGTGTAAAATGAACAATCGTTCGACAATTATGATCACTAAGCCTAAACACCAGCATCACTTTTCAGATTGGTAAAGATGGTAAATTGAATGGTCTGTTTGGATGGACTGCAGCTCCCATCTTAAAAAAGGGATGAAGGGCAGTATATAAATCAAATACATATATACATATATGCAGGCATACATACATATCTCACAAACAACCCTCAGACATTTCAGCAATAAAGTAAGTGCAACAAAAGCCCTGCAATAGTCCATCCATGAGGATTAGCCCAAAGCTTTCTCTTCCCTTTGATAATTTCAACATGCAGTTTCTGTTCTCATTAACAGAAACTGATGGTGGGTAGCTAAAAAAACTGAAGGAGAAATTTCCAGCTACCTATCTACTGGACATTGATACCCATCCAAACACCCTCAACCAAAAGGCCTCCTAGTTTTTCTGTGCAGCTGCTTCCTGTCAAATTGACTGTGAAAAACTAATTACTGAGCTTCTTATTTTCTTCTGTGCCACAGCCCTTCATTAAGAAACAAAGGGATCTAGATGTTTGGCTCATGCATCAGGGCGATGGAGATGCAAGATACAGGTGTGTGGGGATAAGTGGGAAGTTTCGGTCTTATTAAGACCTGCGGAAACAAAGCTGCTGGATCATGTTGCTTCCTTTAAAATGTAGAGGAATTTAGTCACATAGAGGAGAACAGAATGTGTCACTGAAGGGAACCAGCTCCAGAAGATTGCAGATTGTCTCATTGCTTTGCAGTAGGGAAACTGCCTTGTTAATTGTTATTTATTTATTTTAATGCATGAGTTTATATGCTGCCGTTCAAAATATGCTGTCTTCCCATGGTGGCCTGCAATGCATAAAAACAATCTGAAGCCTATTTGAGATGGCGTCAACAGAAGTGTCCAAATCAAGGGAAGTAATAGCTAGTTTTGGCTAGTTCTGGGCAGCACCATTTAAGAAAGATATTGACAAGCTGGAATAAGTGCAGACCAGGGCGATGAAGATGATCAAGGGTCTGGAAACTAAGCCTTATGAGGAATGTTTGAGGGAGTTTGGTATGGTTAGCCTGGATAAGCGGAGACTGTGAGAGGATATGATAGCCATCTTCAAATATCAATCAATCAATCAATTTGGGATTTCCTTTGGGGGTTCCCTGGCTGGCACCTCCCACCACTCCTCATGGTCCAGTCAGTCCCCAACACTGGGAGAATAAGGTTCAAATCCCCACTCTGGCATGAAGCTCGCTAGGTTCTTGTGCAGATAAAATGGAGAGGAAGAAAACAAAGTATGCCACATTGAGATACAAATACAAATAAATAAAAATATAAGATAGTGTATGGCAAAAAGCAGATTAGCATTCTACGCTGTGTTTCATGATAGCAAAGTAGTAGTTGAAGATGTAAACACATGTTTTTTAAAGTGTGGCGGCATATAGTTACCACATATTCCTAATTTAGTCAAAATCAAAATTAGAAAAGAAAGCTCCTCACTAAGCGTTACCTTACAAGGTCAGGTGTTGATACTTCACACACTATTAAGTTGTCAGCACTTCTCCCTACAGTGTACCATAAATTGTAATCATGCAAAGGCTTTCAATAGCAGTGCATTTTCCCACACGCTGACATTTGAATTTTTGAATTAGCACAACCATCTTCTTATCCTCTGGTGTGGTGTGGTGGTGGGGGGGGGGGGCTCTTAAGATAAGCAGCATGTCATTCACACACCTCCGACAGCTTCTGAAGGCAGGAAGATCGCAGCACGGCAGGAGCCCTTTGCTGCAATCTGCAGGCAAATGCAAAACTTTAGAGGGGAATTTAATGACTTCAGCAGTAATAAAGTTCCTTTGCGGTGCACAACCGTCACGTTTAATAACGCACTTAATCGGAAAACATCTCCATTTCTCCAGTCAACTGAGAAGAATAATGTTGAAGGTGTCTTTCATCACTGCACACATTTATGAGGTGAGGTTGAAGCAGATAAACAAGAAAGAGAACAAAGCAGAAGAATATCTAAGGCTGGATTTGGTTTTGTTTTTCATTAATTTCAGGCTCGCAGGATGATGCGTTCATCCTAAACTAATGCCTGATATCTGAATCTCAGGTTCCTCTCCTGATGAGCAGGATTAGAATTTTTGCAATATGCTGGCGAGGGAGGCATTCCAGTTTTGAGATGCTCAGTCATAATCCCAACCTGGATTTGATTCACTTGCTTCTCAGAATGAGCGGAGTTTGAGGTGTGTGGGGCAGAGCCTGGGGGCTGCGCTGCACTGCTACAACTCCTGGGCATGTTTACAAAGCATGCTTTCTAATGGCTTGAAAAGAGCTTTCATTCCCATCCCACTGAGGCCTGAAATGGTGTTGCTGTTCCACCTTTCAAGCAATCTCATATACAGGTGACTCCTTCTCCCATTATGGCGTTGGTGAACTTAGTGGCTCTGTGAGTCTGTCGCAGAGTCTGGTTGTGTCCCTGTTTTGAGTGTATGTTGTGTTGGGCACTCAGGATGATTTTGGGATTCTTCTAGAACATCTCCCACTGCCCTGCCCTGCCCAGCAGACAGCCTGGATAAGGTGTGACAGAGGTTGGGTGTTGATCACTTCCAGGTTGTTAGTCAGTGATGGCTCTGACCCGGTGGAATGCTCTGTCCCATGAGACTAGGGCCCTTCAGGATTTAACCTTCCGGTGGGCCTGTAAGACAGAGCTATTCCACCTGGCCTTTAATTTGAATTCAGCCTGATCTTTTATTTCCCTTCCCTTCCCTCCCCCTCCCCTTTTATGAAGATCACCCGCTCTGAGACCCAACAGCTAATTCTCCCCTGGCCTCCTCACTGGCCCAAGTAGGACCAATTCAGCCAGCTAGCCCTGGGGATTATCGAATGCTTATTTCCCCTAAACTGATTTTTGATTTTTATTGTTATTCATGTTTTTATACTGTATTTTATGCTGCTTTTACAATTAAGTGTTTAAAATTTGTTGTTAGCCGCCCCGAGCCCGGTTTTTGAACCAGGAAGGGTGGGGTATAAATAAAAAATATTATTATTATTATTATTATTATTATTATTATTATTATTATTTATTTATTTATTAGTCTTGGGAGACCTCCATGGTCATGCTTGAAAATGCCTTGGCAGGGAGGCTGAGGCTCGCTTTCCCCACTCTAACTCTCTTGTCATGGTCAGATCACTTCTTGTTGATCTCATCCATGATCAGGTCATGGATTATTACGATCACCGCAGCCATTCCCTTCTGCAGGGGTGGGGGAACCAGTTAGGATAATCTGGCTCAGGGAGTTTATAAAATCCACAAGATTACAGAGAGCCCTTCAGGAGTTTCTGGTTGTCATGGCTGGTGCTCCTGTCGAAGCTTTGGTCACTCTGGTTGACATCATTTCTCCTAAGTGCCCTCTTCTACTGAAGAGGCTCTTCAGTATTCTGGGGAGAAGGAAGCAAGTAGGAAGAGAGTTAGAAATGAAATGGCAGGATTTATGCTGAATGAGTTTCAACACTCCTGAGAGCTCACTCTCAAGCCTACTCAGTGGCTGTGATGTTGGCAAATCAATAATTCTTTTCTGACACCATTGCAACTTCACTGTGCTACCTAGGGCAGCTTTTCTGGGTAATTTGCAGCCTACTGAAATTTGGCACATCTGGTGATGTTAAGAAACCCACAGAGGCCTGCTGTGGCATGTTTGGAAGGCAGATGGAAGGTAAAATCCCTTGCATCCACTGTAACTTGAATGCAGCAGTCGAATCAGGCCTTCTATGGAAATGCTCAGAGCTCCATCTGGTCCCATATTGTTTGTTCAGTTTCTGCAGCTTGAGGATGTGAACAAGGTATCCAGACAAGTGCTGCTCATTCTGTGTATCTACTTAATCCTTGCCTTTCTTCGTTTATTGCACAGGAACATAGGAAGCTGCTTTATGTTGACTCAGACCAAAGCAGAGACATCACAGAGCCAACAAAGGTCCGTATAGTTAAAGCTATGGTTTCCCCAGTAGTGATGTATGGAAGTGAGAGCTGGACCATAAAGAAGGCAGATCGCCGAAGAATTGATGCTTTTGAATTATGGTGCTGGGCGAGACTCTTGAGAGTCCCACGGACTGCAAGAAGATCAAACCTATTCCTCCATTCTGAAGGAAATCAGCCCTGAGTGCTCACTGGAAGGACAGATCCTGAAGCTGAGGCTCCGATACTTTGGCCACCTCATGAGAAGAGAAGATTCCCTGGAAAAGACCCTGATGTTGGGAAAGATTGAGGGCACAAGGAGAAGGGGATGACAGAGGACAAGATGGTTGGACAGTGTTCTCGAAGCTACCAGCATGAGTTTGACCAAACTGCAGGAGGCAGTGGAAGACAGGAGTGCCTGGCGTGCTCTGGTCCATGGGGTCATGAAGAGTCGGACACGACTAAACGACTAAACAACAACAACATTGGTCCATCTAGCTCAATACTTCTACACTGACTTAGCATTTCAGGCAAGTGTCCTTGCCAAACCAATCCTAGATATTGGACCTGGGACTTAATTCTTACACTACTGCCCCAGCCCAGTCCAAAAGAAGGCCAGGGAACCCTGGTCGCCTGTAATACATGCATACATATATGTTGAGGTCCCCCCATTCCCAGGATTGCACACCAGAAATTCACATCTGTAATGCTATGATGAACAAGTTAAGCATTCTTTTTTATATAATTAAAACTTTTATAGACATTTTCAAAGTTTCACAATGAAATTCAACCTACTGCAAACAGAGCACAAGAATTCCACAGTATTAAAAGGAATTTGCACAGCCCAGATATAATTTTCAGTGCAACCATTTCTAGTTCTACCCATACAGAAAGTGCTATTGTGAATATTGCAATATGTTTGCAATATCGCAATTTCCTAATGTGGAAATGCATTTGCTCGTATTGATCTCTTCTTACCCAGGGTATGAGCTGGAGGCGCATGAGGCCGCCATCTTGATGAAGCTAAGCAGGTCTGGAAAATACCTGGAAGACAGGTTTAATGCAAATATAATGTAATAAAATAAATAATATCCTCAGTTCTTGCATTCCCTTATTGCCCCCCCAACAGAAAAAATAAATTGTAATCCCCTTGAGGCAGGGACCTTTCTTTTCTTTTTTTTGCTTATCTTACTCTGTAAAGTGCCACATGCACTAAATGACTATGACTAAAAGTAAAGGTAAAGGGACCTCTGACAATTAAGTCCAGTCGTGAATGACTCTGGGGTTGCGGCGCTCATCTTGCTTTAAAGGCCAAGAGAGCTGGCATTTGTCCACTTCTGCAGACAGTTTTTTCTGCTATTTTCCCCATCCCATTGCTCTCTGCAGCACTTTTCTCACTTGCCACTACTGGCTGATCATTGATGCTGCTGGTGGAAAGGAAGAGCCCTCATGAACTTGGGAGTGAAGAGCCCTCTGCCTCCTGGGCAGAGCTCCAGAGAGATCACCACCATTACTCCGGGGAACTGAACTCTGTTCCCCTACCCAACCCAGTCCACTCTGTAGCAGCTTAATAAGGAAAATATATTTGGAAGGTGGTTAAAAACAAACGAACCCAGCTCTCCTTTGGATGACTTTTGGACTGGCTATTTAAGGTATGGTATATATTATCTTTTTTAAAAAGGTTTTATGTTTAGAATGACATTTTCATTTCATTTGGGGCCATTTATCCCATAAATTATTTGATTGCCTTGGACTGTGAGCCCCCAGGGAGAAATGCTATTAACATTTATGAAAAACTGGTGGAAACTGATGTAAGCCACTTTTTGATGAGAACTAAGGGAATTTGTAACAAAAAAAGGGGGGGGAGAGTGATTTAGGGAGAATTGGACACAATTTATTAATGTATAGTCCAAATTTATGCTTTAAGATCCATTAAGATGTGTTACAGTGCAAATATGAAATTTCAAATTAGAGTTTTTTGCAAATATTTCCTAATATAGATTTAAGTGTACATCATGTCTCTATAATTTGACAGTTGTAAGTATCTTCTGGTTTAATGATTTGTAGATGTGTAATTAATTTTTTGTTTGCCTGTGTCTCTGTAGCTGCTATTTTTATTAATTTTATTACAATCATTTAAATTTTCCTTCCTCTGTGCATAACAGGAAAAATGAATGCATACTCTGAAAAAAACTGTGAGCCCATTGGAAAGCTCAGGGCATATTAACAATACGATACCTTACCTCTCTTCTCCATTCCTCTGCAGCCCCCCTCAAAATCAGCTCTGGGGTGATGGGGGACCCTCCAGACAAGATTTTGGGGTGCAGGGTGGGGATGGGGAGAGGAAATGGAATTGCTGCTGCACCAGTGGAACTCTAATGCCACTATTTTGGATGCTTTGGATATTTGTTGGCACCTGTCTGTCTCGAGAGACAATGGAGTGTGCATCCAGGGGGTAAGGGAGTGGCTGGTGCTGCGGTCTAAACCACTGAGTCTTTTGGTCTTGCTGATCAGAAGGTTGGTGGTTCGAATCCACACAACGGGGTGAGCTCCCGTTGCTCTGTCTCAGCTTCTGCCAACCCAGCACTTCGAAAGCACTCCAGTGCAAGTAGATAAATAGGTACCACTGCAGTAGGAGTGGTACCTATTTCCTACTGTGGCTGCAGAAACCAGTAACTTTTAAATGCTGCCTCCCACATTGTTTTTGCTGTGTTAGCAAACCTCTTGGGGCATAAACCAGGTCAGTGAGTATGGGGGTCCTGGGCTGCCCAGATGACAAGAAGCTTCGTCTCGGCCTCATTGATGTGGTCCAAAGAAAAGAAAAACAAACCATTTGGCACCAGCTTGGCTGCAGGAGTTGCTGGAAAGAGGCACACAAAGCGCTATCCAACTGCCTTAGGGACTCCACTCCAGATTTGTGTAGGGTTTCCTCCTTAGCATTTTCTTCTCCCAAAGGTATCCTGCAAGGCAGCGGGTATGGATTTTCACTTGGGGTTTATTCCCAAAATCTTTCTCATGAATGTGTGTCTTTCGATACAACTACTACTATTAAAAAGGGACGTGGGTGGTGCTGTGGGTTAAACTAGAGAGCCTAAGACTTGCCAATCAGAAGGTCGGCAGTTCGAATCCCCACGATGGGGTGAGCTCCCGTTGCTCGGTCCCTGCTCCTGCCAACCTAGCAGTTCAAAAGCACGTCAAAGTGCAAGTAGATAAATAGGTACCACTCCGGTGGGAAGGTAAACGGCGTTTCCGTGTGCTGCTCTGGTTCGCCAGAAGCAGCTTAGTCATGCTGGCCACGTGACCCAGAAGCTGTACGCCAGCTCCCTCGGCCAAGAAAGCGAGATTAGCGCCGCAACCCCAGAGTCTGCGACTGGACCTAATGGTCAGGGGTCCCTTTACCTTTTACTACTATTAAAAATAGAGAGCCGGTCTGGTATGGTGGTTAGAGTGTCATACTAGGGCAGTGTTTGCCAAACCTAGATCTCCAGCTGTTTTTGGACTACAACACCCATCATCCCTAGCTAGCAAGACCAGTGACAGGAATGATGCGAATAGTTCTAAAACAGCTGGGGACCCAAGTTTGGGAAACACTGTCCTAGGACCTGGAACACCAGGGTTAAAATCCCCACTTGGCCATGAAGCTCAGTGGGTGACCTTGGACAAGTCATTGCCTTCTCCCAGCCTAAACTACCTCACAGGGTTGCTGTGGGAGATAAGTGAGAAGACAATATATGCCACCTTGAGCTCCTCAGATAAGAAAGTGGGATGGAAATGCACTAAATAAATAAAGAATCCCATAGGTATTGAACGTCAAATGTACTTCACTAAAAAAGAACAGACATTTTATCTTGAAAATAACACAGAAACCACTGAATGCCGTATGGGTACTGTACCTCTTACATCAGACGAAGAGCACTTTGCGGTGCTATCAATAGACTTGGCATCTCTTTTGGCCATCAAGCAAACACAGTTCCGGCTTAGTGCGAGTCAGCTTGCCAGAGGGTGTTGCCTCCTTCTTTAATTAGAGCTCTGAGGAGATGTTGTGGTTTCAGTGGGAAGGCATATGATGAGATTCCCTTTGCAAACATGTGCATACTTGGCCCATGCCTGGGTTTGGCACGCTTTAAGGAAGGGCTTTGTATTTCATGAAACAAAATCCTATTTTCCAAGGTTCCTGCAGTTGTGCGTTGTGGTCCAGCGCCACCTGTCATAGCATCTCGACTTCTGCCTTGGGAAACTTCATTTCCAGGCCTCTGTCATCTGGCAGTTTAAAACCTGCTGTTTAGAACCCCATTGCTCATAGCTAACCACATTTAAAAAAAAAAACTTCTTTCCAAAGGCTTCTAAAACTGTGGATCCGCACCAGTTAGCAGGAAAATAAGCCCCTAATGATTCCCATTGCAAAGAGTGTGCTGGCGAGGACCAACAAATATGAACTATGTTGTTAGCACCATTTGACAAGCATATTGGGAAGCTCAGTGGTAGAGCATCTGCTTTGCATGCAAAAAGTCTGGCATTTCCAAGTAGAGATGGGAGAGGCAACTTGGAGATCTGCTGCCAGGCAGTGTGGACATTACTGGGCTAGATGCACCAATGGTATAATCCAGCTTCCTATGTTCCTATATTTAACCAGTGAGCATAAGCATTAAAACCCTTCAGTGCATTTTCTTCTTCTCATCCATATTATGGAGAGGGACTCACTAACATGCACGGTCAACTTTTCAAAGGGCTTTGCTGTTTCTTGAACAACAGCCTGATCTGCAGCAGTTATCAGGGAATAGCATTTGGGAAAGCTCCACTTGATAGTTCCAGCAGATCAAGCTGCTATTAAAGGCACAAAGAATGCCAGAAGAGCCCTGTTGAATCAGACAAAGGCTGCCAATCTAACTATGTCTACTGAATTGTAATGCCTACTGAATTTGTTGGGATTACTCCAAAGCAAATGGGGTTAGGATAGCAGTCTAAAATATATCTAGTCCCGGGTCCTGTTTCCTGCAATGGCGAACCAGGTATGAATGAGAAACCCATAAGCCGGCTACGGGATAGCTGAGTTGGTAGAACATGAGACTCTTAATCTCAGGGTTGTGGGTTTGAGCCCCATGTTGGGCAAACGTTTCCTGCATTTCATGGGGTTGGACTAGATGACCCTTGTGGACCCTTCCAACTCTACAGTTCTATGACTGCATGAGAGCAATTGTGTTTCCCCAGCACCTTACTGTTTCAAAAGGTAATACCAGTGGCGTAGCATGGCTTGCCAACTACCGGGGTCACGTGAAGGTTGGAAAATGGCACATTCAACTGCCTAACAGCATCTGTGTCACACAGGAGATTGCAGCCATAGAGATAAGTAAAGAAGCAGTTTCATCGTCTGGAGAGGTCACTTCCTGGTTCTCATGGAAAAGCCGTTATCAATGGAGCCCAGCAACGGAAGCACGCAGCTGTGTTGTGGCAGCACTGGGTGTTGAAATTTTACGCCCCTAACAATTTTGTGCCTGGGGCAGCCTCCCCGTGCCCCTTCCCATGCCACGCCACTGGGTAATATATTAGGGCTGTGAGCCATAATCAGTAGAAAACCCAACTGAACCTATTCAAAGAGATCTGGGCATGGGCTGTGGTGGATCACTCTAGGCTGGGTCAGGATGCCAGAGTGATCTGGGATTTTCAGGGAGCAGGGCATCAGGCAGGAAAGCTGCTGGGGTCTTATCACCAGGGTGTTTTGTTCAGGGAAGACCCTTGTGAAATAGCACCCCATGGGATTGAATCAAAGCCACAGACCTAAAAGTGGGCTCTGCAGGGTTCTTCTTTGCAATAACCTTCTCTGCAGGGAAGTAGCAATAACCTCTGCAGGGAAGTTGCTTGTGAAGCAGAACCAGACAAGCTTTAATCCTTCTGCTCTTGGTCGGAGGTGGAAATTTTCATAGAATCAAAGAATTGTGGAATTGGAAGAGATCACGAGGGTTGCCTTCTCCAACCCCCCTGCAATGCAGGAATCTTCTCTACATTTCCATCATGTTGCCTCTTACTCACCAAATGCTACAACATTCCCTGATAGGGAACCCCTCCTTTGGGATTTTTAGAGAAAGGATGAGTAAGGAGGCAGATGGTAAGTTAAGTTCATGGTGCAGAGAAAGTCGATAGAGAAGGATTTTTACACTAAGTACTAGAATTGAGTCACATGTTGGGAGATTCAGGACAGACAACAGGAACCCAGCACATATGGAATTCTCTATAAGGATGTACTGATAGCCTGGATGGCTTTATGACCTTCAGTATCAGAGGCAGCTTGCCCCTGAGTACCAGTTACTAAGGAACTCAAGCAGGAGAGTGCTCTAGTGTTCATGGAATCATAGAACTGTAGAGCTGGAAAGGACCACAGGGGTCGTATAGTCCAACCACCTGCAATGCTCAGTGTTTTGCCCAATGTGGGGCTGAAACTCACAACTCTTGGATTAAGAGTCTTAGGCTTTACCATGTCCTGCTTCTGGGCTTTCCAAAGGGATCTGGTTGGCTACTGTGGGAACAGAATGCTACACTGCTTCCCACCCCCTTTTTAGTGGTAGTGCCCTCTTTCAAACTCAAATACGTTGGAATTCCTTGGTAGTTGTCCACATACATCAGGGGCCCTGACGTGGGGACCAGATTATGGGTGCCCAGCAGCACATGCTGTGCGCCATAGCGGTGCCTGGGAGCCCCAGAAGCCATGTTGGAGGCCCCACAAGGTCTTGGGATGCGACTTTCAAGTCCTCTCAAAGCACTGGAAGTTGCAACAAAAGGCATCACGAGACCTCTGAGGTGGTGTCCGAGGCCTCGTGGGGCCTCCAATGCAACTTCCGGTGCTTCGTGAGGCTCTGGAAGTCATGTCAGAGGCCCTGCAGTGTGGGTTCTGAGCACCCACAACAAAACATTTGTTGGCGCCAATGACATACATATTTATTGAGCTTGATAGCCCCGTGGTCACAGTTTCCAGATGGTTCAATAACATGTCTCTCACCAAGTGATGCAACTTTTTATAGTCCTGTTTACAATGCTACGCATTTCATCTGTTCACACACTGAAGCTCATCCTTTTACATTAACCAAGCATGAACAGATAGTTTTGAAATCTTCATTACATGAATCGGTGTTCTGCATAGGAATATGGTCCATTTCTCAAATGTTATACCCCAAATATTTTTTTCACCAATTTTGAAGAATGTGATTCCCATTTCAAAGAATATCAAGTGCACAGGGATATAATTAGCTATATGGGGCTGTTGCCTTCTAGATAGTGCTTGTCATTGCCAAATTAATCCACACTGCTTGGGCTTAATTGCCATTTTCAAAATTGTTCCTTTTGTTTATAATGAGTTGGAAGATCAAGACAATTGAGGTGTGGATTGATTATTTATTTATGCATTCACAAAGGGATTCAGTTTGATGAAAACCAGTTCCCAAATATCAAGGAGACAGACAGTCCTGTATCATTATAAAGTCACATGTCAATTCGGCATCTAGTAAAACTAGTTCCCTTTGTGCCTATGAGTCAGATAAACTAGCTTGCCAGTGTCAAAGGATGCTTTGCTTTCTCCAGCGTCCAAAGGGATCAAAGAAGAAGGAGCGGTGGTGAAGACACAGAGAGAGTGGCAGGACAATATTGATTGAACTGTAAGTAAAATTCTCTTAGTAAATTGGGATTTGTGATAAATATATTATTAGTCACGGTGTTGGATATCTGAAATTCACGAACCTACTTAATTGAAAGGCGGGCTTGCTGGTGAATTTCATAAAGTTCTTATAAGCTAGTGTGGAAGAATATCTTTATGCAAGGGAGATCCTATCATAATTTTTTATTGGAAGTATTGAGCAAGGTAAGTTACCAAGAAATAATAAGAAACTAAAAAGAAAAGTGGAAAGATGAAGAATGAAATTGGTAGGCCTTCTGATACGTTGAAATAAAAAAGAGTGATCAAACCCAGTGGCCTAGTGTGGGTGGCCAGCACCTGGGGCCGTGTGGAGGGTGCTATTAAAGGCACAAATAACACCAGAATAGTCCTTTGAGTTAGACAAAGGCTGCCAATCTATGTTTACTCAGAAGTAAAGCCTACTGAATTAGATGGGATTGCTCCAAAGTAAATGGGGTTAGGATTGCAGCCTGAAACATGTCTAGTTCCAGTGTGGTGTAGTGGTTAAGAGCGGTAGTCTCGTAATCTGGTGAGCTGGGTTCGCGTGCCCGCTCCTCCACATGCAGCTGCTGGGTGACTTTGGGCAAGTCACTCTTCTCTGAAGTCTCTCAGCCCCACTCACCTCACAGAGTGTTTGTTATGAGGGAGGAAGGGAAAGGAGATTGTTAGCCTCTTTGAGACTCCTTCGGGTAGTGATAAAGCGGAGTAACAAATCCAAACTCTTCTTCTTCTTCTAGTCCAAAGTCCTGCTTCTTGCAATAGCCAACCAGATACAAATGAGAAACCCAGAAGTAGGGTAGGAGAGTAATTACGTTTCTCCAGCACCTGAGTCACATGGAAGGTAATATCAGTAGCGTAGCGTGGGTTGCCAGCTCCCAGGGCCATGGAAGGGAGGGAAACGGATGGAGTGTGCATGCGCATTCAACTGCCTAACAGCGCCTGTGTAACCCAGGAGATTGTAGCCACAGAGATAAGAAAAGAAGAGTCATTCTGTTGTCTGGAGAGGTCACTTCCTGGTTCACATGGAGAAGCCAGTTTCAACAAAGCTCAGCGATGGAAGCGCACAGCTGTATTGATGCAGGACTGGGTACTGAAATTTTGTGCCCCCTAGCAATTTTGCACGTGGGGCAGCTGCCCCTATGGCCTCCCTCATGCTATGCCACTGATCAAACCAACTACATCGCCGTAAAACTAGAGTACAATTAGTGGGATTTTTTTGTGCATTTATTGTAGATTCTCCCTTTCATCCAAGGAGCTCAAGTTTTCCCCCTCTGCACCTATTTTATCTTCACAGTCACCATATGAGGTAGGCTAGAGTAGAAATAGCAACTGCTCAAAGATCACCCAGTGAGATTTAAACATGGGCTTCGCCACTCCTAGTCTGGTATCCTAACTACTACACCAAACCGTTCTTGGGTGGCTGCATAGAAGCAATTAACACTTCTGAAGTTTGAATGAGAGTTTAACTGTACGAGCCATTAAGCAATAAAGCAAGTCACCTAGTGAGCTTGTCAAAATATCTTTGTACTGGGGAGACTGCAGAATAAGGCACACTTTATTCCACATGTGGGAACATTTTCCAGTGAGAGCCCTTCAGCAGAAGTCCTTGTACAGACAGGACAACTTCATGGATGCTTTAGCTGAGATTCCTGCATTGCAAGGGGTTGGATCTTGGGGGGTTCCTTCTAGCTCAATGATTCTAGGATCTACACCCTCCTCCCCCAAGTTGACCATACATATATGGTCCACATATATGTCACAACCCTTTCCAGTGGCTCAGCATGGCCAATACAAGCTTATCTCATTCGAATCTTACAAGAACTCATTGAGATAGTTTATGCTTAGACATACTGTAGTGGCATCCACTGGTTGAAGCTGGTATAGCATTATGGTCAACAATTCTACTCCTGCCTTAGCAAGGAAAGTAGAGGTAACAGCTTCTGTGAACATAGTCAGATGACTTACTCATCTAGCTGAGTATTGGCTTCAGACTGTAGATATTTCCAGCAGTACCAGGGGTGGAATCTGGAACCTTCTGCATGCCAAACAAATGCTGTACTGCTTGGCTCTTCTACTTTTATCTGCAACATGGAACAAGAGCCTGATTCTTAATAATATATTATTTAATAATGTATTAAATAAATGTTTGAAACAGGGGGAGTATCCAATCCCACTCCAATTCCATTCCTTTGTTTTATTGTTCCAGGGTTGTCTCTCCCTGAGTGTCACTCGTCCTGGATTTGGGTTTAACTAGAAAATTTCCTAAACTTAATTCCAAAACTGGAGCAAGGGCTGCTTGCTGCAGCTTTCAGTTCCTTCAGTTAATTTACACCTGTCTCCCCAACCCCGGCCCCTCTTGTTTATAGCTGTGCACATGAACGCTGATAATACACTGCAAAATAACAAAACAAAAACAAATGATAGATCTTAATGCCATTGCTTGCTGGTGTATACATGAGCTCCTTCATGATGTAAAGGGACCCCTGACCATTAGGTCCAGTCGTGACCGACTCTGAGGTTGTGGCGCTCATCTCGCTTTGTTGGCCGAGGGAGCCAGCATACAGCTTCCGGGTCATGTGGCCAGCATGAGTAAACCGCTTCTGGTGAACCAGAGCAGCACACGGAAATGCCGTTTACCTTCCTGCCAGAGTAGTACCTATTTATCTACTTGCACCTTGACGTGCTTTTGAATTGCTAGGTTGGCAGGAGCAGGGACTGAGCAATGGGAGCTCACCCCATCACAGGGATTCAAACCGCCGACCTTCTGATCGGCAAGTCCTAGGCTCTGTGGTTTAACCCACAGTGCCACCTGCGTCCCTCCTTCACGATGTAGTTATTCATAAAATCATATCACAGTTGATGTTTTCCAGTATTTTTATTAAGTGTAAGGGGAAAGGGGAATGCAAAGGAACTGGAAGCTGCGACAAACTATGCATGCACAATGCTCTGTAAAAAATGTTGCAATAATAAATAGACCATAGTAGAATTTGGTTGGCTGAAAACTGCAGGGGCAAGGAGAAGGCTCTTGTGCGTGGGTCCTGCTTGAGGATTCCCCACAGGCATCTGGTTGGCCAGTGTGAGAACAGGATGCTGGACTAGATGAGTCACTGGACTGATCCAGCAGGCTCTTCTCATGCTCTAATGTTCCTGTAAGTGGACTTCAAAGTTCAACAGGGAAGAGCCTGCAAGTCTTCTATAATGGAACCCAATATTCCATCTGCTGAATTATAATGAAGGTGGGGGTGCTGTATTCATTGAGGTGGGATGAGGGGGCAGCGGTGAAATTGGGGCAGCTCAGGGGAAGTGCCCCTAACCTTGCCACCTCCTTCCTTCATCTCTATCCTAACCAGTGTGGTGTAGTGGTTAAGAGCGGTAGTCTCGTAATCTGGGGAACCGGGTTCGCGTCTCCGCTCCTCCACAGGCAGCTGCTGGGTGACCTTGGGCTAGTCACACTTCTTTGAAGTCTCTCAGCCCCACTCACCTCACAGAGTGTTTGTTGTGGGGGAGGAAGGGAAAGGAGAATATTAGCCGCTTTGAGACTCCTTTGGGTAGTGATAAAGCAGGATATCAAATCCAAACTCCTCCTCCTCCTCCTCTTCTTTTTCTAACAACAAGGGCAGTGCCACCAAAAGCATGCTACTACCTCTGCCCCTGCATGATTCAGGGTAACCATGGTTTACAGCCAATGGTGCAAATAGCACACTAGATTTGGGGGGGGAGGAGCTGAAAATAATGAGTTAATTTAACTAATGTATATTTTTATTTCTCCCCCCCTCTTTTTTTTTAAAGGGGGAAAATGGCGATTTCCCTCCTCTTCTTTTTAATTGCTGGGATCCTGGCTAACAATCTTAACCTACCAAATTCTGTGAATCCCAGCAGTTACATGAACAGGTGTGACAACTATGAGAGCAACCCCCAAGATATGAACCGCCAAAACCAACCCAATGGTGGAAGAACACAGACTCCAAACCAGGTCCTGGTCAACAGCAATTCAGACTTTGCATTCAAGTTCTTCAGGCAGGTTTCTTCTAATGGAGGCAACCGGGGCAGTCCATTCAAGAAGAACATTGTCTTCTCTCCCATGTGTATCTCCACAGCTTTTGCGATGCTGGCTTTGGGCGCAAGGGCCAACACCTTAGATCAGATCCTTAGAGGACTTGACTTCAAGCCATCAGAGATTCAGGAGAGGATGATACATGAAGGCTTCCACAACCTCATCTACTCGCTAAGCAACGGGGGTTCAGGCCTCCAAATGGAAATGGGGAATTGTCTGTTTGTGCAAAATGAGTTGCATCCACAACCTCAGTTCCTAACGGAGCTCAGGAACATTTATGGAGGAGAGATCTATATGGAAAATTTTAAGAACACAGCAGTAACTGAGGAGCACATCAATCAATATGTCAAAATGAAAACCCATGGGAAGATTTCTAAGCTCGTCGATGGAGTTGACCCAATTACTGAAATACTACTGGTTAGCTATATTTACATGAAAGGTAAGACAAGCTAATGGGCCTGCCCTGTGATCTCCTTTCCTCACCTTATGGCTAATCCTAGATACTTGTCACTTCCCACATACTTCCAAAGTAGAACTTCATCCTGTGTACTGATGTTTGCTTTTGTTTGTGAGGAAGAGAATTTTGGTCAGGCAACCAATTCCTGCTTCACAGTGATTTTATGCAATGGATCTGTCATTAGGTGACCTCAGTAATTACGACTGTGCAAGGCAGCCTCAATTCAGTTCAGAACCTAATTCAATGTTCTAACCCCTTTCTTTCTTTCTTTCTTTCTTTCTTTCTTTCTTTCTTTCTTTCTTTCGTTCTCTCGTTCTCTCGTTCTGTCTGTCTTTCTGTTTTTCTTATGCCCTGCACTTCCAAGGCCAGTAAAATGCCCGGAATTCCTTAGTGTGTTCACTGAAGTTAGTAAAAGTATTTAAAGAGCACTTAGTAAAAGTATTTAAATTAGGCACAATGTCAGAAGGGGAAAAATACAGCAACCTCTGATTTAGATGAAAAAGTGGAACAAATAATTAAATATGTTTCCATATATGAATTATTAGCCAAATACTGAAGTTGTATTCAACCACATACAACCATGAAAAGATAGGGTGTTATTCATTAGTGAGGTGTTATTCATTAGTGTTATTCATTAGTGAGGTTTTAGAACTGTTAAATTTAGGTTGGACAAACAGCTAATCAATACAAAACCAAGGCGGTCAAACCACCATGGCATCTGTAGGATATAATGAGTTGAAAGGTAATTTAAAGGTCATCAAGTCCAACCCCTGAGTAATACATGTGCTTTTACTATTTTTTGTTGGGAGGCTACAGTGCAGGATACAACTACAGTATCTCTGTCAGATAGCCATCCAACATCTGCTTAAATCAGAGGTGTCTGTCTGTGTGCGTGTAGAGCAACATTCATCCATAGAACCCCCTCTTAACTGCAGCCTGAAATGATATAGTTCCATTGGTTCTGGATTTAAGCCGCTTGTTAACTTTGGATTTTGAGATAATGCAAGGAGCAGAGGTCTCAACAGGCAACTCAGTTTTTAAAAAAATTAACTGGGCACCATAATAATTTATTTGATAAATAGTAACAACAACAACAACAACAACAACAACAACAACAACAACAACAACAACAACAACAACAATTTATTTTATTATAATATTATTTATACCCTGCCCATCTGGCTGGGCTTCCCCAGCCACTCTGGGCGGCTTCCAAAAAATATTAAAATACTGTAATACATCAAATATTAAACGCTTCCCTAAACAGGGCTGCCTTCAGATGTCTTCTAAATAGTGTTATAAAAGGGTACACATTGGTGTTTACGTTCCCGCCCCCTGAACTGATTTTTTCAAAAGTGAATTCAATATACACACCTCAGTTTATTATATCTGTGATTGTTTAGCAGATGCCACTCACAACCATGTGGGCCTACGTGCAAACTTTTCGTTTCTTTTAACTATGTCAGCTAACATGGGAGAATCTGACTAAATATCGGGAAGAACTTTCTGACAGTAAGAGCAGTGGAATGGGCTCCCTTGGGAGGTTGTGATCTTCACTTCCTTGGAGGTCTTTAAGCAGAGATTGTCATGGATGCTTTAGCTGAGATTCCTGCATTGCAGTGGGTTAGACTACATGTTCCTTTGGGTCACTTCCAGCTGTACAATTCTGTGATTCAATGATTCTATGATCTCGGTTGTGATGAATTACATCATGTACTATAACTATATTTCAGAGATGGTGAAAGAGAAAGTGAGAGAGGGAGAAAAGCAGAAATATTTTTGAAAGCCGAAAGAAAAGTGAAAGGACAGCTCTAGAGTAAGGGTTGTAGCCAATGCCATTATCCTTAGCCCCATTGAAATTAATGAACCAAACTAGTCATGTCTATTATTTTCAGGGACTCTACTCTGAGTAGGACTAAGATTGGATACAACTTGGAGAAATGAAAGGTAAAGAGAAAGAAGACAAAATCCCGTGGACTAAAGCTCTAACCTAGGTCAAGAAATGTTGAGTGTCCTAAAGTACCTGCAGCTTCTTGCATGCAAACAGGTCTATGCAAGAGTAGAATTGTTCTAATGAGTAACAAGTATCTATGCCACTTAAAAAAATAATCCCTTTCTTCTTTTCCGTAAGCCAAATGGAAGAAGCCCTTTGACCCAAAGTACACGACGGAGCAGAACTTCTACGTAGATCCTTACACGATTGTGAAAGTGCCAATGATGTTTCAGATGGGCATGTTTGAAACCGGATATGACAACGAGCGATTGTGCACCATTCTGAAGCTGCCTTACGAAGGACATGCCGCTTCCTATTTTATTCTACCTGACAAGGGGCAGATGGAGAGGGTGGCTAACAGCTTGTCGTGTGGAGCTTTGCGGACTTGGAAGAGAATACTCACACGGAGGTAACAGCTTTCAACTTTTGACTCTGGTGTCAGGCAGCTCAGATTCAGAGATATAAGAACAATTGTGGGGCGAGCTTTTGAAGGAAAGGCCTTATTTCAGCAGTGGGGAACCTGAGGCTCTCTGAATGTTGCTGGACTCTAGTTCCCATCAGTCCCCGCCATCCTGGCCAATGGCTAGGGATGAAGGGAGTTGTAGCTGAGCAGGTTCTGGAGGTCTACAAGTTCCCCATCCTTGTTTTACTTCAGCAAATGCATGCAGGGGGCGGGCATACAACACCCC